>NC_053489.1:336186453-336786453 GCF_905171775.1 Rana temporaria | reverse complement strand
GCCTAGCGGCAACAGTGACACTAATACAGCGATCAGAAACCGATCGCTTAGTGACACTGGCAATAGGGGTGAAAGGGTTAACTCTAGGGGCAATCAGGGGTTAAAACCTTTATTTATGGGGGTACCTAACGCTATATAAACCTGGCGGCGAACCTCAAAAAAAACTAACTGCCTAGCGGCAACAGTGACACTAATGCAGCGATCAGAAACCGATCGCTTAGTGACACTGGCAATAGGGGTGAAAGGGTTAACTTTAGGGGCAATCAGGGGTTAAACCTTTATTGGGGGGGGGGTAGGGGGCTACCCTGGACCTAAAGGGGCCTAAACCTAACTGCCCTGACACTTTTTTCTGTCACACTGACACTAAAAGCAGTGATCAGAAAATAAATGATCACTGCAATCAGTGACACTGTGACAGGGGGTGATCTGGGGGTGCTGGGGGGGTGATCGGGGGGGGTTATGTGCCTATGTGTGCTGTGTCAGTGTGCTGTTGGTGCAACTCACAGTACTGACGTCTTCTCTCCTCTGGAATCAAACGAAAAGACCGCCAGAGGGGAGAAAACGTCACTTCCTCCCTGCCTGTGTTTACAGTTACACAGGCAGGGAGGGCTCTGCTGGAATTTCATTCGCCGAGGGAGATCGAGAGGGGACGGCTGGAAACCAATAGCCGCCCCCTCCTCCCGGACCTCCCGTACACCGTTCCCGGCCGCCGCATGTACCGGAGGGGGTCCCGATCGGACCCCCGAACCGAGGTAAGGCGGGGACGTACCTATACGCCCATGTGCCTGTACGTGCCATATTGTGGACGTATATGTACATGCGGTGGTCGGGAACTGGTTAATCCTGTAGTTAAGTTTCAGACTAGTAGGCGTTCCTATGCAGAGGGGAACATGATTGACGGCCGGCTATGGTGCGTCACGCTTCCCGGAAATAGCCAAAATAGGACTTGGCTCTTCACGGCGCCTGCGCAGTCAGCTCCTAGTCAGTGCGCAGGCGCCGTGAAGAGCCGAGTCCTACTCGGGAAGCGTGACCCGCCATAGCCGGCCGTCAATCATGTTCCCCTCTGCATAGGAACGCCCAACGCGGGCAGTCTGAAACTTAACTACGGGATTAAACAGTGAGTACGGCGCAAAATAAATAAATAAAGGCATACTGTAGCTCACGCTAGTATGCTGGATTTCATGGTAGAAACTTGCTTTTTAGGGTGGACCACCGCTTTAAAGTGGATACCTTTTTATATAACACTACTTATACTTAAAATTGTTCCTTTTCCCCGCCTGCTACCTAACATGCCTAACCTGTGTAAAAAAAGATCTGTATACTTGCCCGCTTTTAGTCTGCTCACGTGATCCTGGAGCTTCGGCTTCCCTGTGTTAGTGAGTGGCGGTTGCAGGGAAGAGCTGGGCTTTGGGAGCCTATAAGTGATGACACACCTACAGGAATTCCCAGCTGCTGTTGAGTGCTTCCTGTCGCGGGAACCGGAGCTGCGGGATCACGTGACTGGTGCGTAAAAAAGGTAAGTACACAGATCTTTTTACAGAGAGTAGGCAGGGGAGAGGAAACCTTTTTAAGAATAGTGTTGGGCAGGAACTCCACTTTAATGCTGTTGAATACGGGGCTGTGTTAATTGCCACCATTTTCTATCTTCCTGGATTTATATTCTAACCAGCTGTTTTAGCTGACATCAAATTTTGACTTAAGACGGCACAAAACATACTGATTTGAAATTTGCCATTTCTCTTTTCGTCCATGGACGGACACAGCCTTCATGAGTCTTGACATATGGGTTATGTTCCTGTTCATAGGAGAGGACAAGGCAGAACATGTTGGATATTTAAATACATGTTACTTTAACAGAGTTGAACAGTTCTGCCCAGGGGGTGGTCCCTCCGGACAAAACCCTCCGCCCTGCAGCATGCAGCCTCAGTTTTTTTTCTGCCTAGCAGAGGAGAAGGACGTGGCTCCCTTTTGGGCCTAGTACCCTAAAGAAATTTTTATTTTATTTTTGAGATTCTATCAACTGCAGGCTGGGTGACAGGCTGGATATATAGATCCTTGTAGTCTCCCCAGTCCGGCAATCGAGCGTGAGCAGATCTTGGCTACGTGCTGGGTCGGCCACGACATACCCCATGGCTCCAGGGGTGGCCGGTGGGCTTTTTGCTCCAGGGTCCACATATGACTGGGATGCTTGCTGTCTCGCTCGCAGTGGACCAGGCGTCAGGTAAGTATGGTTCCTCCTGCCTTGGCGGGTTGGAACAGCTGGGCATTCCTGGGATTAGGGGGTTCTCCTATACTCCCTTTCCCTGCTCTCACATTTCCCCTTCTGCTCTAAAGGGCTTGCTGCAACAGGGGCGGACCTGTGGGGGGGACTCCAGGTCCCTGTGGGGTGTCGGTCCATTTTTTCTGGGGGCAGTTCTGCCTCAGGGTAGTCACTACCTCGGCCTTCTCATCCACATCGTGGTGCTCCGCCGCTATTTTTAGTATGCCTGCTGCTTCTATTGAATTTTCCGACTGGCGCCCATTTTGTCGTGGCCGCGCTGTGGCGCAGGTTGATATTGTGGGCGGCCATTTTCTTGTAGTCGCGCCTTTTTTCCTCTTTGGCGTGGGTTTTTGGCCTCTAGTGTTGGCTTCCTGAACGGTGCGCAGCACGATTCTCCTCACAGATTTTGCTCCGATTTTCCTCACACTTGCTGTGTACAGAGGGCGGAGTCAGTCAGTGCAGCAAGGAGGGTGGACTTTTCAGGTCTTGAATTAGTCCCTGAGAGCTGTCTGTGTGTCAGGGAACCAGTTCTGTTGGCCACGTATTTGCGCACATGCCTCTGCTACATGACAGGTTGCTGGTTTATCGTCAGCTCCTGCATGTGTTCCCGTTGCCATACCTTGCCTTTGACCCGGATTGCCTGACTTCCCTGATTGGATACCTGACCTATTGGCTACGTCTCGGATTGCTGCTCTCTCCAACCCCTGACCCTGGCTTGAACCTCTGGACTTTGCTTCTCTCTAAAGCCCTTGACCCTGGCTTGTCTTTGGACTTATCCTCTGCTACTTACCTGCTTGAGAACCCTGTGTGCCCGAACCTCTCACCTGTCCACCAGTTGTCACCAGTGGCTTCCTCTGTCCACCCTTACCTGCACTTCAACCCAGTACCGGTGCCTCCTGACGCTTTTCCCCCCTCTGTTCCCACCACCAGAGGGCGGTCAGCGCCGGTTCGCAAAGGTGAGCCGTCCACAGCATCTTGGCCTCGGTAAGTACGATCACTGATAGTGTGGTATTATGGAGTCAGTTTCTGGTCCTTCATCCCCAAACATGCCAGAGGCAGCAACTGGTGCCCCTGCACCTGCAGTTCCAATGGACACTTTGTCGGCAGTCCTGGAATTATTTGTTGCCAGGGGGAATGCTCTGACTCAGACCCGGGCCTGGCATGCGGCACAGGACCCCGGTTCTGGGTTTTCTGAGGATGTGGATCAGGACCTTCCTTGTGAGGAAGACCCCTCGCCCGGGTCAGTGCAGGACAGGGCAAAGTCCTTTGTGGTCCCTCAGCGCCTGGCGGCTCATTATCCCTTTGAGGACAGCCTCTTGAAAAAGTGGGCTTCTCCTCAGGTGGTTGACCCCCCGGTCGCTCGGTTGAATAAGGTCACCACTCTTCCAGAAGAGGGGACCACACTGATAGAAGGTCCGAGTCGGTGACCCGCTCCGTGTTTACCATGCTGGGGTCTGCGTTGAGGCCTATTTTGGCTGCAACTATGGTGTCTCAGACTCTCACTGAATGGGCAAAGATATTGCACCAGACTGTGGATGAGCATCAGCTCCCTCCTGAGTGTGTAGGACTGGTCGACCAGTTGGTCCAGGGCCTTGTATATGTCTGTGATGCCACTCTGAATGCGACCCCCTTGATCTCCAGAGCATCTGTGTCTGCGCCGCCTTATTTGGCTGAAATGCTGGTCCGCTGACCAAGCATCCAAAAAAGCTCTGGCAGATTTACCCTTCAAAGGTGGGAGACTTTTTTTTTTTTTTTTTTTTTGGTACCTCGCTGGATGACATTATTAAGGATGTCACTGGAGGTAAGAGCACTCTCCTCCCTCAGTCCAACAAGGGTAAGGAGCCGTGCCATAAGCCGGGTCCTTCCTTTCCCACGCAGAAGCGGTATTTTCATCAGTCAGGGCCCGCAGGTTGACCCTACCAGGCCGACAAAGGCTCGGCTGGGGGACAAAAGCGTCCCTGGGTGCGTAAGCCGGCGACCAAACCTGCCACCGCATGAAGTTTTGCCCCCACCTGACTCATGGGTCAGGGGACATCTTCGCAGGTTCACAGCTCGGTGGACCTCCCTGCTCTCCGACCAGTGGGTCTGCGAGGTGGTCACTTTGGGGTACAAGATCGAGTTTCTTTCCCTCAAATCTCCCTCTCCTTCCGGCTCGTCGGTCTGCCCTGTTGGGGGCAGTGCAAGGCTCGCTGAGTTGCGGGGTAATTTTACCTGCTCCCGCTGGATGAGCGGTTTCAGGGATTTTACTCGAATTTGTTGGTGGTCCTGAAGAAGGACAGAGTCCGTCCAATCTTGGACCTCAAAGCCCTAAATGCCTTTGTAAGAGTATGGAAGTTCTGTATGGAATCAATTCGTTCGGTGGTGGCTGCGCTCCATCCGGGGGACTTTCTGGCGTCCTTGGACATCAAGGACGCATACTTGCATGTCCCAATTTGTGCAGGACACCAGAGGTTTCTGCGTTTTGCGATCCGCGAAGACTACTATCAGTTTGTGCCTCTTCCCTTTTTTGGCCTAACGTCAGCACCAAGAGTTTTCACCAAGGTGCTCGGCCCGATTTTTAGCTTTGTTGTGACAGTGAGGCATTGCTTAGACCAGGGGTGTCCAAACTTTTTTCAAAGAGGGCCAGATTTGATGAAGTGAGCATGCGTGAGGGCCGACCATTTTGCCTGACATTCTTTGAACCATTAAAAATTTGGTCCAAGTGTGTTTGTCAGAGCACTGCTCAACAGGAATTCTCTAGCTTTTGTGGCCCCAACAAATCCCCTGGCGCCCTAAGGACTAAGAATGAGCTTGGGCATGTTATTGGGATATACCCTATTTATTGGTGTATAACACGCACCTTCACTTTAAGAGGGAAGTTTCAGGAAAAAAATGTATTTTAAATAAAAAACTGTAAAGCAAAATAAGGGTCAGTGCCCATGAGTGCAGCCTGATCCATTGCCGTCAGTGCAGCCTGATCCATTCCCATCTGCAGCCTCGGAGGGGACAGGGGGGTGGTGGGACGAGCACAGGAACAATTACATACAGGAGAGTCTCCTGTTTACTCAGCGGCCTCTTTAATACAAAGTCCTGCCTCCTATGATAGACAGAATGTTGTCCAATGGCAGCCCAGGAGATGGGACTTTCTAGTACAGATGCCACTGAGTAAACGGAAGATTCTCCTGTATGTAATCTTATGGCGCTCGTTCTGCCCCCTCCCTGTCCCCTCTGAGGTAGTGCCGATGAATACAGTATATATCTTTAGTGGCCACATGAAACCGAAACAAGGGCCACAATCGGCCCGCGGGCCGGACTTTGGACATGCCTGGCTTAGACGATCTTCTTCTGAGAGCAGCTTCTGGCTCAGAATTAGAGGTAGATGTGTCTATAGCCAGCCAGACATCCAGAAGTCAGTCCTGGTACCGACTCAGCGCTTGGAATGCCTAGGGTTGATTCTGGACTCCGGAGGCAAGAGTTTTCCTTCCCTTGGAGAAATTGCAGACTCTTCAGTCTGCGGTGAAGCTGTTGGCATCCCGCAAATGGTCGTCTCTCCGTTTTTTGCATGCGAGTCCTGGACCTCATGGTAGCCTCCATCGAGGCGGTACCGTATGCCCAATTCCACACTCGAGTATTACAGATGGAGATCCTGTCCAAATGGAACAAATCTCCGTTGTCTCTGGATCGCCAGATTCAGGTAGGTCACCTAGTCAGAGTCTCTCTGAATTGGTGGCTGAGATCCCTGGCTCTTCGGGAAGTCGTTTCTCCCCTTCCAGTGGACGGTTATTACGACGGACGCCAGCCTCACAGGTTGGGGGGGTGTCTGGGGGGTCCAGTCGGCCCAGGGTCGCTGGACTATAGAAGAATCCCATCTGCCGATCAATGTCCTGGAACTTCGGGCGAACAGGCTGTGCCTCTACTTGTGGTTGCAAGGTCGCCCAATCAGGATCCAGTCGGACAATGCCATGGCGGTGGCTTATGTCAACCATCAGGGGGGAACACAGAGCTCTGGTGCAGCATCCGAGGTCGCGGTGAGCGGAAATAAATGTGCCGACTCTGTTGGCCGTCTACATTCCTGGAGTAGAAAACTGTCAGGCGGACTACCTAAGTCGCCAGATGCTGTACCAGGGGGGGGAATAGTCATTGCATCCGGAGGTGTTTCAACTTCTGTGCAGGAGGTGGGGCACACCGGACGTGGATCTCCTGGCTTCTCGCCTCAATTGCAAGGTGTCGAGGTTCGTGGCCAGGTCCAGAGATCCCTGGGCAGGCGCGTTGGTGGCCCAGTGGGGTTGGTATCGGCTAATTTATGCCTTTCCCCCACTGAAGTTGCTTCCTCGTCTGCTCTGCAGAGTCGAGACCGAGGGGATCCCTGTGATTCTAATCTCTCCAGATTGGCCCCAGCGTCCTTGATACGCCGATCTTTCACCCTGGCGGCTGCCAATGCGGGAGGACCTTCTGTCTCAAGGTCCCATACTTCATCCTGCTTTACAGTCGCTGGCTTTAACGGCATGGCTATTGAAAGCCAGATGCTGAGGGACCCGAGGTCTTTCAGACTCTGTCATCTCAACCCAGTGTTTCTCAATTCCAGTCCTCAGGCCCCCCCAACAGGTCAGGTTTTCAGGATTTCCCTCAGATGAAAAGGCTGTGGTGATTACTAAGGCAGTGAAACTGATCAAATCACCTGTGCAAAATAATGGAAATCCTGAAAACCTGACCTGTTGGGGGGGCCTGAGGACTGGAATTGAGAAACACTGTCTCAACCCAACCATGCTGAGAGCATGGAAGTCTTCCAGGAAGATCTACCATCGCACCTGGAAGGCCTACATCTCTATGTGCAAAGAGATGGGGTGGTGTCCACGGATATGTTCGGTTTCCTGGGTCCTGCTGTTTTTACAGCGTGGAGTAGATCAGAAACTTGCCTAAAAGGGGTTGTAAAGGTTAGTTTTTTTATTTTCTAAATGGGTTACTTTAAGCTAGTGCATTGTTGGTTCACTTACCTTTTCCTTCCATTTCCCTTCTAAATGTTTTTTTTCTTTGTCTGAATTTCTCACTTCCTGTTCCTTCTCAATAAGCTGTTCAGTAAGCTGTTCTAAATGACTTTCCACTGCTCAGATGATGATGGAAAGCTTACTGAGGAGAAACAGGAAGTGAGAAATTCAAACAAAGAAAAACAACATTTAGAAGGGAAATCGAAGGAAAAGGTAAGTGAACCGACAATGCACTAGCTTAGAGGAACCAATTTAGAAAATAAAAGACGAACCTTTACAATCCCTTAAAGCACCATTAAGGGGCAGATTTCAGCCTTGGCTATGTTTTCAGCGGCCCATTCCCTGGTGGGTACCTTTTGTGCAGGGGGTTTGTCATGTGCTTCTCCCTATTAGACAACCTCTTCCTCCATGGGATTTGAATCTGGTGCTCTCGGTTCTTTAGGAACGTCCCTTTGAAAATATGAGAGACATTCCTCTCTTGACACCATCTCAAAAGGTGGCCTTTTTAGTGGCCATTACATTTGTCTGACGTGTTTCTGAGTTGGTGGCCTTGTCTTGCAAGTCACCATACTTGGTCCTCCATAAAGATAAGGCGGTGCTGCGCCTGCAGCCTTCCTTCCGAAGTTGGTTTCGACCTTCCACCTTAACGAGGACATTGTACTTCCATCCTTGTGTCCTTGGCCAGCGCATCCTACTTGGTCGTCCGTTCACACTTTTTACAAATTTTACAAGGTTGATGTGAGTGCATCTTGAGATGCTTCCTTCGGCCACAAGGTTTTGCAGGCGGCTATTTAAAATTGCACCTCCTCCTCAACGGAGCTCTGTTTTTGGGGTGAAGTTATTTGTTTTTATTGATACTGTTCCCACCCCTCGTGTGTGTGTGTGTGTGTGTGTGTGTGTGTGTGTGTGTGTGTGTGTTTTTTTTTCTTTACACTGCTTTGGGACGTCTCATATGTCAAGACCTGTGGACGAAAATAGGATTTTTTTTGTACTCGCCTTAAATCCTTTTCTCTGTCGTCCATGGACGGACACAGCATCCACCCCTCCTTTTTAGGTTTGTACTGCTTGTTACGAACTGAGGCTGCATGCTGCAGGGCGGAGGGTTATGTCCGGAGGGACCGCCCCCTGGACAGGGGTGTTCAACTTTGTTAATGTAACATGTATTTAAATATCAAACATGTTCTGCCAAGTCCTCTCCTATGAACAGGAACATAACCCGTATGTCAAGACTTGTGAAGGCTGTGTCTGTCCATGGAGGACAGAGAAAAGGATATTACAGCGAGTACAAAAAATCCTATTTTGACTTAAAGTAATTTTTTTTTTTTTTTTTTTTTTTTTTTTTAAATAAAGCAGTACTTTCTTAAAGTTAATGTTAAACCTTCCATTTAAAATACGGTACATTCTAGATGCATAACATCAAAATGTGTTCAGTGTCTTGTTTCCTCTCCTAGGCCCCATTCATGCAGGCACAGCGTAGATGTTTATGCAGCTAGAGCTACGTGCAGGAAGCTTATGTTACTAAATGTAGGCACCAGGCACATAAACAACTTATTCTTGCTGTACAGGCCTCAGCACCTGTATAAATGAGGCCTTAAGCAGCCACAGCCTGAGTAAAAAAGCCTGCCCTCTGCAAGGTTCCACCTTTTGCAGGATGCTGGCAGTCTGTGGGGAAGCAGTGAAATATTTTTTGCAATACACACCCTACTGAGTTAGACCAGTTGCCCTGCAATTAGCAAGGCTCATGCTACTTGCCAATTTGAGAGCTCTGGTACCTGCTCAGTAGGGGGCAAATCGGATCTCTGCAGGACATGCCATTGCTTCCCCACAGAGAGCAAGAGTCCACAACATGCTGGCAGAGGACAGGCTTTTCTAGTTAGGTTGTGGCTGATTTGTAAAGAAAACCAACTCTAAGGCCCCTTTCAAGTGGTCTGACCATTTGGGTCCGCCTGTCAGTTTTGTTGGCAGACCTGAACGGCCGCTCCATGCAAGCCTATGGAGCATCAGATGTCAGCGGTGACATGTCCGCTGACCCCGATCCGCTAAAATCAGACGTTTGGCGATACTTTGCCATCCGTTCATGGCAGATCGGGTGAGATCTGATGAAAACGGACATAGGAGACAGCGGCGCTCGACAAGCCCCTCCCCACTCAGTGAGCCCTCTCCCCGCTGAGCTGGCGGACTCCGTAGTGACCCCGTAGTCTGCCTCCTCTGAATTTTTTTTTGCTGCGCTCTGAATGTATTTAGCTCATTTAAACTAAAAGTTCCACTGGGCTTTAATACTTTTTCATATAGATTATATTCAGTTGTATTTCACAGTTGACAGAGCATTAGGTAATATCTTGAAACCATTATCTTTTGCATAGTCAAAAACATGTCATCCTTCCGTTTTTTTGATAAGGGATCATCCTGTGCTTTCTGTTTAAATATATTTTCATAAATACTTCCTATTTTTTTTCCCCCTAGCTTGACTTTTGTCATATGAAAAGACTTCAGAACACATGTTCCCCGTTCTTCACTGTGGCGCCATCATGGATTGTGTGTTCCCTTTGTATAGGGAAACCCAATCAATGACGTCACACCCCCCTACAGTTAGAAACACAAATGAGGTCACACTTAACCCCTTCAGCGCCCCCTTGTGGTTAACTCCCAAACTGCAATTGTCATTTTCACAGTAAACAATGCATTTTTAATGCATTTTTTGCTGTGAAAATGACAATGGTCCCAAAAATGTGTCAAAATTGTCCGAAGTGTCCGCCATAATGTCGCAGTCAAGGAAAAAAACGCTGATCGCCGCCATTAGTAGTAAAAAATTTTTTTTTTTTATAGAAATGCAATAAAACTATCCCCTATTTTGTAAATGCTATACATTTTGCGCAAACCAATCGATAAACGCTTATTGCGATATTTTTTTACGTTTTCTTCTACCTATTTTTGGTAAAAAAAATATATTGTCCTAAACTGAGGAAAAAAATAAATACATTTTTTATATATTTTTGGGGGATATTTATTATAGCAAAAAGTAAAAAATATTGCATTTTTTCAAAATTTTCGGTCTATTTTTGTTTATACCGCAAAAAATAAAAACGGCAGAGGTGATCAAATGCCACCAAAAGGAAGCTCTATTTATGGGGGAAAAAGACGCCAATTTTGTTTGGGAGCCACGTCACACGACCGCGCAATTGCCAGTTAAAGCGACTCAGTGCCGAATCGCAAAAACTGGCCGGGTTCTTTAGCTGCCTAAAGGTCCGGGTCTTAAGTGGTAAAGGAACCTATTTAGAAAATAAAAAACAAACCTTTACAACCCCTTTAAGGTTTCGAGGCTGACGTTTGGTAACTCGAACCTTCAGCTCCCTCCACATATTTTCTATGGGATTAAGGTCTGTAGACTGGTTAGGCCACTTCAGGATCTTTTAATGTTCTGTTTCTTGAGCCACTCTCCTGCTGCCTTGGCCGTGTGTTTTGGGTCACTGTCATGCTGGAATACCCACTCATGACCCATTTTCAATGCCCTGGCACAACACTTTCACAGTTCTTCTCTGAATCATTCAGATGTTCATTAGCAAAATTCAGATGGGCGTAGTGTTACCAATTTTTTTCTTGGTGACTATGGGTCCAGCTGCCTTGAGATCATTGACGAGATACTCCCATGTAGTTCTGGGCTGATTCCTCACTGTTCTTATGATCATTGAAACTCCATGAGGTGAGATCTTGCATGGAGCACCAGACCGAGGGAGATTGACATTTATTTTTTCTCCATTTGCTAATAATCACCCCAACTGTTGTCACCCTCTCGCCAAGCTGCTTGGCGATGGTCTTGTAGTCCATTCCAGCCTTGTGTAGGTCTACAATCTTGTCCCCGACATCCTTGGACAGTTCTCTGGTCTTGGCCATGGTGCAGAGATTGGAATCTGATTGCTTCTGTGGACAGGCGTCTTTTTATACAGGTAACAAGCTCCCAACAAAGACCCCGTTCTGATTAATTGGAGACAATTGGCACAACAGAAGAGCAGAAGCCAACTAATATGGTCGATTCTGTATTTTCTCCTGCAAGATTGTTCCAAGTGCTATACAGTGTTGCATGACTGAGTAATTGTCATTCAAAATGTGAGAGTGCTAAAAGCTGAAAATTTGCCTGGTTCACATTGCCCTATGCAAATTGCTGGGAGTGTAAATACAAAGTTAATGACTCCTCCATTTCAGTTTGCATATCTAAGTTGCGAACTGTCAATTCAGACAGGAATCGGATCACATGGGTGTGAACAGCCATGCGATCCGATTCTGGTGCAGTTCCAAATTAATTACTACTGCAATAGGGAACAGACACAAAATATACACTCAGCATCTTTCCAAAATAACTGTTCTGTTTATTTGGCACAAGTGAAGTTTTTTTTTTTTTTTTTTTTTTTTACACATGATTCGATGAGGAAGTGACCTGTCGTCTAGCTAGAGGGAGGTCTGTGGATGTGGTGTATGTGGATTTTGCAAAGGCATTCGATATAGTTCCCCATTAATGCTTAATCTACAAGATGAGGTCTATTCGCATGGACTATAAGGTTTGTTCTTGGATAAAAAACTGGTTACAGGGGGATGTCCAAAGGGTGGTGAGTGGGGTATCCCAAGGCTCTGTCTTGGGACCAATTTTGTTTAATTTATTCATAAATGATATATAAGATGGGATATATAGCTCAATCTGGGTTTTTGCACGGCAACACAAAAAAAATCAGGGCAATAACTTCACATCAGGATATACAATGTTTACAGAAAAACCTAAACAAAACCATGGAGTGCACAACTACATGGAAAATGAGGTTTAATGTTTAGGGGCTAAAAACATAAATGGAAATTACACACACTAGAACCTCTGGGGGAATCAAGGATGTAGAAAGATCTGGGGGTCCTAGTAGAGGATATACTGTGCAATAGCATGCAATGTCAAGCTGCAGCCAGGGCCGCTGTTAAAAATCATGGGGCCCCATACAGCCTACCTGACAAGGGGGCCCCCATGACCCCACGCTGTCACAGGGGAATCTGGGGGACTGGTGGCAGGAGCTGGAACATGTAACTTTTTTACAGCACCCCACCAATCATAACTGGAGCTGAATTGGAGGGATTACAGTATTTTGACATCTGTGTCCATTCAGTTTGTGTCTTCATACACCACAGACTTGTGTCCATTTACTTTTAAATGGGCCTTGCCAGGATATGCATAAAACACAGGGCGACTGATTACTGTGAATGCAATTATTTTAGTGAACCAACGTCCCAATAATATGGAGATAGGAATTAATGTGGACTAATAAAATGGACTTTTGGCGGTACAGGTAATTACTGTAAAAGATTTATAAATTTAGAAAATTGTATACACAACTTCATGAAAACAATATAGTATCAACATATGATGTACATGTTGCATACAGTATTTCAAAGAAAGCTTATACTTATGCAGATACACTCATAGCATGAAAACGTGTAGCATCAAAGGGTGTATATAAACTTTTAGTTCTTGAAACTTAGTTCAATATGCGAAATAGTAGATCTTGCTTTTACTCTCGACATGTTTCACGTACAGAACGCTTCATCAGGAGCATAGAAGTAGATTAGTCGAGTCTCCGCAAAAATAAGTGGATCCGACCATTAGTGGTAAAGTAGGGTATGTACAGCGTTGTTACCTGACCAGCCTCCTGGGCATGTGGTAGGTACTCTAGAACACCGTTGTATAGAATGGTATAATAGTGGGACTGTGACACAGCCTGGTGATCAGTTATATTAATGGATAGGCGACAGGAACCCCATCCAATGTCCCTGTGAATCTCCCTGGGTATAGTCGGGCTCCAAGTACTGAGTTGCTTGAGAGCTGAAACGCAGAGGGGGAGTAACCACCTCAGCACAAGAAAGGGGGGTAATCCTTTTCACTAGTTCGGCTTTACCTTCATGTCCTGGAAGTAATAGCCAAAAGGAGATAGGTCAGGAGCTTGGAGGTTTTCTTTTTAGCGTCCGTGAGCGTAGTTAAGGGCAGTTTTGCAACAATGTGCATGAACGAGACTTTAAGAGCCGGTTCACACAGGGGCGACCTGGGATCCGACTTGAAGTTGTCCCAAGTCGTGTGGTTGAGCAAATGAATGGAAGTGAATGGAGCCATCTTAATACACACTACTGAAGTCGCTCCGACTTCAGAAAAGGTTCCTGTACTACTTCAATCCGACTTGTAGGCAACTTGTACCCATTGATTTCAATGGAAGTCGCCTCAGAAGTCGGATCACTGTCTTAACTGAAGCAACAATACAGGAAGATAACATACATTTCTCAGGCAAACCCCTACCTCCCACAGAGCTGATTGTTGTTTGATTTGCCACTGGAAAGCCTCCTGTCCTGGAGGTGACTTGAAGTTGCCTTGTACTGTCCTGGAGGCGACTTGAAGTTGCCTGATGATTCATACTCAAGTCGTGTCCAAGTTGCCTCCCAAAGTCGTGCTGGATGTCGTGTTGCCCCTGTGTGAATCGGCTCTAAACACTGATATGTAAACATTACTACTGTTGTGATAATTTTTTTTTTTTTTTTTTTTATTTGTATTATTATTATGTCATGTATTCATTATTAATAAATAATAATTTAAGCTGCAAAAGAGGGCAACAGTGCCCGTTTTATTTCCTGCAAGGGGCAGTGATGAATGGCTGCCTTTCCCTACCGTGTAACTCATTCGACAGCAGTCTCTTTTATATACAGGACTAAAAGCTACTGGGAACTAAACAATTTGTCACCCACATGAGAGCAGTGTAGCTAAAAATAAATGTGCCAATAAGTTCTTCAGCCCTCTGCTCTCCGTTAATTACACTATGATTGGCAGCAGAAATCTTGTGTGCATAGTCGGGGGAAAAAAAATCCATGTCGTTTCTAAAATGCTATGGTGGCTTTATAGAACCAGAGCTAATGTATTTAGTTAAAACGGTTATACGCTTTTTTTAATTTTTTTTTTTTTTTTTTTTTCATACAGCACAACAATCTGTCAAATTTAATTTAGAGATTTTCATTTTGGCTGAAATGCAAGATACCCTTTTACTAAGGGAGCTCTACTCTATGGCGGAATTTGAATGGACCATTTTACTGTTTGGAAGTAGCTGGTGAATGTTAACCTTTAGTACTCTGCATCTCCAGCCTTAGAAACCCAGACACATAGATTTTGCAGCATCTACAATTTAAGCAGTCTGGCTGCTTAGGGGTCAGGCATGACTGCTTCAGACTTTCCCAATATACTGCAACTAAAAGTCATATGACTGCTATGTAATTTTACTGTGTTCTCAGTCGGAGATCAACTCAGTGCCACTAATTATAATGTATTAAAAAAAACTGAATGCACCCTCTGTACATTGCTATGCACCCTTGCTAGCAAACTTTGCATACAAACAGGGATTTTTGGTTCTAATACATTGCAATGCATATTTAAGATGGCCAGTTGCATCAAAATAATCCCTCTCTGGCCAGTCCCAACTTTGCTCTGCAAAATACATGCTTATAGCACAATTTAGTGGATACAGTGCCAATATGGAGCAAACACACAGTTGTAGGAGAGCTACAGGTTCAGGTCTGGCCAATAACCTGCACTATGCAATAGAAATAAGATATAGCAGAGCAACAGGTATATCATCTTTCTAATCATAACACATGACACATACAAAAATAATTCCAGTTTTGCTCTAAGATAGAAATAACGCTAAAAAAAAGTGACACAATCCTGCTAGTAGTCTTTTTGTTAGGCCAAAAACAAAAATCTGGTATATTGCAGATCTCCTGTGCTTAGATGTGATGGATCCATTTGCTTTGTTTTTTCATTTATTTTCACCTAGTGATCCTGCCAATAACACGTTTCCTGTCCCAGGGTGACAAAGCTCATGCTTCGTACTGTGTCTATGGGAGTGTATTGGGACTATAGAACACCTCTTCCCTATAACATGTGTTCTGTAGTCCTCAGGGATGGGTGGGAATAATGTTAACTGATGACAGCAAAAGCAAACCATCCAGTAATTAATCAGCTCACATGTTTTCTGGCAGAATCGGCAGGTATTTTTTTTTTTTTTTTTTTTTTTTTTAATACTTGTCAAACTGAAAAAAAGGATTATACTTCTCAAACGGATTAAAAAAAGGATATATAAAATAATAATGGTATATCTAACGGACCAAAGGAGAGATAAAAACAGTTTATTGTAGAGGTTCACAATCACTTAAAAATGAAGGAAAACTTGACAGTGTACCTAAAATACTAAGCCCTAGCTCGGTATACCTACTCTTGCTAGTAGCACAAGCTTTTAAATTAATTTGGTCCAATGACATGAATGTTGAGAACCTGGTCAAGCTGTCTTGTGACAATGTGTAAAGTTCAGAGGAAGTGTGATATTTTTCTTTCCTTGTTTTATTTTGTTGCTAAGTAGAAACCGTTCGTTCGTTCATATTTTCCATAAAATGAACCTGTCAGCTATTTTAAACTTTCAAAAGTCCTACCTAAGGCCTCATGCACACTTATGATTAGTAAGAATCCACCATATTCCTGAAGCTGGATTCACAGGTAGATGTGGATAGTAGGAGACTGAATGAATGACTTGTATAGCGCAACTCATGCGAACTGAATGGCCTCTGGGCGCTTTTTCCAGCCAGAGTAGGCTTGGCTGGTGTGGTCATTTTACCCCGTAGGATCGTGACACGCTTGGGACACACAGTCATACATATATATATATTGGGCCAATTTGGACAAGATCCAATTTACCTACCAGCATGTCTTTGGAGTGTGGGAGGAAACCGGAGTACCCGGAGGAAACCCACGCATGCACAGGGAGAACATGCAAACGCCAGGCAGATGGTGTCGTGGTCGGGATTCGAACCAGCGACCCTTTTGCTGCTAGGCGAAAGTGCTACTCACTGCACCACTGCTCAGCCTATACTAAGCATAAGTGTCCCCAGCTGTCCACCACAGGTGTTCTCATGTGATGTTTGATTACTTGCAGTGACAGACGGATGATCACTTTTGAATGCTGTTTGTGACTAATGCCTGATGCACGCGATGAGATTATCGGATGAATGATCGTCTTTTTTTTATTGCATGCTAATCTCAGATCGAACCTAAAGGGTTTACTAAAGTCACGAAAAATGTTGTATAACAGAATAAATATTCGGAAGTGATGTTATGTACTGTAGTGCGTCTGTATTGCATTTTCAAAGGACAACTGTACTGATTAACCAAAAATCGTACGATCTGATATCGTACGAAAAAAAAAATTGTGCACGCCCGAACAAATCATTTCGGATGAACTGTCCTGATCAGCTCTCGAAAGCTCTGTACTAATGATTAGATTATCGTACCATCGCTCCGAAATCTGTATTTTCCGATCGTGTGTACAGGGCGTGATGGTCTGTCCCTAACTGCATTTGATCGCACATGCGTAATTACCTGCAAACACCTGCGGACATCAGGGGACCATGTCATTGCTTTGTACAGGTGGAGTGACCACATCTTTCTGCAACCGCCTGTGAATCCAGCCATAGGCATGTGCTGCATTTATTGCAGCAGCTGGCACTAATCGCATGTGTGAATAAGGCCCCTTTCACACGGGGCAGTGGAGGTGTGGTGGCGGTATATGGCCACTAATAATAGCGGCGCTATACCGTCGAAATTGCCGCGGGATTCGGCCGCTAGCGGGGGTTAATACCGCCTGCGAAAAGGGTTAATACCGCCCACAATGCACCTCTGCAGAGGCGCATTGCGGGCGGTATTACCGCAGTTTCCCATTGTTTCAAATGTGAAGGAGCGGTATACACACCACTCCTCTCATTGCTCCAAAGATGCTGCTCGCAGGAGATCTTTTTCTCTCCTGCCAGGGCATCGCCTCAGTGTGAAAGCCCTTGGGCTTTCACATTAAGAATGCTGGGCAGGAGTTTTTCAGGCGGTATTTAGGTGCTATTTTTAGCGCTATACTGCCTGAAAAACTCCGTGTGAAAGGGGCCTTAGGCTGCTAATACTTTCATTGTCCAAAAAGCTCATTTTTTGTTGCTCCCTGATTTAGCTTCACTTTGTTACCAGGGCTTAAATTTCCCAAACTTCATGGCTGTTAACTGCCTGTGTCTTGTCTAGTAAAGCTGACCTATACAATATGTGAAATTTGCTACGTGGGTGACCCTGTTGGCCCCCATACACCCAACATCCTTCAATTAAAAAACGCAAGGTGCTAGGCTGAAAATTTCTAGTCAAACGGTAGCTGCATTTAATCAGCTGTAGCTGCTGCCAGAATTTAATAGACACAGTGGGAAATTTTGTTCCAGCTCTTATTTTTGCAATTGGCTCTCAAAATCGAACAGTGAGGGGCCAGGAATGGTAGCAGGCAGGTGTGAGTGCATCTGCACACACAGTGAGGAGAAGACTTTTGGAGGATGGCCTGGTGTCAAGAAGGACAGCAAAGAAGCCAGGAAAAACATCTGGGAGAGAGTGATATTCTTCAAAAGATACAGAGATTGGACTGCTGAAGACTGGGGGTAAAGTCCTTTTTTCTCTGATGAATCCCATTTCCGATTGTTTGGGGCATCCGTAAAAAACCTTGTCCGGAGAAGAAAATGTGAGCGCTACCATCAGTCCTGTGTCATGCCAACAGTAAAGCACCCTGAGACCACTCATGTGTGGGGTTGTTTCTTGGCCAAGGGAGTGGGCTCACTTGCAATTTTGCTTAGGAACACAGCCATGAATAAAGAATGGTACAAAAACATCTTCCGAGAGCAACTTCGTTCTCCCAAAGTTCCAAATCGCTCGTCTGCAAGTCGTTCAAAATACGGCCGCCAGACTTGACGGGAAAAAAACCATGGGAATCAATCTCACCTTCGCTGAGAACCCTTCATTGGTTGCCAGTAAAAGACAGAATTGCTTTTAAAGCACTCTGTCTAACGCATAGATGTATCCATGGGAACGCTCCCCATTATCTGTGCGAAAAAATAAAAGCTCACAACCCCAATCGCGTTCTACGATCCACCAACCAAAATCTGCTCCAAATACCTATAGCCAGGTATAAGTCTAAAGGAGAACGAAGATTCGCGGTCCAGGGTCCCAGACTATGGAACGCTTTACCAACCAGCATTCGGTTGGAAGAAAACCATTTAGCATTCAGGAGAAAGATCAAGACGCATCTCTTTTGATATCAAAGGAGACAGGAACAACGAGCGCCCAGAGGCGATTTAGTTCGCATGTGCCGCGCTATATAAGTTTTTCATTCATTCAACTTCTACCAACCATCCAAGAACAGTATAGTGACCAACAATGCATTTTCCAGCATGATGGAGCACCTTGCCTCAAGGCAAAAGTGATAACCAAGTCGCTTTTGGAACAAAACATCCAAAATTTTGGACCCAGGAAACTCCCCGGACCTTAATCCCGTTGAGAACTTGTGGTCAATCCTCAAGAAGCGAGTGAAAAAACCCACAAATGTTGACAAACTCCCAGCATTGCATATGCAAGAATAGGCTGCCATGAGTCAGGTGCAGAGGCCTTGAAAAAGAAGGGTCAACACTGCAAAGATTGACTATTTTGCATAAACTTTATGTGGTTGTCAAAAGCCTTTGACACTTATGAAATGCTTATATTTATAATTTATTATGCCATAGTAACATCTGACAAAAAGATCTAAAAACAGTAACGCAGCAGACTTATTTGTGTCATCTATTAAAACTTTTGGCCACGGCTGTACAAATCCATCTCGAGTCCAGAGAATTCACAAAAATGCCAGCTATCACACCACAACCTAACCCCCCCAAAGCTGATCAGTTCCTCTACACCCCTTTTCCTTCAAGTTCGTCCCATTAGAAAAACTATACTTTCATGGGCATTTTAATAAGCGTTCTTGATGCCTTTTTAATGTTTCAGAAACGCAACAAAGTGTCAAGAATGCTGTAGACGCAGCAATGAGCCTTGCTTCGTTCTTTGTAAATCAACACACATGTGAACGAGCCCTAAGTGTGATAAATGAAGCCTGTACTGAAAGACATTTTGGGAGGCTGCCATTGCTGACCTCATTCTATGAGACGCAGCATTGCTTTATTAAAGAAGATATTTCCAAAACCCCAAAATCAATGAGCTCAGTCTCACCTTATATGTCTATAGGCAGAGTTCTGCAAATTATTGCTTTTGCTCCTTTTTGACCATCCGTGCATCCAGAACCACTGGTATATAGCGCAGCTATAACCATCATTTCTCTTACCACCTTCCAGGACGGCACCCGAGAGATGATGGCTCCTCCTGCAGGAAACACAATCACATGACAGTTTAAAAGGCCCCGCCCTTCCCCTTGCTCCTCAGTATTGATTGTGTTTCTCCAACACAGCGACACGTTTGTTTTGTTTATGGAAACCTAGAGACCGGGGAGGGTCGAAGGTACCCCTGTGAGACAGGTTTAAGGGAGGCCGGGGAGGGCTGAACTTACCTGTAGACTTCGGTCCAAACTCACAGGTCGCCCTATGGAAGCACCAGTGCTCTGAGCTGCGGGGAGGTGAGCCATCACTGCGTGCTATCGAATCCACCACCATTCGAATCGCCGTTTTCCCGGGTCTCCAGACGTAAAAACGCCGCGCTCCAGGCCTCATTCTGAGACAGGAACTGCATCACAGGAAGTGGGCGGTTCCGGACGGCGTAACCCGGAAGTTCCCAGTGGAGCGAGGAGACAGCGTGGGTGGTGGACGGGTCGGCTTGCGGTGACCAGTACAGGAGTACCAACAGCCAGGACCGAGTCACCCTCCTCATGGAAGAGGACGGAAAGACCGACACGACCGCTGGCAGATCCAGGTCGGGGGGCGGTAAGTACCAATCCCCCTGGAAAGGGAGGGGGGAAGTGGTGAGAGTTCCCAAACTTTTAGGGAACGACCGGAGCAGGATCTGGTCCCTTCTCGTCTACTTCCTCCCCTCCCCAGTACAGCCAGCAGTCTTGGGGGGAAAAAAGACAATTTAAATGTATATTTCATGTCTTTCAGAAACCCCCAGCGGACCCCAGGAGGCCTCAGCTCAGTCTCCCTCCGCTACAGGGCATAGTTCCTCTAAAAAATGTGGGAATTGTAGAGAGAAGCTCCCCAAGTCCTACACAAAACCTTTCTGCTACAAATGTATTAATATACTGGCGGGAAAGGAGGCTGCTGCCATGATGAAGAGTTTTCTCTCATCCATGCAAACAGAAATGTTAGCAACAGTCAAAGCCTTTCGGGAGGCAGCCGGGCAGTCGGCACAGACTGAAACAGAGGAACTTACCCCTAAGGAAGGCACTTCCTCTCAGGAGACCCCCTTTTCTAAGGGCCCAAGTGTTTTCTTTACACCTTCACAAAATCCCCCTTTGGGGGAAGCAGATGGTGAAGAGAGTGAGGTAGCCAGTCTACCTAGGTCTAGGCACAGCTCAGGGGAGGTAGATGGAGACTCCATTAGTCAGTCTCAGGAGGACACACGTCCAAGAAAACACCTCTTTGCTGTAGAAGATCTAGAGAGTCTCCTCCAGGCTATCTACGCCACAGAGGAAATTCCTGAGACCCCTAAACCTACCTCAGCACAGGATAAAGTTTATAGGGGCCTGAGTGACGCTCAATCTAAAGTATTCCCCCTGCACAAATCCCTCAAGGAGTTAGTCCTTCAGGAGTGGAGAGACCCTGAAAGGAGAATAATCAAACAAAAAACCTGGAAAAGAAGGTTCCCCTTCTCCCAGGAAGATGAGGAAGTCTTTTTTAAGCTTCCTAGACTTGATGCGGCTTTGTCGCAAGTCACTAAATTGTCTGATCTCTCCTTTGAGGATACAGGTAACATCAAGGATGTGATGGACCGTAGAGCAGAGTCTCTCCTTAGGAAAGCCTGGGAGGCCAATGCGGCAGCACTAAGCCCAGCCTTAGCAGCAGCATGTGTAGCTAGGAATACAGATGTTTGGGTAGAGACACTCACCGACCACCTCGCCCAGAATGCGGAGGCGGAGGAGGTAGTTGAGTCACTTACAGTGGTAAGGAAGGCGATTGCTTACCTAGCAGATGCAGCTACGGAATCTGCAAGGGCAGCAGCCAAGACAGCAGCGCTCATTAACTCTACTAGGAGGGCAGTTTGGATCAAGGCCTGGGAAGGAGATGCTACATCCAAGGGAAAACTCTGTGGCATCCCCTTTCAAGGTTCCCTGTTGTTTGGGAAAGACCTGGATGATGTCCTGGCTAGGTCATCAGAAAAAGTCAAAAACTTTTCGAGGCCCCCAGGGGCAGGGTAGACAAAAAAAAGCCAAAAAGGAACCTTTTAGGCGTTGGAACTTTGGCAAAGGGAACAGGAAGAACAACCTCCTTTTCCCTCCTCCAAAACCCAGCGACAAACCGTCCAAGTGACGACGTAGTCAGAGTGGGGGGTCGACTATCTCAATTCCTTCCCCTATGGGGAAAATTTTTTCGAACAGTCATTACATCTGCCAAATAATTCAAAAAGGCTATCGCCTAGAATTTCTGGCTACACCACCCACCATGATCACCATTACTCACCTTCCCAGGGATACCCTGAAAAGGTCTGCCCTCTTGGAGGGCATACAGGACTTAGCCAAACAACTAGTGGTAGTACCAGTACCAAAAGCTCAGCAGTACCAGGGATTTTATTCCCATATTTTCGTAGTACGGAAACCCTCCGGGAAATACCGTCTAATAGTAAACTTGAGAAACCTGATCAAGTTTCTGGAATACAAAAAGTTTGCTATGGAAAGTATTTATTCGGTAAGAAAGAACCTCATGAAGGAGGCCTTCTTGGTGACCCTAGATCTCAAAGATG
Source organism: Rana temporaria (assembly GCF_905171775.1). Lineage (NCBI taxonomy): Eukaryota > Metazoa > Chordata > Amphibia > Anura > Ranidae > Rana > Rana temporaria. The sequence continues at coordinate 336,764,441 of NC_053489.1, read as the reverse complement.
CCTATCTCCACGTGCCAATCCACGTGGATTACCAGGTATATCTGAGGTTTGCGGTCGTGGTGGAAGGAGAAACCTTCCACTGGCAGTTCAGAGCACTACCATTCGGGCTAACCTCTAGCCCAAGGTTTTTTTTACAAAAGTCCTAGCAGAAGCGGTGGCATACCTGCACCTTCAGGGCATATCCCTTATACCTTATTTAGACGACTTGCTGATTTCAGGAAAATCAGCCGCCCAAGTCACGCTGGATGCCAACAAAGCAATGGCACTCCTAGAGAGCCTAGGGTGGATAATCAACATAGAAAAATCCTCCCTCAACCCAGAACAGGTCAAGACCTTCCTGGGATACGTAGTGGACACCAGGCAGCAGAGACTCTTCTTACCAGAAGAAAAAGTTTTAAAACTAGCCTCAGCAGTCGGGAACCTTATCAAAAACCCCAAACTCTCCAGACGGAATGTTCTGAGAGTTCTAGGCCTGATGTCAGCAAGCATCCCAGCGGTGGTTTGGGCTCAGCTTCATGCAAGGGCATTACACTTCTTCTTCCTGTCCTCATGGGACAAAAGGAAAGAGTCCTTAGATCAGGATATACTACTCACCCCCCAGGTTCTGTCCTCCCTGGAGTGGTGGACATCTCCCCAAAACCTGAGGGGAGGGCGACCGTGGGCTCAGTGGAACCCAGTGAAGGTTACCACGGATGCCAGTTCCTGGGGGTGGGGCGCCCACCTGGAGGGGAAAAAAGCGCAGGGGCAATGGGACAGCTCACTAGCTCGCAGGTCATCCAATTACAGAGAACTCAGAGCAGTGGGGGAAGCCTTAATAGCCTTCCAGGAAGACATCAGAGGCAGAGAAGTCCAAGTAAGCTCAGACAACTCTACAGTAGTAGCGTACCTAGGTCACCAGGGAGGGACCACGTCCAGTCCCCTACTAGAACTTTCCAGGGAAATCCTAACCTGGGCAGAAGAAAGAGTACTCTCTATCTCAGCCATATACATAAAGGGGACGAGCAATATAGAAGCAGACTTCCTCAGCCGTCACAAGTTGAGGGAGGAGGAATGGGAACTGAACCCAGAGGTGTTTCAACACCTAGTCCAGTATTTCAGGGAACCGGAAATAGACTTGTTTGCCAACAGACTAAACAGGAAGGTAGAAAGGTATTTCTCGATTTCCTGGGAACTACAGTCGGAAGGTCTGGATGCGCTATCCCAGACCTGGCGCTTCGGGCTGGCCTATGCCTTCCCGCCGGTAGCGCTCATTCCGCGAGTTCTTCAGAAACTCAGCAGGTCTCCAGGCCAGATTCTTCTGATAGCACCATGGTGGCCAAAAAGAACTTGGTTCGCAAACCTAAGAGCCATGGCAATGGTGGAGCCTCTGAAGCTCCCGTACAGGGCAGATCTCCTCAGGCAGGGCCCAGTACTCCATCCAAAGCCGGAATTCTTCCAGCTAGCAGCCTGGTTAGTGAGCGCCAGATTCTAGAACGCAAAGGCTGCTCAGAGAGGGTCATAGATACCCTTCTCATGAGCAGAAAACCAGTAACTCAAAAGATTTACCAAAAGGTATGGAAGACCTTCTGTTCCTGGCGTAAGGAAAGACGGGTAGCTTCAACTTCTATCCCGGTTATCCTGGACTTCCTCCAGGATGGGGTAGATTTAGGATTAAAAGTTAGTACCCTTCGGGTCCAAATAACGGCTCTTTCAGTCTATCTGGATAAAAGATTGGCGAAAGAGGACCTTATAAAACGTTTTTTGTTAGCTAGAGAAAGAATTTCTCCAGTCCAAAAATATAATTGTCCGCCTTGGGACTTAACTAGGGTGTTAGAGGCGTTATCTATACACCCATTCGAACCTCTGAAAGAGGTTCCCCTTAAGTTTCTAACCTTAAAGTTGACTTTTTTGTTAGCCATTACTTCGGCCAGGAGGGTAGGGGATTTGCAGGCGCTATCCATGAAAGAACCCTTCCTGAGGGTACAGCCAGATAGGATCACCCTCAGAGCAGACCCCCTGTACCTGCCGAAGGTGGCATCCCTATTTCATAGGACGCAAGACATAACATTGCCGTCCTTTTGTTCTGAACCAAAGAACGAAAAAGAAAAGAAATTTCATTTGTTAGACGTGAGAAGGTGTCTTCTCATTTATCTAGAGAGAACTAAAAGTTTTAGAAGATCTAACCACCTACTAGTTCTACACGCTGGGCCCAGGAAGGGACTGCAGGCATCAAAAGCCTCAGTCTCAAGATGGATTAGAGAAGCAATATCCAAAGCCTATGTATGTACTGGAGCAACAGCTCCCAAAAAGATCAAGGCTCACTCTACCAGAGCCATAGCAACTTCCTGGGCTGAGAAAGCAGGGGCCTCCTGGGAACAAATCCGCAGTGCGGCCACCTGGTCCAGCCATCATACATTCCTGAAGCACTACCGTGTGGAAATGTTGTCACAGCAAGACTTAGCCTTTGGTCGAAAGGTGCTACAAGCTGTGGTCCCACCCTGAAGGTAGGCCTGTGTTTATTACTCAATTATCCTCTCGGGTGCCGTCCTGGAAGGTGGTAAGAGAAAACCAACGTTGGACCTACCGGTAACGGTATTTCTATGAACCTTCCAGGACGGCAGGCCTACTTCCCACCCTATGTGGAGGGAAAAAAGGTAAGTACCTATAAGGACTACGTCCCTTGTGAACCAGTTCAGGATTACTCTATTGCATACTGAGGAGCAAGGGGAAGGGCGGGGCCTTTTAAACTGTCATGTGATTGTGTTTCCTGCAGGAGGAGCCATCATCTCTCGGGTGCCGTCCTGGAAGGTTCATAGAAATACCGTTACCGGTAGGTCTAACGTTGGTTTTTACAGCCTACAGTTGTTTCAGGTGTCTTGGCCCTCATCGGTGCAAGATATGGCTTTACTGGATCTATTGTATTGGGATTTTTTGCTGGAAGTGAGGATGTGTAATTACCTTCTGTTATAAGAAGGCAATGGAGTATCTCACAGTACTTCAGAGGTGGGTTTTTTGGTTCCTTTTGTACTACATCAATGCAACCCTAATGGTTATAATCCTTCTACTGCTACAGTGTTTCCCCGATGAGCCCTACCCCGAATATAAGACGTAGCGTGATTATTAGGGAGGGCTGCAATATAAGCCCTACCCCGAGAATAAGCCCAAGTAAAGTGCATGAAAAAACTGTGGTCTGTTTTGTAGGACGATCGTACTGGTTATGAGTGCAGTGTGTCTCCCTTGTATTAGAAAATACTTTATTGGCAGCCACCGCTGAACCGCCAGAGGACTTCTCTCCTCCTGCTGACATCTGTGGCCCCTCCCTCTTCAGTGCAGGGTGCGGGCTGACGTCAGCAGGGATCTCCGGTCTTTCCCCTTCTCTTCTACTCCCTGCTGATGTCTGTGGCCCCTCCCTCTTCAGTGCAGGGAGCGGGCTGATGTCAGGGGGTCTTCCTCCTCCTCCCTCCTCCTCCTCCTCCTTCCCCCTCCTCCTCCTCCCCCCCCCCCTCCTCCTCCTCCTCCTCCTCCTCCTCCTCCCGGCTGACGTCTTCACCAAACATTTTGGTTAAAGTGGACTCCTGACCTGACAGGGGGAGGTAGAGAGAGAGAGAGAGAGAACACAGGGGACACGGAAACTTAAAAATATATATATATATATATATATATATATATATATATATATATATATATATATATATATATATATATATATATATATATATATATATATATATATATATATAATATAATTTTTTTTATTCCAGGATCTTTAGAATATACCGTAGAGAGGGGTAAATGACACAGCTCAAGCGCTGTGCTTTAAAGGCACAGGATTTTTATTTTATTTTTTTGTGTTGAAACTACTTTTAAGATTGTCATTGTACATACCGTATATAAATAAGACATCCCCTGAAAATAAGCCCTAGTGTGTTTTTTGTAGATAAAATTAATATAAGACCGTCCTTATTTTCGTGGAAACACTGTAGTATTAGTAAATGGATAGTAACGTATATTAAATTTACTTTTTTTTTTTTTTTTGCATTGTTATATTACATAAATCCTCTGCCCTTACTCAAGATGACCACCACAAGAAATGCTAGAGGGGTGTTTTTCAAAGTGATCTCTCAGAAACATAAACCATGGAGACATGAATGGATGGGGAGGTTTGTTTTGAATATTATAAATGATTTAAATAGCATTTTTTGTTTGTGTTGCTCAGGTCTCTCATTGAAAAGGAGAATTACATTTGGTGGCTCTTACCCCTGAAGTATGGGAAGTTGTGCCCCTAATGATACAGTGAAAATGCGCAGTCATGTTGGAACAGGAAGGAGTCATCCCCAAACTATTCACACAAAGTTGGGAGTATGAAATTGTCCAAATAGTCTTGGTACGCTGACGCCTTAAGAGTTCCCTTCACTTGAACTAAAAGGCCAAGTACAACCCCCCCCCCCCCCCCCCCCATGTCCTCCACCAAATGTTTGAATTCGTGCACAAAGCAAGGTCCATAAAGATATGGATGAGTGAGTTTGGGAGGAACTTGACTGGCCTGCACAGAGTCCTGACTTCAACCCGATAGAACACTTTTGGGATGAATTGGAATGGAGACTGCGAGTCAGGCCTTCTCTCCAACATCAGTGCCTGACCTCACAAATACGCTTCTGAAAGAATGGTCACATTTCCATAGACACACTCCTAAACCTTGTGGACATCCTTCCCAGAAGAGTTAAAGCTCTTATAGCTGCAAAGGGTGAGCCAACCCAATATTGAACCCTAAGGACTAAGACTGGGATGCTAATAAAGTTCATGTGCGTGTAAAGGCAGGTGTCCCAATACTTTTTACAATCTAGTGTGTGTGTGTGTGTGTGTGTGTGTGTGTGTGTGTGTGTGATTTATTTATTTATTTCTCTATAGCTATATATAGATATTTTCCATAGCAGTAACATGTTAATATAATATATATATATTGTTTTAACTATACCAAAGCATATTTTCTCTGCCTTTGGGTGTAAAGGTTATGTGTTTATAAAGTACGTATGCTGTTCCAGTTTAGTAGCAGTCAAGCCAAAAAGCAAGCCCCTTGTTTATGGGTATTTCTGCTGACTTATGCATTGTCCTATCTTGTTATTTCCTTTAACAAACTGAAGGTAGCTGGCTACATAGAGGGAGTGTGTTCTACTGTATTGTAAACACTGACAGTCCTAACATTTCTGTATTTTAGAATTTGTAAGGTAACAGTTCTTGATGAACTGTGCTTTTATTGTGCATTTATTTCATCCTCAATTTTTTATTTATTTTTTGTCTCGTCATAGGACCTCAGTTTACCCAATGGTACCCCAGCAGATACTTCAAGTCCAGCATCATCATCCTCACTTCTTAACAGGCTACAGCTAGATGACGACATGGATGGAGAGACAAGGGACCTTTTTGTTACAGTTGATGACCCAAAGAAGCATGTGTGCACTATGGAAACGTATATAACCTATCGTATTATGACCAAGGTAAGCCAAGTAACAACGGAATGAATAAGCGCTATTAAAATCATTAAATATAATCCATGAGCACTTCTGTATTAAGGATAGACTATTAATATGTAATGTAGAAACTGACACTCATGAAATGTGTGCATTCATGGCGCTGGAGAAATCGGTCTTCTGACCAGTAACTGAGAATTTTCTGAAGAAACCCAAAATGTAAAAAATCTATGACATTCAACATCCCTGTCAGAACACAAAAGAACACTGTACTAACACTGGATAGTTTGGTACAGGGGCGCTGATTTCTTTTTCTTTCCATTTTCTTTCTCTTTTTTTCTTTTCTTTTCTTTTCTTTTCTTTTCTTTCTTTTTTTTTTTCTTTCTTTTTTTTTTTTCTTTTTTTCTTTCTTTCTTTCTTTCTTTCTTTCTTTCTTTCTTTCTTTCTCTTTTTTTTCCTTTATTTTCTTTTCTTTCTTTTCTTTTCTTTTTTTCCTCTTTCTTTCTTTCTTTTCTTTTTTTCCTCTTTCTTTCTTTCTTTCTTTTCTTTTTTTCCTCTTTCTTTCTTTCTTTCTTTCTTTTCTTTTTTTCCTCTTTCTTTCTTTCTTTCTTTCTTTTCTTTTTTTCCTCTTTTTTTCTTTCTTTTCTTTCTTTTCTTTCTTTTCTTTCTTCTTTCTTTTCTTTCTTTTCTTTCTTTTCTTCTTTCTTTTCTTTCTTTTCTTCTTTCTTTTCTTTCTTTTCTTTCTTTTCTTTCTTTTCTTTCTTTTCTTTCTTCTTTCTTTTCTTTTCTTTTCTTTTCTTTTCTTTCTTTTCTTTTTTCTTTCTTTTCTTTCTTTTCTTTCTTTTCTTTCTTCTTTCTTTTCTTTTCTTTTCTTTCTTTTCTTCTTTCTTTTCTTTCTTTTCTTTCTTTTCTTTTCTTTTCTTTCTTTTCTTTCTTTCCTTTCTTTCTTTCTTTTCTTTCTTTTCTTTCTTTCCTAGGTTAACCTATAAACACTGGACCTAGCAATTTACCACCTCAGTATACAATGTAAATCTTTACATTGTTTCTGTAAAGATGAACTAATGCTTCCGTACCCTGTAAGACAGCCTGAGGCAGATCAGCCCACTGGCCTGCAGCAGCAAGACGCATGCAGGCAGGCTGACCACAATGTGAGAAAGCCACACTGTGATGGGGGGAAAAACTTTCTACACAGATTTCTCAATTACTGTTAAGAAAAGCAATCCAGGGCTGAAAATGATTGGCCGCACACAGGTTTAAATAGCTGCATTTAAGAATTGATATCAGAAACACAATTGATGTGTTTTTTTTTCCTTTTTTTCAGACAACACGAGCAGAGTTTGACTTCCCTGAGTATTCTATACGTCGGAGGTACCAAGATTTTGATTGGTTGAGGAATAAACTTGAAGAAACCCAGCCCACTCACTTCATTCCCGTAGGTAGTATGTTGCTGCTGTTTGGATGACCTGAGGAGTTTAAAGTGGTTGTAAACCTCAGATATGAAATAAATACAAAGCATATGCTTCTATAGTGCGTACATGTCTCAATTAGGCACAATCCTAATCGGTGCGACGTTGCATTTGCGGAGCCGCACTGATTTCAAAAAGTAGTTTCTGTACTACTTTTTGCGACTTCAAGTTGCGATTTCTATTGACATCTGTGCAGAAACCCGCACAGATGTCTGTGAAATCGCAGCTGAAATCGGGACTGACACTGCTGCTTTGTTCCTCTGCCATCAACATGAACCACTTCAAGTTTTCTTGACACCAAGATAAAATAGGTGACGGGGAGGGAGCTCCAGTATGCAGCCTGTGATTGCCAGCCTCAGCTTTGTTTCTGTGTGCTGTGTGAAGGGTGTGTGTCCCTTAACTTCAGTCAGCTCTCAGAGCTCTACTCGCTGTGTAATTCCAGCTCTCCATCACCTGTTTTCTCACCACTCGGACAAACTTTATAAATTCTGAAGAGAAGACAGCAGATAAACAGGTAAAACAGATGTACGAGGATTTGTTTCATCTCTGTGTATCACCTGAAGCCAGTCACTTCACTGGGTATATGTAAGGGTTTACAACCACTTTAAGTTTTGAGTTGCTGATGCTTCTGCATGTTTCAGTGTTTAATGGGACTATGTATTTAGGTCTACTATTGTAAGGATCCCAGGTACATTTTTGAAAATTTTCAATGCAACAGTTTCTTTTGGTGCTGGTTATCTTTGCACTGCATGCTTTGTGTTTGGGATTGCTTACAAACAGGCGTCCAAGGTGAGCATGTAGCCTAATAAAACTTTTCAACTAATAAACATGCTATACTTACTTGCTCTGTGCCATGGTATTTGGCAAAGCGGCCCTGTACCTCTTTGAGGGTCCCCTGCTGGTGTTCTAGGTTCCTCATCTTCTTGGTGTGCCACCATAAGGCCCCTTTCATACTGGGGCAGCGTAGGCGGTAAAGCGCCGCTATTTAACACTGGGGCGCTATTCCCCCTCCCACCCCCCGCTAGCAGCCTAGAAAGGCGCTTTGCCGGTGGTATAGCCGCGGTGCCCATTGATTTCAATGGGCAGAAGCGGTATACACACCACTCCTTCACCGCTCCAAAGACTTTTTTTTTATGTCCTGCTAGCGCACAGCTCGCTTTCGGGGCTTTCACACTGGAGAGACAGCAGCGGCTGTTTCTGGTCGCTTTGCAGGTGCTATTTTTAGCGTTATAGCGCCTGCAAATCGACCCAGTGTGAAAGGGGTCTAAGAAGCTATTTCCTATACTGGCATACACATGGACTCGCTTCTGAGGCTGGCATTGTTCATCTATTGACACACACAGCCCAGCTTGGCACCGCCCTCCGTTTCCTCCGAAAAGAAAATGATTGGCTCCCGCTGCTCTCACAGAGTCCTGTGAGGAGAGCAAGAGAGCAGTACTGCTGAAATTTGTCAACGCGCTGAATCAAGATAGGACTCGGGTTAGTATAAAAGGAAGTGAGGGTGCAATGTAACCAATGGGACATTTTTTTTTTTTTTTAATGCAGGCAATGCCCTGCCTTTTTAGAACCACTTTAAGTATGTTTTAGGTTCAATTAATTATGTTTAAACCAGTTGGGTTTTAGGAGCTTGTTTCAGAGGTTAGGTTTTAGCTGGACAGGGAATTGAATGTCAAGAACTCCTTTTTGGGTATAGTTAAAGTAGAACTAAATAAAAAAAAAAAAAAATGTTTACTTGTTTTTTTTTTTTTTTTTTTTGTGGAAGTCCATGCTAAACCTAAAATCCCTGCATCTATAGCCACCAACATTCTAACACTAACCTATCTAGCCCTGTAAAGAAGAAATCACCATACATGGCTTTTCTGCAGGCGATCCCACGCTGAGCTGAAACACTTGCCTACTGTCCCTTGTCACTGCTGCCATGCCCTCCACAATCTGGCTGTCCCCCAAACTTCCAATTTTGTAGGACAGACAGCGAGGGTAGAACAATTGGCTCCTGCAGCTGTTTAGGGGAAGGGAGCAGGAGTGTGGTATGCTGGGCATTGGATTGGAACGTGCACACATAGGCGTTTACTTGGCAGACTGCTAACTAAAGGAGACCTCCACAAACAGGAGGTGTGGTGGGAAGGAAGAAAACTATACATATTATGCAAGTCCGGACATTCTCAACTAAAAAAAAAAAAGAAAAGGTTTATCACTTTAAATATAAGGTCTCTTACATTAAGAATAAAGTGATTACAGTTTCAGGGAATTTTAGTTTGGGGGTGGGGGATAACATGCTGACTAGTACAATGGTTCCTGTGGCCATGGCCTCACTCTGAAAAAGGTAAGCCCCAGGTTCCTTGAATTGAAAAAAAAGTGCACATTTTAATCTGATGACACGGCATGTAATTTTACTGAGCACAAACAATTTGAATGATCACTGTTTTTGATAGGGAGGTTCTATGTACTCTGTACTATTGCATTGTTCCCAGTTAAATACTGTATTATTGCTGTGTAATTTGTCCTTTCTAAAATCTAAAATACATGGTTGATCCTGCTTGGTGCTGACCTCGCTCTGTACTATGGTCAGTTTACTTTGTCAGCCCGCTGTTTCTTCCCCTCCCTCCTTGCCTGTCAGATGGTCCCAGTGCCGATCTGCTCCCCACCTACTGCTAAAAAAACTGTTTTGTTCCTAGAATCCCCTGTGTTCGATTAAGTTTTGTGCTTTTTAAAAATAAAATGCAGCTTCATACCTTTATTTCCGAGCCCCGCACATCACTCATATGAATGAATGCCTGCCGTTTTCCTCCCGGTTGATGTCGGCTGGGGACTCTTCCCTCCCCCCCTCCCCCTGCTGTAGTTCTCAGATTTAGGGAGGAGAGCGGAGGGCAGTCACATAAGCGCAGAGCGGTGCTCTAAAAAAAGTATAAAGCTGCATATTTTTTATAAAGCACATAGACTGGGGCACATAACTTAATCTAACACAGGGGATTCTAGGAATAAAACAAAGTGGCTTTGCAACCACTTTAATCTTGCGTTACTGGCACTGTTCAGAGATATCTACTTGTACATATTACATTTCAGCTCTCTTGAGGGAACGCTGTTGTTTATGCAGATGCATTTGATAAAAATAAAACCACAGTGATGTTTGGATAGTATAGATTGATATAATTAACACAAGTTTCCAGTGGATGTGTTTTCAGAGAAGCGCCATCATTCTATAAATCAGTTTGGTTTCCAGATGGTTGGATTAACATGTATTGGCAACAGTCAGTTTGCTTATCACTGGTTGTGAATTGCTTTATGTATTAGCCAATGTAAAATCAGAGTTTCTACAGTTCGACAGTCCAAGAGAAGGCTGCCGGCTTTCTTTTTATATGAACAGGATGCCAGACATCCCAATACGAGGGAAATAATGGCAATTAATTAATTAAAGTGGTTGAAATGGGCTTAAGGTTTTTTCTATTTAAAACGGAACTACACTGCATCTGAGCACCACAAACCAAAAACAGTACTTCATTCATTTTTTAATATTCACAGTCAGGGCTTTTTTTCAGGGGAAACTTGGGGGAACTCAGTTCCACCTCCTCTGGCTCAGACCCTTTGGTGCCTGCTCACCACAATCACTTGTAAACACAGAAGTCTGGTTTCTGTGTTTACAAGTGACAGCTTTGTAACCCCCTGAACTCTACACTCTGTATGTAATGCAATTCTGGTATTTAATGCCCCTTTAAGACCCTTCTACTGTTTGAGAAATCTGAATGGGTCGTGGTTGAGTTTCTAAGAAAAAAAGCTCTGTTCACAGAAAATTCACCCATCCACCCATCCATCCATGTCTCCATGCTTTATATTGCTGACAAATCACTTTGAAAAATACCCCCTCACATTTCTGGCCGTGGCCATCTTGAGTAAGGGCAGATGATTCAGCTCAGGCATGCAGGCAGGAAGGTGTACTTGGCTGAGAAAACCCCTCCTCTCGAAGACTCCTGGGCGTTATGACATAATTTGTCTAGGCATGGAAACAAGGAAGTAACTGAAGAAATGTAGAAAAAAAGTAAAAAAAAAATATATAGTTTCCTATCTTTTTACTAATGTTGGCAGCATAAGGATTACAAATAGTCAATGTTTTTTGAGAGCGTGAAGTTCCACTTTAAAGTGGTTGTAAAGGCTGAATTTTTTTTCTTACTTTTTAATGCATTCTCTGCATTAAGGTTAAAAAACAAACAAAAAAAAAACCTTCCAAGCTTAGCTTCACATCAGTCCGCATGAGTGTGGAGTGCAAGCCGCTTAAAGTGCAGCTCTTCTCCAGCCCCCTAATACTTTCCTGCGCCCAATCCCGATCCAGCGATGTGCACACAAGCTTTAGCTTTCCCTGGTCTCTTCCTTCTCATTGGCTGAGACAGCAGCAGTAGCCATTGGCTCCCACAACTGTCAATTACAGCCAGTAAGCAAGCGAGGAGCGAGTGGGGGCGAGGCCGAGCCATGCTCCATGTGTGAATGGACAAACAAGCGCCAACAAACTGTTGGCGCTGTATAAATCGTGAATAATAATAATGTATTAAAAAGGGGGCGGGGGGAGGGTTTTTATCTGTTTGTTTGTTTTTTTTTGTTTTTTTTATATCTATACACAAATATGTTGCCTATCATTTCTATTTTGGGCCTCATGCACACTGGTTTATAGTAGCTTTAGCTGTAGAATGCCATGTTTTTCAGCATTTTTGCACTAAAGTTTATTAGCATTTGCATTTTTTTTTTAGCAAAACAAATACTCCCACAAAAGCTTATGGCTCATGATTTTTCCAGCTGGAAGCCTAGTTCTGTTTTTTTTTCCAGACAGAAAACCCCCCTGACAAAATGCTGATAAAAGCCTGTGTGCATGGACACATAGGACAACATGCTGGAGAGTTTATTGGCTGCAGAAAAAAAAACGCCTGAAGCCAAAACGGCTGCTGTAAAAACGTCCAGTGTGCATGAGGCCTTAAACTGAATGGGTTGTTTTACAAGGTGACCGTTTTATAATCACTTTAACATTCGCAGTCTAAATTTATTTCTCACTACATGTTTCTTTTACTTGGTTATATGTAAACTGATGTGGTCATGTCTTTCTCTTTGTTTGCACTGCTCATATTATGAGCTATACTGTATGTGTATTGCTACACTCATTTTGTGGTTTCCTGTCTTCATTTCAGCCTCTTCCAGAGAAATTTGTAGTGAAAGGCGTAGTTGACCGTTTTTCTGAAGAATTTGTAGAGACCAGAAGAAGAGCTTTGGACAAGTTTCTTAAGAGGATTGCAGACCACCCAGTTCTCTCCTTCAACGAGCATTTTCATGTTTTTCTCACATCTAAGGTTGGCATTCCTTAGATTACTCTGTATGTAGTCCTGTGGAGCGCCCTCTTCTGGGCTTTTCCCTTTGTTTTTGTCTGTTATCAAAAAGTTCTGAATTCCAGCCCAAAAATGTTGTGTTATTATAGCGACGTCATTTTATGCAGATACAAACCAAGGACCTCAGTGCTGCAAAGCACAAGTGCTATCCACTAAGCAACTGTGTTTATTTTTTATTTGCATAGCATGTGGGGAATAGTGGGAACCTTTGTTATGGTTTTTATTGCTGCCTTCCTGTGCAAGTGATACCAAGTGTGTCAGGACTTCATGGGGACAGTGGGAGAGAGGTAATCTCCCCAACAGGTTATTGCCCATTCCAATCTGTCCAAAAGTACTGGAAGTTTGGCTTCCCTGCCAGAACTAGTAAGCAGCAAACGTCCAGGAAAGGCAAAACGGAGGTTTTTCTCCATGACGGATCCCTTTAGTATTTTTAATTTTTTTGGGAAAAAAAATGTTGTTCGTTTTCATAGCCATACAGAAAAAAGAAAACGCATAGACAATAAAGAACAGCCTGACAACCAGGCAACACATTAGAAACAAGACCTCAGCACAAGGCCAATAGTATAGCTCCAAGGCCAATATACAGCTACAATAACCGTAATTCCACTACATTTTAACCCAAAATGTAATGTTTTATAACATTTTTTGTTTTATTGACTCCCAATTCAGGTAACAGTCTACAGGTCTATTGGAATAAACAGTCCCTGGGGATGGTACAGAAGTACCCAACTCTGATTTGAGGAATGCACTATACATAGTCCTGAAATATTAATGGCAAACTCTACAGATATACAATATGGTGACTATCGGGAATCATTATAACTAGGGTTGTCCCGATACCACTTTTTTAAGACGAGTACAAGTACTGATACCTTTTTTCAAGTTCCCAAACGCTTTTTTCAAGTACTCGCCGATACCGATACTTTTTTTTTAATCTCATGTGACAGCGGCACATGTGTCAGTATTTTTTTTTTTTTTTTTATCTTTAACAATTTTTTTTACAATTTTTTTTTATTTTTTATTTATAATGCTTTTTTTTTTTAAAGGGGGGGGGGGGTGGACCGTGTCAGTGTGTTTTTTTCTTTTATTTTTTTATTTTCTACAATTTTTTTTATTCTTTTTTGTTTTTTCAGCCCTATTGGGGGCTTTGAGATACCAGGGGTCTTAACAGACCTCTGACATCTCCCCTTTGAGACAGGGACAGGGAAAGGGACTAGGGACACATGTTCTGAAAATGAAAGGAGAGAAGACAGCGTCTTTTCTTCGTTCATAAACTGAAACATTGTAAACACAGGTTACAATGTTTCAGTTATGTGAATGGACAGAGTCAGTGATCACTGACTCTGTCCATTTGGAGCAGTAAGGAGCCGGATTTACCAGCTCCTACCCCGCTCTCTATCCTGACAATTCCAGGGGGTGGAAGGGGAGAGAAACACGGCGGGAAACACGGGGGACACGGGGAGAGAGAGAGAGAAACACGGCGGGGGACATGGATGGAGACAGACTGCAGCAAAACGGAGGGGGGCTGGAGGAGGACACGGGACAGTCAGCGGTGATCGTTTGTGGGGGGAGTTACAAGCACCGATCACTGCTGATTTTAAAGCAGCTGAAAGCCACGGTGGAGGGGATGGGTGTAGAGAGAAGCGAAGAAATTACTTTTAAATCTATACAGCGGTGATCGGTGCTTGTAACTTCCCCACGCACTGATCACAGCCGACAGTACAAGTATCGGGTGAAGCATCGGGAGCATTTGCCAACAGTACAAGTACTCGGGCAAATGCTTGGTATCGGTACCGATACTAGTATCAGTATCGGGACAACCCTAATTATAACATATCAACTTGACACTGTAGATGTACGATTTGTCCACCCACCCCACACTTTATCAAATTTATTGGGTATTCCCCTACTGGTACAGTGAGGGAAAATATATTTGATCCCCTGCTGATTTTGTACGTTTGCCCACTGACAAAGAAATTATCAGTCTATTATTTTAATGGTAGGTTTATTTTAACAGTGAGAGACAGAATAACAAAAATATCCAGAAAAATGCACCTAAAGAAGGTTATAATTTGCATTTTAATGGGTGAAATGAGTATTTGATCAGCTATCAATCAGCAAATTTCTGCCTCCCAGATGTTTTCTATTCAGGTAACAAGCTGAAATTAGAAGCACTCTCTTAAAGGGAGTGCTCCTAATCTCAGCTTTTTACCTGTATAAAAGACACCTGTCCACAGAAGCAATCAATCAGCCAATCGCCTGCAGTCACTGATCAGAGTCTTACTGTCCAAATACAATGTCAGTAGGGATGATTCCTCTATCTACTTTGCTTGTGTGAATGGAATGCTACAGAAAAATGGCAACTGATTGCACGCGGCACGTTTACTCAGCGTGACCAGAATTTAAGCAGGTAATGCAAAGTGGCATCATCTCTGCTCTCCTCTGGCAGGAGAGGTCCCTCAGACGCATTTCACCCCCTTGTGGGTGTAATTGTTGAGGCTTCAAAGATGAAGCCCATTAGAGGGCGAAGGAGGTTGATAGTTTTCTATAGATAAAACCTAAATTTAGAACTATTTATTCTGCATTATTAAGGGCCTACATTTCCTAAGCAGTTATATGGGAGACTGCCCAATTTCAGGCTGTGTCTTGTTAATCAGGAGGTCGGGATCAGCAATTGTCTACAAGTACGCAAAGGGATCATTTTGCATGGTGTTGCCAACCTGCCAGATTGAAATTTACTGACACAACATCCAAATTTTACTGGCACAGCCAAGTTTTTACTGGCATTTACAAAAGTTACAAAATTACAGTTTTAAGTGCAAATTACATTATTTAGGCTAAAAACAAATACAATATGCAATTAGCAATATGATTTAAGGTAGATAATAAGGCGAAAAACATATTTCTTATTTTATTTTCGATATAGTAAGTAAGTAGCTCAGGGACAGGAGTGTTAGATTTTAAATTCATTAATATTTTTATGTAATAAATGTATCTGAATCAATGCTTAAGACATGGTAGCTTTGAGGGCAAATAAGGTTAGTTACAGGACAGAACAACTGGTGTAGGTTGGGCCACATCTATTCTTGAAAGTCTACGTCAAGAAAGAGGGTGGAGATGTTACTTAAAAATACATAAGTGGGCGTTAAAGCTCATCGCAACCTTCTTTGGAAACGAGCCAATTGTGCTTAGTTGGCTGTTAAACCTGTATAAATGTACACGTGGTGAGCATAGTGAGTAGGAACTCCAGGGTCACCCGGCCCGACGGGGCTCTCGGGGTCATCGGACTCTGCAGAGAGATGGGGGGTTGGAACCCAACCTGCTAGGAGGGACTCTAGCCAGCAGAGAAGATGTAACATCTTTTTTCTCCTTCTGTAACTTTCTGAGATGCCTCTGCCATGATGATTTACCAAGCTGTAATCAATGTAAGCATTAACTGTCAGCTGTCCTTATCTGTGGATGAATAAACATCGTATAATGAAGGAACTTATGTCTGTATATTTTGGAAGCAACGCCTGGAGATGGAGAGTTTTTGACACATTGCATGACACGTGTTAGAGGCATATGTCCCCTCTGTGTTCTCTGTTCTATCTCTCTCATCTCTCTCCCTCTCCCCCCTCATTTAACAAGGAGACAGGGGGGCAAGAAATTCGAACATGCATAAAATTGACTCTCACAGTGACACTGACAGCAGTGTGCAGCAGCACAGATGAGACCTCCCCAACACGACATATCCCAGTGACAGTCTTTCTTCAAGCCAAGTGGTCCCTCCAGTCCACTCCAGTCTAAACAGCACTGCATTGCTCCCATACCGTAGACCGGCACAGGAGGCTCTGCCCGCTACGTCTTGGCTCCATTCCACCATGACATCACAAAATATGCTATGGCGCCGCCTCCACCTGAGTCATCCGATCACACTGTAGCAGGCACTCTGATGGTCTCAGCCAATCCTGGACCTAGCCGAGCGTCGCAGCCATATTTTTTACTGGCAACCTTTTACTTTTACTGGCAGGAGAAAATTGTCTGTTTTTTTTTACTGGCTGCCAGTAAAAATACTGACTGTTGGCAACACTGGTTCCTGCCCAGTTCTTTAGATAAACGTCCCCTTGTTTGTTTTGTGATTTATTAGGATATTCCTATGTAACTTGTGCACCCAAAAAAGTCCCAGCTTTACTTAGTTGCTGGGATAGGAACAGTCGACTGTTATTTTAATCTAAATCTACTTGTGTGTTTTTATATGTAGGATCTGAACAGTCACAAAAAACAGGGGGCCACTCTGCTTTCAAAGATGGGAGAGTCTGTGCGATATGTAACAAGTGGATACAAGCTCCGAAATCGCCCTTTGGAATTTTCAGCCATAGGAGAGTATTTGGACACCTTTGCATTAAAACTTGGAACTATTGACAGGATAGCACAACGCATTATTAAAGAGGAAGTAGGTATGTTCTGCACTGTATGTAAGAATTGTAATGCTTTTTTAAATGCTGTTCTTTCACTGCCATTTGAAAGTTTCTGCTAAATATTATCTAGTTCCCCTCTGGAACTATTTAAAATTAAAAAAAATTGTACACCCGTTAAAATCTGCATGTTTGGCTATTCTTATTATAAAGGATTTATATAGCGCCATCAGTTTTGCGAAGCGCTTTAGAACGTAAGGTCAGGCGGTACCGTTTCAATACAAGAGGAATAGGAGGGCCCTGCTCGTTAGAGCTTACAATATAGAAGCGAGGGTCAAGTAATACTAAAGGTAATGGCTGTGGGGGATGAACTGATGGAGAAAATTAAAAGTACAGTTGTTAGGTGGAGGCGGAATAGGCTTCTCTGAAGAGAAACATTTCAGAGATCACCTAAAGCGTGGGAGAAAGTTGAACGCATTGGGGTAGGGAATTCCATAGGATGGAAGAGGATCTGGAAATATCCTGGAGGCGAGTATGGGAGAAGGTGACAAGGAAACTAGAGAACAGGAGGTCTTGGGAGGAACGAAGAGAACGAATTGGTTGCAATTTTAGAGATGTAGCTGGGGGCCAAGTTGTGGATGGCTTTGTAAGTTATTGTTACTGTGCTTCCCCGAAAGTAAGACCTACCCTGAAAATAAGGCCTAGCGTTATTTTTCAGGGGGCTACAATATAAGCCCTACCCGGAAAATAAGCCCTAGTTTAAAATGCTTGTACAATCCTATAATCCACTCCTATTACAGTAGTATATAATGTACAATGTGTGTGTTTCTGTAAGATAATTGCGGGGAAGAGAGCTCCAGCGGGTCACAGAAGCGCAGAGCGGTGCTATAACGAAGGTATATGGCACATTTATATTACAGAAACACACACATTGTAAATATATACTACTGCAATAGAGTGGATTATAGGATTTTACAAGCATTTTAACTCGGGATTCCTGACAGGCAGGGAGAGAGGGGGAGAGAAGACAGCACATTACATGGTAAGACCTACCCCTAAAATAAGCCCCAGTGTCTTTTTTTTTTTTTTTTTTTTTTACCAAAATTAATATAAGACCTGGGCTTATTTTTGGGGAAACAGGGTAGTATTTTGAATTTAATTTGTTGGGTGAGTGGCATTTAATAAAGGGATTGGCAGAGAGAGAGGTGGCAGACATTGAGCGCTTCGTAAGGTGGGTGAGTCTGGCAGCAGCATTCATGATGCCCCATAACTAGAGGTTAGAGACAGGTTTGTATTGGTAAAAACATATATTTTTACTTGGTTTACAGTTGCTTGCCACAGTTTAGGCACCCTAGGTGACATAAATTATTTAAGTTAATTGTGTGGGTGAAAAGTAGTAAACTACTTAATGGAACTTAAATTTCAAACCAACATATTGTCTAAAGAAAACATAGGAACAAAAAAGGTAATTGTGGTATGTGCAAAAGATTGTACACTCTAGTAAGTCCATGTTTAGGAACACCACCTTTTCAAAGAGCACAGCTTGTCATTTATGGTTGTGGCCACAGAGTTCAATTTGTATTCAAAGTGAAAGTCCAGGATTCATCTAACTAAGCTGAAACCGTCTAAATTCTTATTCTAACCTGTAAGAGGAAGCTACTTATGCTTCTATTCTGAGGGCGCTCCGGTCACATGATCGCCAATGATGGCTTCAGGGGAGAGGAGAGACAGCTGACCATGAATGCCCATAGTAAAGTCTAATACAAACCAGCAGGTTGAACGAAAAAAATAAACTGACAGCCAGACATTTTGTACTATGCTTGAGTCTATGGGTGACGTCACTGTCCAGGCTCTGCAGCCCTTGTTGGTGATTTCTCCTCTCCCCTGAAGCTGGCCGCTGGGGAGATCATGTGACTGGACTGGAGCAACCTTTTAGAATAGGTAGGTATGAGCTTCTTCACTTTACAGGATCGTTGGAATAGGAGTTACATAGGGATCAGAGCAGTTTTAGGCTTAGTTGGACCCACTTCAATCAGTGCGCTGCATTTGTTTCCACCAGGTCTCTGCTGTTGCTGTTTTGCAAACCTCAGATGTTGAAGTTTGTGATGAGATTGCATGTAATACTTCCTACTGATGACTGTTCCATGCAGATCATGTTTATGCAAGCAATTCTGTGATGCAACACCACTCACTCCTGTGTCAACCAAATCTTTCTGTAAATCCTTTAAAGTCATGCAAGGTTTGCCTTTGTCGTTCTGGCACAGATATGTGCTGTTCCCTACTAAAGTTTTCTTGGTCTTTTAGATATTGCCTTAACATCCAAATTTCCCCATAATCTACAATTTTATGATGACATGTGCAGTAGAAATTTCTATCTGCAAGCATTTTGTAGTCGGTTTATAGCCTCCTATTGCTTTATAGGCATAAAGTAGCTTCCATTTCAGATCCTTACCCAATTGCTTAGAGGAGAGCTCATAGCATTTGAGTAACAACCTTAACTTTGGATTATCTGAGATCTTATTAAAGTGGAATTAAACCCCCAAATCAAAAATGTAATATATTGCAGCTTACCAATAGTTGGATGTGTTGGCTGCGTTCGTTTTTCTTTTGGCTTTTTTCACTTTGTTTTCACCCAGTGATCTGGCCAGTAACACACCTCCCTTTATTGGAGTGCCCACCTCTGGATAAAGGAAAACAGAGTCACCTTTGGACAGCAGCATTGTCAGTCTGGGGGGAGTGTTAGATTTACTAGCAAATTTAGATACAACTCCAGCTGTATAAGCAGTTACAGCAAATGTTGTTTTTTTGTTTTTGTTTTTTTTTTTAAGATAAAGGTTTTATATAAAAGATGATCATTGTAAGCACCACTATCGGTGGTAAATGGTTTGTCTCATTACTATAATTGATACAATCTGACAAAGACCTTATTTTGTTAAACAACAGCCAACTTACTGGCTGGAACACCAGATGGAAATAGAACAAAGAGAGCCTAAAAAGGAAAACTAATGGAGCCATCACAATTTAGTCAATATGGTCTGGTGCATAGAGAAACTTGCCTCCATCCCCTGTACTACAAAATACGCAAAAAAAACAATCTACTGAACTTCATCAAGGCACGCTAAAACGGAAATATATATAAAACCTTATTATTTTATTCAATATCCACCCAATTTAAAAGAAACGCTTATTGTACATACAGACAGATACAAATAAAATACAACAGTTGGTTTACTTCTGTCAAACAATTTTGCAAAAAGTAGACCTCAAGCTGAGTGTACAATGCTGTTACCTAGAGGTATCCACATTTTATTATACATACAGGTTTACAGTTGATGTACCCGACAAAAATATCAATAACGATCTGGAAATCCTATGACTGATTTGTCCAACATTTCTGTTTTAAAAAAGTTATGAATTATTTATTATGGTAAAAACCCAGTTAAACTCTCAGCATGGCTTGTGGGCATCAGCAACCAGTAGATAACAATTGTGGTGATCTGTTGTTTCAGGAGACGGACAGGTTAGAACTGTTAAAGCTTTAGTTGTGTTCCATTGATTATCCTTGAACAAAGAACTCATGGAAATTCCCTCTAATGACAATGCAGAGTTTCCAGATTAGGGTGCAAGAGATCACTCTTTTATAGGCTACTCCTGTAAGATCAAGAGCTTGTGGATTTTGGTTGGCAGCTAAACCCTACCAGAGCCGCCACCCACAACCACCAAAACATGGCACCAAATGAATACATCCCTAGAGCTGAGAAGAGCTACCTATTCTAGAATTTTATGTATGAGCAAATGTGTTTTTAATCATTATTTTATTTAATGTGTTCCTTTCTCAGTATCTGTATGAAAGCAAGGAAACACAGCATGAAATTGAAAAAATAAAATGAATTAAAAAGTACAAAGGCAGAAATAATAAATCGCAGGCTAGAAAAGCAGTACTGTATCCAAGGAAAAAAACATTTAAACAAGTGTTTATCAGTTTAAAAGCTGTTACTAAATGTCTGAGCCCTGGTTCACATTGGTACGATTTGACATGCGATTTGACATGTCAAATCAGCGGCATCTGCCGGTGATCTGACGATATGGTTCTGGCTATCGAGATGGTTCCTTTAAGGACTGCACAGGCGCAATCCTTGCCGACGGAAATCTCCGAACCTCGGCCGGCATCCAGGGCGACGTGGAATTTGAGGAAAGTGGCCAGTCGGACAGCTTGCTCAGCCTCCTGGCTCTTTTTTTTTTTTTTTTACCGTCCTCCAATCCACAGGGATGTTGAGGAATGAGCCTGGATGCCGGCCGAGTTTTGGAGATTTCCGTCGGCAAGGATTGCGCCTGCGCAGTCCTTACAGGAACCAATCTCGATAGGGGAACCTTAACGACAAGTCACTGGCAATGGCACCATTCTAATCGGTGCGGCGCTGTACCGAATTCAAAAAGTAGTTTCTGTACTATTTGCGTTTTCGGGGTGTGATTTACATTGACATCTGTGCATAAACCTGCACAAATGTCTCTAAAAACCGGGACTGACAAGCAAGGGCTTCATTCCCGCAGCTCAGTGTGAACCTGGGCTAACAGACATTTTTTTCATGTGCTTCTGTTAAAAGCAAACAACTTTTAATGTATTCTTCTTTCACAGAAGTGTGGTGTGTTTTGAGCAACAAATCGTGTTCAGATACATTCTAGGGTCATTTACAATTGCTTTCACATATATAGCATGTCGGTTTCATAGGACAGTTACAGTGCCTTGAAAAAGTATTAATACCCCTTGAAATTTTCCCCATTTTGTCATGTTGCAACCAAAAACGTAAATGTATTTTATGTGATCGACCAACACAAAGTGACACATAATTGTGAAGTAAAAGGAAAATTATAAATGGTTTTCAAAAGTTTTAACAAATAAATATCTCAAAAGTGTGATATGCATTTGTATTCAGCCCCCCTTTACTCTGATATCCCTAACTAAAATCTAGTGGAACCAATTGCCTTCAGAAGTCACCTAATTAGTAAATAGAGTCCACTTGTGTGTAATTTAATCTAGGTATAAATATAGCTGTTCTGTGAAGCCCTCAGAGGTTTGTTGGGGAACCTTAGTGAACAAATGGCTTCATGAAAGACAAGGAACACACCAGACAGTTCAGGTATTACTTTGTGGATAAGTTTAAAGCAGGGTTAGGTTAATAAAATAAATAAAATAATATCCCAGGCTTTGAACATCTCACAGAGCATTGTTCAATCCATCATCCGAAAATGGAAACCGTATGTCACAACTGCAAACCTACCAAGACATGGCCATCCACCTAAACTGATAGGCCAGACAAGGAGACCATTAATCAGAGAAACAGCCAAGAGGCCCATGGTAACTCTGGAGGAGGTGCAGAGATCCACAGCTCAGGTGGGAGAATCTGTCCACAGGACAACTATTAGTTGTGCACTCCACAAACCTGGCCTTCATGGAAGAGTGGCAAGAAGAAAGCCATTGTTGAAAACCATAAGAAGTTCCGTTTGTGAGAAGCCATGTGGGGGACACGGCAAACATGTGGAAGAAGGTGCTCAGGTCAGATGAGACCAAAATGTAACTTTTTGACCTAAAAGCAAAATGCTACGTGTGGCGGAAAACTAACACTGCACATCACCCTGAACACACCATCCCCACGTGAAACATGGTGGTGGCAGCATCATGTTGTGGGGATGCTTTTCTTCAACAGAAACAGGGAAGCTGGTCAGAGTTGATGGGAAGATGGATGGAACCAAATACAGGGAAATCTTTGAAGAAAACCTGTTAGAGTCTGCAAAAGACTTGAGACTGGGTCGGAGGTTCACCTTCCAGCAGGACAACAACCCTAAACACACAGCCAGAGCTACAATGGATTGGTTTTAGATTAAGCCTTATTCAGGTGTTAGAATGGCCCAGTCAAAGTCCAGACCTAAATCCAATTGAGAATCTGTGGCAAGACTTGAAAATTGCAGTTCAGACGCTCTCCATCCAATCTGACAGAGCTTGCAAAGAAGAATGGGCAAAAATGTCACTCTCTAGATGTGCAAAGCTGGTAGAGACATACCCAACAAGACTTGCAGCTGTAATTGCAGTGAAAGGTGGTTCTACAAAGTATTTACTCAGGGGGCTGAATACAAATGTACGCCACACTTTTCACATATTTATTTGTAAAATATTTTGAAAACCATTTATAATTTTCCTTTCACTTCACAATTATGTGCCACTTTGTGTTGGTCTATCACATAAAATCCCAATATCTATTTACACTTTTGGATGTAACATTACAAAATGTCAGGGGGTATGAATACTTTTTCAAGGCACTGTGTATATCTTAGTATATATATCTGCTGAATATTGAAAATGCAAAATTCTTATTTGTTGCCTTTTTTTATTTATTTTTATTATTGCTCCAAATGTGTAAATTTTGTTCTCGACTAAAAAGATTCTGTTGTCTGTTAGAATATCTAGTGGAGCTCCGGGAGTATGGTCCAGTTTATTCTACCTGGAGTGCCCTGGAAGGAGAGCTAAGCGAGCCACTAGAGGGAGTGTCTGCTTGTATTGGGAACTGCAGCACAGCACTAGAAGAGCTGACGGAGGACATGACCGAAGACTTCCTGCCAGTACTCAGAGAGTATATCCTTTACTCTGAATCTATGAAGGTGATTATTCCTGTTTACAACAGATCTCCTGTATCTAGATTTGCTATATTAAAATTTTTTAGTTTATATCATGTTTACTTGGGCCTTGTTTGCTTTAGCATTCTAGGCACAGTCAATGTGAATGGAAAATAGCTGGAAGCAAAGCAACAAATTGAATAAGTGGTGCAGAAACCCAAAATTCAGGACACACTTGGCCGAAAACCAAAATTGACTTTTTTTTTTTTTTTTATATATATAAATGTATTATGTTCAGCTTTTTAAATTAATATGAATTTATGGTCGGCCATTATTGGCGTCTTTTGAAGCATTGTTAAAAATCCTGCTTGCTGCATTTTGTGTGCATATTTGGCAAATCGCACAAAACTCACCTTCCCGTTCAAATGCATTGAGAACGCATCAAAAATGCATTTGTTGCGTTTTTTGTGCCTTTTTTTAGTCACATGACCTATTAAACACACCATAAGCAAGGTAAAATTGCTGCAAAATTGTGGGCATTTTCGGCAGCCATTATCGGCCTTTTTTTTTTTTTTTTCAGAACAACGCTGAAAACCCTATTTTCGGTGGCCAAAATTTCAGTGCACCACTAAAAAGAATGCAGCATTTGTCTCACTAAATCTGAAGCCTCTGTCACAGGCATTTAGGCTGTACTCCAGTCAGGCACGCCACCAAACCAACCCACTTTCCAACAAACAATAACACCTCCTAAATAAAATTAAAATGTTTTTAAAGAAAATTTGTGGGTAAAAACGAAATTAGAAAATTAATAGTAGCAATAGGTAGCTCCTGCCATGGATCCGCCGATCAGGACACCTTCCAGATTCTAAGCTGCCACATATATTTGGACATAAAGCAGCTCTCATTCTGCAAACGGGTGCATTGTTATGGTGGGGAGGGTGTACCTGTTATTATGCAAATGAACAATTGGGGCAAACCAACAAACATACTTAACTCCCTCTCTCCCCTGCTGCACATAGTAAGTGTAGTAAATCCACTGCTTGGTTTAGCCCTTGTGGTGAAAACGTGGCAGCCGTGGGTGTCTGAGCAGCCATTGCTCAAGTACCAGTGCTATTACACAAAAGGCAGGGGTGTGAATCGCATACTCACCATAAGCTTAAGCATCAGGCATTTATCTTTTCTTTCAGTGGCTGAGCAAAACAGTGGTGGGTCAAGGTGAAGGTAAATAATACTGTTGGGCCACTATTAAACGTAAACTTGTTTCTTTACCCTGCTTGGGTATGTGCAATGCCCTATAAATACAAAGATATACACATACACACACCAGACACTTTATTAGATACACCTGTTCAATTGCTTGGTAACAAAAATTGCTAACCAGCCAATCACATGGCAGCGACTCAATGCATTTAGGCTTCTAGATGTGATGAAGGCGACTCGCTGAGGTTCAAAATGAGCATCAGGATTGGGAAGAAAGGGGATTTTAGTGACTTTGAATGTGGCATGGTTGGTGCCTGACGGGCTGGTCTGAGTATTTCAAAAACTGCTGATCTATTGGGATTTTCATGCACAACCATCTCTAGGGTTTACAGAGAATGAGCCGAAAAAGAGAAAATATCCAGTGAGCTGAGTGTTGTGTGGATGTCAGAGAAGAATGGGCAGAGATGATAGATAGAAAGGTAACTCAAATAACCACTCGTTACAAAGTATGCAGAATGCCATCTCTGAATGCACAACACATTGAACCTTAAAGCAGATGGGCAACGGCAGCAGAAGACCACACCGAATGCCACTCCTGTCAGATAAGAACATGAAACTGAGGCTACAATTTGCACAGGCTCACCAAAATTGGATAATAGAAGATTGGAAAAACGTTGCTTGGTCTGATGAGTCTTGATTGCAGCTGTGACATTCAGATGGTAGGGTCAGAATTTGGCATAAACAACGTGAAGGCATGGATCCACCCTGACTTGTATGAACAGTTCAGGCTGGTGGTGGTGGCGTAATGGTGTGGAAGATATTTTCTTGTCGCACTTTGGGCCCTTTAGTACCGACTGAGCATCATTTAAACGCCACGACCTACCTGAGTATTGTTGCTGACCATATCCATCCTTTTATAAAAACATTGTACCCATCTTTTGATGGCTCCTTCCAGCAGGATAATGCAAAGCTCAAATAATCTCACCACTAGTTACTTGAACATGACAATGAGGTCACTTTACTCCAATGGCCTCCACAGTCACCAGATCTCAATCCAATAGAGCACCTTTGGAATGTGGTGGAACGAGAGATTGGCATCATAGATGTGCAGCTAACAAATCTGCAGCAACTGTGTCATGCTATCATGTCAGTATGGACCAACATCTGAGTAATCTTTCCATTACCTTGCTGAATCTATGCCACAAAGAATGAAGGCAGTTCTGAAGGTAAAAGGGGGTCTAACCCAGTACTAGCAAGGTGTACCTATATAAAGGTGTGTGTGTGTGTGTGTGTGTGTGTTATTTATGTGTGTGTGTGTGTGTGTGTGTGTGTGTGTAATATATTTATATGTGTGTGTGTGTGTGTGTGTTTTTATATACACTGCTCAGAAAAATTAAAGGAACACTTTGAAAACATATCAGATCTCAACACGCAAAAATCTCATGCTGGATATCTATACTGATATAGACTGGGTAATGTGTTAGGAATGAAAGGATGGCACATCATTTGATGGAAATTAAAATTATCCACCTACATAGGGCTGAATTCAAAGACACCCTAGAAAATCGAAGTGAAAAAAATATGTAGCAAGCTAGTCCATTTTGCTGAAATTTCATTGCAACAACTCAAAATGGTCCTTAGTAGTTTGTATGGCCCCCGAGTGCTTGTATGCATGCCTGACAACATCAGGGCATGCTCCTAATGAGACGATGGATGGTGTCCTGGGGTATTTCCTCCCAGATCTGGACCAGAGCATCACTGAGCTCCTGAACAGACTAAGGTGCAACCTGGCAGCACTGGATGGACCGAAACATAATGTCCCAGAAGTGTTCTTTTGGATTTAGGTCAGGTGAGCGTGGGGGCCATTCAATGGTATCAATTTCTTCATCCTCCAGGAACTGGCTGCATACTCTCGCCACATGTGGCCGGGCATTGTTGTGCACCAGGAGGAACCCAGGGCCCACTGCACCAGCGTAGGGTCTGACAATGGGTCCAAGGATTTCACCCCTATACCTAAAGGCTGACCGCCTTTAGGTATCGGGATGAAATCCTTGGACCCATTGCATGCAGCCAGTTCCTGGAGGATGAAGAAATTGATACCATTGAATGGCCCCCACGCTCACCTGACCTAAATTCAAAAGAATACCTCTGTGACATTATGTTTCGGTCCATCCGGTGCCACCAGGTCGCACCAGTCTGTGGGTGCCATTGTGTAGCCTGTAGAGGTCTGTGCATCCCCAGACCATCACTGACCCACCACCAAACTGATCATGCTGAACGATGTTACAGGCAGCATAAAGTTCTCCGCGGCTTCTCCAGACCCTTTCACGTCTGTCACATATGCTCAAGGTGAACCTGCTCTCATCTGTAAAAAGCATGGGCCACCAGTGGCGTACCTGCCAATTCTGGTATTCAATGGAAAATGCCAATCGAGACCCAAATTGTCTGGCAGTGAGCACAGAGCACACTAGAGGATGTCAGGCCCTCAGGCCACCCCCATGAAGTCTGTTTCTGATTGTTTGGTCAGAGACATTCACACCAGTGGCCTGCTGGAGGTCATTTTGTAGGGCTCTGGCAGTGCTCATCCTCTTCCTCCTTGCACAAAGGAGCAGATACCGGTCCTGCTGATGGGTTAAGGACCTTCTACGGCTCTGTCCAGCTCTCCTAGAGTAACTGCCTGTCTCCTGGAATCTCCTCCATGCTCTTGAGACTGTGCTGGGAGACACAGCAAACCTTCTGGCAATGACACGTATTGATGTGCCATCCTGGAGGAATTGGACTGCCTGTTCAACCTTTATAGGGTTCCAAGTATCATCTGCTACCAGTAGTGACACTGACCCTAGCCAAATGCAAAACTAGTGAAAAACAGTCAGAAAAGATGAGTAGGGGAAAAAAATGTCAGACACCTCCATCTGAAAAACCATTCCTGTTTTGGAGGTCGTCTCATTGTTGCCCATCTAGTGCACCTGTTGTTGATTTCAATTAACAGCAAAGCAGCTGAAACTGATTAACAATCACCTCTGTATACACCCCTCCCCCTCTGCTACTTAACTGACCAGATCAATATCCCAGGAGTTCTGATTCAAAAGTGTTCCTTTAATTTTTTTGAGCTGTGTGTGTGTGTTTATGTTATAGCAAGGGAAACCCTGCTTGTTCATCCCACTCTGCTTCTGCATGCCTGCTGCTTCTGCTGTTATGCTTGATTCATCTCCACTGCTGATTTATTAATATCTGCATAATGGATTCCTAATTTTTTGTACTCTTGGACAACGCTTGTGATCAAGATTGAACTATTCATTTTCAGTACCTTCATGTAAAATTTATATTATTACACTGACACAGAGAGTCTGGTATCCAATGGCTTCTGCTGCCTCTGTGCCTTTTATGAAAGACAGAGATCAGCGATGGGTGTAGATGGGCACAGCGATGGATCGATATAGGACTCGGGTGAGTATAAAGAGAGGGGAGAGGGTGATAAACTTACTGAGACATAGTTTACCTCTAATATAGAGAATGCATTAAGTTGAAAGAATGTCATGCCTTTAGAACCAACACCAGTACAACAACGTCTGTCATATTGCTTTGTCTTGCAGTGAGACTTTGCCGGGCAGCAATCCCACCACACCTGGTGAACAAGCCCTAAATATGATTTTTACTATTTGTGTTCAAAGAGAAGTCAGAACTAGGGATCTAAATATACACCGTTACACAATTATTTTCTTGAGTTGCTGGCTTGTTTCTTCTATTAACTTTTTTTTTTCTATCATAATGTTATCTGTGCAAGAATGCATTCTGCAAGCTGCTAACTAATAACTGTATGGCTATATTTCTAGAATGTACTAAAAAAAAGGGATCAAGTGCAAGCAGAATATGAGGCTAAACAGGACGCTGCAGCCTTGAAAAGAGAAGAAAGAATTGGGGTGAGATTTTATATCCGATTTAATTTTCTTTCTTTTTTTTTTTTTGTTCTTTAAGATTTCAGTGACTGAATCTCTGTATGTATCTGAATAATCCATGATTGTGTTATGAATGTGCAGCTATATAACAGGGGTGACATTCCTGTAGTCAGTCGGGACCATATTTTGGTTGTAATAAAAAAAGGGGGGGGGGGGGTTAACTCAATATTTAATGATTGTGGTTTTGGAATGGGATTTTATATACGTTTTTTTATATGGGCATGAATGTCGGGAGTTGTCTTTGGACTGAATAGTGTGTATATGTATGTAATGTATGTAGGTTGTAATGAAGAAAATCTTCCTTTCCATTATTAGATTTGTAATATGCCTTTTAAACATAATTTTCTTAGAAAGTGCCAACTGAAGTGGAGAAGTGCCAGGACAAAGTAGAATGCTTCAATGCAGACTTGAAAGCGGACATGGATAGGTGGCAGAATAACAAGAGACAAGATTTTCGCCAGCTGCTCATGGGAATGGCTGACAAAAACGTTCAATATTATGAAAAGGTAAAGAGAATAAATATTTTTTTTATGGCTGCCATATTTTAATGTTGTGAGCTGTTTTTTTTGGTCTTTTGACTAGCGCCCTCATTTATAAATATGTGTACACCATTAAATCGGTAGTAAACCGAAAAATAAATAAAAAAATGGATACCCTGCGGGTTTATGCCATAATGTGGTAGTATGTACTGCATACTACCACATTATGACATGCTTCTCTTTCAAAGGAAGCCCTCCTCTGCTGCCAGGGCTTCCATCTTTACCCGGTCTTCCTTCCAGGTTTGCGGACCTTGGCTGTTTGCATGGCCCTGCATTCCACAGCATACTGCGTGCCCAGAATGCAGAGCATCGCTGCGCATACGCAGGTGACGTCATCTGTTATTGCCGATGTGACTTTCTCCTAAACCAGGGATATGCAATTAGCGGACCTCCAGATGTTGCAAAACTACAAATCCCATCATGCCTCTGCCTCTGGGTGTCATGCTCGTGGCTGTCAGAGCCTTGCTATGCCTCATGGGATTTGTAGTTCTGCAACAGCTGGAGGTCCGCTAATTGCATATCCCTGTCCTAAACGGTGCATGTTTAGGAGATATTTATTAAACCTACAGGTAAGTATGATTGTTATAAAATAAAAATCAGTAAATGATTCGATTGAAAAAAAAAAAAAAAAAAAAGCTTACCCGTAGATACATGTTAAGTTAGAGACTTTACAACCACTTAACCCCCGGACCATATTGCTGGTCAAAGACCAGAGCACTTTTTGCGATTCGGCACTGCGTCGCTTTAACTGACAATTGCACGGTCGTGCGACGTGACTCCCAAACAAAATTGGTGTCCTTTTTTTCCCCGCTATAAACAAAAATAGAGCGACAATTTTGAAAAAAATGAATATTTTTTGCTATAATAAATATCCCCCAAAAATATATAAAAAAAAAAGATTTTCCTCAGTTTAGGCCGATACGTATTCTTCTACATGTTTTTCATAAAAAAAAATCGCAATAAGCGCTTATTGATGGGTTTGCGCAAAAGTTATAGCGTTGACAAAATAGGGGGTATTTTTATGGCATTTTTAGTAATATAGTTTTTTTTTTTACTAGTAATGGCGGCGATCAGCTTCTTTTTTTTTTTTGGTACTGCGACATTATGGCGGACACTTTTGATGCATTTTTGGGACCATTGGCATTTTTATAGCGATCAGTGCTATAAAAATGCATTGGATTACTATAAAAATGCCACTGGCAGTGAAGGGGTTAACACTAGGGGGCGGGGAAGGGGTTAAGTATGTTCCCTGGGTGTGTTCTAACTGTAGGGGGGAGGGGTGGACTGACATGGGGAAATTACTGATCTTCTGTTCATACATTGTATGAACAGAAGATCAGCATTTCTCTCCCTCACACACACAGCTCCCAGTCCTCGCTCTGTAACGAGCGATCGCACACGGAAGTCGGGGGCGAGCCCCTATTGGCTGCTGGGCGAGGTGACGTATAGCTACGTGCTCTCGCCCAGCAGAGCCGACCTGCCTCCGTGGAACTGCGGCGGCTGGTCGGCAAGCAGTTAAATATCCTGGGCACATTCAACTTTCAAAAGTATTCAACTTTTTTTTAATAGGGTTATTTACTCTCAATGTTTTACCAGTTGATGAGGAATAGTTTTTTTAGTTACTGGTCTTAATGGGTAACTGATTACCCATGACCTTTCTTGAAGGTTGGGACATTTCAGGCATACTGTGATATTTTTCAGATATGCAATGTGTAGGTGACTTGTGGAGACTGACATCTATTTAGATATAGATTAAATATTGTGAGAGATGGGGTTGTATTATGAGTGCAATTCTTTATTTATGTATTAACCACAAAATACTTGTAAGAGGAAGGGGATTGCGTTGCATACATTTCCATGCCAGGAGATGCTACTAAGGATGGTGTGTTATAGCTAACCTGTTTTGAGGCCCATATATACAAGCCACAATGCCTTTAGCTCGTGAGAGGAAAGAAGACCTCTGACCTAGTGCTGCATGATTAAGCGTTAAAGAATCGAAATTGCCATTCTATCCCCCCTCCCGATCTTAAAACAGCATTTCCAGATTCTATGTAACAAGTGCAGAGTTCTCTGCTCACTTCTGACAGCTGACAGAAAAAAAAATCCAGACTGCCTGCCAAGTTTATCTCAACATCAAAGAGAACTATAAACAAAGTAACATTTGGTTCTTAGATGAAAGGGATACATTTCAGTCTGTAGATGAGGGCAGTTTAACCACTTAAAGATTAAACTTTTTTTTGACACTTGTTGCTTACAAGTTAAAATCTGTATTTTTTGCTAGAAAATTACTCAGAACCCCCAAACATTATATATATATTTTGTTAGCAGAGACCCTAGGGAATAAAATGGCGGTCGTTGCAATATTTTATGTCACACTGTATTTGCGCAGCTGTCTTTCAAAAAAAAACAATTGGGGGGGAAAAATACACTTCAATTAACGCCCGCCGCACGACTATTTATGTCCGCACAATGGCACGGACAGGCAGATGGGCGTGTATATATACGTCCTTGCCTTCTAGCGGGTGGGGGATCCCCTCGGGGAGCGATCCGGGATGACGGCGCGGCTATTCGTTTATAGCCGCTCCCCGGAGCTGAAGCACGGGGAGAGCCGTATGTAAACACGGCTTCCCCGTGCTTCACTGTGGCGGCGTATCGATCGAGTGATCCCTTATATAAGGGAGACTCGATCGATGCCGTCAGTCCTACAGCCACACCCCCCTACACTAGTAAACACACACACAGTGATCCCTAAATGTTACAGCGCCCCCTGTGGTTAACTCCCAAACTGCAACTGTCATTTTCACAATAAACAATGCAATTTAAATGCATTTTTTGCTGTGAAAATGACAACTGTCCCAAAAATGTGTCAAAATTGTCCGAAGTGTCCGCCATAATGTCGCAGTCACGAAAAAAATCGCTGATCGCCGCCAATAGTAGTAGTAAAAAAAAAAAAAATTAAGAAAAATGCAATAAAACTATCCCCTATTTTGTAAACGCTATACATTTTGCGCAAACCAATCGATAAACGATTATTGCGATTTTTTTTTTTTTTTTTTTTTTTTACCAAAAATAGGTAGAAGAATACGTATCGGCCTAAACTGAGGAAAAAACTTTTTTTTATATATGTTTTTGGGGGATATTTATTATAGCAAAAAGTAAAAAATATTGAATTTTTTTCAAAATTGTCGCTGTATTTTTGTTTATAGCGAAAAAAAAACAAAACGCAGAGGTGATAAAATACCACCAAAAGAAAGCTCTATTTGTGGGGAAAAAAGGACGCCAATTTTGTTTGGGAGCCACGTCGCACGACCGCGCAATTGTCTGTTAAAGCGACACAGTGCCGAATCGCAAAACCTGGCCTGGGCATTTAGCTGCAAAATGGTCCAGGGCTTAAGTGGTTAAAAAAGAACTAAACAGTAAAGTTAACTGTTAACTTTGTTCTGTGTTTGGAAGTCAAAATAAAGGCCCAGATTCTCAAAAGAGATACGACGGCGCATCTCCAGATACGCGTCGTTTCTCTGCGTAGCGCCGTCGTATCTATGCGACTGATTCTTGGAATCAGTTACGCATAGATATCCATTAGATCCGACAGGCGTAAGTCTCTTACGCCGTCGGATCTTAACTGCAATTTTTTTTTGCCGCTAGGTTGCGCTTCCGTCGGCCGACGCAGTAAAGTTACGACGTTTACGTTAGGCTTTTCCCGGCGTAAAGTTGCCCCTGGGTCTATGAGGCGCAGCCAATGTTTAGTATGGCCGTCGTTCCCGCGTCAAAAATTGTTTGCGCAAGTCGTCCGTGAATGGGGCTGGACATCATTTACGTTCATGTCGAAACCAATGACGTCCTTGCGACGTCATTTGGAGCAATGCACACTGGGATATTTTAGGGACAGCGCATGCGCAGTTCGTTCGGCGCGGGGACGCGCTTCATTTAAATGAAACACGCCCTCTACACGTCGAATTTGAATTCGGCCGGGTGATTTACGCTACGCTTTGTGAATAAAGCACTTGCCTGAAAAACTTGCGGCGGCGTAACGTAAATGAGATACGTTACGCCCGCACAATTTTGCGCCCCCATCTACGTGAATCTGGGCCAAAGTGTTCTCTCTGGAAGAATTGGGTTGCTGCTGGAAAACTACTTGATACTTAAACATCAATTATCTAACCACTATACTACGATATATCACTACATCGGTTAACAGTAAAGTTAACCCAATTGTTTTTGTATAATGTGAAAGATGTTACTCCGCGAGAATCGTGATTCTCATTTTAGCCAGAATCCTGCAGCTCTACTCAGACAGTCATTGATACCTAGGCTAAAGTTGGCAGCAACAGCATGTGTTAAACTCCTATTTGTATATTGACATTGTTTTTAAATACATTTTTATTAACATATAATGCATTTTATGGTATGCTGTTTTAGTAAAAAAAAATGCTGTGTTTTTAGTATAAGCTGCTGATATCTGCACAAATGATGATTATATTTAATAGCGCAGCTGATGCTGACAGTAACACTATTAATAGATGGCAATATTATTGATGAACACCGAAGCCTGAAGGCTTTTCTTTGTCAGTAAAGCTTGCACGTGATCACTATGTCATATCTCGCAGCCAGGACCGAGAGCGTGCAGCCACACAAAAACGTCAGCTGCTTGCTGCCTAAGGGGAGGACGTTTATTAACCATTCCTAAGCACTGTGCATTGTGCTGGGGATCGGTAATACAGATTGTGGGTGAAAATTCCTTAATGAATCAGTTATATGCACCTTATGAAGACTTTTTAGAATTAATTTCTACTGTGAAGAACACATTTACTCTCTTGGCGGCAAAGCCCATTTGCAACTCTGCCTCTTGTCAACCACACAGTGAAAAACAAAACAATAGCTGTTATGGTAAAAAATGAAATGCAGGCAAAAATTATTTACCAAATTTTACATAGGATGTGAAAAAAATGGCAAGTAATAATTATTTAGAGCCAGAATTCTGTCGCTTACGCTTGTTTTTTGTACCTCCTATTAGTGCCTTACTGCATGGGAGTCCATTATACCGCTGTTGCAAGACAAACCGGAGCCTAAATGAAGACCGTCTGACGTTACATTTGAACCTGTTGCACAATTCTTCATACAGTGTGGCCAACAGCCTGAAGGACCCTTCACTTGTGGTGTTACAAAGCAAATATACCAAACTTTAACTTTTCTTGACCCCCCCATTCCCCTTTTCTAAGTTTTATTATGTGTGTTTACTGCTCTTCTAGAAAATTCCTACATGAAAAGCTGCTTTCACTGAGCTAAGAGGCCTGGACACAATATGAAACTCGCACCAACCACTTCAGTCTGGAGGAGCTTTTCACTTGCGTAACACTAAGCAGAAGAGGCTTTATCTATTACAACAGAGCCACTGAAGGCATTAAAAGTCCCACAGCAATGCAGCGTCTCATTTTTTTTTTCGTCACGGAGTGTTTTCAGAAAAATGTTTCTATGGTGTTTACCTCTTTTTCTATATATCTTTCAGAGGACCGACATCATTGATATTATTATTATTATTATTTTTTTTTTTTTTTTTACAGTCCCGTTTGTACAGTTCCTTTTTGCCTTTTTACCAGGAGTTCCTGATGTTCGCATGAACTGTATTGGTGGCATGAAGTTCCCCTTCGACGTGCTTTATTCTTTTCCCCAAAATGTAAAGCTGTAAAAACTGCAACATGTTGATATTTCATCCCATAGTGCCAGATTAGAGCGGGAGAGTTCTGTTTACACTGGGGCCTTATCTGAAACAGATTAAAGGGAACAACTGGTCCAGAAGTTATTTTTTTGTTAATGGTTTTGATTGTCCATGCAAAAAAAACTAAAAATTTAAAGTAAATATGTTTATGACTTTTTTAAATAATAAAACACACCTAAAAATGTGCTGTGCCTGTTATCGAAAGACCTTATACCAGTTACACAACCTATGAACACAAGGGGGAATGGCAGCTGGTGATGAAGTGATCAGGTGGGTGGCCCCATCCAAAATAAATCAAAGCAGTATTGGGCTTCACATGACCCCTTTTTATCACTTGTGTGTCAGAAAATAGTAATGATCAAATCAACTCAAACTGTTTTGGCCACCAAAAATAACGATATCATTTTTCATAAACTGTTTTTTGTAAAATGTTGATGGTGTTTTTATGGGTGGACTTGAGGAGTCTACTGGAGCACAAGACATTTAAAATATTGACACAACGCTTAGAAATCAGGTAGTGCCATTTAAAATGCCGGTGGTATGTGAGGAGCAATCTTTCCCCCTCCAGTAATCCTATAGAAGAAAGGTGATCATTTACTGCCTCCATTTGCCGACTCGGTTCGGTAAATTTCATAGCAAAATTGCATGAATTAGACTATCCGATTTGTTGGCCTGGGTACTTTCACACCCATAGTTGGCAAAGTTCTTGGTAGTTTTCCATAATGTCACTTTTGTAACATTTTAATTTTATGTTTAGGATTTCAAGCTGAATTTTTTTTTTTTTTTTTAAAGTGTATTTTTGTGCGTGTACTCGAGAGAGGAGCCGGACTGCAGGAGTTGGGAGTAGGCAGGCCTCCCCCAGAGGCAATCTGCCACCTTTCTCCATGCCCCGGGTGGCAATGGCGGGTGTGTGAGGGGGTCCTCCCACACAGCCCGCCCTACCTGCTCCGCTTTGAAGCCCAACGGGGCAGAGGGACTCCCTATAAGGGAGTGAGAGGATCTAGCCCGCTCAACCAGCCCTGTTAGTCCTTCGCCTCTCTTTTTTTAGAGACCGTGTGGTCAAAGTGCGTGCATGTTAACCCAATTTCGAGTGCGTGGGAGGGGGGTGGTTTTTGTGGGAGGGGGGTGGTTTTTGTGGGAGGGGGGTGGGCGTACTAGGCACAGGCTTACCTCGCATAGCACACCCACCGGGAGCCGGGCTGAGACCACCAAACTCCATTCACATGTAGCCGAGACCGGGATCCGAACCCCTAGCTGCAGAGGTGAATGGCTTGTCAGCGCAGCACAATGCCAATCGCGTTGAGCCACCGCAGCTCCCATTAAGCTGAAGTTTTTTATGCCGTTCATTATAACATTTATTTATTTGACAGTAGACCTGAAAAAAAAAAAAAACGCATAAAAGTAATCTTTTTCGGCGAAGCTGCCTCTGGGACCACTTTTATAAGAACGCAGGACACCTAACGGAAAAAAGATACTGGGGTTTTGGCAGCTAGCTAGAGTATTTAAAGTCAAATTAATGACATATTTACTGTTAGGCGGTCGTTAAGGTGCTAAAAAAGTGCAATATGTATATAATGTGAGTCTATACTGTAAAACCTTGGATGTTTTTTCTGACGGAATTCCGCTCAAGCTTGGCTTGCATGCACACAGTCACACAAACTTTCGTCCGTCAAGAACGCAGTGACATACAACACTACAACGAGCCGAGGAAATGAAGTTCAATGCTTCCGAGCATGCATCGAATTGTTTCCGAGCATGCATCGGAATTGCTATAGACCATCGAATTTTCCGATAGGAATTTTTTTCATCTGAAAATTTAAGAACCAGCTCTCAAGCTTTTGCTAGCGGAAATTCCCGACAGCAAAGTTTCAATGGAGCATACACACGGTCGGAATTTACATTCAAAAGCTCACATCGGACTTTAGCTGGCGGAATTTCCGATCGTGTGTACGGGGCTTAATGGGCAAAGTATTTTGTTTTAATTGGGTCCACATATATGCTTAAATGTAGGACCTGAGTTTTAGGAATAAAATGTCCTGCAGCTTGCTTTTGGTAATGGTAGTATTGACAAAATTACAACACTGTGGAGGTTTATATTGTACCAGGTTGCAATGCTTGCTTAAACAAAATGAATGACAGCAAGAGCACAAAAAGTGCCTTTTATTGATTTTATTATTTATTTTTCCCCCTGAACATGGAGCACTTCACTGAGAAAATTTGCAATCTTTACTCACTTGAGAGTCAAAGATTGCATGAAGAGCTTTTTATCTACACTTTAGTTTAACCTTTTAGAATATTTCCAAAGCAACTTGCGTCACATGCTCAGAATGAGACTGCTGAAAATGTGAAAAAGTAGGCTGATGACAATACATTTTAAGAGTTTAAACTCAATAAGATTTAAAAGTTTTTAATAAAAGTTTATTATGAACTTTTTTTTTTTTTTGCAGTTTCCAGATTTTCAGTAATTCAGGTGTGCTGGCTGTTTTTGCATGTTGCCCCATGTAACACAGAGGGGAATCAAATGAATGTTTTAACTACCAGCAGATTACATTTTTCATACTACACTTTAGTTCTTCATAAGTTGCTGGATCTGGTCATTGCAGGCTTGCATATCCCCCCCCCCCCCATGCAGCTGTGCAATCAATGAACAATAGATCACAATTGCATTCTGAGCCTCCATACTGACTAGAAGTGCCACGATGCCACTAGACTTCCAATGTAAACACAATGCAAAGCACTGTACTTGGGGGGTGGGGGGGGTGGGGTGTATCGTGACATCATCCACCAGCCTCTCCACCTCCACCTTAGCCAATTGGAGGAACTTGATCCTAAAATACAGAGTTCCTGTGAATGGCTGAACCACAGCCCGACTCCATTTTGTTCTGGAAGCAGGACAGAAAGTCCCAGATTCAGTTGAATTCAACTGACTCTCTCTTGTTTCCACTTTACTTGCACCAAGCAATCCAACCTCTGCAGGATTTACCATTGCAGATTAAAGGCTTACTTTGCATGCAAAGACAAATGGCTGAACCCTAGGGAATACTCTTTCAGGTGTCTTTTGGTCTTTCTTTAGTCTGGTTTTGACCTCAAGGGACAGATTTCTGCTTTAATAATTTTCTTGCAGAAACCTCTTGCCTCACAATCTCTAATCAACACTTTAGTTCAGGGAGTTGCTCGCCCTAAATTTGAACCTTGTGCTCCCTGTTCTTCAGAGACAACCCTTTGAACCGATTGGCGACATTTGCTTGGAAGACCTCACCTTCATAGTCTCCATTATAACACTGTAGTTGAAAACAAAGAAGCAGGATGGTATCCTTTTTTTTTTTTTTCGAATTAATGACATTTCGGCCAGTGTGTGTGGTTTTTGTTTGGGAATTACACTTTAAAGTCAAATATTAAATACAAATCAAATTTTCTTTTCCAATATATTTTTTTTATTAAGGTTATAAACCATACAATACAGTAAAGAAAAGTACTGGTACATGATAGCATTATTGACATACACCATTGATCGCAGGGGAACTGGTATAACGTAAGTTTGGGCTGTGACTATATTTCCTAACAACAAAGAATACATCTCTGAAGAGGAACGGCCTTATCTAGGACGAGGGGTCTTCCCAGCCATGGATTGATCATGGTACCTGGTCTTTGCATATACAGTCCTCAGACGGGGAGTGGGATCAAAGGTGGCTGACCAGCGGTCCTACGTCTCCCCAACTATCAAAAAATGTAGTAAATGGAAAGAAGAGAAAATGACAAGGAAGAAAGTGGTAAAGAAAAACGGTGTGCCTTCCCTAGGGCACTAAAAAGGCTTGCCTCAAATTGGATGAGGCTGTCCCCGTCAGGTAGGTTATTCAGGGTTCCTAATTTTTTGTTTTTTTTTCAAATCATGGAAGCTTATCCTGTAGAAAGGCAGAGAGGTGTTCGTTTAACATTATTCAGGACAATTTTGTCTTTAAGGGGTAAAAAGCACAGGGGATTTCCAAGATCATGCAATTTTTACTCTAGATGCGTGTTGCAGGGACTTAGTCAAATTAGTCCCTGTGAGGGAATAGGTAAAATTGTACTTTTGTACACATCCACCATACATAAAACACAGGGGGGAGATTTCTGGTACCTATTGGGCAATGCTTGTGGGGACCATGTACCATTGCATTACAGCTTTATAGTTGTCCTCTATTAGTGATTTTGCAGCTCTTGTGCCAGTCTATGCCACTCCTGTTTTCATTTTACCATATAAGGAAGTTCGTAGTTTGTGTAGTTCAGAAGTCTGTAAACCTTGGATCTGTCCCCCGTACAGGTATCGATGCGTTTATAAAGATATTCCATTGGGAATTAAATCTTTGTGCCGCTCTATAAATCCTTTTCCTACAATACGACTACACAGCCTTATTATGTGTGTGCAAATTTTTTTTTAAAAATCCCCCTAGAAGTCACGAGACCCTGTGACGTAACACATAGGGGAGGGGGCAACAGAACAGTATGGCACCCAAAACTTTTTGTGGCTAGTGCGGTATCACGGACATATATATATTAGTGTATAGAGAGAGAAAAATTTGAGTATCCTTTTTTAAACTTTTAATCAAGACAGATCGTTTTATTGGTTGTAACGGTATGGCCCGTGGGACCCAGAGGCTCTTGAAGGATACAGGGTACTCCTGGTTCAGCTTCACCAATGACTCTTGGGTCTAGGGTCATCCTATGTCCACTAGGGTCGTAGGATGACTGAGAAATTATGGGCCAGATCCTCAAAAGAGATACGGCGGCGTAACTGCTGTTACGCCGTCGTATCCCTGGTCCTAACTATGGAACTGATCCACAGACTCAGTTTCCCATAGTTAGGACGAAGATCCGACATGTGTAATTGAATTACACTGTCGGATCTTAAGGATGCAATTCTAGGCCGGCCGCTAGGTGGCGAGGCCATTGAGGCCGGCGTAGAATATGCAAATGACCAGTTACGGCGATCCACGAACGCTCCGACGGGCCCGACGCTCTAAATCTACGTCGTTTACGTCGAGTTCCGCCGCGTAAAACTAGGGCTAAGCCCTAGTTGTCCTAAGCCATGTTAAGTATGGCCGTCGTTCCCGCGTCGAATTTTAAATTCTACGTCGTTTGCGTAAGACGTCCGTGAATGGCGCTGGACGCCATTTACGTTAACGTCTAAGCAAATGACGTCGGAGCGACGTCAGTTAGCGCAATGCACGTCGGGTAATTTACCCGACGGAGCATGCGCAGTACGTCCGGCGCGGGAGCGCGCCTAATTTAAATGGGACTCGCCCATTTGAATAGGAACGCCTTGCGCCGGACGGATTTAAGTTACAGCGCCGCAAAATTCCAGGTAAGTGCTTTGTGGATCGGCACCTAACTTGGGAATTTTGCGGCGGAGTAACTTAAATCAGAAAAGCCAAGGCTTTGTGGATAACCCCCTTTATCTTCAATTACATGAGATGGGTCAGTAAGGATAATTCACCATGTATTGCAGGATATCTTGAAATACTACAGGTGGTTAATTCTGAACCCAACAGGTCAATACTGTTAAGATGTTAATTAATGTTAATCACCTCCAGCTACCTGGCTGTAGTGATAAAAGCTTGCTGTGATTGCATTCTATTGTCTATTGTGATAATTAAGTGATAATTAAATCAAAGTGAGGAGGACTAAAGAGACACAGATTACGGTAATCTAGCCTGGGAGAGGCTAAATGCTTTGACCAAACTTAAATGTAAGGTCACACGCAGCAAAGTGAGAGCATACCCACAAGGGGGGAGCACGAGTGTGGTCATATACTATATATCATTTTATTGAACCTAGCTCTTATAGCTCTCCTAGATACAAGTAGCCATCTGAAACAAAACCGGAGATCGGGTCAAAATATGCCAATGTTTTGCTACGGTGGACCTAACTTCTTCTCATTGAGATCCATAGTGGCTGATGATACGGACTGGAATGGACGAGTGCTTGAAAGCCTGGGTTGTTTTTTAAATTATTTCCTGACAGCGTTGTCGTGAATGTTTTATTGATGGTATGGTGAAGGATTTGATTCTGCTTTTTTGGTAACTGATTTGCTGAAATATTTTGATTGTATATATGCTGCAGTAAGTTTCTATATGGAGTCTTTTTTTTTTTTTTTTTGACAGATGTTCCTTTCTGAGCTCCAGTTATACATTTTTGCATATTGATCTTTATACTAGCTTTTTGGGGGAAATTCTACAAACAAGGTCCTTACCTTGAGCTAGAGAAAAGTCTTGGTACACTGCAGCCTGAGAGACCCAAGCCTCAATACACATTGTTTTAGTGTTAATAAAAGTCAGTGCATTTGATGTTAGAGTTAGGTGTGACATACATAATTATTCATTTTACATATAAGAGGTGTAGCAGCTCATGTTTCCTACCCTCTGACTAATTAGTACATAGTTTTGCTACTGTAGTCTGGCAATACACATACATGTACCTACATCTTGTAAAGCAAAACTTAAAGAAGAGTTCCAGGCTCTCTCAAAAAAAATTCAGCAGCTACAAATACTGTAGCTGCTGACTTTAATTAGGGCACTTACCTGTCCAGGAATCCAATCCAGTGTTGTCCTCTCCCAAGATGATTTTTCAATCAGCTATAGGGTGCTATCACCGGCATCTCCACTAAGGGATACTGGCAACGAAGCCTTGCAGCTTCACAGCTGGTTCCCTGCTTTAAAGTGGAGCTTCACCCAAAAGGGGAATCTCTGTTTATCTGTCTCCCCCCTACCACATTTAGCATCTTTTTGGGGTGGGAGCAGGTACCTGTCAAAACCCGCTCCCCCCCCCCCCAAAAAAAAGATAGGCGTTCTCTGAATGACACCTTTGCTAAATGGGCGATGGGATCCTGAAGATAGCGAGGATCACTGCAGTAATGGTGACTACCACAGTGATTCTGCACTCCCACAGGGACTGTCCAAGTATGGAATATGTATACTTGTATGGGTCCAAGCTGGACTAATGTAACTGCAAAAAAAAAATACTTAGAATTCACCTTTAAAATTGCTTGGCACCACCCATATCACTGAAGCACATCAATAAATACTTCTGAGGAAGTCCTTTATTTTGCATTTCACATTTCCAGTCCAAATTACATAAGTCTAATAACGTGTTTGGTAGTCTTACTAGGTCAAAGACCTAGTGGAACTTTAACCAGACCTGAATATAAGGAATTCCCCTTTCGCTCATAATGTTTACTCTACTAGTCACAGTATATGTTTGCATTATTGGCTCCTGGTAAGAGGAATACCAGAGCTCAGTTTTCTTCAGGAACTTGACTTGATTTTCCTGTGATTCTGATTGTCCTTTGATCCATATTTAAACACCTATTGCAGGCTGCAATTCTAAAATAAAAAAAAAAGAGAACAATAATATTTAATATATAACTAGGAAATACATCCACAATTCCCTACAAAGTCAAAATGTAGACTATTTTGTTTAAGATCCAAAATGTAGTTCTTCGACATTCAATAAAACACAGACCCAGATGTGGGCAAGGGCCCCTTGACCCCCCAGCACTACTGTAGAAAAAAAAGTGAGGATTGGGCTCTTGTTCCTCCCAAATGTTCATCTTTATACAACCATAGTGGTAAAACAATTCAAGACTGAATGTAGCCTGGGGGTAACATACAAGCATATTTATTAAGCAGTGAATGTGACTTTCACCAAACATTCATTGGCTGTGAATCAATCACAAATACATTTTTTTTTTATAAACCTTTGTACCTGCATGTGCATTGTTCATGTAGTTTCATGGTGTTATTTGTTGCCCTGTCTGCACAGCCTATAGTAGGCATGTGGGACTGCAAAAGGTTATGTATGACCTATGTCTGTAGTCTAAGAACTGACAATTTCTGTGAAGAATTTAGATATTCTAGAATCCGTAGGTTTTTAAAGTTTAGTGCTCATCAAGTAACAACTAATTAATTCGATTTGAAAAAGACACAAGCAGGCTGAGCAAATAACAGAGCTCAACATGCAGTTTTTTTTTTTTTTTAACATTAGTGCTCCCATATTTGTGATGCAACATAGAAGAAATTGTGAGGCATGGATTGTGGCCTGGTACAAGATGCCTATCCCTTAAGAACAGAGCCCTGAGGTACCCTACTCTTAACAATTAAATACATATGCCATTAACCACTACCTTCTGGACATGCTCCTACCACCAGTTTTCTATCCAGGTACATAAAATATCTCCGATGCCAAAAGACCTTAAAGTGGAAGTAAACCCACTTTTATCCTTTCTAAACTACTGCCATAGTGGTTATCTATAAGGATATACATGCCACCATGTCAAATGTCTCCCTTCTGTCTGTTATGAGACCCTAAAAACTGCAGATTCTGTGGGCAGGTCTGTTGTTCGGAGCTCGTGGGTGGAGTCGTGATGTCAGTAGACTCCCCACCCACCTCTACACTCCCCTTGGCCAGGCATTGATATTTCTTACACCAAACTTCTGCTGGTCTTGTGGATTATGCCCAATGATCACCAACATCCAGTCAAAACCCAGGAAAGCCACCACATGACTTCAGCATGCCCAATCGTGCTGAGGTGTGGAGCAGCCAATCCTGGGAGAGCTGGAGAAGAAAGCAGGAGGGGAGCTGAAATACACAGATTGTCTCTCTCACACTCATGCATGAGATATGTAAATCACCTGTCACTCACAGGAAGAGGGAGAAGCAGACATTTATTTCTCAGTCTGACCGTTTTTATCTCACTGAAAAAAGATAAGAGGACTGCTTAGAGCTGGATTAACTTTTCGTGGCAAGACTTGGCATAGATGACATGAAATCCTATACTGTACAAGGTGCAAACTTTAATTAAAAATTAAAATGGTTTACATCCACTTTAAAGTGCAAGTAAACCCCCCTATCATTTTCAGCCAAGGAAGCTGCCATCTTTGCCTTTGTTTAATCTACAACTGCCATGATGCTGCACATGTGATGAGTTATGACACCAGCCATTGGATGGTTTGACAGTTTGGTTGAGAGCACAACCAATGGGAGTGTTACATTTCCGGCCCATGCCTGAAATGAAACTTTTATGGATAAGTTTACTTCCTCTTTAACTTGTAAATTAAGCATTTATGGGGGTTCTGTGCCAAATGCCTTGGGAAAATCTCGATATGCTGGATCCACGGATCTTCCTCTATCAAAATTACACATCACCTCCTTATAGAATGTTAAAAGGTTGGTCTGACAAAAATACAGGTTGGTTACTACTAATGATACTATTTTCATCAGCAAATTCTTGTATATGGTCCCTTTATCATTCCTTCTAATATCATTGATGTTAGGCTGACTGGTCTAATAGTTTCCGGGTATATATATTTTGCCCCTTTTTTTGAACACTGGTACTTCATTTGTTTTTCACCAATTTGCTGGTACCATTCAGTCAGTAAAATTAAGAGTAATGGTCTGACTATGACATGGCTACGTTTTTTTTTAGAAATCTTAGGTGTAAGCCATCTGATCCCAATGATAAATTCACGTTTTTCACGTTTTTCTAGTCTATCTTTATTATCAGTTTCGGTCAGCAAGAAAGGAGG
This sequence comes from Rana temporaria, assembly GCF_905171775.1. Classification (NCBI taxonomy): domain Eukaryota; kingdom Metazoa; phylum Chordata; class Amphibia; order Anura; family Ranidae; genus Rana; species Rana temporaria. Next base: position 336,720,188 of record NC_053489.1, on the reverse strand, counting down.
GTACATTCAATATATTGTAATTAACATTACTGTTTTTTTTATTATACCCCTTATTTTTGTTGTTGTGAATGGTCCTACCAAAATGTGTGGTCAAGAAGCCACCAGATGTCTGAAACAAGTTGTACCTGCAATTATAGTTGCCCATTTTGCTACCTCTTACATTTGCTGCTCAATACATTTCAACAGCGTCCCACCCCTTATCAGTACCAAGAGATCAAGTCGTGTCGAAGTCATAAAGTTGTTAAACCTCTTTATTGTGCTATATTCTCTCTGTACAAGGGCCTATTTAGATACCAGTGTAAAAAAGTGTCCACATTTTTACTAACTATCTCGACCGTTTCATTTTCATTAACTTAAAGCGGATGTCTGCTGAAAAAAAAATATTAAAAGCCAGCAGCTACAAATACTGCAGCTGCTGACTTTTAATATTAGCACACTTACCTCTCCTGGTGTCCAGCGCCGTCGGCAGCAGAGGACGAGCGATCACTCGTCACTCTGCTGCCCCCACCGCCATCCTCGGTGAGGGAACCAGGAAGTGAAGCGCTCCCTACGGCACATGCGCGAGTCGTGTGCGCCGTGCTCACTGGTCCCTGCTGTGTTCTGGGAGCTGTGTGTTTCCCAGACGTCCTGCCCCGCAGTCTACCCGCAGACTGTGTGGCCAGAAGTGGGTGCAAATATCTGTCTTTAGACCATTTTGTCGACGTATATCGTCGTGTGGCGGTCCTCAAAAAAATTATAATAATTTCTACTTTTGGTTATAAAACATATCCAATTTCTTCATAAATGTAGGCCAAAATGTATCCTGCTACATGTTTTTGGTAAAACAAAAAACAAAAAAAAATCCCCAATAAGTGTATATCAATTGGTTTGTGTGAAAGTTAGTGTCTATAAACTATGGTATACCTGTATTTGAAAATTGATCAATCCTGATGTACTAATGGCCTCTCATTTCTTGGGTCCATTTAAATGCCAGGACCATACATATACCCACCACCTGATAACCCATTTTTGGAAGGTAGACATTCTAAAGTACTTAGTAAGAGGCAGGGTGAGTTTTTTAAAGTTGTAATTTTTTGTTGTAAAAAGAAGATAAATATATATATATATATATTTATATATTAATACCAGTAAAGCATCATCAGTGACTGGTGTGGCGGTGACCAGGGAAACTGACTGGGGCAGTATGTAAAATGTAACCGTGCTTTGACGTTGAATACCGTTCTTATGGCAGCAGATAGCACTTTTATCAGTGGCGGAAGAGGTGGTCACCCTCCTCCCACCACTTCTCGGTGGTCTCCACCGCTTATCCAGAGCCATTGGTAGCGGCGGAGACTATCGGGTCCTTTCCCCTGCGAGGCATGTATTTGAGTTAGAGAATGATGGCCCCCACTCAACTCCATACCATTGGATGATGGAAGCAATGTCAAACGTCATTTCCACCCACTGGTCTTAAAGTGAGAATTATAATTCTAGCACTAGATTTCCCCTATAACTAAAAACAGGTAGCCTGTAGAAAATGTTAAACATCACCAATGGAGATATTTAGGTGCCAAAGTTTGTCACCATTCCACGAGCGGGCGCAATTTCAAAGCATTACATGCTGGGTATCAATTTACTCAGCATAACATTATCTTTCACAATATAGAAAAAAATTGGCCTAACTTTACTGTTTTCTTTTTTTTCTTAATCATAAAAGTGTATTTTTTCCCCCAAACAACGGTTTGTAAGACCGCTGCGCAAATACGGTGTGACAACGTATTGCAACGACCACCATTTCATTCTCTATGGTATTTGAAAGAAAGAAATATATATATAATGTTTGGGGGTTCTAAATATTTTTTCTAGCAGAAACAAAATGTTTTTAATTTGTAAACAGCAAATTTGAAAATTAGGCCCGGTCCTTAAGTGGTTGAATACTTTTTCTTACAGTGGCACTGGAGTACTTAGGGGGGAATCAGGGATTTTTTTTTCTTTTTTGATGATCACTGTATAAGCAATAGTATTAGCTGTTATGACTTGGTTAACATTCATGAACAGCTTGCTTATGGTTGTGATCTGTGATTGGCTACATCTAATCACATGATACAGGTAGCCAGGTACCATGTGACTTCTGTGGGCCAACTACAACCGTAAGCACGCTGATCAGCAATCACAGATCACAACCGTAAGCAAGCTGTTCATAAATGGAAATCCATTGACAGCTTGGTCACATTGTTATCATGTGATCACTATGATTGGTCATAGCAACCACATGATACCCCGCTCATAGCTCTGATGGACACAACAGTCACAGCAGTGCATGGCTTCACAGCCAGGGGGCATGCTAGTGCACCTGTGCAGCTCCTGGCCTACAGGTACACGATTGTGCCTGTATATGCCGCATGGTCGGCAAGTGGTAAAATAAAACGTTAACCATATTAAAAACGATTCTCAAATATATATAAATGACTTACCCAATAGGAATAATGCTGAGAAATCCAAGGGTGCCAAATAAAATAAAACAGAATCCACTGTTCCAATCTAGTGTAGCTTGATAAAGTTTGTTGAATCCAGCTGAAGTGCTCACTGCCACAACTTCTATTGTGAGCTGAAGTGCCACAAACACTTTGCCTGAAATAAATGTCATGACAAGTTTGAGTTATCAATTTTTTATGTGACTGTCAAAATGAAGTCAGTTTTATACAGTGAAGATTCAGAAAATAGCATGGGGTAAATTTGTACAAATCATACATTTTATTATTAATCGAGAATATGGTGACACTAAACAATATCCTTATTCTCAAAAAATCACCTCATATACATCCATGTAAACCCTTACAGACCACTTCCTACAGGTAAGCCTAGATTAAGGCTTACCTGTAGGTGCAACAAATATCTCCTAAACCTACACGGTTTAGGAGATATTTCCAAAAGACATGTACCGATGGCTACGGCGCATGCACCGTAGACAATGGCGCTCAGTCGCACTGAGCATGAGGTTATTAACGGCAATCATGCCGTTAGTGGCGGCACCCATAGGATGTGCAGGAGTGACGTCATTGACGTCAATCACAGCGCTGGAGCCACAATACAAGGAAGACACTCGGGGAAAGATGGCGTAGATGAAGGAGAGGAACGAGCACCGCTGCATGGGCTTCGATCTCAGGTAAATAATACATAATGAGCTAGTATGCTATGCATACTAGCTCATTATGCCTTTTTCTTTCAGGGATTTTAAATTTTTTTTAAGAGGATATACTTCCTCTATAATGGCCCAGTAATCTGTTTGTCATTAAAACATTCTTATGCCTCGTACACACGGCCGGAAGTGTCAGAAGTCAGATGGGCTTATTTTCTCAGAAAGTCCGACCGTGTGTAGCCTCCATCGGACTTTTTTTGTCGGAAGTCCGACGGACCTTAGATAGAGAACCTCTCTTTTTGTCCGTCTGACTTCCGACTTTTGCACAGTTAAAAGTCCGGCTGCGTGTATGAGGGATTACTGTGTTTTTATGCCATCTTGTAACATCCCACTTCAATTTGTTTGGAATGAGCAGAGCATGTTAGCGCAGTCATGTGCAAATTCCATAGACCATCTCAGGAGCAAGCATGGTGGCTATGTTCCTACATACAGTGTGAGTGTTGAGAACAAACATAGCCACCCTCTAACCAGAATCTGGATTATAGCAGATGAGACTGGGGCACTTTAAGGTAGAAGGTACTTTGAGTTAAAAGTGAATTTAAAACTTTCCATTTGTTTTTAAAACATGTCTTACTTACCTGCTCTGTGCAATGGTTTTGCAAAGGGCAGCCCCTTATCTGCCTCTCTTAGGGTCCCCCTGGTTCTACTACTGGTTTTACCTCCCCACCAAGTGCCCCCATTACAAGCTACCTTCTATGTGGGCACTCGTGCGTGTTCAATGCCGGGCTGTTTGTAGGTTTGCCACCTGTCCGGGATTCACCGGGTTTGGAATTATACATCCGGGTTTCAGACCGCCTAAAAACCAGACACACTATTCAGACCAGACTATGGCTTCCTAGCAGGGTTGCTGGCTGCAGATGTGTAAGCCGAGAGTTTGTGTCACTCTCTTTCACACTGCCCAAAGCCAGCACTAACAATCCCCCCCCCCCACACACACACACACACCAGTAGTGTATTTAGGTTTTGTGCTGCCCTAGGCCTGACTAAACTCATGCACCCCCTAATTTAAATATGACCCACCCCTTTCTGTCAAGACCACACCCCTTGCTGTTTAAGACCCACCTTGAAATTTTTGAGTGCGGGCTGAGGGCCGTGTGGGGGTGGGCAATGAATGCCTTTAAGGCCTCGTACACACGACCGAACAGGTCTGCTGAAACTGGTCCGCGGACCAGTTTCCGCGGACATGTTCGGTCGTCTGTACGGCCTATCGGACAATGTTTCGGCCGACCGGACAGCATGCTAAGAAACATGTCCGCTGGCACCATGTCCGTCGGACATGTCCGATGGTCTGTACGACTCATCGGACATGTCTGCTGGGCCAAAATCCCCCGCATGCGTCAAAGTGATTCGACGCATGCGTGGAAGCATTGAACTTGCCGGGTCGCGTACCTCACCACGTCATCGTCGCGGCCACGTCACCGCGTATCCTGTTCGTGGGGAATTTGGTCTGATGGTGTGTACAGCCATCAGACCAAATGATCCCAGCGGACATGTCCGATGAAAACGGTCCGGCGGACCGTTTTCATCGGACAGTCCGACCGTGTGTACAAGGCCTTAGATTTCCTCTCACTTCTTGTTTGGCTATGGGGCAGGAAGTGAAGGGAAATCTCTGCAATGGGACAGGGATGGTAAAAAATAAACTGACAGGGGCTATAACCCTCCCTTACTCTATCCAACATGAAAAGAAAGTGTTGCCTATAGTTCTACTTTAAGCACAAATTTCTGAGAATTTCATGGAGAGGACTAAGAAAATATAACCATGCCAATGGTGCAGCAGAAAACATAGAGCACAGTGAGGAATGTTTGTGGTCCAGAATGATAGGACAGTCAAAATTATAAGCATCGCGCCCCCCCCCCCCCCCCACAGTTGCAGAATGCCAGCCGCCCGCATACCGGAAGCAGTGCGGCCGCTTTATGGGGCGCTAAGACTGGCACTGCTCTAACAGTGTAGCGCAATCCGGCGGGGACTCTTTCCGTGCTTCCCCCTGCAAAGTGCTGCCCTAGACCTGGGCCTTGTTGGCCTAGGCCAGGATACAGCATTGCCACTCCCCCTTACATAAGAGTCATCTCCATACATGAAAGTTATAAGTGTTCCCCCTGAAATCAGGGTTCCCAGAGCATCCCTTATGTCAGAGTTCCCAGAGTTCTCCCTTACATCAGAATCTGAAGAATCCTCCCTTACAGTGTAAGGAAACTCTGCGAGTTCAGATGTAAAAGGGGAACTCTGTGGATTCAGATGTAAAAGGGGAACTCTGCGAGTTCAGATGTAAAAGGGGAACTCTGTGGATTCAGATGTAAAAGGGGAACTCTGTGGATTCTGATGTAAAGGGAGACTTGTGATTAATTTCATATGATCACAGGAAAGTTTAAGCAATTCCTGAATGCAGCTTTATTGCGTTATTACCCATCTGCAATGGTTAGCCTTACTACATACCATAATTCTAACCCTCACTCCTACCTGTTACACATTTGCAAGTTTATTTTTTGAGAGGAGGAACCAAGTACATTTTCAGGTACTCACTCCCACTTCCTCGTCTAGATGAGGATTTTGAAGCCCTATGTCTGCCTTCCCTTGTCCGCAGCCTTTTGGGATATATGTCAGACATCCCAGGAGGTTTCAGGACAGTCTCTTCCAGTTGGCGGATCTCGCACATGTGCAGTGGTAACGGGAGCTGGATGTTGGTCATCAGGAAGTGACCGTCTGCTTCAGGTCATGCTTCCCTTAATCAGTGGATCTCACTCATGCGCAGCTGGAAGCCGGTTGTGAATTAGAAAAAGGCCAACCAGCTCCCAAATCTGACCTACAGCACTCTGCATCCTATTCAGAGGCGTATCTAGTGAAAATAGCGCCTATGGCAAGCACTGAAACTGCGCCCCTGTCTAAACATTTAAAACCCATCTTTCAGATAACCTTAACAAAAAAAAACAGCTAACAAAACTAGTGATATTTATCATCCCTTGTGATATTTATCATCCTCTTTATGGAGAAATCTGGGGTTTATTAGACCCCTGATCCATTATCTGCCCTCCGAGGCCAGGTAAATGCAGAACCAATACTGGAAGTGATTAAATCTTCATCAATTAAGGCCTCAGTTTTCACAGAGGAGAGCGAGAAACTGATGTTCCTCCTTCTTCTTTGTGTGCTGCCAATCCGACCAGATGAAATGGGAGAGCCTGGGAGAACAGGGGAGGGCTGTGGCTGAACGCAGCAGGGATAGCGCTGCCATTGTCCATTAGCAAAGGTGCTGAAATGGAGATCATGCCTATGCTCAGGAGGAGGGAAGAAGAGACCCTCAGACCCTGGTAAGTGCCTTGCTGCCCAGCCACTCAACAGCGCCCCCTTCATATGGCGCCCATGGCACTTGCCATGGCTGCCATACCCTAGATACGCCACTGATCCTATTACTTAACATTTTCTGTTTGCATTTCATTTGAAATATTACATCTCACCATATGATGATCCTTGAATTTGTTTAGATATCACTGATCTGATGGTTGGTGTAGGTATTTGTGAGAACATCATTACACTTCGAGCTTAAAAGAAAAAAATATAAGATTATTCACAGATGCAGGTTTGGAGAGAAAAGTTTATATTAAAATATATGTTAGTACACCTATGTATCTGTAGGGACACCCTTCAGGCAGCAATTGAAATGCGTAGTCACAGCCTTTTGGTAACAGCAACATTTAAATGTAGTGAAGGCCACTGTGTGCATAAACAGCTCAGCGGCAGGCTGAAATATTCAATATAATGTACTTACTTAGCTATTAGCATGTCTGGGAAATTTGTAAAACAGTGGGCCTCAGAATGAGGGTGGATATCAGTGCAGAACCAATAGTGGCACCTGAAGCTTGCCTAGCCAAAACATATGTAATGGTTGTGGCTTTTTCCAAACGGGTTCCAATAGTGGTGCACTATTGTCCTGCAGTACAATAGGAGTTTTAACAGTAGAGAAAGGATATACCCTCGCTTCAGAGGTGTGACTGGACGGAAAAAATGTGTCTGCATTGACGTCAATGGGAAAAAACGTCACTGTGATAATGTAAGTGGGAGGAAAAAAAATGCACCTGAAACTGGTGTCAATCTGAGGAGAGCTAGTTTAGCGTATCTGTCAGTGGGATGAAGGAGGAGGGCTGGAAGGCTGATTGAAGCTCTCTGTGGTGCACTGAACCAAGGGACCCTGGGTGGCTCTAGGGGAGGTAGTATGGCTGACAGACACTAAAGAAAGTAGGGTGGCTATAAGGGTCTTATGGGCTTTAAGGAGAAGAGGGGGGCTGAATTGCTCCACCTACGCTCTGTGTGCCCACAGTTCAGAGCACACAGGAGGCAGCTTCTCCTTCTCATTTCTGGTTATGTAGTATGTCACATGACAGTAGAAGATAGTAAAAAAGGCCGTCCACCCTCACCTGCCCATACTGGGAAGAAAGTTAGATCTTAGCAGATGCCCCTTCTCACTGCTGTCTTCAACCCACAGTAGGCTGTTACTGGAGGGAAAATAGAGCAGACAATTCCCTCCTGCAACCAGTAACCTTATTTGCTGCTTGCTGCTGGGGCAATGAGAGGGAATGGAAGAAAGGAAGGGGATGATGGAAGGGTGTAGGAAGACAAAAAAGGAAAGAAATAAGGAAAGGAGAAGAAAAGCAAAAGAAAGGAAGGAACAAAGGAAGAAAGGTGAACAAGGGAAAACTGTTTATATAGGCACATTTATCCTTTGACTAAAATATTCTAAAGTACTTAAAGTGGAGGTCCGGCATTAAAAAGAAAACAATTAAAAGTCAGCAGCTACAAACACTGTAGCTGCTGACTTTTAATAAGGACACTTACCACACTTGTCCAGGGTTCCCGCGATGTTGGCAGCCAAAGCCGAGCAATCGCTCGGGTCTTGGCTGCCACGCCACCATCCTCGGTGAGGGAATCAGGAAGTGAAGCATTGCGGCTTCACTTCCCGGTTCCCTACTGTGAATGCGCGAGTCGCGCTGCACTATGTTATTGGGCGGATGTCTCCTGGGACACACACAAGGAGAAATTTCCCTGGAGGCAGCGCGAGAAAGAAGACCACCGCGGACAAGGAAGTGGCAGATTAGGACGATCTGCCTAGTAACAGCCACTTCTGGTACGTATAAAAACATTTTTATTTATTTTTTACAAATTTTTTGTAGCCTTTTTGGCTTTATTTTTGGGTAGACCTCCACTTTAATTTAGCAAATATCTGAATATTGCTGAATATTACTGACTGTATCAAGAATGCATTCTACTTACCAATATAGTACATAAAGGTCCAGCGCACAAAGGCCATTATTAGAAGTCCAGAACTGAATGAAATTATTCCAATGACAATCATTGCCAGGTCTCCCATACATTGGCTCAAAATGAAAACTCCTAGAAAGCTGGTGATGTATGTCATGTAAGCTGCAGCATTACCATAGCCAACATCAACAGGACCCCAACTCAGTGGTGCTTTCAGTACAAAAACATTGATCACATCATCAGCAGCAGTGAAAGAAATATTAAAGAGGACTGCACTAGTAAACATAGTTATAAATATAAGCTTGGATGGAAACACATATGTCGATTCCTCAACTGAGTGCCCCTGTATCGTAGTATTATCAGTGTCGTTGATCAATGATGATCTGCTCTCAGAGCAATTGTCTTCCTCAGGTGTCCGCAGAATAAACATACTATATAGAAAACATAAGGCATAGCAGCCAGTGCTGCAACACACAAGAATAGTCCCTTCACGGTTTGCAATATTTAAATGAACAAATATGTGTCCAGAAACCAAACTTCCCACAAATCCAGCCACGCCATACACCATTTCAATGATGATGAGTCGTTGAGAACGTCTCCTCTCTGAAGAACATAGGGAGGCCCAGGCCATAACCCCAGCCCAGTAGGTTGTGAACCAGCCAGTTAAACCATTTAGAGCAGCAGAGCCAAACATGATTTCTATAGGCCATTCCCAAAGAATGATGAACAGCAAAAAAATCCTTGATAGAAGATAGCCTAGCAATGGTACACATATAGTCACTTTTTTGCTGGTTTTGTCTCCAATTTTTGCCAACATATAAGCAGACAGTAAAGGAGTTAGACCCATAATAACATTGTAAATGATATAAAAGTTTGAGATGGCTTTCTGCAACACATCATCAGTACTAGAGTTGGTAGAAACCGGTTGGTTGTTGATGGTCTTGTTATAGTGATTTCTTACAACCATAAGAAGAGCAGTGTCATAAAAAGAGCTGCCAATCTGTGTCCCAGCAACCACAGGCTCAATCCAGGTCCTTGCTGTGTCCATTGTACCGGAAAAAAATTCTATATCAAATAATCACTATGAAGTATTCTTGTGTGTCAGTATGAAGGTTGCCACTGAGCCTATTGAGCTGTAAAGAATATTTGTGTTATTTATGACATTTTTTTAATTATCATTCTAACTAAAAGATATTTTACAAAAAGACATACTGGAGAATTTAATAAAGTTATACGGACCATTTTCTGGTGGTAGTTTCCTCAAGAATTACCTGCACCATATTTAATCAAGCATGTGTGCTAGTTTTGCCAACATTTTCAACACGTAGCAAATTCAGGCAGTTTAAAATACTGCAACTCTAGGAACCTATCACTATGGCAGCAACAGATTTCTGAAGTGGAAAGCAAGTCAAACCCAAACTAAGTTTAAATCTTCTCCAAACTCGATTCAAAGCCTATTCTAACTACTCTGTAAAGCAAATACACCTATACTTAACCTATTCTGAAGGTACTCCGGTCAATGGAGGGAGGGATGGGAATGACAGCCCACAAAGGATGCCCCATAGTAAGCTTTTGGGTGATGACATTGCCCAGGGCAGGCTCTGCAACAGCTGTCGATATCTCTTCTACACTGAAGCCAGCGCTAGAGATATCATGGCCGGACTGGAACGACTTTAAAATAAGCAAGTATACAGATCTTTCCTTTTACAGGGTAGATAGAATAGGCTTACAATGGGGGTGGGAGTAGATTTAGGGTTATTTTATGGTTTGACTTGCCCTCCACCTTAAAGAATTGCCACCAGTTCTCAGATTAGGAAACTGGCGGTAATTAGGACCAACTCTGAGCTGGCATGCAACATATCCATGCTGGGAAGCTGGTGTGTATGACAGCTACCAACAGCATGCTGTATACCCGGCCTCATTCAGCTGTCGTCCAGGAGAATCCCCAGAGGAAAGATCAATGTAAACAAAGGGTTTGGGGATACATGTGATGGTGCTACCTAAATATGGCAAAGCCCATGACCCAAATATGGCAAAGCCCATTGGATAGGCCGAGCCTGATGGGGAACTGAGAGACTAGCATTTTTTGTTTGACTGACAGCGCACACAATATGCAGATTAAAAAGCTGATATTGCACTAGAGGCAAGGTATCTGTCCACTACTTTTTCACTGTGAAACGTAAGTAAAATGGACCTGATGAGGAACTAGTCCCTGAGTTCCCCAACAGGCTCGACCCACACCTAGTACAAAACTCCTCAGCCATGCACTTTTCAGTGTCATGGGTGCAGTGGCCTATGAGGAGGAAGGAGTATACACATACGAGTTCGCAGCCACATGAATAAAAGTCCACAAACATCAAGTGAAAGCATCAGTTACAAATCTTCTAAAAAACAATAAAGTCCAGGAACAAGCAACATTTTTCAACTATCCACAGAATGTATTAAGAGATGACCAATACACTCGTGTCCCTTCACCACAAATAAAGTCGGCCTCTTACCAAATATGAGTGTAGCACTACCCCCGGAGGAGCCGCTGGTTAGATTTGGGATCAGCGTATTTAAGTTACCTCTTCGCTGTGTCTAGGGGTGATGGTAGTGTTGAGAGCAATAACCAAATGTCTAGGACCGTTGGTTGATGTTTTCAAATGCTTTATTTTCCCAGTCAAACACGACCAACATGTAAACTTGAGGTAGACAGGATAGGTTGGTGAAGGAAGAGCAACTTCACAGTATCAGGCTATGGATAGTAAAAGGCAGTCCTGCCCCTCTTTGTAATTATATTCATCTGCGTCGCCACTCCAGCCAGAGTGGGTAAAAGTGCCCCTGGACAGACCCCTCTCACAGGCCTGGCAGCCAGAGCGCCACTTAAAGCTTCTGGGAGAAACAAGTCTCTACCACCGACTTGGCTCTAATCAAATTGAAATGTTAGGTGAGACCTCTGCCACAGGCCTAGTGCTGAATTTGTGGACGTTAGAGCGAATCCTCCCAGTATGTCCTTTTGGGGTTACCGACTGACAGGGTGAATATGACCTGTCAATGTCCGGTCACCCAGATCCCTGATGGTTCGTTCAAGCCCTGTTGAACCCTGCCTCCGGGTTCTCCTCAGACCGATCCCCCACCGAACAGCACCCAGCTTGGGATCTTCTCAATAGAAGTGGGGACCCAGTAAGTCACTGGGGCCCCTTTGCAGCATCAGTTGCTCCAGGCTATGAGAGCCCAGAGCCAGGAACTCTGTGTAGCACGCGACCCTGGCCAGGTAGGCCATAGTGGTGGGGCCCGTGATGTGCGCACACCCTGAAGGTGGGTGCCGCACCTGGAACCAGGAACCTGTGAAGAACCCCGAACGGCCTCCGCCACAGAAATACCTCTCCCCAGCATGCCTCGCGAGTGAAAACTCCTCCAATTGGCTGCTGGGAAGAAGCGGCTCCGCCTGGACCCCTCTGGCGCCACCTACCGCCCAGAGATGAGACTGCATCTCTGCGGCACAGACTGACCCACAGGACAATCCAGATTTGGCAACAGCCAAATTTGTCAAATCAAAGAATGAGAGTAACATAACTCTCTCATTCTCCCACTAAATTTAAATATAGCACCTGTACGAAAGTACACAGGCGCTACATGAGAAATCCTCACCACAGAGAACAGTCATACATGCGATTAACAGACCTCCAGACATTCATAAATGGCAATAGGACACCAACTTCAGGTTTCAGTGATTCCAAGGATCAGTATGTCAGATCAGGCTGCATCCGCACTGGAGGTGAACAGAGACCACGCATAGTATAAAACCTGCCAAACAATTTATTTAAAACAATAAACAGGTACTTAGAGGTGAGGCTGGGTTCAGGCAGGGGTCCAGTGTGTCCCTATTATCCATTTCAGGGACGAATCTGGCCCAAATTTGTGCCGGAATTTGGACTGAAACAGAGCCAAAGAATCACAGGACCCCTGTGCAATTCACTCCACAGCCACTCCAAAGCTGTGTAAACCGACTCCATTGAGAACTGGTCACAATTTCCTGTCATGCGAATTGGATGCGGGGAAACAATTTTAATCACTGAAACCGGAAGTTGGTGTCACTGAAACCGGAAGATGAATGACTGGATGTATGTTATTCACATGCCTGGCTGATCTCTGTTGTGGAAATCTTTCATATTTGGAAGGAGGCCAACCTTATTTGTAGTGAAAGATACAAGTGTTTTGGTCATCTCTTCATACATTCACAGAGTCCGTGGATAGTTGAATATTTTCACTTGTTCCTGGACTTTACTGTTTTTTAGAAGATTTGCACATCACTGATGTTTTCACTTGATATGTGTGGCCTTTTATTTGTGGGGATGTGCAATCATTGTATATGTATATCTATATATAGAGTCTGACATCCAATATTTTGATGTTTAATGGGTGCTGCGCAAAATAGTATTTTTGTAATGAGGAATGAGTGTCTAGTATGGACACTTTGATTCCAGTGTGGGCACTAGCAGATTCATATACTTGTCTCCGACAGATATACGAGTCAGGCACAAGCACTGATACTTTTGGCGCTATGCTCCAACAGAATTCTAAAGGATGTCTACATAAAAAAACCTTCATGAATTCCCCTGACCTCAGTGCAGACATCAACAGATTCATGTACGGTACCTCTGGCAGGTCCTAGGGTGCATCCATCCCCAGGGTGAAAACGCTGCTCCTCCATAGATACAGTCAGTCACTGTGTAAGCCCTGTCACCCTAGGACAGGAAGTATGTGGCAGGATCACCAAATCAGTTACACCTGCAAAAAATAAAAAAAATTCAGTCACCACAGTAGGCTGCAATAAGGAACATTTTTTTTGTTCTTGAGTATTGATACATATTACGGCACTTTCACCCCCTTCCTGCCCAGGCCAAATTTAAGCCTTCAGTGCAGTGGCATTTTGAATGACAATTGCGTGGTCATGCAACATTGTACCCATCTGAATTTATTTATTTTGTTGAGACATATAGAGCCTTCTTTTGGTGGTTTAATCACCACTGGGTTTTGTATTTTTGCTAAACAAATGAAAAAATTAAGAAAATTTTAAAAAACAAAGCAAAAACAACCTTTCTTTGTTTCTGTTATACAATTTTGCAAATAGATAATTTTTCTTCTTCACTGGTGTGCACTGATGAGGCTGCACTGATGGGCACTGATGAGGCTGCACTGATGAGGTGGCAATGATGGGCACTGATGAGGCTGCACTGATGGGCACTGATGAGGCTGCACTGATGAGGTGGCAATGATGGGCACTGATGGGTCAGCACTAATAATCAGGGCACTGATGATCAGTGTAAGTGTGCTCTTGCATGCGCAAGTAGGGAACTGGACAGTGAAGCCGCAACGCTTCACTTCCTGATTCCCTCACCGAGGATGGCGGCGGGGGCAGCCGAGAGACGAGCGATTGCTCGGCTTCGGCTGCCGACATCGCGGGCACCCTGGACAGTTTTTTTTGTCAAAGCTTAATTGAACAAGCTGAATTAGCCGATTAGCTACCATGCACAGCTACACCAGATTGCTCGAGTTTTAATAAATCTCCCCTATAATGTCTTAAGGCTGTGTCCTTAAAGCAGAGGTCCATACAAAAAGTAAACCTCTGCTTTTCGGACCCCCTCCCCCCCCCCCGGTGTCATATTTGGCACCTTTTTAGGGGAGTCACGCCCATTCCCGTCTCCCCCGCTGTCTTCTGGGAAACACACTGGTCCCAAGATACAGCGGGGACCAGTGAGCACGCACCGCGCCGCTCGTGCATGCGCAAGTAGGGAACTGGACAGTGAAGCCGCAACTCTTCACTTCCTGATTCCCTCACCGAGGATGGCGGGTGGGGGCAGCCGAGAGACGAGCGATTGCTCGGCTTCGGCTGCCGACATCACGGGCACCCTGGACAGGTAAGTGTCCATTTATTAAAAGTCAGCAACTGCAGTATTTGTAGCTGCTGGCTTTTAATATATATTTTTTTAGGTGGACCTCCACTTTAATACACCTATCAGGCAGAAACCCTTCCTACCAGCCTTATGAATGATATATCTACATAGGCTGTGATTTATAGCTACAAACATATCATAGGATTTCCTGCAAGGAATGATCGGAAATCAAAAAGGAACATCCGAGTCTAGATTATTTTCTAACCTTTTTTAGGCTCAGTTCAAACTCTGAACTGCACCATATCCCTGTTCAATTCACATTTAGTGAGGAGGGATTTCGGTACATTAATTTTGAATGGGCTCAAATCACACCAAAGATGTGCATGCAGCAATTTTGGAACCAAACTGCAACCGGATCGCATGGTTGTTTTGCACCATGTGATCCATTGCCAGAAAATGCACTGCATTTGCGACCTGGGTTTGGGGTGTCCTTAGGATTGCACTGACCCCAGCTATAGATCACAAGAGCAGTGTGATTTCCAGGAAATGCGCATTGGATTATGCACCACATTAATATAAACCTGGCCTTAAGGTAACCTTTTTGTAGTCATTCATACTGCATACACTATAAATTAACTTTCAAGCATGTTAAAGTCCTGCACATCATGTAATGATTATCTAAAGTAAATTTTATTTAAACACCTGATCTGTCATTCGGTGATTACAGTCATATCACCTAACAATGAAAAAACGAATACAGTCATGCCAAAACATTTCCGATTAGCGTCATAGAAATATTTTAAACCTGATTTAGACATCTGAATTCAGTATCAAAGTGTTACTAAACCCACAACAGTAAAAACAGTGTGTATATGCAGTAAAGCATGCTTGTTGTACACACTGTGGAACCTAAGGGGTTAATCCTCTGCATTGTGTAAAAAGGCTGTTTGATCCTGTATGCACAGAATCTCCTCTTCTTCCACTGACTCCAAAACCTGTCCAGATAAGACAGTCACTCTGCACATGCTCAGTTTGGTGTTTATTGCTAGAGAGTTTTTTTTTTTTTTGGGGGGAGAGTGTATATGATCAGCACAGGGCCAATCAGCACTGTCCAGACAGAGGGTCAAGGAACGTGCATCCTGATAGGACAGCTAGTGCAGTATGAAACTCCTCCTACAAGCTTTACCAGACACTGATAGAAGTCACTGCTATATACTGCTGATGAGAAAAGGTATTTAGCAGTTTAGATTTACAAAAAATATTGCATTCAGATGTCCTGTGTACTGTGGGAGACCGGATTTAATGAATGCAGGTTCTGGGTTTAGTTACACTTTAAGAAATAAGCAAAGTTTAAGTGCCTCTGATATAGTCAGCTGCAGGGAATACAAAGTTTTATACTCACTTTTATGTGCTCAGAAAACAGCCAGCACACAGGCACACACTGCTCTGCACTAGTCCTGAAATGCCATTCTTTGGGATTTGAAAGTGCTGACTGCAACAGACTCTGCTCTGTTTTACTTCCCGACTTCTGGTGTAAAAAAAAAATCAAGCTAGATTCAAGGGAAATCCCTCCTCCTGGTGTCATCTACGCAGAAGAATTTTTTTAAGGCATAGAAGGCGGGGAATTGTTACATTTCTTGTTGCTTCACACTGCACTTCTCATCCATAAACCCTGAAGTACTCCTTGCTGTACTTCATTCCCTGGGATTAATTAGAAGCAGAGCTATTAGGTCTAGTACTTATTTTTTGTGCAAAATTTTAGGTGGTCATCAGTAATATCTAAATATAACAATTTTATATTACATTTTTTTATGGTTGTTCACTTTTACAGAGATGGCCAGTTTATGAAGGTGAGATCTGAAGATCTTACTGGCCATCTCTGTACAATATCTCCGTCCAAGCTTCTTCAGCCCAAAGGTGGAGAATCTGTTAGAGAAGCTACTTTCTTCCTAGATCAGCACCAGCAAAATGTAAAAGAGAGAGAAAGAGAGTGATATAGAGATCTAGATAGATAGATGGATAGAAATATATACAGCATGCTTTTGGGTGCTATTCATGGTTAATAACACCCCAAATGCGATCAGCAGCCATGCATTTTGCCACACATTTTGTCATTTGACAAATGCACTACAAACGCGCCAAAACACAAAACAAAACACACACAATGCTCCATACTCAAAAGTTTCCCTTTGGCGCTTTTTTTAATTCACATTTTGGTGCAGTCTTTTTTAAAGAACGTCCCGGAGCAAAGGGAACCTAAGTGGAGTGGCAAAATGACTGGGGGGACGCTGTGTAGGTTGCACAGGAAGTGATGCAAGTAAGAGGGCAGTATTGTGTGTACACAGGGCTGTGCTAGCCATATTTATCTGTGTCTATTAGCAAGGGCGGATGGGCGGAGCCAGGCATTCGGGCGCGAGTAGCAGAAGAGGTAACACACAGCACTGATATTTCTGTGTTGTTACCTCTTCATGGAGCATTTAGACAGCCTGCTCAAGCGGTTGCGTCGTATGCATCTTTTGACGAGGTGGAGCACAGGGCCATCTTTTCCATTGGGCACGCTGGGAAGTTGCCCGGGGGCCCCGCTTGCCTGGGGGGCCCCACCGGCTGCCCAGCAACTCCAGTAAAAAATTGTGGAGAGTGACGGGTTATGCCGCGTACAGACGGTCGTTTTTTGTGATGAAAAAAAAACGACATTTTAAAAAACGTCATTTAAAATGATCGTGTGTGGGCAAAACGTCGTTTTATGTCTTCAAAAAAACGACCAAAAAAAAATTCGAACATGCTCAAATTTTTTGTGTCGTTTTTCAAAACGTCGTTTTTTGTTTCACAGAAATTGACCGTGTGTAGCAAAAAACGACGTTTAAAACAACGTTTTTAAACCCGCGCATGCCCAGAAGCTAGTTATGAAGTGAGCTTCAATGGAAAAAAGTGGTGAAACGTAACCTCGCTTTGCTAGAGCATTGTGAAATAACGATGGTGTGTAGGCAACATCGTTTTTAAAAATGATGTTTCAAAAACGTTGTTTTATTTCATGATTTAAAACGTTGTTTTTTTTCATCACAAAAAACGACCGTCTGTACGCGGCATTAGAACTGCCCATGCCCAGTTTGCGGAAATCACAGAGAAGATCCGGTCCTCCACGAGTGCGGGGGGTTGCTGATGTAAAATAATGTAAGGGGGCACTGATATAAAGGTTCCCCCTCCTATATTAGTGACCCCCCTTACCTTAGTGTATTAACTCACCAGAGTGCCCCCCACATCAGAGTTCCCCTTTACATCAGTGTCTGCAGGATTCTCCCCTACAATGCAAGGGGGAACTCAGTCTGCGGACCCTGATGTAAGTGGGAAAGAGAAAGCAGTGGACTATAAGGTGGTCTCTGGTCACCAGAGCCCCCCTCCACATCAGAATTCCCTCCTTAGATCATGATCTGCAGCGTTCCCCTTTACATAAGAGTTCCCTTTCACTGTAAGGCCCGGTACACACGAGCAAACATGTACGATGAAAGCGGTCCGTCGGACCGTTTTCACCGTACATGCCTGCCAGAGGGCTTCTGTACGATGGTTGTACTAACCATCGTACAGAAGTCCGCGCGTAAACAATACGCGGGGCGTGTCCGCGTCGTCGCCGCGACGATGACGCGGCGATGACGCAGAGACGTGGGCGGGCCTGCCATTTAAAGGCTTCCACGCATGCGTCAAAGTCATTCGACGCATGCGAGGGACGGCGGGCGCCTGGACATGTACGGTAGGTCTGTACTGACGACCGTACATGTCCGAGCGGGCAGGATTCCAGCGGACGGTTTTAAAACACGTCCAGGAATATTTGCCCGCTGGGAAAAGGCCCGGCGGGCAAATGTTTGCTGGAATTCGGCCCGCTCGCGCCTACACACGACGGAACATGTATGCTGAAACTGGCCCGCGGACCAGTTTCAGCATACATGTTTGGTCGTGTGTACGGGGCCTAAGGGGGAATCCTGCAGACTCTGATGTAAGAGGAAACTCTGTGCTGGCTGGGTTATAGTAACCTGACCTTCATGTCGATGAAGACATTTTTTTTTACTTTTGTTTAACTTAAACACATTGCTAATAGCACTAGCTACTGTATATGTTTATAGTTTAAATGCTGACATTTGCATTGTTCGGCACTGAAAACTGTAATTTTAGGTACTTTTTTTGCACTGGCAGTAAAAAATGTGGTTCTGCCAGGGCCCCTGTGCACTGTATTGCCCGGGGGCCTATAATGCTCTTAAGATGACACTGGTGGAGCAGTGGGTTCAGCGTTTTGGGAAGGGTACACTTATAGTGTCAGGTTGTTGGGGTGCTGTTGGGAGGGGGACTATTTTGTAGACAGATGTTTAACCATGGGTTGCGCAATTTCCTTGGGTGGTCAAGGATTTGTCAGGCCTTGTTTAAATTTTGCATTATTTAGATGATTTCTTGGTGATAGGTGTGCCGAACGATCGGTCCTGTCTCATTTTGTTGTTCACCATCTAGCACGTTTTCAACGTTTTTGGTGTTCCGCTAGTACAGGACAAGACTAAGGGTCCTGTTATGATGTTGAAATTTGTGGGTATCATTATTGATACCAACATTATGGAATGCTGGCGGATCTTCGTGAGGCGGTGGCGACAGTGTCCCTCCGTTCGAAGGTCAAGTTGCGAGACTTGGAGTCATTGTTGGGAAAACTCAACTTTGCATGCCGCATTATGCCGATGGGGAGGGTGTTCTGCAGACGATTGGCGGCTGCCACGTCTGGGGTCAAGGCCCCACATCACTTTGTTTGGTTGAGTCAGGAACATAGGGAAGATTTGCGGGTTTGGGCGGTTTTTCTGGAACAGTACAACGGCAGGTCGTTTTGGCTAGGACCTGAGGTACAGGCAAGAGACTTGGAGCTCTTCATGGATGCGGCAGGTTCTGTGGGTTTTGCGGCTTATTTTCAGGGGTGATGGTGCGCTGACCAGTGGCCGGAGGAGGTGGCGGGATCGGCGTTGATCAGGAATTTGATGCTGTTGGAATTGTTCCCCATATTGCTGGTAGTGGAACTTTGGGGGGCGGAATTTCAGAACCGGAGGGTTCGTTTTCATTGTGATAACCTGGGGGTAGTGCATGCGATTAACTCATTGTCGGCATCGTCCTTTCTGGTTGTTCATTTGTTACATCATTTGGTGTTAAGGTGTCTAACATTGAACGTTGTTGTGTGTGCTGTGCATTTCCTGGGGGTTGAGAATGAGGTGGCTGATGCGCTCTCTCGTTTGCAGTGGGACAGATTCTGGCGGTTGGCTCCGGAGGCGGAGCGGCTAGGGGTTCCATGCCCCAGTGGTTTATGGGATCTCGTGTTAGAGCACTAATGTCATTGGTTCAACGGTCTGTGGCAGAATCTACCCGGCGGTCGTATGAGTATGTGTGGCGGGAGTGGCTCGAGCTGGTGAGTGATCTTGGGGTTGGTTCCAGTGCTGATGACAGGCTCAATGCGTTGCTGTATTTTCTGGGCCGCAATTGTGAGCAAGGGGTGTCTGTTGCACGTTGAATGTTAAGATGGCTGTTTTGGCATTCTTGTTTAAATTGGGGGGGGGGGGTTGAGGATGTTACAAAGGCATTTGTAGTGCGCAAGGCTTTGCGGGGTTACTTCGAGTTGTTAGTGGGGGTGTTACCCCAGGTTTGCCTTTTTGCCTTTGAAGTTCAGTTTTTTCGGACAGCTTTCGTGGTGGCCTTTTTCAGGGCGTTGAGAGTGGGCAAATTGGTTAGCCCTTCGAAAGTCAGTAGCAGGTGGGTTGGACGTCTCTGATGTATGGGGAATCAGTCACGCTGTTTATATTGAAGTCTAAAGCCCCATACACACGGTCACACTTTTTGCCAACCAACTTCAAAATCTGCAAGTTTTCTAATTTGTCTGACTGTGTGTACGCTCCATCGGACCAACTTTTTCGGGTTTTATCCAACAAAAAGTTGGGTCTGCAAACGGACCAACTTTTCGGCAACAAAAGTCTGATGGTGCCTTATCTGACTGTGTGTACAGCAATCCAACCAACTTTTGGACAAAGTGCAAATACGCATGATCAGAACCAATGTTAAAAGCAACAAACAATAGCAGAGATTAACCAAAGGGTGGCGGTAAAGAGCAGAAAATAGCAAAAAAAACACGTGATGTTAGGAAAGTTTTAGAAAAGTTTGCAGAAAAGTCTGACTGTGTGTATGCTATGGGTGTGCCCGGACAAATCAATTAGGAAAAAAATCCAAGGGAAATTTTGTTGGATGTCTGACTGTGTGTATGAGCCTTTAGACCGAACCATTGGGTAAAGGGACTAAGGTGTTGGGGAGAGTTCCTGGGCTGGTGTTGTGCCCGGTTGCGGTACTCCAGGAGTGGTCGGTAATACAGCCTCCTGGTGTGGGCCCCCTTCTTGTTCACAAAGACGGGTTGCTGTTGTCTAGGTATCAATTTGTGGCAGTGTTCAAACGTTGCCTGGGGGCCTCAAAGTCGCAGACTATTCATCCCATTCCTTCAGAATTGGGGCAGCGACAGAGGCTTCCCGCTGGGGTTTGAGTGATGAAATATTGCAGCGTATAGGACGTTGGGAATCCCACCGGTTCAGGCTGTATGTCCGCCCTCACCTTCTGTGGGGGGAGAAGTTTGGCTGTGTTCCCCCTCAGTGTCCGTGTTTTGTGTTATGTGGGCTGTTTTTTCAGGGGCTATGCATTGTGGGTGGTATGTATGGTGCCGGACTTCTGTATCTATGTTTCTTTTTTTGTTCTCTGTCTTTCAGGCCCAGTATGTCTGATGTGGATACTGGGCCACTCCTATGTGCACTGGGGGGCAAAACGGGCTTTGGTTAGGCCGGAAAGGCGGGCAGATGGGTTTTTCACGGGCGGATGTCACGGTACGGTGGATAGGAATTCCAGGCATGTTGTGGTCCAGAGTAATGCCGGAAATACAGCGGTATGCTCGATTGGACAGGCCCCAGGATGTGCTGTTGTTGCACGTTGGGGGCAACAACCTTTGCCTCAGGGCCTCCCAGGATCTTATCAGGGATGTAAAATGGGATTTCCTCCGACCACGTTCGGCCTTCCTGGGTACCATTGCAGTGTGGTCTGACATCATTGGGAGGTTGTCTTGGCGGGGGGCCCGGTTTGTGGAACATATCAATAAAGCCAGAGTGAGGGTGAATAAGGCGGTGGCTAAATTTGTGGTCCGTAATGAGGGTTTGGTGGTTCGCCATTGCGAACTGGAAGGGGAGAATAGCCTTTTTTTAAGGGGTGATGGAGTACACTTGTCCGCGGTGGGCATTGATATGTGGGTCCTGGGGCTCCAGGATGGTCTCCAACGTGCCTTACGGCTGTGGCGGGCCACCCATGAGTAAGCAGTCACTGGTGGGCGTGTGTGGCAGGGGTCTCTGGTTCCTGAGGATCGGATGGTGGTTAGTATATATGTGTATATATATCATATATGGTTGGTACGGGTTGGGGCCTGTCTCGGTATGTGCACCTTCCCTATCTGGTAATATGGGCCATTGGTCATCGAGCTGAAAGGTGAAAGAAGGTTCAAATCATTTGTCTCTGAGCTGGTGGGATCACAGCTAGAGGCCAGGATGCTGTGGTGATGGTGGACAGCCAATGAGATAGCATTTTACCTTCGTTCAGGAACCGCAGACGCAGCAGTTAAAACATTTTTGGGTTATATGTTTATATGTGTTAAATATATATATTTATTTAAACACATATATATATATATATATATATATATATATATATATATATATATATATATATATATATATATATATTTATTATTATTATTATTATTATTATTAATAAACAGGATTTATATAGCGCCAACAGTTTGCGCAGCGCTTTACGTCAGGGAAGACAGTACAGTCACAATACAAATCAATACAGGAGGGATCAGAGGGCCCTGCTCGTTAGAGCTTACAATCTAGAAGATGGCCATTTAATCCAGAAGGTGTTATGTGTTTAATTTATTAGGTTAAGGTTAAGTAGTGAGGGGTGTAGGGAGGGTTAGGGCAGCAAGCACACTAGCCTTATGCCCTGTACACACCATCACTTTATGTGATGAAAAAAAACGATGTTTTTAAAAACGTCACTTTAATTAACCGTGTGTGGGGGAAAACGTCGTTTAATGTCTTGTAAAAAACGACCAAAAAAATTTGAAGCATGCTTCAATTTTATGCGTCGTTTTTCAAAACGTCGTTTTTTACTTCACAGAAATTGACCGCGTGTAGCAAAAAACGTCGTTTAAAACTACGTTTTTTCACCCACGCATGCCCAGAAGCTACTTATGAAGCAAGCTTCAATGGAAAAAGTGGTGAGAACGTAACCTCGCTTTGCTAGAACATTGTGAGAAAAACGATGGTGTGTAGGCAACTTCGTCTTTGAAAATTGAAGTTTCAAAAATGTCATTTTTTACTTCACAGAAAATGTCGTTTCCTGACGCATTCATGGCAGCACACACTGGGTTGTGGCTCCGCCCCCACAACCTGACAGGATTGGTTAGCTATAAATTTGAAGGGGAGACACCCGGCATTATTCTCTTTTTTTATCCTCACCTGACAGGACGTGGACGTACAGCTTGTCTCCTACCGCTATCGCCCCAGCAGGTTCAGCCTCTCCTGTTTGGAAGTCCCCCTTGTACAGTCTCTAATAGAGCTTTATAGGGGGAACCCCGCTCTGGTGGTCTCAGGGGTTAATCCCGGCTAATTTCCTGGCATATAGACAAGCTTTAAATAAGCTTAAATAGGCAGTGGGCTCTCCCTCTCTCCTTCCCTCTTGAGGTCCTCCTTCGTTTTTTTTTTTATCTTTACTATTTCCAAACAAAACGAATCTCTACACCTCTACTGTGCCCACTGAAGTTCTATTACTGTGCACTTAAGTACCCTTTCATTTTTTAGTACCTTTTCAAGCCGCTTGCTGTATTCCTACAAAGCAGGCTCTCTGAGCCATGTAGTTCCTCAGCCGCTGCGTCCCCCGGACGTCCTGCGCAGGCGCGCAGCAGTGTAATGACGCCAGAGAGCTCCCTCGCCCTCATCCAAGATGGCGCCGGGACGCGCGAGACGCTACTGCGCATGCGCGTACGCGTCATCAGCGCCGCGACGGCGGCGCCAAATTTAAAAAGACAAAAATTTCTTTTTGCTCCCTAAGGCTGCTGCTTTGCCCGAAATCTACAGGGATTTCTCCCTGGGTATGCAGATCATCTTCCCCTTCTAACCTTCCCAGTCAAATGGCTCATAGCTATTTATTTTTTTATTATTTTTTTTTCTTTAACCAAATCTGTTGGCTTCCCTTTCAGCTTCCACTTCCGCTGCTTCCTGCATTCCTTATGGAGCCCACTGCCCTCGCAGACCACTACCAGCAAACAAGGTATGGAGACCGCCTTATTATTAGGTAAGTAGAGAAGAGACAAAAAAGAGAGCCGGCCGCTAACACTGCCTTCTGTTGCAGTCCCATTAGGCCAAGAGACGCAAGCCCACGGCGCAGGGAGAGGTCCAGGCATGCATCAAGCAGGAGGTCCCGTAAAAGTCGGTCAAGATCTCCCTCCCGACACCATCGATCAAGGCATAGCCGATCACGCCGCAGCCGCTCCCGTCACAGCCGGTCTCATCACGAACGGTCTCCCTCATACCACCGCCAGCGCTACCATACCCGTCCTGCAGCAAATGCCTGCTGGGTCTGCGGTGCTACTGCTTTGCCAGGAAAGCTAGCATGTCACACTTGCTTCAACGAAGCAACTAAAGAAAAGGAGACGGACGCCAGGGTGACTACGGATCTCTCTTCCCGATACCACATAGAGGAGCCAGCACAGGAATCTATCTGGACGGCACATCCTCTGGCCCGTGATGAACCCACCCCAGGCACTTCATCCGCTTCGGGCCCATATGCCCAGCTAATAGAGGCTCATTCCGATCAGGAGGATCGGGAGCTCGTGTCCGGATTTGACTTTAGCCTGGTCGAACCCTTTGCTCGCTCGGTTAAGGAGACAATAGGTTGGGAAGAACCCGCGTCGGAACCACCAAAGGTTGGGAAATACTTCCCCGAATTAAGGAGGGATCCAGAACTGTTCCCTTTCATTGAGGAATTGGAGGACCTCATTAAGGAAGAGTGGGAAAAACCGGACAAGCGGCCCGGTCTGTCTAACAAACTTACTAAATTGTATCCTCTTAAGGAATCTAAGATCGCTTCCCTCATCAATGCTCCTGTTGTGGATTCATCACTTATGCGGCTCGCCAGACACGTCACTCTGCCAATAGAAGACGCGGTCTCATTCAAGGACGTTCTCGACCGCAAGATCGACCTGGAGTTGAAAAAAGCATACTCCACGGCGGGGGGAGCATGTAGACCAGCAATTGCCACAGCGGCTGTCGCCAAGGCCATTTCCGTATGGGCAGCCAGCGCTGAGAAGGCTCTCCTAGAAGGTGCCGACCGGGGGGACATAATATCTTCCTTGCAGGAGATCAGGCTAGCCGGCGACTTTGTGGCAGGGGCCTCGGTGGACGTCATTTGTTCTTCGGCCAGGTCCATGTTAGCCTCAGTGATGGCCCGCAGAGCCTTATGGCTGAAACCTTGGGTCGCTGACACATCTTCAAAATCCAACTGGTGCAAGATTCCGTATGATGGCACAAGCCTGTTCGGTACGAAATTGGACTCGGCGATCTCCAAAGTCACTGGAGGAAAGTCGGGACTTATTCCCTCCGACAGGAGGCCCAAGCCTCAGAAAGGTCCTACCTTCAGGCGCAATCTGCCCGAGAGATACAGGGAGGCCAGGTCCTATCGTCCCGGTCGTGGAGGTTCCTTTGCAAGGGATTGGAGACCTACTCGCCCTCCCTTTGCGAGGGGTCAGAAGCCCAGGACCAATACTGCAGGGGATCAGCAGAAGTCCTTTTGAAGTATTGCCTGCCCACCCAGCTCAGGTGGGCGCCAGGCTCAGCAGTTTCGCACAAATATGGTCAGAACACATAGAGGACCCATGGACTCTTTCCACAATAAGACATGGCCACAAATGGATCTTTATGGGGGCATTGCCTCGCGCTACTTTCCAACCCACCAAGATACCGTCTTCCCTAGACAGAAGGAAGCTACTCAATCAATACATCTCAGAACTACTCCAGAAGAAGGCTATCGTGGAGGTTCCTTTGCACCAAAGAGGCAGGGGATTTTATTCCCCTCTCTTTTTGGTGCGGAAGAAATCAGGGGATCTACGGCCCGTGCTGGACCTCAAAAGGCTCAACAGAAGGATTCAAATAGAAGCGTTCAAGATGGAGAGTCTCCAGTCAATTCTCATGGCAGTGAATCTTGGAGATTGGATGCTGTCGATAGACCTATCAGACGCCTACCTTCATGTGCCAATCCACCCCGCATTCCAGAAGTTTCTGCGCTTTTCCATCGGCCAACATCACTACCAGTTCCGATGTCTACCATTCGGGATCTCTTCAGCTCCTCGGACATTCACAAAGGTCCTTCTCCCCCTCATAGCATTCCTCAGGGAAAAGGGGCTGCGGGTACATCATTACCTGGACGATATCCTGCTCTTAGCAGCAAATCGGGAGACTCTACTCCTCCAGCGGGAGATCCTAATCTCGTCCCTCCAGAAGTTCGGCTGGCTAATCAATTGGCAGAAGAGCAGCCTTCAGCCATCACAATCCATGGTATTCCTGGGGGCAGAATTGGATACCAAGCGGAACAGGGTACAACTACCCTTAGAGAAGGTGCAGCCGTTAGTACGGAAGGTTCGGAATCTATTGTCCTCAAGTTTCACGTCGTCCAGAACCTGCCTCAGTATGCTGGGCTCGATGTCATCAACCATACCCATGGTACAATGGTCCCAATGGCACATGAGAACCTTGCAAAACACCTTTCTCAGACAGTGGGATGGAACCTCGATGCACCAACTCATCAGCATCCCCAGCCATGTAGGACTCTCTCTTTTGTGGTGGACTCGCCCTCCCAACCTCAGAAGATTCAGGCCCATAGCCCCTCCAAAACCGGAGATAGTGACATCAGATGCCAGCGAGAGAGGTTGGGGGGCTCATTACCGGGATCAGACAGCCCAGGGTCACTGGCACTTCCCGGCTCGGGGGGTAGTCTCGAACATACTGGAGCTCCGAGCGGCATTCCAAGCCCTCTTAGCCTTCGCACCTCTACTACGAGGGAAGAGCGTCCTAATTCGGATGGACAACAGGGTAGCAGTGGCATACATCCAGAGGCAGGGCGGTACCCGGAGCCACACTCTTCTAGAAGAAGTTCACCCCATAATGGAATGGTCCCAGGTATATCTTCTGGACCTGAAAGCGGTCTATGTTCCAGCGGCACAGAATACGCTAGCCGACTTCCTGAGCAGGGAACTCCTGTCCAACAACGAATGGTCTCTGAACCCCCGGGAGTTCTCCGTTCTGACGAAGGCATGGGGGGTTCCGGAGATAGATCTGGCAGCAACACCAGCAAATGCCAAATGCTCAAGGTTCCTTTCCAGGGTACCCTTCCCGACAGCAGAGGGGACAGATTGCCTTCTTCACCCATGGAACTTCAAGCTGGGTTACATCTTTCCCCCGACTCCTCTTATAGCGAGGTTTCTATCTCGTCTCCGAAGGTCGTCGGCCACAGTGATCACAGTAGTGCCATTCTGGCCGAGGAGGCCGTGGTTCACCACGCTCCTACAGCTCAATACCCGACCTCCAATCCGCCTACCGGTCGCAGCAGATCTCCTACTCCAAGGTCGGGTTCTCCATCCAGCCCCAGACAGGCTCCACCTGACAGCCTGGAGGTTGAAAGGGCTAGGCTAAGAGAACAAGGATGTTCCCAGGCGGTTATAACAACCTTAATGCAAGCCAGGAAAGCCTCCACAAACACCATCTACACCAGGGTGTGGGAAAGATTCGCCCAATTGGCGCAACTTAAAGGCTGGAATCCCATCTCTCCCGATCCTTGCCAGATCCTTGAGTTCCTGCAAACAGGAGTTGACAAGGGCCTAAATTCAAGCACCATAAAGGTACAGATCTCCGCTCTGTCCGCCAAAACTGGCACCAGATGGGCCTTGCATCCTCTGATCATCCAATTCATCAAGGCATGCATAAAGATCAGACCGCCCAGAAAACCGTCCTTCCCGGCCTGGGATCTTTCGGTGGTCCTTGAAGCGTTTTCCAACCCACCCTTCTTCCCACTTGACTCGATTTCTCTATGGGATCTGACCTTGAAGTTATCCTTCCTCATTGCCATCGCCTCGGCAAGGAGGGTGTCGGAGCTACAAGCTCTCATGTCTAAGGAACCATACCTGGTTTTTCGGCCCGACAGGGTGATACTGAGACCTTCAGATCATTTCCTTCCCAAAGTCACCTCGGCCTTCCACTATGGCCAGGACATCGTCCTTCCATGCCTCTCTAACGAGAATGGCGAACCTCATGCCTTGGACATCAAGTCTACAATTTCTAAGTATCTGTCGGCTACTACTCATCTCCGGTCAACAGACGCCCTCTTGATTATACCTCACGGGGCCAGGCGAGGCCAGGCGGCCACTTCCCGCACCATCGCCTCTTGGCTTGTCAAGGCTATCGGGAAAGCATACTCCATTCAGCAACTGGAGATTCCGGAAGGCATCAGGGCTCACTCGACCAGGGCAGTGGCAACCTCTTGGGCAGCATATTGCGGCGTTTCTTCGGAAACTATATGCAGAGCAGCAACCTGGTCTTCCAGGCATACCTTCATCTCCCACTACAGGGTGGACGCCGCCCTCTTGGCTACAGCCGAATTTGGCAGATCTGTCATCAGGGCCAATTCCTCTGCTCTCTAGGGAATAAAAATCTTTTGCATTGAACCCTCCCGACTGGCGAGTTATTTCCCAGTGTGTGCTGCCATGAATGCGTCAGGAAAACGGAAAATTGTATACTTACCTTTCCGTAATTTTCCTTTCCTGACGCATCTTCATGGCAGCACACAGCTGCCCACCCTACTGTTCAATGATGATATTTACGGAGAATAATGCCGGGTGTCTCCCCTTCAAATTTATAGCTAACCAATCCTGTCAGGTTGTGGGGGCGGAGCCACAACCCAGTGTGTGCTGCCATGAAGATGCGTCAGGAAAGGAAAATTACGGAAAGGTAAGTATACAATTTTCCGTTTTTTTTTCATCACATAAAGTGATGCTGTGTACGGGGCATTACACCAGTCATGCACATTTTGTATGTTTTTTAAGCGCATATTAGCTAATTTTCATGTGCATTTTGGTGCTTTAACGTATATTTTGACTAATTTACGCGTGTTATTCTGTGCATTCCCGAAACACACGCAAAATATGTGTCATGCTTGCGGTGCCATTAATTGTTAATGGCACCCAAAAGAGCAGCTAGCAAATGCTTGTTTTGTTAAAATGTGCAAAAAAGAATGCGCCAAAATCCATCTTAAAAAAGCTCCAAGATACACGTTAAAAGAAGCACCAAAATATGTGTTAGAAACCACACCCAAATAACCTGCGCCAAAATGCGTGTTTAAGTGCTAAAATGTGTGTTTAGAAAAGCACCAAAATGCACATTAAAGAACCTGCGCCAAAATGAGCATTAAAATAGTTGGCAAAATACACATAAATAAAAGTGTGTTAGAAAAAGCACCAAACCATGCGTTGAAAAAGTGCCAAAATTTATATATTTTTTTTATTCATTTTTTATCCATTACAATTTTTTTTTTACTTTTCATTTTTATACTTTTTTTTTAATTCTTGTAAAAGTTATTTTTTATTCATTTTTTTCTCTCTCGGTTTTATTTCAATTTTTAGTAATTTTTTTAATCAATTTTCTCATTTTTTATTTTTGTCAGTTTTTTTTTTCATTTTTCATTTTTCTCCCTGAAGTTTTATGGTTATAATTTTTTTACTTTTAATTTTTTTAGAGTTTTTTTATTATTATTTTTTTCTCTCATTTCATTCAGGTGAGAAAAGTTCCAAAAGGTTTGAACTTTGTCCACCTGAAGGGGGGATTATTGCATAGACCTGAAAAAAAAATACAAATAATGCATTGTTTTATTGCCCTTTTGTTAAAGAACTATATATATATATATATATATATATATATATATATATATATATATATATATATATATATATATATATATATTTTATTATTATTCTTATTATTCTTTGGTTTGGGGAAAAGCCTCTAAAATTATTATTTATTTTTTTAGTAATAAGTACAGTCGGGTTTGATTAAATTCTAAAAGTGTTTTGGCAACCATTGTTTAGTCTCTACGTTGATCACTAGTATGAGAAAGGAGTCGTTTATAACGGAACAATATTTTATTTTTATTTTTTTTCTCGCTGTCAGCTAAAGTTGGCAGGGCAACTAGGTATTAGTTTTTTTGGATAACGATTCAATGCTCTTTAACAATCTAAAGTGGAATGTAAACTGGAGATCTTGTTTGGAGCAGCATTAAATCTGTAGTATTTTTTATGTTTATTATTTTTTTTCTATTTTCCTTATTCTTTTTCATTACTCACCTCTCGTCCTTTCCTTCTGTAATGCCGCGTACACACGGTTGTTTTTTGTGATGAAATAAAACAACGTTTTTTATCATGAAACAAAACAACGTTTTCCTGACTGACTCCATGGCAGCCTACGTGTGGGTTAATCCCGCCTCCTCTCCAATGTGATAGGACCCCATACCCATAAAAGTTAACTCACCAATAGACTCAGTGTTCCTTTTTTTTCCTCCTCCATGGATCAGATTCATTTTCTTCAAGGAATGGAAAAGGGCACACTTTAAGCGGTGCAGCTCGGATCCCAGCCATGGGCGGGTGGAGAGCTTGCCCAGCATATCTTGTTATATGCTGTGGCGTGTGCTGAAGACCGGATTCGGCTGGCAAGGTCCATCTTTATCTTACTCCATGGCAGTCGCCTATTTGTTATTCTATGTTGTCTGTTTGTACATGTCTGGCGGCTGGAGCGCTTCTGCGTTCCAGCACGCCTGTGGCTTCCTGGTTCCCCATCGCCTGAGCCCCGCGCATGCGCTGTACCCACTCCCGGAGCGAGGCTTGGTCGCGCATGCGCAGTCCGTCGGTTCCCGCGGCGGCCGCGCAGGCGCCGTGGGTTCGCGGTCCACTGCGCAGGCGCGTACGTGGAGGACGTGTGACGTCACCGGCGGGCCTTTTAAAATCAGCTGCTGGCCTGTGTACATTGGGTTTCCCTACAGGCGAGCAGCTGATTGACCGTCTGTGCTACTCTGCTAAGCTGTCAGGTCAGTGAGAAATCCTTTTGCTTCTGGCTAAATTGATTTTACCATTTCCTGCTGTGCACTTTCTACATTGTCTATTCCATTTAATTGTTTAACTATTTTCTAATACTAAATTTAATTTATTTATATGCATTGATTTTATTTGGTTGTTTCTGTTCATTTATTTAAAAAAAAAAAAAAAAAAAAACACAGATGATTTAAGAAATTTCTTAAAGGGGCAGTATACTCATTTTATTTTGTATTATTCGGCACCATAGGTTCCTTTTTGGTTCCGAATTAGCGTCACCCTTTACACGCAGGTCCGGGAATTATGGACCAGTCACCGTCTACAGGCGGCCAGCCCTCACGCACAAGGTATGTGCGGGAAAGGGTTCGGGTTTGGGGCTGCTAGTCACATTTTCATGTGTGTTGACAGTTTCCTCCCTAAATGTTTTTTATTTAGCCCTTCCAATCCAGAACCGGAAGACCTTGCCAGACCGCAACGCACTTCTTCTTCCTCAAAGTCGAGGTCCAAGCGTAGATCTCCATCTACTTCTTCCCACCGGAGGAGAAGCTCACATTCCTCCTCAAGACACCGCTCCCACCGCCATGATAGTCGCTCTGATCGCAG
Source organism: Rana temporaria (assembly GCF_905171775.1). NCBI lineage: Eukaryota > Metazoa > Chordata > Amphibia > Anura > Ranidae > Rana > Rana temporaria. The sequence continues at coordinate 336,689,055 of NC_053489.1, read as the reverse complement.
AGCCTGCTGGGGATGTGACACTCGTGTCCCGGAGGGCAAGTCATTGTGCGACCGATGCTACGCCCATGCGGTCAGGGAAAAAGAGACTGAAGGTCATCGTATCGAGTCTCTGGTGGAATGTGTGGTTCAACAAACTCTGAGAGAGAACATGCCCCACACGCAGATTCAGACCAACACTGACGGGTCTGTTTCTCCAAACTTGGAGATCCTAGAGGATCCAGGTCCTTCCCGGCCTCAAGCCTCCACTCCGGCTTTTCCTGAGGGTGACCTAGAGAGTGATGAAGAAGGCTTAGAATTTGACTTCGCGCAGGTGACGCCACTCGTCAAAGCGATTAAGGAGGCTCTCTTATGGGAGGAACAACCTGCTTCTCCAGCCAAGCAGAAAAAATATTTTAAGCGCTTGGGAAAAGAACGCCCTACGTTCCCGTTTCTGTCTGAACTGAAGGGTATCTTTGAAGAGGAATGAAGCAAGGTGGACAAGAAATCTTCCATGGCTAACAAAGCCTCAAGGCTCTATCCCTTCAAACAGGAGGAGGTCAAACATTTGGAGAATGTTCCTCTAGTAGATGCGGCAGTAACGAGACTTGCTAAACACGTCACTTTACCTATTGCTGATTCCGTCTCTTTCAAAGATGGCCTGGACAGAAGAATGGACCAGGACCTCAGAAGAATTTATGGCCTAGCGGGCACAGCGTGCAAACCAGCTCTAGCTTTAGCGGCATTATCAAAGGCCATGGAAGCCTGGATGGAAAACGTTGATTCTTTCCTCAAAGGCGTCTCTGAAGAACTAGCCAAGAACTCAGCCACGGCAGAGCTAAAACTGGCGGTCGCATTCCTGGGCGAATCCTCCGTTGACTTAATCCGCCTGTTAGCTAGGATTATGCTTTCTTCTGTGACCGCGAAACGGGCCCTCTGGCTACGCCCCTGGGTTGCTGACCCGTCATCGAAGCAGAACTGGTGCAAGATTCCCTTCGAAGGGTCAACCCTGTTTGGTAACAAGCTGGATGATGCCATCTCCAAAGCCACGGGTGGCAAGTCTGGTTTCCTTCCTCAGGACAAGCGCCAAACAGGAAGAAAAACACCCCAATTTCGGCGATACAGCTCGGATCGCGCTAGGGAAGCTCGCGCTTACAGACCTGGCGGAAACTATAGAAGGAATTGGAGCAGAGGTAGAGGCTCCTACCGCAAACCTACTCCAACTACTCAAGCGTCAACTGGACGCGACAAAGGGAAATCTTTTTGAGACAATGCCCGCCCAAGCGGATCGTGTTGGAGCTCGTCTACTCCTTTATCGGCACGTCTGGGCGGCCTCAATCAAGGACTTTTGGGTCATCAAGACCGTGACCTCAGGACACACATGGTCCTTTTCCAGTCCTCCCTGTCCAAAGTTCATCTCCACCCTTCTTCCAGGGTCACTGGAACAGAGACAGGTCCTTCTAGATTACATTCACCTCCTGAAAATTCAAGGGGCAGTGGTACACGTCCCAAAAGACGAACAGTTTCTTGGGGTGTACTCCCCTCTCTTCTTAGTACAGAAGAAGAACGGTACCTGGCGTCCAGTCATAGACTTAACGTACCTGAACAAATTTATAACACACAAAAAGTTCAAGATGGAAACTTTATCAACCATCCAACAAGCAATACAACCGGGCGACTGGATGATTTCTGTGGACCTAAAGGATGCCTATTTCCACGTCCCAGTAGCAGCAGAGCTGCACAAGTTCCTCAGGTTCTATGTCAACCAGGAACATCTTCAGTTCGTATGTCTACCCTTTGGCCTAACAACATCCCCACGGGTCTTCACCAAAGTTCTTTTGGCACTGGTAGCCCTCATCAGGCTGAAGAAAATTCGTTTGTACCATTATCTGGACGATCTCCTGGTCTTGTCCCAAGACAAAACCCTTCTCCTGGCACAGAGAGATCAGGTCATCTCGACCTTGTCCGAATTCGGGTGGCTCCTGAACCTGGCAAAAAGCCACCTAGAGCCAACTCAGTGTCTAACCTATCTGGGAGCTCAATTCGACACGGTAAGGAAGACCATCTCCCTACCAGTAGAGAAGATTCCGGTAATTCAGGGGAGGATTTCCCGGGCCTTGATTACTCGCCACCTAAGAGCTCATCAATGCTTGAAGATCATTGGGACAATGGTATCCACAACACCAATGGTGAAATGGGCGCTTTGGAGGCTACGTCCCTTCCAATCCGGCTTTCTCAGGCAGTGGAAATCAGGGAGCATGAGTCAGCGGATCCACATTTCAACGTCAATGAGAGGCAGCCTCTTCTGGTGGCTTCAACCGAAGAATCTGCTGAATTGTCACTCCATCGCTCCAGTTTCGTGGGTCACAGTGACGACAGATGCCAGTGGCTCCGGTTGGGGGGCCTTATGCGGCACAAGCATGGCGCAAGGCAGGTGGGACGCTCGCCTCCACAATCCAGGCTCGAACACCCTGGAGCTTCGAGCGGCCTGGTGTGCCCTACAGTCCTTTTCACAACTGCTGAAGGGAAAGTCAGTAATTCTAAGGATGGACAACACCACAGCAGTATCATATGTCAAGAGACAAGGCGGGACTCGGAGCTCATCCCTTCTCCAGGAAGTAGAGCCCATTATGAAATGGGCCCAAGTGAACCTGGTCAACCTGACGGCTGTTTTCATTCCAGGCATTCAGAACTCCCAGGCGGATTTCCTGTCACGAACTCAGGTGGACGTCAACGAATGGTCTCTCCACGATCAGTCCTTCCGTTGGATATTATCCCTGGGAGTCAATCCCCAAGTGGATCTCTTTGCTTCCCCGAACAATGCCAAATTGAAGAAATTCTACACGAGGGGTTACTACAGCCAGGCAATCGGGACAGATGCCCTAACGGATCGGTGGTGGTTTCAGAGGGCGTACGCCTTTCCCCCGATCCCAATAATTCTAAAATTCCTGAAGAGACTTCTAGCGGAAGAAGTGGAAATCACAATGGTGGCTCCATACTGGCCGAACAGGCCATGGTTCCCTCTTCTGGTTCAGCTGAGTCTTCAGGACCCAATTCTAATACCATGCAGACCAGACCTTCTCTCCCAGGGGACACTCCTTCACCCCTGTCCGGCTCAAATGAAACTAGCGGTCTGGTTCTTGAAAGGGAAAGGCTAGAATCCCTTGGCTGCGCCTCTCGGGTGATCTCTACCCTTATGAGCTCAAGGAAAGGAAGCACAAATAAAGTGTACGGTAGAATATGGTCTGTGGAATTTTCTTTAACCGCGGGCAGTTCCTTCAAGAACCCAGAAATCCAAAACATCCTAAGCTTTCTTCAATCAGGGCTAGACCTACCCCTGTTTGTAAGCTCACTAAGAGTTCAAATCTCAGCACTTTCAGCCTTTTCTGGAATCCCTTGGGCAACCCATCCACTAATCAAACAGTTTTTTCGTGGAGCCTCAAGATTGAGACCTCTGAGGAAGCCAAGATTCCCCAAATGGGATCTCCCGTTAGTACTTGACTTTTTGAATGGACTTAGTATGTCGGGGCCCTCCCCGTCCTCGTTGAAGAACTTTTCAGCCAAAGTAGAGTGTCCGAGATCGGTTTTCTGGGTCACAAGGAGCCATTTCTCACCTTTTTCCCAGACAGAGTGGTTCTGATACCTATGCTGGGCTCCAAACCGAAGGTCTCTTCGGTTTTCCATGAGAATCAGGAAGTAGTTCTCCCTACCTTTAAAAACCCAGATTCTGATGAGACTCACCCTCTGGATATGGGCAAGATACTCACTGAATATCTTCAAGTTACATCTACATTCAGACGTTCTGATCACCTGTTCATCCTGCATTCAGGCAAGAACAAAGGGAAAAAGGCATCTTCAAGAACAATCGCATCCTGGATCGTCCAGACGATACAACAGGCTTATTGTGCAAAGGGCTTGGCTCCTCCGCAGGCGGTAACAGCTCACTCCACGAGAGGGATGGCAGCTTCCTGGGCAGCAGCCCGTCATGTGGCGCCAGACGTTATTTGTAGAGCGGCCTCTTGGTCTTCTATAAACACCTTTATGTCCCATTACTGTGTTGAACCTGCAGCACTGTCTTCTGTAAATTTTGGTTTATCAGTCTTGTCGGCTGACGGGACAAATTAAATATATTTCTGTTCAGCATACCCACCCGTGTGTTTGGCTAGTTATTTCCCACACGTAGGCTGCCATGGAGTCAGTCAGGAAAAAGGAAAATTTATTATCATACTTACCGTAATTTTCCTTTCCTGATGGACTCCATGGCAGACGGAGTTCCCACCCTGAAATTATGGAGTCGGGATAGTTACGGAACACTGAGTCTATTGGTGAGTTAACTTTTATGGGTATGGGGTCCTATCACATTGGAGAGGAGGCGGGATTAACCCACACGTAGGCTGCCATGGAGTCCATCAGGAAAGGAAAATTACGGTAAGTATGATAATAAATTTTCCTTTTTTCAAACTTCATTTTAAAAAACGACGTTGCCTACACACCATCGTTTTTTCAAAATGCTCTAGCAAAGCGCGGTTACGTTCAGCACGTACGTCGGCACTCTGTTCCATTCAAGCTCGCAACATAACTTGCTTATGAGCATGCGCGGGTTTAAAAACGTTGTTTTAAACGTCATTTTACCCACACACTATCATTGTAAATGACACAAAAAACGACGTTTTGAAAAATAAAAATAAAAAAATGAAGCATGTTCGAATTTTTTTTTTGTCGTTTTTCAGAAGACATAAAACAACGTTTTCCCCACACACGGTCATTTTAAATGACGTTTTTAAAAATGGCGTTTTTTTCATCACAAAAAACGACCGTGTGTACGCGGCATAATAGTATGCTCTCTAAGTTTTTCTTTTGGCTCCTATCATACATCTTCTCAGGATAATGTAACTAGGGCATCAGTCATATCATTTTGTTTTTAAGGCGCGTGAGCATTCCTGCCCGCCAGTGCCATATTGTACACCCAGTAAAACCAAAGTATCCCTGGACATCCAGGTTTTTATGTCTTAAAGTAATTCTACCTCCCCTAGTCTACCTACAGCTTTATAGTCATAAAAGCCACCCACTGCTCCTGTCTGACATTCCTCCAATAACTGTACACTGACGTTCTCCTTTTGTATTCATACATGACTGTCCGGAGGCCCACCCAACCACCACCTGAAGAAGCAACGACAACCAAGTCATTCTTTTTGGAGACAAATGTGCCATGAAAAAGACTATCCTGAACTTTCCCTAATCATGCTGAAAAAGTGCTGTCTCGCGGTCCGATCCAATGGTGACAATCATAACACCATATTTCCAAGATACAGGACTAAATATATAAAGATCCTGCCATCAATGTTGGAATTCCACTCCTCTAATGCCGAGGGACGATGAAACATTGCAGTACAGACACTCATGGTTCGGATCTGAAGACTCAAAGGCACCAGGACTGTCTCAAGTCTACCTTGATGAGTTACGGCGAGTTCAAGAAAGGAGGCCGCAGTGGTGGTGGGGGAAGGGTCGGGGCTTCTGGGCCCTTGTGGGTGGGTACCAGATCATTGAAGGAGGACATAAGTTCAAGGATGAACTTCAGGGGGAACTGTGGTAGATATTTTTCATATCCATAATTATAAGATTTGTATGAAGAGGTATATGTCTTTCTTTTACAAGGCTTTATTATTAATGTGACTTGGATTTGTCTTTAGATTACATTGTGAGCTGAGGAGCATGTTTTTGACCATATGTTGGCATATGGATGTTACCTCAATGGGGGGGGGGGGGTGTAATAGGAAATGCCCCCTCATTGTATTAAAAGAAGTTCCTGTCATCTCCTGTCTGATTAAAAACCACATTTAGATTGCCTGTGTTAGAAATGTGCAATTATACCAGGTGTGTATAGAGCTCGGCCAGACAATTAGCCAGGGGTCCTGTGATATGCTAAGGGTGGGAACTGAATGAGTTAGTGATCATAGGGAAGTTTGTTGTTGATAAATATGCAAACTCCAAGACATTTTCCTATGTCAAGAGGATGTAACAACAATAGGTTACTGGGTGGGGGGTCCTTATGTGTCATTCTGAAAAGACACATATTCAACCAATCAGATCAGAGGGTTTTTGAATTCTTAGAGAGGCAAAATGAAGACTGAGGGCTATAAAACCAGTCTTAGTTTGACTGGTGGGCAGACTGAATTATGATGGCTGACCTGAGCTAGACATGGTGAAGTAATATCTCTCTCTCACTCTCCTTCCCCCTATCTTAAGATTGGGTCTGAGATTAATCTCACTTCACCTTTGCTTTCCTCATAGATTCATTTAACTACAACTTGTCATTACTTACTGCTGTGTCCAGTGTAACCATATCTGAGTTAGGCCTTAGTCATCCTTGTACCATGGCAACACTATACCTGTAACATCACCTAGTGATATTTGGTAATTTCAAATCATTAATTTTCTTCATCTTTTTCCCTTCCTTACTGCTTTTCTTAACATACTGTTGAATCCTCTATAGCCATATTCTTATTTATACCATGTATGTTGTATCAGTATTCAGCAGTATCCTCTCCGTTTTAACAAGTGATATCATTTATGTTATGGTTGTAAATATTGAATTAATATAAGTTTCTTCTCTGTATCAATAAATGTAACCCTTTTCTCTTTTTCGCACCGCTATTCTTCGTTTAAATTTGTATATAGACAAAAAGGTTTTAATCGCTGATTTTTAAGTATTTAAGTGCAATATAAATATTTCTATGACAACTGGGAAAAATATTTAGATATTAACCTAACAGAAGAAAATTGGGAAAAAATTTACATGTACGCACATAAAGGATCTCTAAACGTGGCCTCACAAGAGTGTGGCTTTAAAATCATTACCAGATGGTACAGAACCCCTTCGATTTTACATAAATTTTCTTCACTAAACTCTGACCGATGTTGGAGATGCTCGATGCTACATATATGGTGGTCCTGCCCATTAATTCAAAACTTCTTTAAATCAGTTCACGAAACCATTGCTTCAGTTACCTCGAAAAACTTAAGTTTTAATCCAGCACAATACCTCCTGCACTTCAACGCTCTCCCCAGAAAACAATACTTAAAGTCACTATCTATGTTCACGATTAAGAGCCGTTTCACACTGGGGCGGCACGACTTCGGGGGCCCTCGGCAAGGCGTCCTGAAGACGACTTCAGAGGCGACTTGCAAAATGACTTCTGTATAGAAGTCAATGCAAGTCGCCCCGAGTTGCCCCCAAAGTCGTACAAGAACCTTTTTCTAAGTTGGAGCGACTTACGTCGCTCCTAATAGAACGGTTCTATTGAATACAATGGGACGTGACTTGTCAGGCGGCTGAGTCGCCTGATGAGTCGCCCCAGTGTGAAACGGCTCTAACGCAGCACGTCACTGTATCCCATTCCACTGGCTTTCAAATACCATCAAAAGCTGAATGGTTCAGGAGGATAAATAGCATTGAAAAAATAGAGAAACTCATAAGTATATCTCAGGAGAAAATAACTACATAATGGCATACCAGATATGCATGGCTGTGATAGAGGATGGAAAGAAAAACGCTCATTGCGCAGACATCCAAAAACTAGAACATTTATTAAATGTATGCTAGACATAAAAACTCACATTATGTGAAATGGTAATAAGCAAAAGGAAAGCATCCAGCGCTTCCTACCAACAAGATGGTGGCTGTAAACTCCGTCTGCTCCAGTGCATCACACGACCCTCAATCCACCCGACATTTCGTCAGCAGCGTGACGCCCCTGAAGATGCACACTGGTGACGAAACGTCGGGTGGATTGAGGGTCATGTGATGCACTGGAGCAGACGACGTTTACAGCCACCATCTTGTTGGTAGGGATGAGCCAAACACCCCCCCGTTCGGTTTGCACCAGAACCCGCGAACAGACCAAAAGTTTGTGTGAACTTTAGAACCCCGTTAAAGTCTATGGGACTCGAACGTTTGAAATCTAAAGTGCTCATTTTAAAGGTTAATATGCAAGTTATTGTCCTAAAAAGTGTTTGGGGACCCGGGTCCTGCCCCAGGGGACATGTATCAATGCAACATAAAAGTTTTTAACACGGACGTTTTTTCAAGAGCAGTGATTTTAATAATGTTTAAATTGAAACAATAAAAGTGAAATATTCCTTTAAATTTCATACCTAGGAGGGGTGTATAGTATGCCTGTAAAGTAGCATTTGTTACCCGTGCTTAGAACTGTCTCTGCACAAAATGTCATTTCTGAAGATAAAAAATGTCATTTGAAATCACTCGCGGCTACACAAACCCTTGGCTAATCAAACCTGGGCAGATGCACCGTCATTCTAATTCAACAACCAAAAACATGAAACGATTCTATTCACTGTTAATTGTTAGAACACAGCAGTCAGTAAAATACTTTACGGCATATTCCGTAAAGTTATCCTTCTGTGGGTCTGGTCCATTATCCCTGTGTTGCATGTGCTTCCTTTCTTGCATACGTTTGCCAGGCTATAAAGCTGTAAAATATGATTAGAGAACTATAAATTATTTAACAACATAAAGTAGCTAAATGTTATTACTGAGAGCCGGTTCACACAGGTGCGACTCATCAGGCGACTAAGCCGCCTGACAAGTCGCACTCCGTTCTGTACAATGGAACCATCCTAATAGGAGCGTCTCTAGTCGCTCCGACTTAGAAAAAGGTTCCTGTATTACTTTGGGAGACTTCAGGGCGACTTGCATTGACTTCAATACAGTAGTCATTTTGCAAGTGGCCTCTAAAGTCGTGGGCAGATCGCTTTGCTGAGTCACTCGGCAAGTCGTGCCACCCCTGTGTGAACCGGCTCTTAGCATAGTATTTTTTTAAATAGACATACATAATAGAATTAATTGCATAATAGTTGTGATAGTATGGGATTATGAGCATTATTACATGAAAATTAGTTAGTCTGTGTAGAAAATGTTAGGTCGCTGTATTTATAAAGACAGCTTTGAGTTAAAGTGTGTGTAAAATATTTTTTTCTTGTTTTTTTATTACAATTAGTGTGGGGCTTTTACTGTTATTCAGGGCTCTGATATTTACCCTACTGAGGGAAAATCTGCAACAGGAACACAGACAATAAAAATCATACAGTGGATCTAGTGATCCCATACTCTATTAAAAAAAATAGAAATGAGAAATTACCCAATATTAGAACAAGGTGGGAAAATAGACAAGTGACATACATTGGTCTGGCAAAACAAATAGCTACACATTGCAAATCTGATAGCTAATTAGCTAAGGGGAGATGTTGTGTTTACACTAACATCTCCCCGTTCTATATCTCCGTGAGATGATCGCAGGTATGCCCACGGCGATAGAGTCCGCGGAAACCACGGTCACGATCATGGAGATCGCGGCGGGCGCGTGCCCGCAACAACCGCTTCTTAAAGGGGACGTATATACAGTATATGTCCTTCTGCCTGCCCGTGCCATGCTGCAGATGTATATCTGCGTGCGGCGGGGGGCGGCAAGCGGTTAAAAGTCAGCAGCTGCCGTATTTGTAGCTGCTGACTTTAAATTTTTTGGGCAGAACTCCGCTATAATGCCCCGTACACACAATCTAAATTTCCGTTGGGGTAAACTCCGACGGATTTTTCAGTCGGAATTCCGTTCAAGCTGTCTTGCATACACACTAATACCAAATTCCGACCGTCCACAGGAACTAAGGCTATCAATTACAGGCTGCGTGCAGGGGCTTCCTCCTGTGTCACGTTTTTTCTTTTGGTGTCAGGAAAACTTGTCAGAAGTGATTCATGCTGATAGCAGAGGAACGAAGCAGCAGACAGAAATTACACTTAGTGCTCTGGATTGAGAATAATACTGTACACACTATAGAGGAATTTACTGTACTTTGGTCATATATCATGTCTGAAGTTTACAACCTTCAGCATATGGACATGCAGCAAATATGATGACGCCTAGAATTGTCTCTCCCCCTCCCAATTTAAATGCTGCTGCACAGTGTTATCAGGAAGTTATAATAAACACAAAAACAGGCATTTACACTAGTTGCAAGTGTTTACCAGGCGTTTTATCAAAATGAATACTCAACATTTATTGATTTTTATATCTGCCTGGAGTTCAACTGTAGATACGATATGGCAAAACGTTGAATTTGTTTGTAGAGTATGTTGTATTAATAATTTACAATGTTGTAATTTAGCTTAGCTCTGCATATTCATTTAAAAGCGGGGCTGCCATCTTGTGGTGAGTTAGATGTACAGCTGGTATAGCTCCTATTTGTATTACATGTTCAGCTTATATGATATATGTGTGTGTGTATATATATGTATATATATATATATATATATATATATATATATATATATATATATTTCTTTTTATTTTTTTTCATTTATAGCATGGGAATACTGAAATTTGTTAATGGCAACATGCATGTATTATCTATCAACCCTTTTGGGTGTATGATGAAATAGAATAGTACAAAAGTACAAAAAAAATCTACATTGTTACCTGATTGGAATAAAACTTATAAAGGCAACGATAGAGATCACAATGAAACTGAAGCCACTAAACCAGTCTAGAGTAACTTGATATATTGCAATATATGCTGTTGATGTTGCCACAGCCACAACTCCCATGATGATCTGAAGTACTGCAAATACTTTTCCTGAAAAATAACACAGTTGTCATTCAGTTATCTGCCAACAGGAGAATACAAATATGCTTATGTTTCCTCAAAGCTAACCTGTGAATGGCCCTGCTCATCTTTATTCTCCAAGCTCCCCCACCACTCAGGTCAGCCAATGAAAATACTTACTACTTCAGGGTATGGGGGAGCAAGTGGGACAGTGCTGTAGCTGTTGAATCGATAGTCCTGTGTGCGCCATGGCAGGAGCCTGTAGCTTACATAGGGCTTTGCTTTCATCACCAACAGCGTAAAGGATTGCCGGGGGAGCAAAAGAAAGCTACATTTATGCTGCTGGGAAGGTCTGAATTAAAGTTTAACTCAATGAAAAAAAGTAAAGATTTGCTATTGTAGCACATGGTTACTTTAAACTCTGATCTGGTTAAAATGTTCAAATTGGGTCTCTGTCTCAGCTTGCCTGTGCTGTGGGCTCATTCTGTTGTGCTGTTGTACTTCCCACCCCAGTGCAGTAGATGGCAGCAGTGAAGTCAAGGTTTGATTGCTCTTCCCCAGCAGCCAATCAGGGGGGTTGAGCCTCGCTGTGCATGCTGGGGGAGGGTATTTATGGGGCAGACGCCATTGGTTCTGGGTCTTCTTCAAGTGTGGCACCCACCTTTAGGGTGTCTGCACCATGGCGACCCGGCATTGCGGCCTACCTGGCCGGGGTGTGCGTGCCACGCGGTGTTCCTGGTTCAGGGACCATGTTGGTCCGGAACATTTGACCAGCGGCGGGGACCCAGTGATTGACTGGGTTCCCCACTTTTGAAGATCCCAAGCGGTATTGCTGTTCGGTGGGGAGTCCGTCTGAGGAGCGCTAATGAGAGGCTGGCGGTCCAAAAGGATTTCGACAAACCACCGGGGATCAAAGTAGCCGGACACTGAAGGATTGATCACCTGTCAGTCGGTACCTGGGCGACGTTAAGAAGGAGATCCAGGCGTAATTTTTCAGACGTGGTTTCCTCCGCATTTGCAATCAGAGCGGGCCTGTGGCAGAGGTGTTTCCCTGAAGTCCAATCAGGAGGGCCTGTGGCAGAGACTTTTCCTCAAATCCAAGTTCATTCCAGGAGGTTCTGTGGCAGAGAATTTTCCTCAGGGGTTCGAGTGATACTCTGGCTGCCAGGTCAGTGAGAGAGGCCTGTCCAGGTACGCTATTCCCACTCAGGCAGGAGTGGCGCAGAGAAGTGTTACACGTGGGAGCAGGACTGTTTCCCTATTGCTACGCCTGAATTTGCCATTTTCCTTCTTCCTTCAACTCTACTTTGATTCATTCACAAATGTTATTGTTTTTACCCGGCTGGGTAATAAAGAGCACAGCAAAGAGCACCTGCGGACATTCCTTTACTTCTGCTATATGCACCATTCACCCCTAGGAATTTGGAAGAGCCACGAGGTAAATGTGCCAACCAAAACAAACCAGCAGCTCCTCCCGGGGTAGTGCTACACTATGTTATAGGAACATCCATAAATGTTAAAGTGTAACTAAAGGCAAAACTTTACTTTGGATAGAGTAATGGAGGGTTATAAGACAATTATAAGTTATAAGTCGGTTTTCTGTCCCATAGGGGAGATTTACCTTCACTTTCTGTCCCATAACCAAAACAGGAAGTGAGAAGAAATCTCTCCAAAGTGAGGGAATCCCGGGGGTGTCACCAGAACTAGTGTCCCCATTTGAACATTACCTCTCTATTACCATTCTGATGTCAACCCCAAATTTTAGATTTTTTTATACTTTCACTTTCAATGATAATGGTAAACAGTACAGGGTGACACTCCTTAACGGGGCACAGACAGCAATAAAACCTGACTGGTATTCTAATCCACCTCCACTCTATCCAAAACTTGAAAAAGTCATATCTGCTGTCAAGCAATCAATTATTGGAGCACTAGGTGCTGGTCTGAAGTGAACCACAGGGAAGCACATGCAGATATATGTGTATAGATTTTGTCACAAGAACATTATTTATACATTTTCCAGCAAGATGGACATAAACTTATGTGTTTGTTTTTTCACATAAATAGTGGAGGATTTTTTTTGTATGTGTGTGTATTGGTGAAACTTTGATGCAAGCAGTTTTTCTGTTATGCATATAGTATAAATTGTGCAGCACAATTAGTTAATTTAAAGGTATACTCCTTTACATGGACAGCGCTGACCAATAGGAAGCCCTGACCGCTCAGGATCATGGAGGTAAGTACAGAGTTGACCGGGGTGGCAAGAGGGTCCAGTGTTAGGTCACTTTACAGATTGGTTTCTATTTTTGCCTGTGACCCCAATGGTAAGACTTTCTGTCACTTTCTGTGTGGTCACTGGGAGAGGATTTGGGTAGAATCTCTCCAGCAGGGATGTAGATGACAGTAAATCCTCCTTTTCTTTCTTCTTGTGTCACTGGGACAGGATGCAAACAGAATCTCTCCAGCAGGGACACCGGCATCATCTGTCAGGCTTTTAGTCTTGTCTGTATCCTTTTTGAGGATATTTTCTCTCAATTCCTGTGCAGTTTCTGGCACTGTTCTTAAAACCCAACACAGGTTCCTGACCCTTCCCCTCTCTACTGAAAACCAAAACGAATTGTATTGACTGTATTGTGAATCTACAGAAAGAATAAGTAAATAACTTTTCCCAAATAATATTGATGACAGACTATAGTGATTGCTCTGCATGACAAGCTTAGGTATGTAGTTGTCAATCATTAGAAATATATTTATATTCCCCTTACCATAAGATGACTCCTTTGTGAGTTTGGATAATATAGCCCTGATTGTTGGCATGGGGATCAGAGAAAACATCATGACAAGTCTGGCTAGAATATAAGAAAAATAGTATCAGAAATAACATAAAGTATTCATTTCAGAGTTAGAATTTTTTATTTGCTGACTTCGAAGTGTATTTAGTTCCCAACAATCTGATTTATGAACGTAGCATAAATCATTTTTTTCTACAGCAAAATCTAACAAAAAGGGAACTAAATGTGATTTATATGCTCCTAAGAAACCTAAGAATATCATATGCAGACATCACAAGCAGCAAGGGTGAGTGGGTGAGTGAGTGAGTAACTTGTATAGCGCTACAAATGCAAACAAAATCGCCTCAAGGTGCTTTTTGCAGTCAGTGTCCGCCTTTGTCTTCAGAAGAGATGGGTCCTAAGCTTCTTCCTGATGCAGTGCCATCTGATGCAGTTCATTTCTGGCTCAATTTAATATGCATCCATTATTTACATAGTTATTTAAAAAATAGAATGCTATTTAAGAAAATATATAATACGATTAGGAGATGCAAGTTTATAAATGTACCCCGTGTTAAGAAATTGAGTGAACTAAATTGTGTGTGGGGGATAAGCCTTCCTATACTGATATATTTTGAACGTGAAAAAATGGCATATAGCATAAAAAGGACCACAAGGTCTATGTAAATTCATGTGCATATATCATAAAAGACCACACCCATATTTTTACCACACCCACAGTTCACCCATCTAGTGCACCAGAGTCTGTAAACACAAAACGTTTAAAAAAAAAAATCCAATTTCCTTTAAATTTGCACACAGGGAAATTACTATGAGCTGCCATTAAAAATTATATGAATAACCCAACATGGAGTTTTTTTTACTTACCGATGTAATATAGATAGGTCCAGCGTACAAAAGCCATTATAAGAATTCCAGCAAAAAACGAAAACATTCCAAAAATGATCAAGCTCAAATCTTGTAAACATCTGGAGAAAACAAAAACACCAAGAAAACTGGTAACAAATATCATGTAGGCCGCAGCATTTCCATAGCCAACTTCTACTGGGCCCCAGCTCAGTGGTTTCTTTAGCACAAAAAAATTGATCACATCTTCAGCACCATTGACTGCAGAATTATATAAGGTAGCACTCAAAAACAGGAGACAAATTGTTACTTTAGAGGAAAATATATATGTTTGCTTGTGTGTTGCAATCTTTTTGGAAGAATTAATTAGTCTGCTTCGTTCTGTAGGAACTTCTTGAGGAACTGCTTGGTCTTCAGCTTGGTCTTCAGCTTGGTCTTCAGCTATTTCAGAGATAATCTCCTCACAATGAGGAGTCTTCAAAATAAAAAGGATATACAAGTGACAAAACGCATAACTTGCAAGGCTGCAGCACACCAAAATAATCCCTGGGTGATTATCAACTTGGTAAATAAATATATGGCCGGAAATTAGGCTTCCAATGAATCCAGCCAAGCCAAACGTGCACTCTGTGATAACAAGTCTGAGAGACCTTTTCATAGTGGAGGAATCCAGTGAAGCCCACGCCATAACCGATGACCAGTAAGCTGTGAACCAACCACACAAGCCATTGAAAACAGCTGTGCCAAACATGACTTGTATGGGCAAGTCCCAGAGAGTTACAAAGAGAAGACATAAACTGGATATAAAAAACCCAACAAGTGGAACACCGAGTGTTATCTTTCGTTTCCCTTTATCTCCTATTTTTGCCAGAATGTAGGCAGAAGGCAGAGGGGTCAGTCTGATGATGAGGTTGTATATGATGTAGAAATTAGAGATGGACTTCTGTAATACATCTTCGCTGGAACTGTTCGATAGTGTGCTTGTCTGGTTGTAGTAATTTTTTACCACCAAAAGTAAACCAGTTTCATAAAAGGAGCCAGCTAACTGGGATCCAGCTACCACTGGCTCAATCCATGTCCTCATTTTTATCAACTTGAAATTGTTTACCTTTTTAAAACAAGAGGTCTTCTTCAGATGATTGAACACTAGAAGTTAGAGCTTCTTTTGTAGCCAAGTTTAACACGAAACCAACTAGCCTAGACTTTCCATAGTCTAAAGAAAACGTTAATATGTCTGCAGTAAAGTGATGAATGTTTAAGGAGGAGCTGTGTTTATAGGTTAGTCCTGACAAACCAAACTGGTTTTCAGATATGTAAAACTTCCTCCTTTGCCAGACTATTGTGATTAGCTGACTTAAATAGAGAAGTAGGTATTGCAGTGTAAGAGTGATACAGCTTGGCATGAGGAACAAGGAAGAGATAAATGGTTACCACATCATTTTAAAAAGTACCTTGTAGCTGAAATGATCTTTCTAAAATATTGTGATAACCCTATTGTGTAAAATTCTGTGCTGAAATATGATGAGCTTTCTGCAGATAGTAAAAAAAAACAAAAACAACTATTGAAGTCATGTAAAACATTAAATATCTTTCTAGATGCAAAGAATTTAAAGTGTTTGGAAAGATTAATTTTTTTTTTTTAAATAACAAACATGTTATACTTAAAGGGGTTATAAAGGTAAACATTTCCCCCCTAAATAGCTTCCTTTACCTCAGTGCAGTCCTCCTTCACTTACCTCATCCTTCGATTTTGCTTTTAAATGTCCTTATTTCTTCTGAGAAATCCTCACTTCCTGTTCTGTCTAACTCCACACAGTAATGCAAGGCTTTCTCCCTGGTGTGGAGAAAGCCTCTTGAGGGGGGAGGGGGCGAGCAGGCAAGTCAGGACACTCTCTACTTTGCAGATAGAGAAAGGAGCTGTGTGTTAGTGGGCGTCCTGACCCTCCGACTCACCCCCACCCTCCTCAAGAGGCTTTCTCCACACCAGGGAGAAAGCCTCGCATTACTGTGTGTAGTTACAGGCAGAAGAACAGGAAGTTAGGATTTCTCAGAAGAAATAAGGACATTTAAAAGCAAAATGGAAGGATGAGGTAAGTGAAGGAGGACTGCACTAAGGCAAAGGAAGCTATTTAGGGGGGAAAAAAATTACCTTTACACCCCATTTAACTATTTTGTGCAATGGTTTAATGGTTTTGCACAGAGCAGCCCAGATCCTCTTCTCAGGGTCCCCTGCAGGCGCTACTGGCACCTTTCCCCTGCTTTCTCTGGGGGCACTTGTGCATGCTCACACCTGAGCCACCTGTGTGTGTCTATGAGACACACAGAGCGTGGTTTTGCCCCTACTTCCTACTCATTGTTTGTAATTGACAGCGCTCCCGCTGCTCTGTCTGGAGAAGTCCAGCCTGAGCTTTTTAGGCTAGGCTTCTCCTAAGGGTCACAGGAGTGCAATTCGTTTTTCACTCCTGTGACCCGTTCTCAGTGGAGAGCAGTCTGAAGTCCGCTCTCCGCTGACGTCACTTCCATCAGTTGGGGCAGCGCGTCATCACCACTTCCAATTAGGGATCTGCCAGCTGCCCTGATTGATGGCAGTCTCAGCGTCTCAGCGAGCCGCTGAGACAGCTTCTCCCCACCCCTCCACGGCTCAGCGCTCCAATGGGGGTGGAGAATCAGAGAAGAAAGAGACTGACTGACAGTCAGCCTCTTTCATCTTGAGGATCTGTGAGAAACGAGCCATCGGCGGTGTTCGGTGGCTCGGTTCTCAGTAAATAGACAGCGGGGGACACATGCTCCATCCACCGAGGTAAGTATGAATATAAAATAAAAATGTAACCCATACTTACCTTTTAATGCATAGAATGCATGATGGTAAAAAAAACTTTAGCCTTTATAACCAATTAAAATATATTCATTTGTCTTGATATTTGCCTCCTGTAATTATGGTACAGTAAAACAGAGGATAGTTAGCTCTCTTCTTTGCAAGCTGAGAAAAGTAGAGAAGAAAGATGACCTTGCAGTCTATGGCAGGGAGATAACCTGGCTGCATTGCTTAACCACTTAAGACCCGGACCAATATGCAGGTAAAGGACCAGGCCCCTTTTTGCGATTCGGCACTGCGTCGCTTTAACTGACAATTGCGCGGTCGTGCGGCGTGGCTCCCAAACAAAATTGGCGTCCTTTTTTTCCCACAAATAGAGCTTTCTTTTGGTGGTATTTGATCACCTCTGCGGTTTTTATTGTTTGCACTATAAACAAAAATAGAGCGACAATTTTGAAAAAAATGCAATGTTTTTTACTTTTTGCTATAATAAATATCCCCCAAAAATATATAAAAAAAGAAAAAGTATTTTTTTCCTCAGTTTAGGCCGATACGTATTCTTCTACCTATTTTTGTTAAAAAAAAAACCGCAATAAGCGTTTATCGATTGGTTTGCGCAAAATTGATAGCATTTACAAAATAGGGGATAGTTTTATTGCATTTTTATTAATATTTTTTTTTTACTACTAATGGCGGCAATCAGTGATTTTTTTCGTGACTGTGACATTGTGGCGGACACATCCGACAATTTTGACACATTTTTGGGACCACTGTCATTTTCACAGCAAAAAGTGCTATAAAAATGCATTGTTTACTGTGAAAATGACAATTGCAGTTTGGGAGTTAACCAATAGGGGGCACTGTAGGGGTTAAGTGTGACCTCATATGTGTTTCTAACTGTAGGGGGGAGGGGCTGGACGTGTGACGTCATTGATAGTCTTTCCCTATATCAGGGAAGTTTACACACACCTCTCCCCGTTCTTCAGCTCCGGTGACCGAACGCAGGACACCGGCGGCGATCGGGTCCCGCGGGCGCGGTCAAGGAACTTAGGACCGGGTCGCGAGCATGCCGCCGGCGGCGCGCGACCTCACGGCTGTGCTTAAGGAATCACATACGGGTACGTGATTGTGCCCATCCGTGCCATTCTGCCGATGTATATCGGCGTTAGGTGGCCCTTAAGTGGTTAAAGTGTTAGTTCAACTTAAAAAATTTTTCTGAAAAGATGAACTAACACTATTCACCCTCCTCACCCCCTGCACTTACCTCTGGAGATGCTGATGCTTCTGTGACAGATCAGAGAAATTTACTGTGCAGGTGCTAAAATCATTCTGGTCCATTCCAGAAGTGCTGTACAGAGAAGAGGGAGCACAGCAGGGATTTCAAATCCCCAGACCTTTGGACTGGCTGTGTGGGCATTGACAGCTCAGCATCCCTACAGCTACAGTACAACAGGGGCACGGCAGGGGAGTAGGCAGGGTGTACAGTGTTAGTTCACCTTAATTTTTTGCAGAAAAAAGTGTGTAGCACCTTCTACCTTAGGTGAGTAGGTGCTAGAGTAGTGGGTTTGTTTTGTTCTGTCAGCGCAGGTAAATTTAGGCAGGCCTATGTTAAGAGCTGACAACCGCCTCCTCTGGTTTTCAGAAGGTTCTGGAAAAGAGACAGGGCAGAGAGCTGGAGTGACATGGGGTGTATGTGGGAGCCCTGACCGATCCCCAACTAGGATTGGCAGGGAGCAGGCCCCCTATATACCCACAGTCAGCCTGCTGTG
Source organism: Rana temporaria (assembly GCF_905171775.1). NCBI lineage: Eukaryota > Metazoa > Chordata > Amphibia > Anura > Ranidae > Rana > Rana temporaria. The sequence continues at coordinate 336,670,240 of NC_053489.1, read as the reverse complement.
GGAGGAGTTGTCGGGTGGAAGAATTGAATGATGGAGTGTTAGACTGTCATGGTCTGAGGGAACCCCCATTCTGGGGGGGGGGTGGTGAACTCAGGCCTGGTGCTCGGGTGCTGGGAGGGAGCCAGTCTACACGGTCATTGAGAGGTGTCCTGGAACAGGAGCAGGAAGAGGACAGTTGGAAGCACTACCTCCCAACCCGCCCTGATTCTGCGTGAACTTCCCGCACAGACTGCATCCTCCCTCAGCCTTGCGCAGGGGTTAATTTACCCGCACCGGAAGAACAGTCACAGGAAGAAGAACAATGTCAGAGGGGAGACATGCTTACCGGAAGGGTATGCGGTCTGCGGCAGCTGAAGGGAAGAGGAGAACCCAACAGGCTGTGTGCACAGATAGGAGACAACTACTTCACCAATTAGCGCCACCCCCCCTCAACAACTTCGATCGCGGCAATCACCCCCCGCTCAACAACTTCGCGATCCGCGGCAACCCCCCCGCTCAACAACTTCGATCCCGGCAATCACCCCCCCTGCTCAACAACTTCGAGATCCGCGGCAACCCACCCCCCGCTCAACAACTTTGATCCCCGGGACCCCCCGCTCAACAAGAATGTCCCGCAGTGGATTTTAGAAATGTTGGGAGGTATGCCCCACAGTGTAAAGCTACAGGATTTGGATGTGGATCCAGAGGGAGAGACTGTGGTGTTGTTTTGGAGTCAAGTCGTTGCAGCCACCAGGGCTGGAAAGATTTGCATTGGATGTGCTGGGATCAGTAGTCCACCAAGTGTCAGTTAGCACATTTATTCTTCTCAATTAAAATGGTTGCTATCACAAATATCCATTCCAGACCCTTCAGGTCTGGTGTGGTTTTAAGGGGAACTTCACCCCAAATTTAAAAAAAAAATGGCGTGGAGTTCCCCCAAAAATTCACACCAGACCCCTTATCCGAGCACGTTAACCTGGCCGGCCGCAGAAAAGAGAGGGGACAGAGTGCGGCCCCCCCTCTCCTGAACCCTACCAGGCCACATGCCCTCAACATGGGGAGGATGTCCCCATGTTGATGGGGACAAGGGCCTCATGCCCACAACCCTTGCCCGGTGGTTGTGGGGGTCTGCGGGCGGGGGGCTTATCAAAATCTGGAAGGCCCCTTTAACAAAGGGGACCCCCAGATCCTCTTATATAGGGGAGGCGGGGCCACCCGTCACGTGACCCCGGCCCCTCTGACGCACCCTCTGCTACGTCACTGGGGAAGCCCAGTCTTCCCCCTTGCGTCAAGACTGGGCTTCCCCAGTGACGTAGCAGAGGGTTCGTCAGAGGGGGCGGGGTCACGTGACGGGTGGCCCCACTTACCCTATATAAGAAATGTCACAGCTTCAGCCGCGTCATTCGCTGGGCTTTGTCTAGCGGAGAGGAGGTCGGCGTGGCTGCGCTCTGGATGAATGGATCTTCTCATCGCTGGACCAGAGATCACCCGCCCATCGCTGGATACCGACAACAACGTTGGAGCAGGGAGCTGGGACCGAGTAGATTACCACCGCTGGATTTTTTTTATTTAGTTTTTAATAATAAAGGACTTTTTTCTACGGTGTGTGTGTGTGTGTTTTTTCCAACTATTTACACTTCCTTCGTGAAATGGTAGGGGTACAATGTACCCATTACCAATTCACATGGGGGGGGCCAGGATCTGGGGGGTCTGGGGGTCCCCTTTGTTAAAAGGGTCTTCCAGATTCTGATAAACCCCCCCCGCAGACCCCCACAACCACCGGGCAAGGGTTGTGGGGATGAGGCCCTTGTCCCCATCAACATGGGGACATCCTCCCCATGTTGAGGGCATGTGGCCTGGTACGGTTCAGGAGAGGGGGGGCCGCACTCTGTTCCCCCGTCTTTTCTGCGGCCGGCCAGGTTAATGTGCTCGGATAAGGGGTCTGGTGTGAATTTTTGGGGGAACTCCACGCCATTTTTTTTAAAATTTGGGGTGGAGTTCCCCTTAAAATCCACACCAGACCTGAAGGGTCTGGAATGGATATTTGGGGGGAACCCCACGTCATTTATTTTTAACCACTTGCCGACCTCCTCATGTAGATATACGTCAGCAGAATGGCACGGACAGGCACATGCACGTACCCGTCCTCTGCTTGACGTGGGTGGGGGGTCCGATCGGGACCCCCCGCTACATGCGGCGGTCAGTAAGCCTTGGGGAGCGATCCGGGACGACGGCGCGGCTATTCGTTTATAGCTGCCCTGTCGCGATCGCTCCCCGGAGCTGAAGAACGGGGAGAGCCGTGTGTAAACACGGCTTCCCCGTGCTTCACTATGGCGGCGCATCGATCGAGTGATCCCTTTTATTAGGGAGACTCGATCGATGATGTCAGTCCTACAGCCACACCCCCCTACAGTAGTAAACACACACTAAGTGAACACTAAATGTTACAGAGCCCCCTGTGTTTAACTCCCAAACTGCAACTGTCATTTTCACAATAAAGAATGCAATTTAAATGCATTTTTTGCTGTGAAAATGACAATGGTCCCAAAAATGTGTCAAAATTGTCCGAAGTGTCCGCCATAATGTCGCAGTCACGAAAAAAATCGCTGATCGCCGCCATTAGTAGTAAAAAAAAAAAAATGCAATAAAACTATCCCCTATTTTGTAAACGCTATAAATTTTGCGCAAACCAACCGATAAACGATTATTGCAATTTTTTTTACCAAAAATAGGTAGAAGAATACGTATCAGCCTAAACTGAGGGAAATTTTTTTTTTATATATGTTTTTGGGGGATATTTATTATAGCAAAAAGTAAAAAATATTGCATTTTTTTCAAAATTGTCGCTCTATTTTTGTTTATAGCGCAAAAAATAAAAACCGCAGAGGTGATCAAATACCACCAAAAGAAAGCTCTATTTGTGGGGAAAAAAGGACGCCAATTTTGTTTGGGAGCCACGTCGCACGACCGCGCAATTGTCTGTTAAAGCGACGCAGTCCCGAACTGTAAAAACCCCTTGGGTCTTTAGGCAGCATATTGGTCCGGGGCTTAAGTGGTTAAATTGACAGCGGGGTTCCCCTTAATATCCATTCCAGACCTGAAGGGCCTGGTAATGGAATTTGGGGGGATTTTTTTTTTATGAATGAATTCTCTCTGAATTGCCAGAGCCGTCAATTCATTATAGCCGCAAGTCCGGTTTTAAAATACTTTTTTTCCTTTCAGAAATGACACTTTGTGCAGGGACAGTTCTAAGTACAGGAAACATGCGCTATTTCACATACTAACTTTACACCCCCCCAGGTACAAAATTTAAAGTAATATTTCACTTTTATTGTTTCACTTTTAGCATTATTAAATTCACTTCTCCCGAAAAAACGTCCATTTTGAAAACTTTTTTTGCATTGATACATGTCCCCTGGGACAGGACCCAGGTCCCCAAACACTTTTTAGGACAATAACTTGCATATTAGCCTTTAAAATTAGCAATTTAGATTTCAAATGTTCGAGTCCCATAGACTTTAATAGGGTTTTAAAGTTCACACGAACATTTGGTGTGTTCGCAAGTTCTGGTGCGAATCGAACAGGGGGGTGTTCGGCTCATCCCTACTGACCAGCAGGGTGAAATGTGTGGATGTTAGAACGCGTAGTGACCCCACGAGGGCACTGCTACATTTTTGATGTCCCACCAAAATCCACATTCACAGTTAACGTGCTGACTGTCGCCTCTAGCAACGCAGAAGAGGGGAGACTTTGCTTGTCCTGTTGCATTGAGGATTCAAACAGGGAAAAAGATTGTGTGTTTGCCTGCAATTCAGCTTTTACAAGTGCCGTTGTCAATAGCAACCGTCCGGATTCATCAGTATTGCTGTTCCTGCTACCCAGTCACCTTAACCCGTGCTGGGGCGGACACTTGTACCTATCCTGCAATTCAGTGACTGTAAAATATGTGCAGTCACCCGTGGCAACCACGGTGGGCGATCGCGCCAATGGATAACCAATATGTCCCACACTCTGCATGGCGTGGACATTTCCCATTGGATTACAGAAAACTTGAACTTTACTCCAAACTTCTGCTTGACAACAGTAAGGAGTGTGTGAGAATGTCTACTGTTACCCCGGGTGATAGGGTGCTAGAAAGCAGCTTGGGGATGCCTGCTGGCAGGACTATGTTAAGTCAGTTCTTTACAGGGAGGCATTGGTAGTTGTCTTTATTGTTGCCATAGTCAACTACTGGACAATACACCTTCTATCAATCTCCAGTTACTGTGGCACAGTTCGCACCAAGCAACATGTCTGGGCAAAGCCTGCTAGCATCAGCATGCCTGCTAATTCCAGCTTGAGTCCCAAGGGGTTAACGCAGCGCATGCAGAATGGAGCATGCTTATCCGTTCCTCAGGCGCCGAGCAGACAGAGCTGGTGGGTGGAGCCACACCCTGGAGGAAGCTAACAAGTTCCTGCTAGCAGCAGACACCACAAGGTGGCTGAAAATGGCAGAGGGCAATCGGCTGATGCCCATGTCGCAGTGGTTATCTGACATGCAGGAGTGAGCACTAGTAGACACTAGCGTTCAGCTGGAGATTTGTGGAGGGTTCAAATTGGGGGTGATTGGAGTGGCTGTGTCTACTCTGTCCCATATGCCAGATCCCAACAGCGGGAGTGACTACTTGGGCCCGGTGCGGCCATTGTATGGAGCCACAAACCTGTTCAGCAGGAGTCAAGGTACTACAGTGTCAACCTGTTTTCAGGACTTTGTATGCGGCAGCAGGCAACTTGGAGGGCCAGAGGTCAATAGCCAAAGGCTGAGAGGTGTTGTGGCCTGGCGACTCCTCCGCGAACATACTAGACATATGTGACAAGGAGGACGCTGCCATGACCTGTGGCCTGGCCAGGGGCCATCTTTCGAGACCGAGTCCTGGTTGTCGGCCTACCAGGAGTCGCTCGGTCTCTGTCAGAGGAGGTGGATAGCAGAAGGAGCAGGACTGTAGAAAGTGGCAGGTTGTTGTTGTGATATGTTGGCCGATTTATGTGGGATATTATATTATAAGTCCAAAATTGACCAGGCCATTTCAGTTGACATTTGGTGCCTGTTGAGATGGTTGCACATATCAAAAGAGGCTTGTCGATTGTCAATATGCAAAGATCCAGGATAAGTCTATTTTACACATCAAACCTGCCACATTTGGTATCTGTAATCTATTTACACATATTAAAAAAAGGGGTTAGTGGCCAAGCAAGATTTACTACACATATCAAAGGGGACAGGTAATGACTATGATGTGCTCAGGCCATCTTTGTTATCTGTAATCTAATTGCACATTTTAGAGGAGGCTTGTTAATATGCAATAATGCAAATTAGGGCATGTCTCTGGCTTGGGTCATTATCTGTCACTCTGAAAGACAGGATGTAGATCAAAAACGGCCAATCAAATTGCTCAGCCATTCAGTGGATAGGCAATATAATTCTGGAGGTCAGTCTAGTCATTCTCAGAATATTCTCTGTATATTCTCTGAATATGAAGGCACAGGTCTAGGAAAATATGGGACTCTAAATCTACTTTTTGTTGTCATATTTATTCTGTGGATTTGTATCATCTGTGGAATTTGGACTTTGTTCTGTGTTGGAAGCCAAATAAAATGCACTCTCCGGAGAACTTGAGTATTGCTGCGGAACATAACTTATAGTCATCATACTAATACCTAAATATCAATTATCTAACCGGACTCCACTATACATTATGTCACTACAGTTGTTAGTGGTTTTCCTCTCTGACATTTATTTTTGCAGGGACAGCTTTTGCCTGCTACCCAGTGTGCCTTATTCTTGATCACAGATGCTTTGGGTGTACTGTACCTGCCCACCTCTTTGCATCCTGTTGTTCGAGGAGAGGCCCCTCCTATCAGGAGCAAAAGAAGGACTGATCACAAATTGTTCATATGTTTGTTATTGTCCTGTTTTAGGGTTAGGTAGTTACCTTCTGACAGAATAGCAAGCGGGAAATATATGTGGTGGTGTTGATTTGATTTCTCTGCTGGAAGGATCATAACCTCCTTCTAGTAGTGATGTATAACGTACAGTTAGTATGTAAGTGTAGGATGTGATGCATTATGTCTTCTTTTGGGACCTTCTGAGATGGGGCGGCTGTCCATCTCCATTGCTCCAGGGGACAAGAAATGCGTGAGTCAGAATATTCTTCCTGTGGGAGCAATGCTCTGGTTAAAAAAAGTGTTTTGAATGTCTAGCTGCAGGGACCTGTAGTTAGGGTTGTATATTGAAAATGTACAGTGTATTTTAGGGTTGCCACCCGGACAGTTCGGGTTTTGAATCATGGGTCCAGGTTTCAGACTGCCTGAAACCCGGGCACATTATTCAGACTGGACTATGGCTTTCCAGCAGGCTTGCTGGCTGCAGTTGTCTAAGCCAAGCGTGTCTGTTACACTCTCTTTCACACTGCCCACACAGAGGTGAGGTGGCGGGAAATTTGAAGCCCAGCCACCACAGATAAATATGGATGAGAGGTGCTGACTGCTGACTATTCATCCCTGTCTGTGACTGAATTCTCCCCCCTCCCCTTCTCTCTCCTGCTTCTGAGTGAGTACCTCTCTGCCTAAGCATACTAAACAATAATGTTACTAATATAGCCACATTTTGACTTTTTGTCTAAAGTCAGCAGCTGAACCTTTATTTTTTTTCTCTAACCACACCTGCTGACAAATGCAGAGCATAGTGACACATAGCTTTCAGAGTGAGGACAGAGGTCTCTTATATTTGGGCAATGAGTGTCAGTCCTGCTTCACCTTCATAATGCTGTGGTATAAGTAAATTGAGGGAATAACTGGATCTCTGAGAAAACAATAAAGCAGAGTTTTGGTTCAAAGAATATGCACCAATGGGCATGACCTTTCATGCTGCATCCCTGCCTCTTCTCAACATCCATGTTGCAGACCCTCTAAAAAGCATTTCTGCTGCTGAAGGCATCGACTCTGTGAGACTTAACTGAGCATATCCTCAGGGCTGACTCTACTCGGGGGGGGGGACAGTCCACGGGACCCCAAGTATTAAAGGTCACCACCAGAAGCCTTGGGTGGTGGTAAGACTTGGGCCCCTCCTGGGATTCCTAGTGTAGGATGCTAGGTAAATTTAGTTTTTTGCGCCTTCTGCAATCAAGGGAGCAGTGATAATTTGTCCTGGTCTGTTCAGGGTTTCACAGGCTGGGAGTTTGATTGCTTCATCCTGGAGAAGCTTCCGGAGCTTAGGGAGGGAGATTCAAACAACCAGCCTGAATATTTATCATGCTCCAGCCAAGCTCCAGCCAATCTGTGTAGAGGAGTATCCAGAAGAGGGATGGGAAGGTGATAAATAGTCTGAAGCACTGGAGAGCTGGGTTCTCTCTCCACATGAGGGTTCCAGAGCCAGGGGGCCGTTGCCTTCAGGCAGCACAAGGACTAAGCAGCTTTTTAGAGGCCTCAGCAGTGTCAGGGCCGAGGGCCTGGATGGACCATTATAGGCCGATTGCAGGACCTCAGAGATCTGGTGTGGAGAAGAACTGTCTCACTCACATATCTGGAGGAAGCCGGAATGTGGCACCTGCTCTGGGGATTAGGGAGTAAACACCCTATATTGATCCCTGCAACTGTGTAGTCTTCTGGAAATTGCACTGGGTATCAGCAGATGTGCATTAGCTTAAGGTAACCAGATGTGAGGTCTTGGACTGTCTGATACCCACAAATGCTTAAGGAGAAGACTGTCCTCTAATTGCTAATTACTGATCGGTTTGGCGTATCCCATACCCTTACCTCTCTCCGGTTTTCTGCAAATCTTAAAAAGACATCTTCTGAACTGTGTTATTGGAGCTGGTGTCAATGGACTGGTTCTTGGGGGGATGGGTAGGATGCTGCAGGGGACCAGTCATATGGATTATGGAAGTCTGCTAAAGCCAGGATTCAGGTAGATTTTACATCTTTTCCCTGCACCCCTAGACTAAACAAACATTTAACCTCTGCAATGTGGGGAGCACAGCATGGCAAGAGTAGATTGTGTCCACTATCAGAGTTCAGCTTTAATGTAATGAACACACACACACCCAGGCAGGTTGAACTAGATGGACTAGTAATTTATTGGACATTGCCTACTTTAACAAATGTCATATACATACTACACCAAACTCCCTCACCATTTTAATGTGATTTTTTTTATTATTGTAGCGCCTGGTTACTTAGTAACTTAGAACTTAGTTCAAATTTGGGTCTCTGTTTCAGCTTGGCTGTGCTGTGGGCTCATTCTGTTGTGCTGGGGTGTTTTTCCCACCCCGGTGCGGTAGGTGGCAGCAGTGGAGTTGAGATTTGGGTGCTCTCTCCCAGTGGCCAATCATTAGCATTGGGCCTCGCTGGGCATGCTGGTAGAGGGTCCTTATGGAACAGACGCCATTTTGGCTGGGTCTTCCTTCCTGTGTGCCGCCCACCTTTAGGGTGGCCACACCACGGCGCTCCGGTGGTATGGCCTACCTGGCCGGAGTGTTTGGGCTACGCGTTGTTCCTGGTTCCGGGCCTAAGTTGGTCCGGAGCATTCAAGCAGGACAGGGACTCAGTAGTCGTCTGGGTACCCACTTTTGAAAATCCCAAGCAAGTGTAGCTGTTTGATGGGGAGTCCATCTGAGGAGCGCCAATGAGAGGCTGGCGGTCCAATAGGATTTTGACGAACCACCGGGGATCGAGGTGACCGGACACTGAAGGATTGACTCCTTTTTCAGTCGGGTACCTGTGGCGACGTTAAAAGGGGGATTCAGGCGTAACTCTACCTAAGAGGGTTACCTTCGTATGTGCAATTTAAGAGGGCCTGTGGCAGAGGTTTCCTTTCTGACATTCATTTAAGAGGGTCTGTGGTAGAGACTTTGTCCTAAATAGATTTGAGCGGTGTCCCGGCTGCTAGGTCAGTGAGAGAGGCCTATCCGGGCACGCTAGGCACACTCAAGCAGGAGTGGTGCAAAAGTGTTACGCATAAGAACAGGACTGTTCCAGATACTACGCCTGAATCTGCTGTTCTCCTCCTCATCTCTATCCCTTTTATTACCTGTTAACCGTTTTTACCCGGCTGGGAAATAAAGAGCACATAAAAAGAAATTTATTTGTGGACATTCCTTTACTGCTGCTGCGTGCATCATTCATCCCTAGACATTCGGAAAGAGCCATGAGGTAAATCTGCCATCCCATCTATTATCACCGACTCCTTCGGGGGTGAGCGCTACATTATTATTACAATTATATGCCTTTCTACTAGTAGTGACTTTGCATTAAGGAACTGCCTTGTCCAAACCTTGCTATCAAGCTTTGTGAGGCACCCTTTAGACGAGAGGCATTCAACTATTTCCTTTGTCAAAAATAATTATATCAACAAACAATATATACAATTTAATTCACTTATTAAAAACAATATACAATATATAAACATTCAAAAATAAACGGTAAAGAAATTATTATAGTGTGATGAGTTCTGTTTATGCACCCCCGGTACGATGGAATATTGAAGAATATTTAAAGGCAGCAACACTGGAAAAAACAACAAAAAAAAAACAATATATTTAGTTAAATACTTGAAAATAAAGGTACAGTTTATATCACTGATTTCAAATAATGATTTGAAATTCAAAACATTTCATCACTAACCTAGAAAAAACATGCATTGAAACTTTTGACTGTTCTCTGACTTTCCTGTTTGTATACTTGCTCTAGGTAAGAAAGTATTTGTGCCAATATGGCAACATAACAGCCAGGCAGCCAGCAATTTCATAGGTGCCCCCCATATTTCTCTATAATGTGCTCCTCCTTCTGAAAATACTAGATGCCTGGCTGTCCGACTTCTGTATATTCCAGGATTATTCAAGGTCTTTCTCTCCTTGGGAAATATGTTTCATATATTCCCCAATTATTTATTGTGTAGTAATTTTGCTGATACACTTTATTTACAATTTTTTCACAGAAGCCCTAAAGGGCATTTATCCAGCACCCATTACTACCGCAGTTACTTATTGGGGACGACATCTACATTGATGCTCACTTCTTGTTCTCTGTTTACCACTGTGTTGCCGCAATTACAGCTACCTCAGTTTCGGGGGATGATGTTCCCATAGCGCCTCCAGCTACCAATACTACCCATGTTGCTGAATATTTTTGTTTACTTATAGGTAAGAGTGCTGGGATTAAGATGTGGTTCCTTCTCTTCTTTTTGTTTTATTTACTATACAATTTGGCATTTATATTTTATTACAGACATACCTATAATACATCTGCTCCTTATGAGTGGAAGTTATCCACGAAACTTGCGTAGAGCTATTTATCGATGTATTGTCACAGCTACCACACCTCTACTATGAGACTTCCTTGAAAAATTTTGAATCAATTTTACAATATCATGTGTGCAATTAATCATGCCTATATGCAAGTTTGGGTTACATTTAATACATTTTTAATATATATCATGAACTATGTAGGAACACTTATGTGTGTATATATGTATTATTTTTCTATTATTTATTTTATGTAATTTACTGTCTCATATGCATCTATGTGTACCATTAAATATGTTAGTATGTATCAATTGATTCATAGATTCTGGTGGTGTGCTTCATATAAAGTCCCAATAATCCCCTACCCCCCATTTTTTCAATATGATTCAGGGATGGAAACATACGAATAGTAGTTGTTGTCTCATATAAAGTCCCAACACATTCTTATATAAACACTTTAGGTTAAGTATACCTGTATGTTATGTCAAAGCTGATATGCATCAGGTTCAGACATTTTTCAAGACATTTGAAAAATATCAAACAGTTCTACTGAACCAAAAGACACTACCAAATGTGCCTGGACTAGCACCTTTTACTGTTTCATTTTTTAACTACCTGTCATGCAACTTGCATGCCAGCCTCCCAGCTACTTATTCATGTTCCCATGGACTTGAGAGCTCTTCATTCTCATTTGTAACAATGTAGATACAGCATATACATTGTCTTCTATAGCTTTTTTTTGCTTTATATCAGTTTTTATGTTCCTGACCTATATAAATTAACCTGTGGGTATGGAGTAGTTGGATCCTGATGACCATGCCAAGTTGTGGGCGGGGTTACTCACTCTGCACATGGGGTACCTTTTGTCTTGAATGCGCTCACCAATGTCTGGGACCAGGTGGGGACTGCGGTCATGTGAAAATCAAAAATGTAGGCAAATCCCCAACTAAGTGCCAGTTCACACCAGACACAGTTCTGTTTAGTTCTGTGCACTTTTTTTCTGCACAAAATGCATACACATTGTTTTTCATGTATTCCAATGGCTCTAGTTCACACCAAGCAGTCAGTTTCCGGTCAGTTTCTGCACCAGAAACTAACTGCATGGTGTGAACTAGAGCCATTGGAATACATGCAAAACACTGCGCATGCATTTTGTGCAGAAAAAATGCACACAAAACTGTACAGAATTGCGTCTGGTGTGAACTGGCACTTAGAGATAAGCCATGTCACTGTGAGCTCCTCTGAAAGATGCTATCCCATGAAACTACACACTGATGCATGTTGTATTTAGGAGGGACACTGCTGAGCCTGTGCCCTCTCCACCAGTCCAGCGTACCTATGTTACCTCACTCCCAGTTACAGAATGGGGTCCTGCTGTGCACATAGCACAGACCTCACGCTAGCACTTGTTAACTTCTTCACTCTCTTGCAATGTGACCAGGTCATGGATCTCCGTTACGTGGGTTCGGTTCTGATTGCTACTGGAAACTGACCGCTAGGGAAGGAGCCAAAGCATAGACCCCCTCGCTACCAGAGGACCCAGGACTTATACCAGGTACCACACTTCACGACTGGCTGCAATGTACCTTGCAGTAGTCCTTGGTCACCAATAGCAACTGCATTTCCCCCTTTTGCCTGCCTTGTCGAGCGAGTAGACCTTTGGTAGTGGCTTCACTTCATATCCCGTATGTGCTTTACTGACTCAAGTTCTTATGATATGCCAGAACCAACATGCATTCCTTTGAATAACTTTAGAGCAGGCTTAGAACAGTTGATGCAAGTTAAATTAAAAGTCTTTAAAAATCCAGTTCAACACGAAAAATATACATAACCTAACCCTAGCTACAACTGATTGGGTGCTCAGGAATACCTTCATATGTGGTGGTCCATAGCTTGCATATTCCATGACTGGGCTGTCCACCAGATCCCTGGAGTTTCTGATGGACTGTAAGGCGCAGCAGTCCTACAGCATGTCTGCTCGGAGTCCAAAATGCCACTGTGGAAGCCACTCTTGGGCCCTAGCCTTCCCCCTATTTATATCACAAATGGGCAGGCTCTATTCAAAAGCCCGGCAATAGCCTAACACAAATGAACTCTTTCCCCCAGCCTGGGCCACCCACTAACTAATCTAACATACCTGTTGGCAACCCGCCTACAAACCTCTGAGAAAAAAAACATTCATCAGCTTTACTGTAGCCACTTAAACCCCTCAAATCTAGTCTATGGGCTGGATTACTTTAGGAATTGCACAGGAATGCACTGCATGTTCATATGTGATTCTCATGCAGTTCAGTGCGGTGCAATTTCAGCCCATTCATTTTGAGGTATGGTAAATGCTTGTTAAGTACACTTATGAGTGGTGCATAAATAAATCACTTATAAAATATTTAAACATTTTAACTAGTTACCAGAAGTACAATAAAAGGCTATATAGTATGTGTGGTGCTCACCTGATAGGGATGAGGCTCAGAATGGAAAGGATGCCTGATATAATAAAGCAAGTTCCATCAAACGAGGTCAACGTGGCTTGGTAGATCTCATTGAATAAAACTGATGTCACAATTCCTGTAATTGCTAATGACAGTTGGAGTACAACAAAGACTTTTCCTGGAAAAAAAGTACAAAACTATTGATCTTATTCAATAAAATGTATTTAAATTAAATGCTAATTCTTCAATGCAGTTCCCCCTGGCAACCAATCAGCATATGTCTGCTGTGACTCAGTACAATGAATTCTGATTACTGCATTCAAAATTAGCATTTAGGGATGTGACATGTATTTAAAACATTTAAAATAAAATTTTAATTAAAAAGATTTAATTCAGTATTTCTGTTTATTCTATAAAATATATCATTTCAATATTCGTTCATTGTGAATATATATATATATATATATATATATATATATATATATATATATATATATATATATATATATATATACACACACACACACAGTAACTCACAAAAGTGAATACGCCCTAACATTTTTGTAAATATTTTATTATATCTTTTTATGTGACAACACTGAAGAAATTTCACTTTGCTACAATGTAAAGTAGTGAGTGTACAGCTTGTATAACAGTGTAAATTTGCTGCCCCCTCGAAATAATAATATCCCCAGCGAAATGGCACACACCTACAAACTCATTTTTCCACTTTTGTTGACTAGGACTAGTATGTTGCTAGAAAGTTGGGTTTACACTTGTGGTTCAGTAGATGCAATCTCTTGAAAAGGTGTATCCTTCCAAAATATCTCTACTTATTCCAAGCCCTACCGATACAGATACCCTCTCACTACTTTAAGCAAGTACATTTGCTCTTCCTTAAATTTATTTGGGCACACAAAAAATCGAGACTCCCCTGGCGACTACTTTCATTTCCCAAACACTATGGTGGATTAGCACTTCTGGATGTCCAGAAATATTATCAGGCTACCCATCTTGGCAGATTCATTGACTGGAGCCATCACCATAATACTAAACTTTGGGCAGAATTAGAACAAGCTCAAACAGATATCCCCGTTAAAAAGTGCGTTGTGGTGTTCGGGTAATTAGCCACCGGTATTAAAAGCACACCCCCTGTTAGGCACCACACTGCGTATTTGTTCGGGAACCATCTTTACAGCTTCCCTCTCCACCCATGCCTCCCCCTGTTCCCAATTTTAGGAAACCCGGCATTCTCCCCGGGCCTTGGATCACTGGAATTTAGGACCTTACTCCACTTAGGATGGGACCAAGCCTCCCACTTTCTGATAGCTGACCGCTGGCCGTCTATAATAGCGCTGATGAGTGACACTGGCTCCTTTAAGCTTCCTTTTTGGAATGCTCTACAAATTACACAATTTTTTTAATCCCATTCCAAACCCTCAACGTTTTAATCGTAGTTTGACGTCTTTTGAAGAATATTGCTCAGATGAGGGGACGTTGACTCAAGTACTGTCCAAAACATATACTTTATTAAATACTCCCTCTGACCAACCGCACTTACCATTTATGCAAAAATGAGAAACTGAATTACATCTTTCATTAATGCCAACAACAACACATTCTTCAATTCTCATTAAAGTTGTCAATCTGTACAAAAATCCAGAAGACCAATTATAAAATTTTGACAAGGTGGTATAATACCCCCCATGTATTACACAAGTTTTATCCCAATACCACAGACCGATGTTGGTGATGCCAAGTGGACAGAGGAACATTGCTCCATATATTTTGATCCTGCCCCAAACTGAAACCCTTCTGGGCAGTAGTCCTGAAATTTACAGAGCACAAGATTCCTGACAATCCTGCATTCTTTTTGCTACACGTTTCCACGATCTCCGCAAAGCAATAGAAAAAAATTATTTATACAGCATTTGTTAAATTAAGTCATGCATTCCTCTACTTTGGAAAAAACAAACACCACCAACTACTGTGAGCTGGTTACACAAAGTAGCGAATATAAACAAAATAGAAGATCTGATAATCACAGCACAGCATAAGCATGAAAAGTATTCTAATGCCGCGTACACACCATCACTTTATGTGATGAAAAAAAATGACGTTTTTAAAAACGTCACTTTAATTGACCATGTGTGGGGGAAAACGTCGTTTTATGTCTTCTAAAAAACGACCAAAAAAAATTGAAGCATGCTTCAATTTTATGTGTCGTTTTTCAAAACGTCAACTTTTACTTCACAGAAATTGACTGTGTGTAGCAAAAAAACGTCGTTTAAAACGACGTTTTTTCACCCGCGCATGCCCAGAAGCTACTTATGAAGCGAGCTTCAATGGAAAAACGTGGTGGAACGTAACCTCGCTTTGCTAGAACATTGTGAGAAAAACGATGGTGTGTAGGCAACTTCGTCTTTGAAAATTGAAGTTTCAAAAACGTCATTTTTTACTTCACAGAAAATGTCGTTTTTTTTCATCACATAAAGTGATGGTGTGTACGGGGCATAAGACTTGAAGGCTCTGGAATCTGTTTATACTCTCTGAAGAAGGTAAGGCCTCGTACACACGATAGGTTAAACAGAGGACAACGGTCTGATGGACCGTTTTCATCTGTCAAAACCGATCGTGTGTGGGCCCCATAGGTTATTTAACCATCAGTTAAAAAAAAGCCAACTTGCTTTAAAATACCGATGGATTCCTAACCGATAGGTCAAAACCGATCGTTAGTAGGTACGACCATCGGTTAAAAATCCACGCATGCTCAGAATCAAGTGGACGCATGCTTGGAAGCATTGAATTTCTTTTTTTTTCAGCACATCGTTGTGTTTTACGTCACCGCGGTCTGACACGATCGTTTCTTTAACCGATGGTGTGTAGGCACGACGGACCATCAGTCAGCTTCATAGGTTAACCTAAGACAACGGTCCATTGGTTCGTTCTCATCGGATAGACCGATCGTGTGTACGCGGCATAAGGCTCTTTTTGGATCATAAATGTCCTTTGCAAGATGCTTGGGTTGAATACTCTTGTTATTGGAGTTCTTTGCCATTTGGAACCACTTCTCCTTCTCTTCTCTTTTTTTTTTTTTTTATTTCCCTGTTCTGCCTCTTCTCACTGTAATCGTAGGCCACCGGTGGACATCGAGTCTGCTGGACCCGCAGCACGCATCGTGCCTGCTATCCTTATTTTATGAACTGACGTACAAGTACGTCAGTTTGCGCAGGAGTGTCATTCTGCCGACGTTTATCGGCATGAGCCGGTCGGCAAGTGGTTAAAGGCAGGGGATTGTGAGAGATGTTGGCAAAGTCACCCTATAAGTGCCCAAATAAGGACCTTTATATCAGTTTATATCAGCTGTTATGTTTATGAAAACTAGTGATTAAGATAACAATGGGTTATCCTAATGATATTATCATGTTTGTGGTCGGATTTACAATTTTAACAAACAAGTTGAGGTATTTTTTCATGTACACACGATCGGAAATTCCGTCAAGAAAACGGACTGTTGGCTCAAACTTACGTTGCATACACACAGTCACACGTCAAGAATGCGGTGACGTACAACACTACAACGAGCTGAGAAAAATTAAGTTCAATGATTCAGAATATGACAATGAATCCACATCTTTGCACAGATTTGGCCTTTTAAAGGCATGTGGTCCTAAACATTTGTTTAGCTGAAAAACAGCCTGTTTCAGTTTATTCGTTGTTTTCATTAAATTAAATGCTCAAAAAACGTTTTGTCTCACTCTCATTTCTTCTTGTTGCATGTTGAAGCTCTACTTGGAACCTTGTTAAGCTCCAACAATGTAAAATATGATTTTTTGCCATTTTTCAAGTGGTCTTAAACTTTTGATCAGGACTGTAATATTATGACCAGCAACAGTAGTCTTGTTGGCAGATTGAAGGAAGAAAAGACTTAAACCTCATACACATGATCGGATTTTCCGTGGACTTTCGTCCGAAGGGCGTTGACCACGAACTTGTTTTGCATACAAACGACACAAATTGTCGGCCAACAAACACGAATGTAGTTACATACTACGTGATTTTTCAGCTCTTTAGCGCCACCCTTTGGGCACCTTCTGCTAATGTTGTGTTTGGTGAGCGACTGACTTTTGTACACACGTTTGGTAAATCCGACAACAGACCATTGTCCACGGAAATTTTTTAAGCCTGCCATCCAACATTGTCCGATGGTGCATACAAATGGTTGGATTTTCATCACATAATTCCTGTCAGAAAATATGATCGTGTGTACGAGGCTTAAAGTGGTTGTAAACCCTTACAGACCACTTAGACCTACAGGTAAGCCTAGATTAAGGCTTACCTGTAGGTGCAAGAAATATCTCCTTAACCTACACGGTTAAGGAGATATTTTACCAAAAACAGGCACCAATGTCTGTGGCGCATTCGCACTGTAGACAACGGCGCAGGCGCACTGAGCGTGCTGTTAGTGAAGGTGATTATTCCATCATTGCCGGCTCCTGTGCACATGCGCGGGAGTGACGTCATCGCTGCTCCGACCAGTCACAGCAATACCCGGAAGTCACTCCGGGAGAGATGGTGGTATCCGAGGAGGCAAACGAGGACTGCTGCGATGGCTTTGATCTCAGGTAAGTACTACATAATGAGTTAGTATTCTATGCTATCCATCAGCATACATGTGCTTCCACTGAGGAGATTTTAAAGTGAGGCTACTTTCACACTGAAGCGCTGGGTGCGCTGGCGGTAAAACGGCACGTTTTGTTTGCAGCAATTTTCGGTCGCTAGCGTTGCGGTTTTAACCCTCGCCTCTTTGCGGCGTTTTGTGGGCGGGTTGGAGGCGCTACCGTCTCAAAGATGTGGCTGGCAGGACTTTTTTTTAGCGTCCCACCAGGCAGGGCTGGACTGGGACAAATATTTGGCCCTGGACTTCATCCAGACTGGCCCACTTTGACAGGTCTTTCCCATGGCGGCCGGACAACTTCCGCACCCCCCCCCAGCCACCCAAGCCCCCTCTCCCCCTTCACTAGCCACTAGCCATTCTACTTTATTAGAGTAGAACGGCTGGTACTGGTACTCTTATAGGCAGTACCAGTGGGGCAGCTAGACATTATTTCACCCAGGGCAGTTCGGTGCTCCCCCTTATGGGACAAGATTAGGCAGAAGTGAGAAACTCCCAGGCCATAGCTGTTGAGTCAGCTGTCTGTCCCCTCCCCCATGCTCCTCTGTCGTCCCCGCTGCTCCTCTGGTCCTCCCCCTGCTTCTCTGTTCCCCCCAGGTGAGCGCTGCGGGGAGGGAGAGGAGGTGAGCGCTGCAGGAAGGGAGAGACAGAGGAGCAGGGGGGCAGCGGTCCGCTGTCACTGAAGCCGGCCCACTGAGCCATCGGCCCACCGGGAAACTCCCTGTAGTCCCAATGGCCAGTCCATCCCTGCCACCAGGGCAACGATCCACTGTGAAAGCCCTCAGGCTTTCACACTGGGTAGAAAGGAGCTGCCCTTAATTTCTGGTTACATTGCAGGTGCTATTTTTAGCGCAATAGCGCCTGCAAAGCACCTCAGTCTGAAATCAGCCTTAGGGTCTGCAGTACACAGGGAGCCTTGACGGGGCCTGCAGCTTATGCATGTATTTGCAAATGCGTGCAACTAAGCCCCTGTTTTTAACGCACTGTTAGGTGAATTTGGTTGGTTGCTGATTGGTTGGTAAGTTGAGCTTGCAAACTCTGTGTGTTTTTTGACATGTGTTCACCCCTTCCAGTGCTCCTTACTGTGAAGACCAGTTATTTTTTTGTTTTGTTTTTCTAGTATGCTATGCACACTAGCTCATTATGCCTTTGTCTTTCAGGCTCTTTTTATATATTTTTTTTATATAGGAGGGTTTACTTCCTCTTTAAGACATAAGGCAGGTGTTTTTTTACACTAAAAATTAAACTGTACTGTCAAAGACACCATAAATACAAGGCAGTTTTTTTTTTTTTATGTCAGCAATTTCATTTTTTTTAAATGCCAAGAAAAGTTGCCTGTCTGAGTGTACCCAAGGGCTGCAACCTGGGAGTTGGTCATCAGAAAAATCTATCACTCGTGGTGTGGTTGGCTGTGAATACGAAGAGCTCCATAGTCTTGTGATTTGTTTATTGGGCAAACTGGACAACGGTACTACATTTTCAAGACAACAAGCACATGCCTAAATGGTGCTTGGTGATAATATACTTTGGGGCAGACCCACAAAAGGATTACGCCGACGTATCTATTGATACGCCGACGTAATTTTAAATTTAGTGCGTTGTATCTTTGTTTTGTATCCACAAAACAAGATACGACGGCATCTAAGATCGATCCGACAGGCGTACGTCTTAGTACGCCGTCGGATCTTAGATGCAATTTTTAGGCGGCCACTAGGTGGCGTTTCCGTCGAAATCCGCGTTGAGTATGCAAATTAGCTATTTACGGCGATAAACGAACGTAGGTCCGGCCGGCGCATTTTTTTACGTCGTTTTCGTTCGGCTTTTTCCGGCGAATAGTTAAAGGTGCTATTATGAGGCGTACTCAATGTTAAGTATGGCCGTCGTTCCCGCGTACAATTTTGACATTTTTATTACGTCGTTTGCGTATAGGGATTTGCGTAGAATGACGTCACCGTCGTAAGCATTGTCTTTTTCCGGGTTAATTTCGAGCATGCGCACTGGGATACCCCCATGGACGGCGCATGCGCAGTTAAAAAAAAACGTTGTTTACGTCGGGTCACGACGTATTAACATAAAACACGCCCTCATTACATCCATTTGTATTCCGCGCCCTTACGCCGCCAAAGATACACTACGCCGCCGTGACTTACGGCGCAAATTCTTTGTGGATTCTAGGAAAATAAAATAAGTTGCGGCGGCGTAGTGTATCTTAGATATGCTGCGCCCAGCGTATTAATGCGCCCAGGTATGTGGATCTACCCCTTTTAGTTTAAAATGTACTTCTACTTATTTCCTAGCTCCTATTAAAATACAGCTATTGGTAGTATTCTAATAACGGAGTTCATATGTGTTTGCAGCATGTCACTACCTAACCCAGTGTGTCAGTGAAGCAGTTCCAGGAGTCATGGTAAAGAACAGCAAACCCATTATACCAAGCAGCTTTCCTCTTTCCATAGCATCAACACTTTTCCACTATTTTCTCACAGCTACTCTATTAGACGTTTGATTACTCACTGTACATGACCTCTTAGCCAGACTTGGGGAGGTTGCAGTGAACTCTGTGAACTCTACTGTAGAAGGGAGACAGGCTCAACCAGATCAGCCTTATGTGTGAAAGTGTTATGCCCTGTACACACAATCGGAGTTTCCGTCGGAACAAGTTTTTTTGACGGAATTCCGTTCAAGCTGTCTTGCATATACACGGTCACACCAAATTCCGACCGTAAAAAACACGGTGACGTACAACACTACGACGAGCCTAGAAAATGAAGTTCAGTGCTTCCAAGCATGCGTTAAATTGTTTCCGAGCATGCATGTTTTTTTTCTCCGTCTGAATTTTCGATGGAAAAAGTCCGATGGGGCATACACACAGTCGTAATATCTGATGAAAAAATTCCGTCTGACTTTTTCCATCAGAAATTCCGATCGTGTGTACAGGGCATTATGCATTACAACCCAGACTTTAAATACAAAAGGCTGCATGCAGAAGGTGGCATGCTGTGTTTTCAAAATTCCTTGGCTCTTGAAAATCATACATACTGGGCTAGATTCAGATAATCCTGCGTAATGTTGTGCGGGCGTAACGTATCTCCGATACGTTACGCCGCCGTAAATTAGGGCGCAAGTTCCGTATTCAGAAAGAACTTGCGCCCTAAGTTACGGCGGCGTAACGTATGTGCTCCGGCGTAAGCCCGCCTAATTAAAATCCCAGTGCGCATTCTCGAAATTCCGCCGCAAATCGTCAATGCTTTAGACGTGAACGTAACTTACGTACAGCCCTATTCGCGAACGACTTACGCAAACAACGTAAAAATGTAAAAATTTGGCGTGGGAACAACGTCCATACTTAACATTGCGTACGCCTCATATAGCAGGAGTAACCTTACGCCGGAAAAAGCCTAACGTAAACGACGTAAAAAAATGCGCCGGGCGTACGTACATTTGTGAATCGGCGTATCTACCTAATTAGCATATTCCTTGAGTAAATCGACGGAAGCGCCACCTAGCGGCCAGCGTAAAATTGCAACTAAGATACGACGGCGTAAGAGACATACGCCGGTCGAATCTTAGTGAAATCTATGCGTAACTGATTCTAAGAATCAGGCGCATAGATACGACGCCGCAACTCAGAGATACGACGGCATATCTGGAGATACGCCGTCGTATCTCGTACCTGAATCCAGCCCACTGTATATAATAGTATTTAAATAGTAACAACTTTGCCAGAAAAATTAGCACATCAATTTTTAAAAATAAAAAGTGACATTCCAATAGTGTCCCAGTGCTTTTAGTAATCTGCATTCAGTGACAGACCTGGTCAGACAGACAATTTCAGGTTCTATTACTCTTCCAACACAGCGAGCGAGCTAGAAATTACTGTATTTATTGGTGTATAACACTCACTCTTTCACCCTGAAAATCGGTTGCAAATAGCGCGTGCGTGTTATACGCTGATACTGCAATTTGGGCTGCCTCGGAGAGAATGGTGAGGGGGCGGGACAAGCGCCTTCAGATTACATACAGCGAGAATCTCCTGTTTACTTAGCAGCCTGTGTAATAGGAAGTCCCGTCTCCTGGGCCAGCATTGGACCAGTGTTCTGTCTATCATAGAAGCCGTTCCAAGTGTCGGGACTTTGTATTAAGGAGGCCGCCGAGTAAACAGGAGATTCTCGCTGTAAATAATCTGACAGCACTCATCCCGCCCCCTTCCCTGAGATGGGCATTGATCAGGCTGCAATCATGGCAATAGTGAGGCTGGAGATGGTCATTGATCAAGCTGCATTAATGGGCAATTTTGAGGCTGCAGATGGGCATTTATAAGGCTGCATTGATGGGCACTGACTCTTATTTTGCTTTGAAGGTCTTTATTTATAATTTTTTTTTTCCCTGAAACTTCCCTCTTAAAATTAAGGTGCGTGTTATATGCCTGTGTGTGTTATATGCCGATAAATACGATAGTTCAAAATTAGTAAGTAACATAAAGGGACAAGTCTACTCACCATATGATGATCCTTGTATATGTTTGGATAAAACAGACCTTATTGTTGGCATTGGTATCAAAGAAAACATCATCACAGCTCGAGCTACAAAATAATTAAACACAACGTTTAATAACAATGTTTGCTACAAACATTTCTGCCTTACAAAATGCTATTAATGCCTTCTTTAAATCAGTGCAATGTATCGCAAAGTCGTTTTTGAATTAAACTGAAAAAGATGTTATACTTACCTGTTATGTGCAATGGTATGGCACAGAGCTGAGAGCTGTCCTTCGTATCTGGAGTACCCTGCCAACTCTCTTTACTCCTCCTTCTTGTGGGTGCAAACTATGTGCTTTGGGGGCACCCATGTGGAAGCCAGGCTGCGTGCACCCATAGACAAAAACAGCATGGCTTGGTCGTGCCCCCAACCCCCTCCCTTCCTAGAATTTAACTGACAGCTGATTGACGTTTTGACATTTCCCAGTGTGCATTGCGGCTAAGTCCGCCGCACGGGCCTATTGATTTAGACGTGGACGTAAACGACGTAAATCCCTATTCACGGACGACTTACGCAAACAACGTAAAATTTTCGAATTTCGACACGGGAATGGCGGCCATACTTAACATTACTATTCCATCTATTTGATGGAATAACTTTAGGCGGCCTATCTCTTACGGAAACGGCGTATCTGTAATGCGTCGGCCGGGCGTACGTTCGTGAATAGGCGTATCTAGTGATTTACATATTCTACGCCGACCGCAATGGAAGCGCCACCTAGCGGCCAGCCTAAATATTGCACCCTAAGATAGGACGGCGCAAGCCGTCGTATCTTAGATAGGTTTAAGTGTATCTCTGTTTGAGAATACACTTAAACTTAGGTCGGCGCAGATTCCGAGTTAGGTCGGCGTATCTACTGATACGCCGACCTAACTCTACCTGAATCTAGCTATTTATGTAAGCACATTGAGGAAAAAATGTATGAGCTAAAATTTCTTTTTCATCCCCAAAGGTGTCATTGTTTAGTTTGGCTTACAATGTCAAATTTGTTACATATACAGTATTTCACAAAAGTGATTACACCCTTCGCATTTTTGTAAAAATATTTTTGTATCTTTTCATGTGACAACACTGAAGAAATTACACTTTGCTACAATGTAAAGTAGTGAGTGTACAGCTTGTATGACAGTGTAAATTTTCTGTCCCCTCAAAATAACTCAACACATTTATGTCTAAACCACTGGCAAAAAAAGTGAGTACATCTCTAAGTGAAAATGTTCAAATTGGGCCCAAAGTGTCAATATTTTGTGTAGCCACCATTATTTTACAGCACCGCCATAACCCTCTTGGGCATGTGGTTCACCGACTGCCACTCTTCCATTCCTCCATGAGAGCATCATGGAGCTGGTGGATGTTAGAGACCTTGCGCTCCTCCACCTTCCATTTGAGGATGCCCGTCAGATGCTCAGTAGCATTTAGGTCTGGAGACATTCTTGGCCAGTCCATCACCTTTACCCTCAGATTCTTTAGCAAGGCAGTGGAGGTCTTGGAGGTGTGTTTTGGGTCGTTATGTTGAAATACTGTCCTGTGGCCCAGTCTCCAAAGGGAGGGGATTATGCTCGGCTTCAGTATGTCACAGTACATGTTGGCATTCATGGTTCCCACAATGAACTGTAGCTCCCTAGTGCCGGAAGCACTCATGCAGCTCGAGATCATGACATTCCCACCACCATGCTTGACTGTAGGCAAGACACGCTTGTCTTTGTACTCCTCACCTGGTTGCCATCACACACTTGATACCATCTGAACCAAATAAGTTTATCTTGGTCTCATCAGACCACAGGACATGGTTCCAGTAATCCATGTCCTTAGTCTGCTTGTCTTCAACAAACTGTTTGCGGGCTTTCTTGTACATCATCTTTAGAAGAGGCTTCCTTCTGGAATAACATCCATGCAGATCAATTTGATGCAGCGTGCGTCGTATGGTCTGAGCACTGACAGGCTGATCCTGCACCCCTTTAACCTCTGTAGCAATGCTGGCAGCACTTATATGCCTATTTTCCAAAGACACCTCTGGATATGATGCTGCACTCAACTTCTTTGGTCGACCATGGCGAGGGCTGTTCTGAGTGGAACCTGTTTTGTTAAACCGCCTGTCTTGTTAAATCGCTGTAACTGCAGCTCAGTTTCAGGGTATTGGCAATCTTCTTATAGGCCTAGGCCATCTTTATGTAGAGAAACAATTCTTGTTTTCAGATCCTCAGAGAGTTCTTTGCCATGAGGTGCCATGTTGAACTTCCAGTGACCAGTATGAGAGAGTGAGAGCGATAATACCAAATTTAACACACCTGCTCCCCATTCACACCTGAGACATTGTAACACTATCGAGTCACATGACATCGGGGTGGGAAAACGGCTAATTGGTTCCAATTTGGACATTTTCCCTTAGGGGTGTACTCACTTTTGCTGCCAGCGGTTTAGACATTAGACAGTTATTTTGAGGGGAAAGCAAATTTACCATGTTATACAAGCTGTACACTCACTACTTTACATTGTAGAAAAGTGTAATTTCTTTAGTGTTGTCACATTAAAGGTTAAAAAAAATATTTACTAAAATGTGAGGGGTGTACTCACTTTTGTGATATACTGTAGTTACATAGGGCCAGATTCACAAAAGAGATACGCCGTCGTATCTTTGTGATCCGCCCGTCCTAACTATGCGGCTGATTCATAGAATCAGTTACGCATAGCTAGCCCTAATATCCGACAGGTGTAATTGACTTACACTGTCGGATCTTAAGGATGCAATTCTATGCCGGCCGCTAGGTGGCGAGGCCATTGCGGTCGGCGTAGAATATGCAAATGCCTAGTTACGGCGATCCACGAAGATCCGCGCGTTCGTCGCAATCCCGTACGTCGTCGCTAGTCGTTTTTACCCGTCGCAAAGTTACACCTGCTTTAACATGGCTTATCTTTAGATCAGCCATGTTAAAGTATGGCCGTCGTTCCCACGTCGAATTTCGATTTTTTTTGCGTAAGACGTCCGGGAATACGAACCGCCGTAACGCACGTCGCATTTAAAAAAAACGTCGGGGCGCCGTAATTTCGCGCAATGCACGTCGGGAAATTTGAACACGGAGCATGCGCACAACGTTCGGCGCGGGAACGCGCCTAATTTAAATGGTGCCCGTCCCATTTGAATTAGGCGGGCTTGCGCCGAGCGCATTTACGTTACACCGCCGCAAGTTTACAGGTAAGAGCTTTGTGAATCAGGCACTTACGCTGTAAACCTGCGGCGGTGTAACGTAAATCAGATACGTTACGCCGCAGGGGAGCAACTTAAATGTCTGTGAATCTGGCCCATAGTGAGGTTGAAAATTTACATTAGTCCATCTAGTTCAACCAACAATATTTGTATTATTATTATGATCTGTAAGCCAGGCTTTCTATATATTTACAAGGCCATAATGCCTAGCTTTGCTTGTAGATTATTCATGTCTGTAACATGATCTGTAAAATATGAGGAAGGAAAAAGTGGAAGTGACATATATGACCGCAAATTGAGCCAAACTGAAATGTCTTTAGTCATATTTTAAAATGAATGCAAACTTTCTCACACACCGTATGTTAGGTTTTGTTGGAGTATTACACTCATATGTCTTGTAGATTTGTAAATGCTAGTGCTGTAAAATTACTCATATACATTACTGTAGATTAAATTACAGTATCTAATTTTGTTTAGAAAATGCTCTGATGATTTCTGTTTACCACTACAGACAAAAAACAATGGGCTAGATTCAGCAACAAGTTACGGCGGCGTATCTCCAGATACGCCAGCGCAATTTCAACTCTGCGCCGTCGTATCTTTACGCCGATTCTCAAAGGCAGATACGTTCAAAAAATAGGCTTCCTCCGCCGACGTAACTTGAATACGGCGGCGTATAATTGTGTGCAATTTTATGCTGGCCGCTAGGGGCGCTTCCGTTGTTTTCGACGTAGAATATGCAAATGACCTAGATAAGCCGATTCACAAACGTACGTACGCCTGGCACAATTTAGTTACGTCGTTTACGTTAGGCTTTTTCGGCGTAAGGTTACTCCTGCTATTAGGAGGTGCAGCCAATGTTAAGCATGGACGTCGTTCCCGCTTCGAATTTTGAATTTTTTACGTCGTTTGCGTAAGTCGTTCGCGAATAGGGCTGGACGTCATTTACGTTCACGTCGAAAGCAATGACGATTTGCGGCGGAATTTCTAGCATGTGCACTGGGATTCTTTCACAACATTAATTTAAATAAAACAGGCCCCCCTCATCCTGATTTGAATTAGGCGCGCTTACGCCGGCCCCATTTACGCTACCCCGCCGTAAGTTAGGAGGCAAGTGCTTTGTGAATACAGCACTTGCCTCTATAACATACGGCGGCGCAGCGTAAATACGATACGCTGCGCCGCCGTAATAATGCGCGCAGCTACCTGAATCTAGCCCAATATATCTATCGTTATGTATTTGGAAAGGAAATATATTAGACAATGTTGTATTTCCATAATGCATTGGAGACATTACAAAAGTGATCTGGAACTAAAGTTAAGATTTACTCCTGGGGAGAATAAATACAGGACAACAACATAAGTATAGGAAAAGAAAATAGTAAGACACCTTCCTGATTTTATACATACATTGTGTTTTGTTTCAATCTGTGCCTTGACATAGACACTTGCCTTGTACACATGTACGGGTTTCCTGGCGGACCTTTTATCGCCGGAAAACCCGAGGGGAAAACCAAGAACCTGCTCGGTTACTTTGTCCCCCTACACATGGCCGGGTTTCCCGACAGGAAAACTGTCATGAGAGCTTTGGTTGGGAAATCCGTCCGTGTGTATGCTCCACCGCAGTCTTTTCCCATAGGAAAACTGCAGGCTTAAAAAACGCCGGGAATCCCGGTGGGAAAAAAGAGAGCTGGTTCTGTCAGGAAAACTGCGATGGAGCAGACACACGGCCGGGATTCCCTTGCCAAAAGCTCTCATGGCAGTTTTCCCAGACGGGAAACCCATCCGTGTGTATGAGGCAACAGACTGCAAAAAACACACCTTTTTGTCTGTAAAAAGTCTGCAAATAAAAATCTGCCAGTTGTTATTCCTTTCCACTTTGTCCAAAGATAAAAACCTAATTGATTAGAATTTGACAACAATCAGTAGACACTGGCAATAAAAAAAAACATGCAGCCATGATCAGGTGCCTAAAGAAAATAAAGTACTGGATTCAGTTGTTACTGTTGAACTTACCAATGAAATACAAGAAAGTCCATCGTACAGATGCCATAATGAAGATACCAGCGCAGAAGGACAATATTCCCATTATAATTAAAGTTACATCCTTTAGACATCTGGAAAAAATCCAAACTCCCAAAAAACTGGTGATAAATATAAAATAACCAGCAGCGTTGGCATAACCAATGTACGTAGGACTAAACTTCAGAGGTTCTTTAATTAAAAATAAAGAAAGTACATCCATGGCTCCATCCACAGAGATATTGTACACTATAGCAGTAGCAAAAAGAAGAGCAATGAAAAATTTGGATGGCGTCAGAGCAGGGAGGCCCCCCAAAGGTTCATTCGTTTCACCCAGCAGGTTAGATCGCTCATTTGGTTCAGGTAAGTTTCCGTTATTGACTTCTTGCTCATCCATTCCATCACCTGAATTCTTACGCAGTGCTGTTTCATTATAAGGCTCTTTTAAAATAAATATACTATATAACAGGCATATCAAATAAAGTGAAACACTGCATATAACTAGGATTGCACCTGTATTATGTGTTATTGTAAATGATACAAAGATGTGTCCAGAAGCAAGGCTGCCCACACAACCAGATAGTCCATAAACTAATTCAATGACAATGAATTTGAAAGATCGTCTTTTTTCAGTTGAGCCCACGGCTGCCCAGGCCATAACCCCAGCCCAGTAGGTTGTGAACCAACCTGTTAAACCATTTAGAGCAGCAGAGCCAAACATCACTTCAATAGGCCAGTCCAAAAAGATGACAAGCAATAGAAAACACCTAGATAAAAAATACCCAAGCAATGGAACACATATTGTGACCTTTCTTCTGTTATTGTCGCCAATCTTTGCTAGGATATATGCTGACAACAATGGGGTAAATCCCAAAATGAGGTTGTGAATAATATAGAAGTTTGATATGGCTTTCTGTAGTGTGACCGAATGAGATGTGTTTAAGGATGTAGCAGTCCGGTTATAATAATCCTTGACCACAAAAAGTAATGCTGTATCATAAAAAGAGCTAGCAACCTGTGCCCCAGCAACCACTGGCTCAATCAAAGTCCTCATCATTATCATGACTGAACACTGTACTTACTACAGTTAAAAGTATAAATCCAGACAACGAGGAAGTTGATGATTAATATAAACGCAAACAGTAGAAAACCATTCAATGCGAAGAAAAGAAAAAATCCAGTAAAAATCCAGTCCAAGATATTAGATCTGCTTCCTGACAATGTTTTCTTCTGAGGACGAATCGTGCATTTGTAAATGATGTGCATATACAATGACTAAAATAGCCAATACAGGAAAACTGTGAATCTCACTGCACTTACTTCCTGATATGAAATACATTGCACGTGTGGGTGGGACAAGGGTTTGCATGCTAGCTTAGACAGGAATGTGGATTGGTCACAACAATTGACATTTCAAAACATTGTTTGCAAAATGGATATAAAGATTATCTTTAGAGCTTTTCTGGAAACTAAGTGTGCATTATTATTAAACGAAAAAGCGCAAATAGAGACGTGAAGGTCAGGGGCATTGCCGAGTTGGTGAACAGGGAAACAAATTTACAAATGAAAATTAATGGTATGCCATTGATAGATGAATAGGAGCAATCCTATAGTGAAAAGCTGCAGGTGGCAGACAGTGTTATTTCCAGGGGTACTGTGTGCCCATTTGTCGCACACAAATGGGCACACAGATGCACACGGGCACACAGGTGCGTGCACAAATGTGGGCGCTGACACACGTCCAGCCTGGACTGGCGGCAAACAGCCTTTATAAGGGGGCTAGTCTCTCTCTCTGTGGTTGCTGGTTGATATTTGGTTCTCCCGTATGTTTGTTCCTGTGTTACCTTGAAAATTGTGGATATCTGTTACTGACTCAGCTTGCCCCTGGACCTGTCTTCTCCCTGCCTCCTGATCTGACCCTGGCTTGTTTAACAGATTCTTATTTGACTGCCACTTGATCTGTCCCTGGCATGTTTCATGGACTGATCCTTTGCCTGTTTGTTGACCATGTCTTTGCTTGTTACCTGAACTGACCCATCGGCATGTCTGATGAAACACAGGGCCATCTTAATAACATCATAGGCCCCTGGGCAAAGTAATGTTATGGGGCCCCTACAAGCCTGCCCCAATTTACGCACCTACTCTCAATAATGAAAGTACTTGCTACTACCCCCTGCCATCAGATTCAGAGTGTCACATGCTACTGTCACCAGATTCAGCGTGTCACTTGCCACCTGTCATCTGTCACCAGATTCAGCTTGTCACTTACCATCCATACCGTCACCAGATTTAGCGTGTTACTTACCACGTCGCCTGTCACCAGATGCAGATTGTCACTTGCCAAGTCACCTGCCACACGTTACAAATTGTCATTTGCCACACTTTGCGGATTGTCACTTGCCACGTGACCTGCCACACATTGCGGATTGTCACCTGCCACACCACCTACCACACATTGCGGATTGTCACTTGCCACATGTTGCAGATTGTAACTTGCCATGTCACTTGCCACACATTGCGGATTTTCACTAGCCACGTCACTTGCCACACGTAGCGGATTGTCACTTGCCACGTCACAGATTGTCACTTGCCACGTCGGCTGCCACACGTTGCGGATTGTCACTTGCCATGTCACGGATTGTCACTTGCCATGTCACCTGCTACACGTTGCGGATTGTCACTTGCCACGTCGCCACATGTTGCGGATTGTGAGTGAGTGAGTGAGTGAAAAACTTATAAAGCACAACACTTGCAAACTGAATCGCCTCTGGGCGCTGTTTCCATTCCTTCTGTAAGGAAACCCTTTACCTCAGAAGAGATGAGTTTTAATCATTCTCCTGAAGGCCAAGTGGTCCGACTCCATTGTCACTTGCCATGTCACCTGCTACACGTTGCGGATTGTCACTTGCCATATGTTGCTGATTGTCACTTGCTGTGTCACTTTCCTGCTAAGGTGGTGTCTTGCAAGTCAGGCAGCATATTATGATGTCAGCCAGCAGAGATATGATGTCATCTCTCAGCTTCCCGGCTGCCTGCACAGTGAGGGCAAAACTGCACTGCACCGCTGGGCGGTGAGAGATTATTGTCATCTCTCTGCTCCCCCGCCCACTGGCTCCCTGATTAGCCAGCTGTCTACTCACCCACGAGCCGCCCAGCCGCCCGCTCTCATCCACGGATCCGCCCGCGGAGCGGCCCGCTCTCTCATCCACGGAGCCGCCTGCGGAGCAGTGGAGCCGCCCGCTCTCTCACCCGCATTCTTGGGGGGGCAATTTGTCCGGCTCTGGGGCCCCAGGTGAACGTGGGGCCCCCCGTCTGTGCCCAGTTGTGCCCGCTCAGTAAGACATCCCTGATGAAACACCAGTCCAAGCCATCCCCTGCAGACAATTGCACTACTGGAACCACAGGAACTCTTTTGTTCTTCCTTTCTTCAGTCTCTTGTGATTCTTGGCTAATGAACATGAATTCCTGGTGGCAACCCTGTAACAATAGGCTAGGAAGCTATTTGTGAATCTTCATTAAGCTAAATTTCCAGATCACTCGTATAGTGGGGACCATTACAGTAAATAGTTTTGTATACAGTATTGGTTGATACACAAGATGCAATGAAGCATAATATTTCTGGGGTGTATGCCTATGGTATGTGTAAAAAATACCATATTTATCGGCGTATAACACGCACCCTAATTTTAAGAGGGAAGTTTCAGGAAAAAAACATTTTTAAAATAAACAACTTTGAAGCAAATTAAGGGTCAGTGCCCATCAATGTCCATCTGCAGCCTGACTAATGTCCTCAGCGAAGCCCAAATAAAGTCCTCAATGCAGCCTGATCAATGCATCAATGCAGCATGATTATTGTCCTCAATGCAGCCTAAAAAAAAGTACTCAATGCAGCCTGATCAATGCATCAATGCAGCCTAAATAAAGTCCTTAAAGAGGAGGTTCACCCAAAAATCAACTTTCTGCCATTAGATCCAGCAGTATGCTGTTATTTTTTTTTTTTTTGTACTTATCGTTTTATCAGCCGTTGTTATCCGGCTCCGAGCGGGGATTTCTGTGGGGAATAGGCGTTCCTAAGCCAAGCGGATTTGATTGACGGGCTGCTAAAGCGCGTCACGCCTTCCGAAAATACCCGACACTCGGGTGTTTACGGCGCCTGCGCCTGCCGTGTAGAGCTGACTGCGCAGGCGCCGTAAACACTCGAGTGTCACTTCGGGTATTTTCGGAAGGCGTGACGCGCTTTAGCAGCCCGTCAATCAACTCCGCTTGGCTTAGGAGTGCCTATACCCGGAAGGAATCCCCGCTCGGAGCCGGATAACAACGGCTGATAAAACGATAAGTACAAAAAAAAAAAAAAACGGCATACTGCAGATGTCAGCAGTATGCTGGATCTAATGGCAGAAAGTTGATTTTTGGGTGAACCCCCACTTTAATGCAGCCTAATCAATGCATCAATGCAGCCTGATTATTGTCCTCAATGCAGCCTAAAAAAAGTACTCCACTCGGCTCTCACATTACACACACACACACACACAGTCCCGCCTCTGCCATCGGCATTGGACCAGCTACTGTGATAGGCAGAACACTGGTTCAATGCCGGTGGCGGAGGTGGGACTTTGTGTGTGTGACCAGAGAGCCAAGGAACCGAGTGGAGAGGAGATGACGGCTCGGTGAGGTACGCTGTCGGCGTATAACACACCCCCCTGCTTTGGCCCCGATTTTTAAGGGCAAAAGGTATGTGTTAGGGGGAAGCATTAGCAGGGGGCTCATTGCGCCTGGGGCTCTTCTTCAAGTGGGGCTATTCTATAAGTGGAAACACTTCTGCCTATGCACTTCAGCGGTTGCACAAAGCAAAACAAACTTTTAGTTTGCTGTTCATGATCCAGGTATATATTTTTTTTTTTTGTTTAAATTCACATTCTTTCCCTTCGAAAATGCACTCTCTACCACTCCTTCTGACAGTTGTGTCTTCTATCCTCAAACTTTCTTCCAGTCACCCCTCTGGTCCACCCTACACCCTCTATATATCGCCCTCACTTCTGTCCTCTCCTTATTACTGCACTCACCAACTCATGCTAATTCTAAAGTCAAACGCCCAATGCTCCAAATCACTGGGGCAGGTCCACTCATATAAATCGCACTCCCACATTACCTCCCTCACCCTCCTGCTTCTCCTATCCTCTGGTGATATCTCCCCAAACCCTGGACCTCCTTCATCCAACTGTGCTCAACGCACCCATTACCCTACACCCTCTGGGTGCAGCCGCAATGCACACAATCTAGTTCCCATTTCTCTTCTTCCCATGACCAGACTCCCTTTCTCCTGCGCCATTTTGAACACTCGCTCTGTCTGTAACAAACTCACATCCCTCCACGATCTCTTTATCGCAAACTCATTTCATCTACTCGCCATCACTGAAACCTGGCTTCACGAATCCGACACTGCGTCTTCTGCTGCTCTATCCCACGGTGGTCTTCTTTGGACTCACTCCCCCAGACCCAGTGGACGCAAAGGAGGGGGTGTTGGAATCCTTTTAGCCCCACATAGCACCTTTCAGGTACTTCACCCACCTCCCTCTCTGTCACTCTCCTCATTTGAGGCGCATTGCATTCGTCTCTTCTCCCCAGTTTCTCTAAGGATAGCTGTGATCTACCGCCCCCCCGGTCCAGTATCCTCCTTTCTTGATGACTTCTCTGCCTGGCTACCCTACTTTCTCTCTTCTGAAATCCCCACAATTATTCTTGGCGACTTCAACATCCCTACTAATGCTAACACTCATGCAACTTCCAAACTTCTCAGTCTAACCTCCTCTTTTGACCTGAAGCAATGGATACATGCGCCTACTCACTCTGAAGGCAATACCCTTGACCTTGTTTTTTCCCACCTATGCACTCCATGCAACCTCTCCATCGATCCTTACCCCCTCTCTGATCACCACCTTATTAATTTCACTCTCTCCCTCTCCTCCGTCTCCTCTCCCTCCAAATACCTAACAGTCACTCGTAGAAACCTTCAGCATATCAACCCTTCTCTTCTACACTCTGTGACTGACCACCTCTATGACAAAATTGCACCCCTGTCCTGCACCGACCTAGCCACTTCTGTCTACAACACTTCACTTCTAGCATCACTGGACAGACTGGCCCCCCTCACCACACGCAGAATAAGACCCCGCCCCCTTCAACCCTGGCAAACTGATGATACTAGAAGTCTGAAAAAACACAACCGTGCTCTCGAGCGCCAGTGGCGCAAGACTAAGTCCCAGGAAGACTTCGTCCAGTATAAATCTGCCCTCCAAAAATACAATTCCAGCCTCCTCGCTGCCAAGCAGACTTACTTCATCACCCTCATTAAAAACCTATCATCCCGTCCCCGTCAACTCTTCTCTACCTTCAACTCTCTCCTTCGTCCTCCACTGCCTCCACCCACTAACTCAATCAACGCCCAGGAGATTGCCAATCACTTCAAACAGAAGATTGATACAATTCGCAAGGAGATCTCTACTGTTCAGACATCCTCCAAACCTCACACCTCATGCACACAGGTACAGTCACTACTTCCCTCGTTCAACCCCACCACTACAGAGGAGGTCGCTAAATTACTAACCAATGTCCATCTTACCACCTGCGCTCTGGATCCTGTTCCCTCACAAATGCTACGTTCACCCTCTTGCTCTATTCTACACTCTCTTACCCACATCTTCAATCTCTCCCTCTCTTCTGGCATCTTCCCTTACTCTTTGAAACATGCACTAGTCAGCCCCATACTTAAAAAGCCCTCACTGGACCCATCCAATCCTGACAACCTACGCCCCATCTCCTTGCTCCCCTTTTTATCCAAACTCCTTGAACGTCTAGTCTACAACCGACTGAGCGTCCACCTTGCTGATAATAACCTTCTTGATCCCCTTCAGTCTGGATTTCGTCCTCAACATTCCACTGAAACTGCTCTCCTAAAACTAACAAACGATATACTAACGGCCAAAACTAAAGGACACTATTCTGTGCTCCTACTCCTGGACCTCTCTGCCGCCTTCGATACGGTTGACCACCCACTCCTCCTCAAAAAACTCCACACCTTTGGTCTCTGTGACTTTACTCTTCGCTGGTTCTCTACCTACTTATCCAACCGCACCTTCAGTGTTACTTACAACTCTACTTCCTCCTCTCCTCTACCATTCTCTGTTGGGGTCCCCCAAGGTTCTGTTCTTGGACCCCTCCTATTTTCAATCTACACCTCCTCCCTGGGTCAGCTGATAGCCTCCCATGGCTTCCAATACCACCTCTACGCTGATGACACTCAAATCTATTTCTCTACCCCTCAACTCACTCCTTCATTTTCCTCACGTATCACTAATTTACTATCAGATATATCACTTTGGATGTCACGTCATTTCCTTAAACTCAACCTATCCAAAACCGAACTTATCATTTTCCCTCCCCCACGTGCCTCTTCTCCTGATCTCTCTGTCAAAATTGATGGCACAACTATCAGCCCATCCCCACATGCCAAGGTCCTAGGTGTAGTCCTGGACTCTGAACTCTCCTTTAAGCCTCACGTTCAATCACTGTCCAAATCTTGCCGCCTCAACCTCCGCAACATCTCCAAAATACGCCCCTTTCTAACCAATGACGCCACAAAGCTCTTAATTCACTCCCTGGTCATCTCTCGCCTTGATTACTGCAATTCCCTTCTCATTGGCTTACCGCTGCATACTCTAACCCCCCTTCAATCCATCATGAATGCCGCGGCCAGACTTATCCACCTTACCAACCGCTCTGTCTCTGCTACTCCTCTCTGTCAATCCCTCCACTGGCTTCCGCTCGCCCAACGAATTAAATTCAAAATACTAACTACAACCTACAAAGCCATCCACAATTCTGCCCCCTGCTACATCACTGACCTTGTCTCCAAATACCAACCTAATCGCTCTCTTCGTTCTTCTCAAGACCTCCTGCTCTCTAGCTCTCTCATCACCTCTTCCCATGCTCGTCTACAGGACTTTTCCAGAGCCTCTCCAAGCCTATGGAACTCCTTACCCCAAACTATCCGTCTATCTCCTTCTCTTTCAGCTTTTCGAGGATCCCTGAAAACCCTCCTCTTCAGAGAAGCCTATCCTACCCACATCTAACAACTGTATTTTAACTTTGCCCACCTGATCACCCCCCACATCTACTACCCTCTGTTCCACTTCACCCTCCCTTCTAGATTGTAAGCTCTAACGAGCAGGGCCCTCTGATCATTCCTGTATTAAATTGTACTGTAACTATAATGTCTTCCCTGATGTTGTAAAGCGCTGCGTAAACTGTTGGCGCTATATAAATCCTGTATAATAATAATAATAATAATGTGTTATATGCGATAAATACGGTATTTTATTCATTGACAACTTTGTGTAAAAAATAAAAAAATAAAAATTTATAATCTCTAATGCATTTTCCAAAAACTTGTGTAGCGCTACCCCCACAGAAGCCGCTGGTTAGATTGGGACGGCATGATTGTGTTACCATTGTGATGTGTCTAGGGATGATGATGATGATGAGATGCAATAACGGAATGTCCAAACGTTTTCTGTACTTTTATTTCTTGCCCAACATGGCAAACGATTAACTTGATGTAGATAGAAATAGGTTGGTGAAAGGAGAATTTGCAGATTCAGGCCTATGGATAAACGGAAGCAGTCCTACCTCCAATGGGACTTTAACTCACGTTGCCACTCCAGCCAGAGTGGGTAAAGTGTACCTGGACAGGCCTCTCTCACCAACCTGGCAGCCAGAGTATCACTTAGAACTTCTGGGAAGGAACAAGTCTCTGCCACCGCCTTGGCTCTAGTAGAATTAGAATTTGTAGTGGGACCTCTGCCACAGGCCCTTTACTCAGTAACATGAATAGTTTCTTCTGAATGTGGTTTCGGCTTTTCATCTGGATGAGACATTGTACTTCCATCCTTGTATCCTCGGCTGTCGCATCCCAGAGGTTGCGTTACATTCCTTAGACGTGGTTCGTGCTCTGCGGATGTATCTGTCTGCTGCGGCTCTGTTTCGGAGGTCAGACTCACTGTTTGTGTCGTGACTGGTCCAAAGAAAGGCCTGGCGGTCTCGTCGGCCACCATTTCTCGATGGATCAGACAGATTGTGATTCAGGCTTATGCCCTAAAAGGGCGGGCGTCTCCCTTTCCTGCCACGGCGCATTCAAATGGGCTTTTCGACATCAAGCGTCTGTCTCACAAATTTTACAAGGTTGACGTGCATGCATCTGCAGATGCTTGCTTTGGCCGCAAGGTTTTGCAGGCAGCTGTTTAAGGTTGCAACTCCTCCGTTGAGGAGATTTGTTTGTTTGGGGTGAAGTTTGTTTGCTTGCTGTTCCCACCCCTCGTTTTTTTTACACTGCTTGGGGATGTCCCACTTGTCAAGACTAAAGGAGCTGTGTCCATCCATGGACGAAAGAGAAAATAGGATTTTTGTACTCACCGTAAAATCCTTTTCTCTGAAGTCCATGGACGGACACAGCTTCCACTCCTCCTGTTTGAGTTTGTACTGCTTTTTGCCAAACTGAGCTGCTGACTGCAAGGTGAGGGGTTATGACCAGAGGGACCACCCCCTTGGTGGGGCTGTTCAGCTTTGGTATAATTACATGTTTTTGTAAATCTAACATGTCTGCCTAGTCCTCTCCTAATAGACGGAACATAACCCACTTGTCAAGACTAAAGGAGCTGTGTCCGTCCATGGACTTCAGAGAAAAGGATTTTACGGTGAGTACAAAAATCCTAATATTTGGGTGATAGTTTTACTGTCCTAGCATTTAGGGCCTCAAGAAATTAGATAGACAGTCAGTACATCAGGACTGATCAATTTTCAAATATATACCGTATAGTTTGTGGACCAAAGACGTAGTTTACATGTAGCTGAATACATTTTACAAATCTAATTTTTTTTGGCATGATGTAGATTTTATTTTCAATTTTTTTTAACAAAAAATTGTATTTTCCCCCTTTATATAACTAAAAAAGAAAAAAAAATGTGGTGATTCAATACCACCAAAAGAAAGCTCTGTCTCAAAAAATTATCTAAAATGTATTTGGGTACAGTGATGCCTAACAGTAATTGTCAGTCATAGTGTGACAGAGCTGAAAACGGAAAAAAGGCTGAGCAGGAATGGGTTGAAACTGTGGTTTTCAGGTAGTTGAAACAACCTTTTCTCTGTGTAGCACATGTAAATGTTCCCAGCAGGTTAAAGGGGAGTTCCAGCCATTTGTATGTTTATTAAAAGTCAGCAGCAACAAAAAGTGTAGCTGCTGGCTTTTAATAAACAGGCACTTACCTGCTCCAGTGCTCCAGCGACGCGCCGGCCGGGGCTCCGCTCCTCTCCCCCCTCCCCGGCCGGCGTCTTCATCTTCAGTGTGGGCACCCGGCCGTGACAGCTTTCGGCTTCACGGCCGGGCACCCACTGCGCATGCGCGAGCGGCGCGGCCCGGCGCCGCGCCCTGTAATTGGCCAGGAGATCGCCTAGGACCTGTGACGTGTCCTAGGCGATCGCCTACAGCAGCCACTTCCTGAAGGCGACTAAGCTTAGTCGCCTACAGGAAGGAGGAAGTGGGACAGGAAGTCCCACTCGTGCTGAAGCCCCCACTCCCCCCCCAAAAAAAATTACATGCCAAATGTGGCATGTAAGGGGGAGAGGAGTGGGTTAAGAGGAAGTTCCAAATTTGGGTGGAACTCCTCTTTAAGGCCAACTCAGAAACTTTTTTAATCTAGACCAGACTGGAGAAAAAACAGGTAACAAGTATGAGCTTCAGATGTTGATGGACAGAAGACCTTGGACTAGACCAGGGATCTCCAAACTTTTTACTTTGAGGGACACATTTTATATTTTACACATATTCGCGGGCCGCAAAAATCATTTATAAATAAATCCACAGTAGAAGAATAGAATAGAATTTTACTTACTGCTGACAGCAGGACTGGATGGTGGTCCTGATTTCTTTGCTGGCACCTAAACACTGGAGCATCATGCAGCGGGGCTAAACTTCCAGCGTGCATGAGGCTTTTGTCCCCATCAGTCTCCCCATACATCCATGTCCCCATCAGTCTCCCCATACATCTGTGTCCCCAGATGATTTAACTTCTAAATGTTTTTTTTTTTGTTTTCTTTGTCTGAATTTCTCACTTCCTGTTCCTCCTCAGTAAGCTGTTCTGACTGACTAACCCCCAGCTCAGATGATGGTGGCAAGCTTACTGAGGAGGAACAGAAAGTGAGGAATTCAGACAAAGAAAAAAAACATTTAGAAGGGAAATCGAAGGAAAAGGTAAGTGAACCAACAATGCACAAGCTTAAAGGAACCTATTTAGAAAATAAAAAACAAACCTTTACAACCCCTTTAATGCAATGTAAAAAAAAGTCCCAGGCCTCTTTGGGCCTAATGTTGACCTCCAGAGTTAGGAACAGCTGACATCCTTCAGTGTAGAGTGGGTTACAAGGCATGGTGGGTGTAATGCAAGATGAACAGGTGGGCGCCAGACACTTTTTGAATGCAAAGAGATTGATGGTCTCTTAAACAGAATCATGGGAGAGGGGGTTAGGGCCAGGACAGATGCAAAGATAATTAGCAGACGCTGAGACTTCTATAGGTAGACAGCTATACAGGTGAAGGCATCCAGCTGGACACCACTTCTGTAGAGGTAGGACCGCTATCGCCTATGACAAAAATCTTGCTTTCCTGCTGGGTCCCTGGCTTGGTACTCACAGATACTCCCCAAGCTTCACCCCCCGCTGACACGTTAGGTCCAGGGCTCAAGTCCTGTGGGAACGCGTGGGAACGGAGTCCCTGCGCTTTTTCACAGCAGGAACGCAGTTCCCTTTGCAAGACTAGAGCAGCCGAGCCACCCGAGCCAATCCTTCACTAAGCGGCGATGCCCAGCTCGAGTGACTGTCAGGGGCAGGCGAACCTTAGTAATCCTTTATGTATCTGGCCGCTTCCTGTATATGGATACATCGTGTAGTGTGCGGGTATTCCGTCACTTCCTCGTTGCCGCAATGTCTCCTGGGAGCTTTTGTCATTGTTCCCAGGAGACATTGCGGAGGTCTGCCGCAAGTTATCGCGGGATTTAGAAAGAACTTGCTTAAAAACATGTGGTTTAGTAATTATGCATATGAGCGTATCTTTTTTTTTTTGTTGGGGGAGTGGATCTTGGGTGGGAGTTCCCACACTTTTTTCCCCAGGACTTGACCCCTGGTTAGGTCCCTGGCTTGGCACCCACTGATGCTCCGCAAGCGTCACCTCTGATGTGTCGCTGTGTCCCTGTCTATGCACTTGCTGACATTTTCCCACTTCTTCACTGACCCTGTCTGGTGAGAAGTCTGCTCTGGTACTGACCTCGGCTTACAAACAGTGGTCTCCGGTAGCAAGGTGGATGGTCCTATAGTGGCGACAGCTTCCCCTCTACCTCTGACCGCAACTGGTTCCCCTGGCCGGCAGAACTGTTACTTCTGGTTGGACTACAAGCCCGCAGTCCCAACCCTACACTGCTTTTCCTGTTTCTGGATAGGCCCTCAGACAGCCTAGCAGCCAGATGTCCCCGGGATAGGCCTTAGGTTTCTGGCCTAGCAGCCCAGGGCAATACAACACACGTCCACCCAGACAGCCATCTAGGTGGCACAGAACCCCGATCTCCTGACTCCACCCAAATAAATAGCTTCTCCCATCAGGCCAAGGGACCCAATAAAATCCCTGCCCATTAGCTGAGACACACTATCCATTCCTAATCTGTCCTTTCTATGCCCTTGTGTTATCTAATTTCACCAGATACCCAGCCACCTAGCGACAGACAAGAGAAGTGCAGCAATTCCAGATTCAGGGCAAAATCAATTGACCTCCTAGCAATTGGCCAAGACAACTATCGCCTGGCAACTAAATTTGATAGCAACCCTGCCTAAACATCAGGGTGCTACAACAAGAAAAATGCTATTGATAAAAATAAAAGTCTGCAGCTTCTTGCAGAGCAGACCAAATATATCTTCTCTCCTAGGGCACTAGCAAAAAAAATGCATGCTGGAAGTGGGAGGGATTCACTTTTTGAACATATTTTAACGCACAAACATTAGGGGCCAGATTCAGAAAGGAGTTACGACGGCGTATCTCCAGATACGCCATCGTAACTCTGAGTGTGAGGCGTCGTATCTTGGCGCCTGATTCAAAGAATTAGATACGCCAGAATTTGTCTAAGATACGACCGGCGTAAGTCTCTTACGCCGTCGTATCTTAGTTGTATATTTACGCTGGCCGCTAGGGGCGCTTCCGTAGATTTACCCGTAGAATATGCAAATGAGCTAGATACGCAGATTCAGAAACATACGTGCGCCCGGCGCATTGATATGCGTAGTTTACGTAAAGTTACCCCTGCTATATGAGGCATAGCCAATGTTAAGTATGGACGTCGGAACAGCGTAGAATTTTACGTGGTTTACGTCGTTTGCGTAAGTCGTACGCAAATAGGGCTGTGCGTAAGTTACGTTCACGTCGAAAGCATTGACTATTTGCGACGTGATTTTGAGCATGCGCACTGGGATAAGTTCACGGACGGCGCATGCGCCGTTCGTTAGGAGCGTCAATCATGTGGGGTCACGAGTCATTTACATACAACACGCCCACTACCAGCCTACTTTGAATTACGCGGGCTTACGCCGGCCCATATACACTACGCCGCCGTAACTTAGGGCGCAAGTTCTTTCTGAATACGGGACCTGCCTCACTAAGTTACGGCGGCGTAGTGTATCTGAGATACGCTACGCCCGCCTAAAGATAGGCGATTCTATCTGAATCTGGCCCTAGATCTTTATTCAAACAGTGCCTACAGATAAAGGTGGTATACTTTAGTGGTTCTCAACAGGCCATGTTTTGGAAATTGCTCTTCGATAAGAAAAGCTGTACAAAATACCAAGCCATTGTTCTACAGCAGTGGTTCTCAATCCTGTCCTCAAGTACCCCCAAAAGGACATGATTGCGGGATTTCCTTTATCTTGCACAGGTGCTTTAAATCAGTCAATGGCTTGGTACTTTTGGACAGCTATTTTACCTGAGAGAAATTCCCAAAACATGGCCTGTTGGGGATACTTGAGGACAAGGTTGAGAACCACTACTTTAAAAAAAGAACAGAACAAAAGAAGCCTGTTGGATGAGATTTGGAATTAAATGCCTTCACCAGCTCTGTTCAGGGAACAATTTGAAATATTTGTGTTGCCTTCAAATATGAATTCTAAGTACCTAGAACATGTTTTTTTCTGATACAATTGACTTCAATGTGTGATGGCAGTTAATTGGGGTTAGCAGGTGCATTACCATCACAACCCTTGGAGAAAGTCGATGACCTCCAAACAAAGTTAATTTCTACGCACTACTCAAATTGAATATCCCAGCAATCTAGTAAACGTGAAACATTATATAATACATGGAAAATAGATTCAGGAAGAGAACTGGGATGTTTTGTCTCAAGCTACCTCTTCAGGTACTTCATTCAAGTTAAGTTGGTTCAGCTTCGATCTTCATACTTTACACTTCAACAGCTTTATTATATGAGAAAGATCGGACAAACCGACATCACACATTTGTTGTCGGAAAATCTTAAAACATGTTTTCCCACATTTGTTGTCGGAAATACTGACAACTGTCCAAAAGAGCATACAAACGTTCAGATTATCCGACAACATCCTGCCATCATGCAATTGCCATCGGAAAATCCGATCGTGTGTACGAGGCTTTAGAGGGATGGTTTAACCAGTGGTCTGTTAATATAGATTTTAGGTTCATTCTGGGTATTAGCCGAAGTGACAATTTGCACAGACTGCCTTTGTCTTCATATCCCTGTATTACTCCTTTTATTCAACAAAAAATATCAATAGATGTCATGGTTTCTTGTGGAAAAATAGGTATACCCTTTGAATCAATAGCTGGCATCACCCCCTGTAGCAGAAATTACTTCCTGTAGGCATTTTGTGTAACTGCCCACCAATCTCTGATATTTTTGACTATTCCATGCAAACTTTCTTCAGTTGCAAGATGTTTGTAATTTTTCTTGCATGAACGGCCCGCTTTAAAATCTTTCTACAAAATGGGCATCTATTGAGGGCTTTGACTAGGGCATTCCATTATTACCCTATTTTTTTTGTTTAAGACATTCTTTGGTGGATTTGTTGGTTGGCTTTGGATCTATACCAGGTTAAACATCTTGTTTCAGCTTCACCTTTTTGGATAAATAGCCCGACATCCTCATCAAGCACACACTTTGATATGATGCATAATGTATAGCTGATTCAATGACTAAGAGCTGCTCAGGTCCTGAAGCAGCAAAGGCACCCAAAGCCATAACCTTTCTACCACCATGCATCAGTTGTTATGATGTTCTTCTAAAATACGGTCTTTGATTTGCAACAAACACATCTCTATTATAGCCAGACAACGCTATATTTGATTGATCAGTCTTCAGTACATTGTTCTAGAAGATATGGTATTTGCCTGTATGGTCGATGGCAAGCTGTAATCTTGCTCTAATGTTCTTTTTGGACAGCAAATAATTTTTCTTAACACACCATTCATGCAGGTTGAGTTGGTGCAATTTTCTTTCTGATTTTAGATACATGCACTGTGACCCCAACTGTTGGAAAATTTCTTAGACTTATTTTAGCACCAGTCAATCAGCTTTTACATTAACTTTAATTGGCCGTGTTGTACCACATACTTTTATTAAATAGTATTCTGTTCACATTGTATTGCTTCTTTTGTGTAAAATACCTAATGTTCCTGCCAATCTCCCTGCTCTCCTATTTCATGCATGCAAGTTTGCACCCGCTAAACCGCATGGTACCGCAGCAGCATGGGTTTGGGTATGGCACAATATTTTCTGCATGTTTCATTTTCATTTCCTTTGTCCAACTAGGTAGGAGTTCTCTCCAGGAGACACATCAGAAAGTGAGAGAAAATCTCCACCCTGTCAGGTGAAATCCCCTCTCTATTAAAAAAAAAAAAAAAAATACACGTTTAATATATACTTTTACAGGACTCGTTAACACCAGGACAGTTCACTCAATATTTTTCAACTACTGATGTATAAATATATTTTCAAGAACTTCGGGAAATTCTAGGGAAATTCCAGATTGAAGTGTTACACAACACATTGGAATGCAACATGTCAACCTACATTCTTTACCAAACTAAAAGTAGATTGACATTTTTTTGTTTTTGCTCTTGCGATTAACATTTAGTTACCATTTTGCATAAAAAAAAAATTATATATATATATATATATATATATATATATATATATATATATATATATATTTGGCCTTTAAAGGCAAAAATATATACAGTAGGTATAGGTGTCTAAACGTATAATCTGAAAAAAAAAAAAAAAAGAGGCAAAAAGAATAAGGCTTCATTTACACCTTTGCAGTGTTACATTGCATTTATAAACACTTGAATTAAGGCAGCCTATTCATTTTAGATAGGCTGCTAATGTACATGACCCTTTGTTACAATGGCATTTGCGTTGTGGTGTGCTGCTGTAAGGTGCATTGATCATTAATGTATTAGTATGTTGGGTGCCTTAACAGAAAGCACAAGTCTGAATAAACCCAAAGAAAAAAAAAAAAAAAGGGAGATTTGCAGTGTTGCATCTGACTTTAAGAAAACATGTGTGGTTTTAACCCCTGCTAGCGACCAAAAAGGGTTAATACCGATAGGAATGCGCCTCTACAGAGGCGCATTGTCGGCGGTATCACCGCGGTTTCTCATTGCTTTCAATGGGAAGGAGCGGTAAACACACCGCCCCAAAGATGCTGCTAGCAGGACTTTTGGAACAGTCCTGCTAGCGCACTCCAGTGTGAAAGCCCTTGGTCTTTCACACTGGAGAGACAGCATCCGCTGTTCAGGGTCAGCTTGCAGGTACTATTTTTAGCGCAATAGCGCCTGCAAACCGCCCCAGTGTGAAAGGGGCCTTAAGGAGTAGATAATGTTTGGCGTTAGTAAATTAAATAAAGCTGTATACAGTATATGCAAAAAAATTAAGAAGTTTTTTCCTGCATGTGGTTGAATGATTAATGTGAGCACAGCTTCTCCTTTTTCACTAAGCTAGGTGAACATTCACTTTGCCAAATGAAAATTCTCTGTTCCTTCAGTAAATTAACCCCTCAGAGCAGGGGTCAAGTCCTGGGGGAAAAGTGTGGGAACTCCCACCCAAGATCCAATCCCCCACCAAAAAAAAAAAAAAAAAAAAAAAAAAAAAAAAAGAGAAGCTTATATGCATAATTACTAAACCAAATGTTTTTTTTTCCGATCCACTATACCTTAGTAATCCTTTATGTTACTGGCCGCTTCCTGTATATGGATTCATCGGGTAGTGTACGGATATTCAGTCACTTCCTCAATGCCGCAATGTCTCCTGGGAGCTTTTGTCACTTCCAATGACAAAAGCTCCCAGGAGACATTGCTGAATTGATGAAGTGACTGAATACCCGCACACTACCCGATGAATCCATATACAGGAAGCGACCAGTAACATAAAGGATTACTAAGGTTTGCCTTCCCCTGACAGTGACTCGA
Source organism: Rana temporaria (assembly GCF_905171775.1). Classification (NCBI taxonomy): domain Eukaryota; kingdom Metazoa; phylum Chordata; class Amphibia; order Anura; family Ranidae; genus Rana; species Rana temporaria. The sequence continues at coordinate 336,625,523 of NC_053489.1, read as the reverse complement.
GCTGGGCATCGCCGCTTAGTGAAGGATCGGCTCGGGTGGCTCGGCTGCTCTAGTCCTGCAAAGGGAACTGCGTTCCTGCTGTGAAAAAAGTGCAGGAACTCCGTTCCCACGCGTTGCCGTAGGACTTGAGCCCTGCCTCGGAGTCAGCAATGACAGCTTCCATATTTTCTCAATTCAGGTCTCCTTTTAGATGTGTCAAAGGGCTGACGAAGAAATGAAAATGTGGAATTAAACAACACAACTCCAGTTTGTGTTTTAATGAGAAAATAATTATATACTTGCATTGTATGCTTCACAATCACTATAAAACAAAAGCTGAATAACATGTAAGTGGTTAACATATATATATTTATATATAAAGCCAAAAAGTACAATATGATTGTTTTGTCTGCCATTAAAACACAGCCATCATTTTATTGAGCTATTAAAAAAACCTTTTCCTCGCAAAGTATTTTGGTATCACATAAAAGCCTGCCTTTCAGCAAAGAAATATAACACAGCCAGAAAGCAATTATCCTGAAGATGTGAATCATATTCTTTTTTTTAAAATACACATTTAGCTTTTCTCCACATACAATATAAAAACATTTTCCTGTTCTTATAATATTTATGCACCCATTTTGAAATAAACTGGAGCTTTCCAAACTTTTGGTTCCAAGGAAAAAATCAGCAGTAAAATGAATTGCATTACCAGAATCCATCAGTGCATAAACAATATTTTGAAAGCTGCTGATAACCACATGTACTATGCGTAAGATACTTACATTTTTATTTTATAGTTGTTATATGGCAAAATGGCTGTTATCGGTTATGCATTTTTGTAGTGTGCATCAAATATGTGATGTATTCCTCTCTTAGTAATACTAAGCTGCACCTTTTGATGAGGTTGTCCTTTACAGTGGAACCTCGGATTACGAGTATAATCCGTTCCAGGAGAATGCTCATAATCCAAAGTACTCGCATATCAAAGCAAGTTTCCCCATTAAAGTCAATGGAAATTACAATAATCTGTACCGCATTGACTTTAATGGCATGCAATATCGCATGCGGCCAGAGGTGGGGGGTGCCAGAGAGCCTCTGAAATGTCCGGAAAGGCCCGAGGACATCTCGGCAAACCTCGGGCACACGCCCCCCCACCTCAGGCCAAACACGGTACTGCACATCGCTTTGGCCAGGGGAGGGCTAGCAGCCTTAGGCCTGGGGGGCAAGTTCAGTCAAGTGGCCATTGAACCGCCAAATCAGCTCACCATCTATTACCCATCTGTTTTTTCAATGCAGCCTTACCAGAGCAGCCAACTCCAGTGCCCATCAATGCAGCCTGATCACTGGGGCAGGTTACATGGGGTGTATGTGGGGGGGGGGGGGGGGGGGGGGGGGTCAGCTATGGGTTTCAGGGTCTCACCCCAGTGATCTCAGCAGGTCCTTGCATGCCACAGCCTCCTAGGGAGGGAGGGGGGTTAATTCTCCTGGCCCTGGGGTTAAGTTGCAGCCAGCACCCAGCCCTGCGTCCTGACTCCCTGCCTCTGCCTGCTTCCAAAAATCCAGTCTCCAGGAGTTGTAGTTTCTTCTGCGCTGCTGTTTTCCACCCACCGGGAGCTTGAGTGTGGACTACAACTCCCGGAATGCAACAGCTAGCGGTCGGCCGCCGTGGCCATGCCCCCGGCCCAACTTCCTAGACCAGAATAAAAAAGATAGGGTGCAGCGGCTGCCGTCCAGGGTGGCGGCCCAGGAGGCAATTGCCACCCTGGCCCAGCCCTCCCCTGGCTTTGGCCCGAATCTTGCTAGTTTTACGGGGCAACACTCGCAAACCGAGTAAGTATTTTTTTTAAATACAGTGCATATTTTGTGAAACGCTAGTTAACTGCGTTACTCGCAATCCAAGGTTCCACTGTAATTTCTCCCTGCCTTCTGAGTGCAGCCTGTCCAGCATGTACCCAACTTGGCCATAATCAAATATTTGTTGTGCGCCCCTACTCAGTGCAGCATAGCCTTTGGAGGGAAAAACCTCTGACCAGCTCTTCTTCACACTCAATCTGAAAACCCAGACTCCACTCATACCTATGAGAGAGCTGCACTCTGCAAAGCTGCAGAAGAGGTCATTAGTCTGGCGTAAATGCAATGCGAAGAAGAGCCAGACAGAGGGTTTCCTATTGAAGGCTGTGTGGCACCAGGAAGGCCACCATAGCAAACATCAAAGGGATCGGGCCAAAAAGTAGATACACTACTAGGTAGGTTGCACTCAGGTAGGTGGTGGGGAAATAATTAAAAGGACAAGTTCACCTAAGATGAAGAAGACTGCATATTTACCAATGTGAAGGAGGTGAGGCATGGAATGTGCAGCCAACGATTATACAAAGAAAAACGCTTTTTCTATCATGCCTATAGGCAAACCGTGCCTAATGGGAAACCCAGCCCTGACTAAGGGACAGTAACGTAAAATGTGTACAAGTGCAAATATACAGCAACCCCATAACAACCAGTCAAAAGGCAATTGCCGACTGGTTTCAATAAACCTTAAAGATATGAATAAGAAATATGAAAGTAGAGAACCTAAATCCAAACTACATTTTATATTATCAACTGGTGCTGCAACACAGCCAACTTGGCTAACAGCAAACTTTTTTTCAGTTGAGGAAACATAGCCTTGCGTTGTTCAGCAGTCAGAACACTCTCCAACAAGCTTTTTTTTTTTGAGAATACACTAACTGTTAAATTGTGGCCGCTTTTATTTTACATAAAATAAATATAGGCAATACATTCTTGTTGCATAAAAATAGTTTTTAGTCCAGAAATCTCTTTGAAAAGAATAATAAAAAAAAAAAAGTTCCTATCATAAGTGATATGTAAAAACAAACAACTGTTATACTTAGGTGATTATAAAACACACAAATAAATATGATTGTTTTCTAAAAATTGTCTTCTATCTTTGCATCTGTGGCTCGTGCAAATACCATTGTCTAGGAATACTGGTTTACATGAGTGCATTAAAAGTGAGTACATGGCTTACACACAGAATAGCCAGGCTTTGTGTTCACACAGGCCATGACAAAATAGATCAAAGGCCCACTAGTGGCAATGTTTAGGAAATACTGAATATGCCCCGTAACGCAATACAAGCTTCAACTCAAATAGATTCATTTTTGTAATTAGATATTTTTAGTAATCGCCTTTTCTCACAACTATTTTTAGTATGCTTAAATGTCACATACATCATTCTCACAAGTGTCACCTGCTTTTTTCCCCCCATAGCAATAAAAATTAATACAGTAATCCTAGAGCTATATTTGTGTGATCACTATCACACCACCCAGACACACCCCACTAAAATCCCAGAGCAAGAATACACTCATATTATCACTCACTTGGTTGCTAACCCTGTCAAAACATTTACTTATGAGAAGGTAACCTTGGACGTTTTTGTGACTAACAGTCATATTCAATAAAGGAATGCATAGTACAAATGACAATATGCAAGTGCAGTAGATAAAAAGAAAAAAAGGAAGATCTCAAGTCAGCACAACCAGATCAGTAATAATTCTGACAGATTGAAGAGTGTTACTACACCGCTTACATCCTCATTATCCTTTGCGCTGCTTTATTGAACTGACAATACAGGTTGCAAGCTGCTCCATATATAGTTAATAATACAATTATTGGTTCTAAGTATTTGCAATGCAGAGGTTCAGACTGTCAGGCAAGCAAACAGATTTGGCCACAAAGATATAATACATTGGGGTTGATTTACTAAAAGGCAAATAGGACTGTGTACTTTCAAAGTGCATTTTTGCTTACACATGATTGGATGATGGAAATCCACAGAGCTTTGCCACACTTTACCAAGTTCTGGAGCAACTGCGCTTGCAACATGTCTGCCTTTAGTAAAATCAACCTCATCTTGTTGCTAAAGGGCGAGAGGCTGAGCCAGCTGCTGGTCCAGGCATGTGGGCAGATCCTGACCATATGATCGTGATCTTTCCTGAGCCTGGACTCACTCTGTGACATCAGCCGACAAAGGGCTTCAGCCCACTGTCTGCTGAAAACAGGTCACAGACGTGCAGAACAAACTGCACTCTAACGATCCACAGGAGAAGTACAGCCAAACGAGCTTTGGCTGTACTCCAAGTTATGTCAGCCTGACACAAATAAGCAGTGTTAATTTAAAAAAAGCCATGCAACTTGTATCATTCAGGTCATCAAGACAAAAAGGATGGGTAAGATGCTTATGCTTTAAATGGGTTGTAAAGGTTTGTTTTTTATTTTCTAAATAGGTTCCTTTAAGCTAGTGCATTGTTGGTTCACTTACCTTTTCCTTCAATTTCCCTTCTAAAGGTTTTTTTTTCTTGGTTTTCTTTGTCTGAATTTCTCACTTCCTGTTCCTCCTTAGTAAGCTGTTCAGTAAGCTGTTCTAAATGACTTTCCACCGTTCGGATGATGGTGGAAAGCTTACCGAGGAGAAACAGGAAGTGAGGAATTCAAACAAAGAAAAAAAACATTTAGAAGGTAAATTGAAGGAAAAGGTAAGTGAACCAACAATGCACTAGCTTAAAGGAACCTATTTAGAAAATAAAAGACAAACCTTTACAACCCCTTTAAGTGGATAACATATGCACAGTGGAAAACTGCATTTCAACGCAATGGCACTTCTGTTTAGAATTTAGAGGATTTTGTTACTAAAATCAGACATTTTTTTGTAGCCAATTTTGACAACTGTCCTTATACTAAAACAGTACAGTCTGCTATACAATTAAAGACACTTTTCAAAATAAGAATGACTGACAACAGTGCTTTATCTCACCAGGGCATGTCGCTATAACTGTATTCGGAAACCTTATCCTCTTACAATTGTCTATATACTGGTAAGAATTAAAAAAATGTATTGCTTTGTCAAATGTCCATGTTATTTACTGTAAATATTTTAGTAATACATTTACACTTTCACTGGACTCGCAATGCTTGAAAAATGGCACATCAAAAATAATTTTTGAAAGAATTCTCATTGGGATGATTACCTAAAGGAGTACATTTTTTAATTGAAGCTAAACTCCAGGCATTAATCCAATTACACACCTCTTGCCTCCCTACCAATTGCAACGTTTAAAAAATAAAAAATAAATAAAAAAAGTCCTCTTACTTTCCCAAATCTGTTATGTGAGGCGCTGGGCCTGGAGTCTGACTTCTTAAATGCAGAGGAGGTGGGTCCTATGTAGTGATGTGGACACTTCCTACTGGCTGTTAAGCAGCAGGGTTCTTCTAGAAGACCCCATGATGAGTTTAACAATCGGTGCAGATAGAGAGACTGCAGCACTGGTTTACTGATCATCACTTAAAGTAGTACTGGATTACCAGTCATCACTTATAGAAGCAATGCCATCAATGGGCTACAGAAGCCAGGTGTAGGCGAGAACAATCCAGCTTTTTTTTTATATAGCTGGTGAAAAAGTGGGAGTAATGGGAGGGAGGAAGAGGGCTTTAACCACATGGACCTGTACTCACTTTGAACAAATATTCGTATTCAGGAAGAATACACTTCTATCGCATTAATGAATGGCTGATGTAGATACAGCTTCACTGAGCGAAGTGAAAAAAAGAACTTCAGTATATCCATCTCCTTCATGTCATTTAAATTGGCATGTGCTTCTGGATTTAGTACTGGAGTTTGTCTTGTGTATAAACCTATCAGAATATATATCTATCCTCTATCTCCCTACATTTTACAATTGCAACTAGGCCACATTTAAGCCACGATTTCCATCCCTTCAACTTGTATTTAGTGAAAAACACATCCAATATGGGGAACCCTCAGCCCTATCAAGGTTTCAGAAAGTGCTACCTCTGAACAAAACGGTGATAACTGAGAGGTGCCATTGATTGCATCTGAATGTGCATATCCATGCAGAATAAAATGTAACCAGAAAAATTAGGAAAAATGGGTTACGTTTCTTTGTTTGCGCTTTTCTGTGCTATAAATTATGGTTGCATTAACAAAAAAAAAAAACACAGCAAAATCTGGTTAACCTTTTAGTCCCTGAGAGCCACAAATGTGAACATGCATACAGTTCTTGATTATGGTGTTGTGCTTTAAATATGGAACCTTCAAAGTGGCCACTGTAGTATATATGTCTGCAAAATTGATGTAGGCCTTTTGAAATATAGGCATATCTGACATAAAATACCACAGAAGCAGTTTATGTCAATCTATTTACAGACAAATGAAGGGCCAAATGGTCTTTCAGAAAAATAGATGAACTGTTTCTCCCCCCCCCCCCAAATTTCCTCAAACCTCCCTTAATAACCATGTATTGTCAAAAGCAACATGTCCAATACTGCATTGTGAGTTAAATATATTGTAAATTGTTTTGTAGCACCCTGCATGTAAATGAACCTGCAAATGCATGTAAAGGGCCAATCTTTCGTCAAACTGGTGCTGCTTCCAACATGCATGTAAATACGGCAGGGCAAGGCAAGGGTACAGAATTTGAAAAGCGATCAAAAGCTGCAATTTAAAAAATTAAAATTGCACTGCATGTTTGGCTTTGTTCATTGTCCATGCTGAGCCCTGTTATTAGGAGCAGCCTGTGTGAGTGATCCATCTCCATTTCCTGAGAGTCCAAAGCTTAGCTGGGCCTGGCACTGCCTCCAGTGCCAGTCACTTCAAGCATGTCTTCTTTCTTATGTTCTGAGTAATCTCTATATGGATTGCAGAGGCTGTGTATTGTTCAATAAATATGCAATTAATGGATTCGTTTTTTTTTTTGGTTTTCTATATCTTAAATGCAAAAAGGTTATTCATCTTCTTCACGGTTGGCGTATATCCCTGCTTCCCATCGCAATGCCTGGGCACTTTTTCTACGGCTCACTCTTACTGCCTCAAGAACCTGCAACAAAATAAAATAAGCCATCAATGTTCACCTGTGTAATATGTCAGTTCTGTAAAGATTGTACATGTGCACTAAACAGTCATACTTGGCAAAATTACTTGACACTAATGTTTCACTTACTAGTATTAATAGTAGGGTATATGAGTAGCTGCAACAGAAATCAAGTATGATTTAAAGCTGAGAAGAAAAAAAAATATCTGTCCATTGTTAGCTTTGCCCAATCAAATGGAATTAAGCCCAAGTCAATTTTATGTACTTGGATCGAATTTAGTAGACAGAACACTGTCTGGTGAAATACGGTCTTACAGGCCCATTGCCGGGGTAAGCACAGGTCATTTGATTGGTGCCAGTGTAGAACAAGGCTATATGTCTGTCGTTTCAGGCCAATAGAGCTGCTTACAACTAAAAACAATTAAACATCCAAAGTGTGTACTTTTAGGACTTAATAGCTGCGAGATTGTTCCAAATCAGTGACAGAGTAGATTGCAGAGCCTTTAAAATTAGCCAAGGATGGCAGCTTCCATATTTCCATAATCACAGGTTTACATCAAATACACTACAGCAAGACAGGGCAGCAGGGGGAGTCAGGCAATGATTGGCAGGATCAAGCAGAAGAGACTTTCTCCAAGGGAATGGAGAGTATTGTGTAACCAATATGCCACACACACACACACACACACACACACACACACCAATAAAACTGATTATGCCAATGTTGTACTTATGAAATTACTAACAACATTTATGCTATTCATAAAAAGTCTTGCAACAGACTAGACTTTGTAGTTGAGTTAGACATAATGCCAAATGCCAAAAATATGCACGGGTTGGCCATTGAGGCAGGGGTGAAAAAGAGAAAAGATCCCTGATGCCGCACATAAACAGAGTTCTATGGTGGTAGGAGAGAGACAACCTCAGCCAGGCCATACCCCAACGTGTTTCACTCTGCTACCCAGAGCTTAGTCATGGGGAGGTGCAGCACCAGGGATCTTTCCTCTCTTCCATCCAGTGACGAGCTCCACCCCTTGCTGGCACTCTTGCAGCAGTTGCAGCCTTACCCACACTACTCCCTATAGTGATCAAGCCTGAGTGGCATACTAAAACACTGGGTCACATTGAGGCAGGGGTGCCAGCCTAATATGATTTGACACACTTTAACATCTTTTGACAAATGCCAAAATTACAGTCCATCTCTTGTATAGAATGGATTTGCTATGAAAAACACATTACTTTGTATAACACAATGGACTGTTGGATAACATTGCATGTCAAAATCTGACAGCAACTGTCCACTGTTCAGTTTATAGATACACAGTGCATTATTCATTAACAAATTATTCACGTGTCTTTTCAGTACATAGTTTCCTAGAAACACCAATTAGACATCCATGATAAAGTCCTCACACCCCCAGCAATTCTTTGAAAAACCAAACCCTTTCAGAAAATCCTGCTTGAACAACTTTGAGATTTACTTGCATTAGTTGGGGTCTGATGCAATGATCTATATGCTTGAATATCAATTTGGATCACATTATGCTCTCACTTTATGTCCAACAGGCTTTTCTGCTTCATGACCAGCTTGTTTTTCATGTTTTGGAGATGTTAAAGTTTGTAGAAGACCAAATGTGGCATTACATAATAAATGCCGCAGCTAGCTTTTATTTCATGGTCCCAAATCAAATTAAAGTGGATGTAACCCCAAACTTTTTTTAATTAAGACTTGCCCAGTATAGGATTTAATGTCATATGTGGCCAGTCTTGCCACAAAGAGTTAATTTCTGCAAGATAAAAACTGATGCAGAGAAATAGGAGTCAGCTCTTCCCCCTTGCTGTGAGTGACAAGTGATTTACACATCTCATGCACAAGCCTGAGAGAGGCATTCTGTGTACCTCCCATCCCCCCTCCTTTCTTCAGCTCTCCCAGGATTGGCTGCTCCACACCTCATCATAATTGGTCATGCTGAAGTCATGTTGTAACTTTTCTGGGTTTTGACTGGATGTTAGTGACCATAGCAGGGGAGTGTAGAGGTGGGTGGAGAGTCTACTGAAAAATACTTTAAAAAAAAAAAGCATCTAGCAAAAGAAGATCCCTAATGCAGAATCTTCTGCTTTGAGGTGCATCGGAAGCCTGGTCTCCAACTGTGTGCGGTATTTTCTACTGCCACCTCCCCTGTCAATTCTGTGTTAACAGATGCAACCAAAGTGTGCAGTGGGTTTGCAGGTATGTGTCACAGTCAAAAACCATCAGATGCTGAAGATTCTCCTTGAGTATGTAACGCTTGAAGAAAGTGATGACTCACTTCCCACTGGGAAGGTAAGCATGAAGATTCTCCTTTTGCTAAATATCATATATTATATATACACATATATTCACACACACACACACACACACACACACACACACACACACACAATCTCACAAGAGTGAGTATACCCCTCACATTTCTGTAAATATTTTATTATATACTGAAGAAAGTACACTTTGTTACAATATAAAGTGGTGTACAGCTTGTATAAGTGTAAATGTGTTGCCCGTCAAAATAATTCAACACAGAGCCATTAAGGTCTAAACCTCTGGCAACAAGAGTGAGTACACCCCCAAGTGGAAATGTCCAAATTAGCCATTTTCCCTCCCTGGTGTCATGTGACTTGTTAGTGTTACAAGGTCTCAGATGTGAATGGGGAGCAGGTGTGTTAAATGTGGTGTTCTCTCTCACTATCCCATACTGGTCACTGGAAGTTCAACATGGCACCTCATGGCAAAGAACTCTGAGGATCTGAGAAAAATAATTTTTGCTCTATATAAAGATGGCCTAGGCTACACAAAGCTTGCCAAGACCCTGAAACTGAGCTGCAGCACAGTGGCCAAGACCATACAGTGGTTTAACAGGACAGGTTCCACTCAGAACAGGCCTCGCCATGGTCTACCAAAGAGATTGAGTGCACATGCTCAGCGTCATATCCAGAGGTTGTCTTTGGCAAATAGACATATGAGTGCTGCCAGCATTGTTGCAGAGGTTGAAGGGGTGGGGGATCAGCCCGTCAGTGCTCAGACCATACGCTGCACACTACATCAAATTGGTCATGATGCACAAGAAAGCCCACTAACAGTTTGCTGAAGACAAGCAGACTAAGGACATGGATGTCCTGTGGTCTGATGAGACCAAGATAAACGTATTTGGTTTAGATGGTGTCAAGTGCGTGTGTGATGGCAACCAGGTGAGGAGTACAAAGACAAGTGTGTCTTGCCTACAGTCAAGAATGGTGGTGGGAGTGTCATGGTCTGGAGTTTCACAAGTGCTTCCGGAACTGGGGAGCTACAGTTCATTGAGGGAACCATGAATGCCAACCTGTACTGCGACATACTGAAGAGCAGGATTCCCTCACTTTTGGAGACTCGGCCGCATGAGAACATAACCCCAAACACACCTCCAACGACCACTGCCTTGCTGAAGGTAAAGGTGGATGGACTGGCCAAGCATGTCTCCAGACCTAAACCCTATTGAGCATCTTTGGGGCATCCTCAAATGGAAGGTGGTGGAGCGCAAGGTCTCTAACATCCATTAGCTCTGTGATGTCGTCATGAAGGAATGGAAGAGGACTCCAGTGGCAACCTGTAAAAGCTCGGGTGAACTCCATGCCCAAGAGGGTTTAGGCAGTGCTGGAAAATAATGGTGGCCACACAAAATATTGTCACTTTGGGCCCAATTTGGACATTTTCACTTAGAGGTGTACTCACTTTTGTTGCCAGTGGTTTAGACATTAAACTGTATGTTGAGTTATTTTAAGGGGACAGCAAATGTATACTGTTATACAAGCTGTACACTCACTACTTTACATTGTAGCAAAGTGTAATTTCTTCAGTGTTGTCACATGAAAAGTTATAATAAAATATTTACAAATATGTGAGGGGTGTGCTTACTTTTGTGAGATATACATACATATACATACACACACTTGTGAGGTTTGGTATCTGTTCACACCAAAGTTTATATCCTGTCATACTAAAACTATAGATATAAAGAACAAATATGCTATAAATGCCTACATGTACAATACCTACATATACAAGACCAGTTCCACAAAATGTAAGGTGAAAGCCTAAAGGCCTTCAAACCAGTCCAGAGAGTGGGTAAGCCTCTCAGAAGAGGACTTTGTCAGTTTTTGGTCTAAGGCAACTCACATGGCTTTGCTTTTAAACTGGTCCTGAATACGTATATAATCTTGGAGGAAGGGAAGATTATAATCGGATCCCCGAATATCTATATGACGTAACAAAAGTAATGACACAAAAGATGGAACAAGAAATGAGGGGTGGAGGAAACCATGCATTAGAGGATATGCATGCTGCAGTGGAGATAGGCAATTCACAGGTACCTCAGTAGTAACTCTGTAAGACAGTAATTTACTGGTGTACTGGTGAGAGAGAGGAAAAGAAGAAAGTTAGTGCACCAAACATAGATTCTGACAGATAACAGTAAACCTAGCACATCAGATGTAAGACAATCTGTTAGCAGGGAGGCCAAGCCCTTTCATCCTATTCAAGGGTAATAACATGCTTTCGTAAATTCTTGTAGATAGTTTCAAAAAGAAGGACATGTTGATGGTTAATTTTTCCACAACACTGAATTACACTGCATATTAAGTGGAGTTTTAATCGCAAACAAAAAATGTTAGAGGCATTAAAAAAAAAAAAAAAAAAAAAAAAACTCAAAATTCTTAATACCGGAAACTCAAGTATATTAGAAAACTGTAAATCAACAGTATTGTGTAAATGTTTTAGGGCAGGTGTGAAGAAATGCTGTAAAAAATATATATATATTTTGTTGGTTTATTTTTATAAATTTACAAAATGCATAGTGAGCGTAAAGAATTAAAATCTAAATGGCATCAATATTTGGTGCGACTACCCTTTGACTTCAAAACAGCATGGATTCTTCTAGGAACACTTGCACAGTTCAGAAATTACCACAGATCTTCTGTGGATGAAGGCTGCCTCAAATCTCAAGTCTCTTCATGTAATCCCAGACAGACTTCATGATGTGGAGATCAGGGCTCTGTGGGGGCCAGACCATCACTTTCAGGACTTCTTTTCGCTGAAGATAGTTCTTAATGACATTGGTTGTATGTTTGGGGTCCTTGTCCTCCTGCAGAATAAATTTGGGGCCAATCACACACCTCCCTGGTGGTATGTCATAATGCCTGCATATCTTAGCTTTGAGGAGATCATTGATCGGGCAACGTTCAGGACCGTAGATGCAGTGGTCGGCCAAGGAAACTTAATGCAGCAGGTGAAAGACACTTAATTTCCCTTCAACATCGGAAGGTGTGCAGCAGTGCCATTAGCACAGAACTGGCAAAAACTAGTGGCATTTAGGTTCACTTAAAAACTGTCCAGGGAATTCTTGCCTGAAGTTGTCTTCGTGGAAGAATTGCAGCCAATTCTTTTTTTTTTTTACTGCTCAAACACGCCACTGCCCAAAACTGCTGATAACAGCCTATGTGTGCATGGACACATAGGATAACATGGAGAGGTTAATGACTGTAGAAAAAAAACATCTACTGCCAAAAAAAGCTTCTGTAAAAACGTAAAAAAAACGTCCAGTGTACATGAGGCCTAATAGTCTTGTCATTCCCCAAGGGACTCTGTACACATAGAACTTGATCCTATTCAAATCTTTTCAGTGGTTTAAAAAAAAAACAAATGTTTGTTTGTTTGTTAGTGCTGGCTGTAGCTCCACCCCATGCACGGTTGCCTGCATTTATGAGGAGAGTACACATGTAACTGTCAGCTTGTGTTTTAGACGTTAACTTTTAGGCCCTGTACACACGACCGAGTTTCTCATCAGAATTCAGCCAGAAACTCGATCGGAGCTGTATTCTGCCGAGAAACCCGGCCGAGGAAACCGACGAGGATCTCGTCGGGCCAAATAGAGAACATGTTCTCTATTTCCTCGTTAGTCAACGGGTAAACTTGGCTCACCGAGATCCCCGGCGGCTTCACAATGAACTCGACGAGCAAAACGATGTGTTTTGCCCGTCGAGTTCCTCGGATGTGTGTACGGGGCCTAACACAGCAAATAATGTTTTCCACCGTCATAAAAAGTTTTCAGTGAATTCAGCTTAACGAAAAAATAATAAAATACTGAACTGAAACCATTTGCAATATTACACAATTTAAACAAGACATTGCTGTAAATTTATATGAACACCTAAATTAAAATGTAGGTTATACTGTGTATAAAGTCAGCTATCATATGATCAAGATTTTGACTTAAAGCAGTGGTTCACCCTTAACAACTTTCTATCATTAAATTAGGCATAGTAGCGCGAGCTACAGTATGCCTGTATTTATTTTTTTAGCCCGGTACTCACTCTACAATCCTAGCGAGACGATTCCGACTCCCCGCGGGGAATGGGCGTTCCTATCCAGAGGCAGCATGATTGACGGCCGGCTTTGGCACGTCACGCTCCCCGAAGATAGCCGGAGTAGGTCTCGGCTCTTCACGGCGCCTGCGCACAGACTATGCGCAGGCGCCGTGAAGCGCCAAGTCCTATTTCGGCTATTTCCAGAGAAGCGTGACGCGCCATAGCCGGCCGTCAATCATGCTGCCTCTGGATAGGAACGCCCATTCCCCGCGGGGAGTCGGAATCGTCTCGCTAGGATTGCAGAGTACCGGGCTAAAAAAATAAATACAGGCATACTGTAGCTCGCGCTACTATGCCTAATTTAATGATGGGAAAAAAAAAATGTTTTATTAGGGTGAACCCCCTCTTTAACAATGTTCTCCAAACAAATCACTTTTACTGACATACTGTTATTATTAGGTGTTTTTTGCCTACTTGGATTTATAGCTTTTCTTACTGTACATCTGTGTCTGGATGTTTTTTCAGGTATTAATTGCTCTAAGATTGAAAATGAGTGAACTTACAGTAGATTCATCCACTCGATCACGCCTCTTGCTTTTAAGCGTCTCAAAATCATCCATAAGCGTTTGCATGAGGTTTCTTGGACGCTGGGAGCCAGTAGCATCTTCTAGCAGAACTTCGGGTGGTGTGGGGGAACATTCTGCTTTTGATGTAGATGAAGTCCTTACTTTCTCGATTTTGCCTAGATAGATCAGAAAATATTAGCAAAATTAACAATTGGTCATATTTAGTATCATATATGTAACATTACTTAAAAAAAACTTACACCAAGGCAAAGTGCAATGTGTAAGCTATGTTTTCGCAATCACCGTTCTAAAATGCCTAAATCACTGTTCTGCCTCCAGAAAGTAGAATTAAAATGGTCAATATGGGCCCTACACTAACTAGTAGAATGTCATTCAGAATTTTGTGATTTTAATAGGGTATTCAGTACATTTTCTAATTGTTAGTGTTGTCAAATTGATGTTTGTTTTCAAACGCAGGGACAAGAAAATTCAAAGCAACAGAATGGAAAATATTTCCAAAACAATTGGATTTATAACAGTGTAGGGGGTTCTTTGTTCAGGAAAGTCTAATTCATTCCAAAGTGTTAAACGCAAACAAAAGTTGGAAGTACTTTCAAAAAGGTTAGCCGGCAAGTAATTGGGGTTGATTTACTGAAGGCAGATAGACTGTGCACTTTGCAAGTGCAGTTCCACTTTGCAACTGAATTTGCTCCAGAGCTTAGTAAATGAATGGAAGCTCTGCTGACTACCATCGTCCAATCATGTGCAAGCTATTTGGACCCCCCTATTTGATCCGGTTACCGGGTTAGAGGGGTTGAGCCATAAAAAGTTGACCTAAGGGGAAAGAAGGTATACATCTGGCCTGCAAAAGTATGGCTGGTGACCATGAAGGATTTCCAAAGTTTTTTTGAAGCTACGTGGTACATCCTGACTGACTGACTGATCTCTGGGGTAACTTAATATTTATAAAGCGATGTTATAGCTCTCCCAATGCTAGAAGTGATTCCTCACTCTATAAAACATAATCACACACACACACACACTCGTTTCAACTGGGTGTATATGTCATAGAGCCCTTTGCAGAATGACTAGGTCTTGGATTGTGATGTTATAACTGCATTACTGGGGTCCATGGTAGGGTGACCACACGTCCCGGATTGCCCGGGACAGTCCCGCATTTTGCAGATCTGTCCCGCATTTTGCAGATCTATCCCGGGCACCTTCATTCCAGGTCAATACAGTGTCCCAGAATGAAACTTACACAGCCAACCCTCGGGCCAATCTGATGCCCCCAAAAAAGGCCGCCACATCACCCTTTTGCTCACTGACAGTACTTGTCCTGGCCGGGAATGCCTGGAGGAGCACAATCCCCTCCCCCTGCTTGTAATTGGAGAAATCATAAATCCCACCTCTTGTGTCCAATCACTGTGCTGTGATTCGTTGCAGCACAAGCTGATTTTTGGAAAGGGAGGGTGTCCCTGAATTATCCATAATAATAAGCTATTAATGGCTCATAGATTCATGCACTACAAATGATTGTTTACTTGGAAATATATTTAGTATAAAGAATATAATTTTTGTTTAATTGTATTGTATTTTCTTGTGGAATCAATTTTTCCCTTTAAAATATATTGTTTTGCAATTCCATCTGGAAGAAATAAACCAGGCATTATGGATATACAGTATAGAGAGAGGGGCAAATGAGGGAATAGTCTCTCTAGACTTTATACGGTATGTATGCATTTGTCCCATGTGCAGTTTTAGGACCCAGCAACGTGTGCACTAAATATGCAATTCTGTCTATATATATATATTTTTTGGAACGGCACAAGTCTGTGGCCCATTCACTTCCTGGGGTCATGCCCTTGCCCTAGGGACATTTCTTAGCAACTATGCCTCATGGAGTTTGCAATTTTTTTCAGAGTTATACATACACACACACACATGCATTGTGATGTGCTGTATGTGCATTGGTGTATCATTTAAAATTATACATCAATACAGCCCACCACAGTACCCATAGATCAATGTTCATTATGATGACATGCAGTAAAATGAGCATTTTACCATACATCATTGTAAGGTACATGTGAGAAAGTGGCTTGACAGTATTCCTGGTGCTTAAATTCTCAGAATTATAACCGTAAACAAAGACAAAGATAACTTGGGTGACTTAATCTGTCAGTAGTGTTAGCCCTCTAAATAGGTAATGAACGGAGAAAGCAACACAGAATTAGGTCAGACTTGGTTATATCCAATATCTTTTTAGTAACCTGCATCAAATTCTATCAAAATTAAATCTTGCCAATTATAATTTCATTAATACTTAGTAATTGCATTAACCAATTTTTTTAAGTGCCATTCTTCATAAGAGAATTGGTTTACTGCTACTTATATATGAATGTGGGTCATCACCATTTGACAAAATAATGCAAGCTTTCTATCCTGAATACTTTAAAGAAACCATGTTGGGTCTAAACAAATCAAAACTCCCCTACAATAGAATAGGTAGTAGTACATTTCCTCTGTTCCAGCACTATAGCCCCAGTATCTTTTTTCTGCATAATATACTGTATGACCACTAGGTGTCACACTGTTAAAGTGAAAAGATTTGTCTTCAAGGAGCCATAACATCCAGACTTCATTATAAAAAAGGAAAAGTTAACAGTTTTAGGCCTCAGGTACACAGGCAGAAAGAATCTTTTTCTAACACTTATTTTCAGCCAATGTGTCCATGCGCATTGTGGAATTTAGATTGCCATTATAAAGCAGCTTTCAGGAGCATAAAAAACAAAAATGCCCCAAATCTGTATTCAGAGAGGAGATTACTAGCATCATTTACACACAAAAAAAATGCATATATGTGGTTAGAATAAACGAATATCCTAGCCAACATAAATGGTGCACTTAAGCATATACTTCTAACTGCCACATGCCCGTACACACACATAATTACACATCAGTAGGGATGAGCCGAACACCCACCTGTTCGGTTCGCACCAGAACTTGCGAACACACCAAATGTTCTTGTGAACTTTAGAACACCGTTAAAGTCTATGGGACTCGAACATTTGAAATCTAAAGTGCCAATTTTAAAGGCTAATATGCAAGTTATTGTCCTAAAAAGTGTTTGGGGACCTGGGTCCTATCCCAGGGGACATGTATCAATGCAAAAAAAAGTTTTAAAAACTGATGTTTTTTCGGGAGCAGTGAATTTAATAATGCTAAAAGTGAAACAATCAAAGTGAAATATTACTTTAAATTTCGTACCTAGGGGGGGGGTGTAAAGTTAGCATGTGAAATAGCGCATTTTTCAAGTACATAGAACTGTCCCTGCACAAAGTGTCATTTCTGAAAGGAAAAAAAGTCTTTTAAAACCGGACTAGAATGAATTGTCGGCTAGGCAATTCAGAGAGAATTTATTCATAAAAAATAGCGTGGGGGTCCCCTCAAACTCCATTACCAGGCCCTTCAGGTCTGGAATGGATATTAAGGGGAACTCCACCCCAAATTAAAAAAAAAAATGGCATGGAGTTCCCCCAAAAATTCACACCAGACCCCTTATCCGAGCACGTTAACCTGGCCGGCAGAAAAGAGGGGGGGGACAGAGTGCGCCCCCCCTCTCCTGAACCGTACCAGACCACATGCCCTCAACATGGGGCAGATGTCCCCATGTTGATGGGAACAAGGGTCTCATCCCCACAACCCTTGCCCGGTGGTTGTGGGGGTCTGCGGGCGGGGGGCTTATCAGAATCTGGAAGACCCCTTTAACAAAAGGGACCCCCATATCCTGGCCCCCCTTATGTGAATTGGTAATGGGGTGCCCCTAGGATCTGGGGGTCCCCTTTGTTAAAGGGGTCTTCCAGATTCTGATAAGCCCCCCACCCGCAGACCCCCACAACCACCGGGCAAGGGTTGTGGGGATGAGGCCCTTGTCCCCATCAACATGGGGACATCCGCCCCATGTTGAGGGCATGTGGCCTGGTACGGTTCAGGAGAGGGGGGGCCGCACTCTGTCCCCCCCTCTTTTCTGCGGCCGGACAGGTTAACGTGCTCGGATAAGGGGTCTGGTGTGAATTTTTGGGGGAACTCCACACCATTTTTTTTTAAAATTGATGGCGGGGTTCCCCTTAATATCCATTCCAGACCTGAAGGGCCTGGTAATGGAATTTGGGGGGACCCCCACGCTATTTTTTTTTTTTTTAATGAATAAATTCTCTCTGAATTGCCAGAGCCGACAATTTATTATAGCCGCAAGTCCGGTTTTAAAAGACTTTTTTTCCTTTCAGAAATGACACTTTGTGCAGGGACAGTTCTATGTACTGGAAACATGCGCCATTTCACATGCTAACTTTACACCCCCCCCCCCCCAGGTACGAAATTTAAGGTAATATTTCACTTTTATTGTTTCACTTTTAGCATTATTGAATTCACTGCTCCCGAAAAAACAGCCGTTTTTAAAACTTTTTTTGCATTGAGGACAGGACCCAGGTCCCCAAACACTTTTTAGGACAATAAATTGCATATTAGCCTTTAAAATTAGCGCTTTAGATTTCTCCCATAGACTTTAACAGGGTGTTCTGCGGCTTTTCAAATTTGCCCCGAACACCCCTAATTGTTCGTTGTTGAACACCCCTAAGAGTTCGACTCAAACTCGAAGCTCATCCCTACTCATCAGTTATACTAAAGGAGCCAAGAATGTGTGTAAAGGTGACAATTGATTAGGTGGCTGTACAGCTCCTGGATCGATTCTAAGGACCCCCACCCCACCTTGTCCCATCTGCAGGACTAGAAACCACAAGATGGAAGTCACTCATGTCTCGTTTCCACTGAGCGGAACGGTTCGGGTCGGTACAGTTTGGAGGGGTTAGAATGGTCCGGCCTATTCAGGTGAGCGCTTCCACTGCAACAT
This sequence comes from Rana temporaria, assembly GCF_905171775.1. Taxonomy (NCBI): domain Eukaryota; kingdom Metazoa; phylum Chordata; class Amphibia; order Anura; family Ranidae; genus Rana; species Rana temporaria. Next base: position 336,606,798 of record NC_053489.1, on the reverse strand, counting down.
CAGTCTCAGCTAGGCTATCATAGGGAGAGGATCTCCTCTCCCTGTGATAGCTGAAGCTGCACGGAGCTGGTGCACGGAGCTATTTGCGTAGTGCTGCGCCTGCGCACTACTACTTTACCTGCACCCGATGCTCTACTTTCTGTTCCCCGTTCCCTGAGCCTTAACGGGGGACGGGGAGTAGAGCTGCGGGCACGGGGTGTAGTTAGCGCTGGCGGGAGGCACGCTGACAGCGCTATCGGGCATTGGGATCCCGATATCGCTGTGGATCTATCGCGCTCGCGGGGAGGCATGACAGCGCTATCGGGCAGAGGGATCCCGATATCGCTGTAGATCCCGAAGTGACATTGTAATGAAGGAGAACATTTATTAGCCTGACATTGTAATAAAGGAGAACATTTATTAGCCTAGTAAATGTATGAGCTTCTGTGGCCCGATTCCGCTCTCGGAATCGGGCCACAGAGGCCATGTGAGCTCCGTGCACCAGCTCCGTGCAGCTTCAGCTATCACAGGGAGAGGAGATCCTCTCCCTATGATAGCCTAGCTGAGACTGATGTTCGCGTCGATACTTGAAGTTTAAATATGTCACGTGACAGGAGTGAGCCAATAGGATGTGATGGAGGCGGACCATCTCATCCGATGGCAAATCTCATTTCGTGGCAATGCACCGGGACCACGTTGGACGAGGCTGCTTTTCTGCCAGGTATGCCTAGTTGTCTTGACTGGGGCCTGCACTTTGCAGGTGATCCTGTGCCGTCTGTCCTGCCACTCAAATGGAGGAAACCAGGGGAGGACCAAGCGGAAAGCTGGCATCTCAGGAGAGGCCTGGTAACTTTATTGGAGGATGCACCATATTCTATGATGCCTTACAGTGTTGCCAGGTCGGCTTAAAGGCTCTAAACTGTATGGCTGGAAATCCGAGTATTAAATCCTGTGGCAGAGGATTCTGGAACAGTTTATTTCTACCTTCAAAGAAAGGTCTGTGGCAGAGACTGTATTCTTTTTTTGTCCGTGCATCATCCATGCTGCTAGGCTCAGGATATCCGGGTGAGCAATAGCCACTCTGAGGAAAGTGGCGAGTGTGACTTTTGAAACTTAGAAGTTCCCCAGTGATCTGCATTGTGTGCCTGAACCTTCCCCTCATCCTCCATCCCTCTACCTATACAAGTTTGTGTGAAATAAAACCTGACAGAAAAGGGATTTACAACTTGTGTGGACATTGAAGTTTCTTAGACTCTCATCACATCCCCATAGACAGCGAAGAGCGAGGTAACCTGCAAGGCCAAAAACTAAACCAGTAGCTCCTATGGGGGTAGTGCTACACACACACCATAGTTTGCAGACTAACATATGAGCAAACCAAACATACGCTTATTCGGATTTTTTTTTTTACCAAAAATATGTAGAAGAATACATATTAGCCTACATTTATGAAGAAATTTCATTTTTTATTGGATAGGTTTTGGTTTAGCAGAAAGTAAAAAATATAATTTTTTTTCAAAAATTGAATTTTTTTGGCTTATAGAGCAAAAAATAAAAATCCCAGTGGTGATCAAATACTACCAAAAGCAAGCTCTTTTTGTGAGGGGGGGAAAAAAAATGACATTGTTTGTGTACAACGTTGCATGACCGGCGCAATTTTCAGTTAAAGAAACAGTGTCATATAGCTCAAAAATGGTCTGGTCATGAAGGAGGATAAATCATCCAGAGGTCAAGTGGATAAACAATTTAAAATGGCTTTAAAATCATGGTATTAAATTGTTTTTGCCTCTTGTGTTTGAACTCTGTTTACCAGCTTCTAGGGGCAATGTACACATTTTACAATAGGAGGTACGATAATTGATTTCTATTGTGAGTGTAGGTTTAACCACTTCCATACCAGGCACTTACGCACCTTCCCGCCCAAGCCAATTTTCAGCTTTCAGCACTGTCGCACTTTGAATGGCAATTGCGCAGTCATGCTACACTGTACCCAAACAAAATTGGCGTCCTTTTTTCCCCACAAATAGAGCTTTCTTTTGGTGGTATTTGATCACCTCTGCGATTTTTTTTTTTGCGCAACTAAAAAAAGACTGAAATTTTTTTTTAAAAAATTACGTTTTTATTTTTTTCCTGTTAATTTTTTTGTAAATAAGTTTTTCTCTTTCAATTACGGGCACTGATATGGCAGCACTGATGGGCACCGATGAGATGGCACTGATGGACATCGATGAGGTAGTACTAACGGGCACAGATGAGGTGGCACTGATTGGCGGCGCTGGTATGCGGCACTGATGGGCACACATAGGCGGCACTGATGGGCACACATAGGCGGCACTGATGGGCACACATAGGCGGCACTGATGGGCACTCAGGCGGCACTGATGGGCACTCAGGCGGCACTGATGGGCACTCATAGGCGGCACTGATGGGCACTCATAGGCGGCACTGATGGGCGGCACTTATGGGTGGCACTGATGGATACTTATGGGTGGCACAGATGGGCACTGATAGGTGGGCACTGGGCATGGATGGCACTGTGGGGTGGCACTGATGGACACTGGGGTGGCACTGATGGACACTGGGGTGGTACTGATGGACACTGGGGTGGCACTGATGGACACTGGGGCGGCACTGATTTTCCCAGGTTGCCAGTCAGTGCCCATTTGTGGGCACTGATTGGCATCTTTTTATATGGTTTTTTTATTTTTTTGCAGGCTTTTTAATTTTTTTGCCCACCCTGGTGGTCCATGGTGGGCATCCCTGGTGGTCCAGTGTGGCGATTCAAGGGGGGGCTGCGCTGATAAACAATCAGCGCGAACCCCCCCTGTCAGAAGAGCCGCCGATCGGCTCTCCTCTACTCGCGTCTGCCATCAACGGCTCTTCCTGTTTACATCGTGATCAGCCGTCATTGGACACGGCTGATCACGTGGTAAAGAGTCTCCGCCGGAGGCTCTTTACTGAGATCGGAGATGCAGGGTGTCAGACTGACACCCCGCATCACCGATCGCCGCGCTACGCGCCCCCACGGGCGCGCACAGCATGAAATCCTGCAGGACGTTCTGGAACGTCCTGTCAGGATTTCAGAACCACTTCCCGGACGTAAATCGGCTATAGGCCGGGCGGGAAGTGGTTAAGTAACCACTGGCATACCTCCCAACTGTGCCTGATGTCGAGGGACTGTCCCTCATTGAACAAAATCCCTCTGTCCCTCTTTCCTTCTCATTTGTCCCTCATTTTGGTCTGATCTACTGTCTATAAAATTGTACATACAATGCCCTTTCTGTCTTTCAAATGGTGTTTCCCATGGCTAAACCTTTCATCCAATTTCTAAATTGCTATATTATATCAAATATCAATATCAAAAGCCAATATAAAAAGGAAAAGCACTTTATCGTATAAATTTGCCTTTAAAGGGGTGTGGTAGGGTGGGGGTCCTATGCCTACGTGCTTTTGCTAATAGGTGTCCCTCGTTCCCATCTCAAAAAGTTGGGAGGTAGGGTGTCCCAAGAGACTATCTCAGAGATTAATTGCACATGTTAAAAGGAATAAAGAAGATATCCAATGAGAATGGAACTATTATTGTCGCTTTCCTTGTTATAACCTATACTCAGGCACTTGCCAACAATAGTGGGATCACAGTGATTGCCACTGTGGGACCGCACCCGTTCCCGCAACCGCCTGCACAGAAAGATGCGCTGCTGTTCGGGAGATGCGTGGTGGTGCCATTAATCCCAATGCTACCCCCACGCACTAGAAACCACAGTGCAGCTTCCCGCACTTAGAACCACATTGCTCTCATGGTTTCTGTGCAGCAAGCATTTTCAAAAATGGAACAAGGACCCTTTCAAATGAATGGGCTGCCGTGCCTGCGCAAAACACAGCTTGCAGAGCCGCACAGTGTGACTCTAGCCTAAGGGGTCCATTTATCAATATTCTCAAGGAATATTTACAGAACTTTACCCAAGACTTACCAAAACGGAATCTTATGTTAAAAATGGGTGAAAGTTGTGTAAAAGTTAAGTGAAAACATTAATAAAAAAACATCTAGATATTCGAATGGAAAACAATCACACACAACCAGCCTGTTGGATGTTTCATGTGATTTTTGCCAGGCTATAGCTGCTAGCAATAATCACTGTTCTCCCGACCAGGACAGCTCCCCCTGTGAGAACACAATAGCTCCGTGAGGGATTCGCCACAAACACTGTTTTTGACGACGGAATCTAGTGATTTTCTTTCCTGCAACCAAGAAAATCATACATGGATATCTTCATTAAATAGGTTAGGGTTTTGTAGCCATAATGATATGGTTGAAGATTGGCTGAGCTAGCTCATTCAGTAGGTAGTGCGTTAATCATACTGTACAGCACCATGGGCGCGGCTGGTGCTCAACATTTTGGGGGGGGGGGCACAAACAGAAAAATTCTGAAAAAAACCCCATCAATTGCAGCATCACTGTGCCATCAAATGACACTGCGCCCCCCACACGCCCACTGTCTGACCAGCACTTACCCCATCATGGTGTCGGGTCAGGCAGTGGGTGATGGCGGCGAGCTGTGGGACAGGCAGTGGGTCAGGCAGCGGTGAGCCGTTTCCTAAACCTCCTCTTCTGAAGTCCACTGCTGGTGCTCCTGGTTCTGTCCATGCTCCCCCAATGCTTGTGCATGCTTGATCCCGAGCTGGGCTGTTTACGCCTGTTCAGACACCTAGCTGCTGTCAGCCAAGCCTGTGACAGTAGGGAGAGGGGAGAAGAGCTGCTGCAGATGTGCACATTGCTGGATCAAGATCACGCTCTGGTAAGTATACAGGGAAGTAGGAGGCTACAGGGGAGCCACTATTAAAAAAAAAATGTTTTAATTTAATGCAGATAACGCATTAAAAAAAAGTAAAAAAAAAAAAAACACACAACATATCTTTACAACCACTTCAACTCCCAATGAGCAGAAATCATCATTGGTGGCCAACTTAACTATCACCCACCGTAGATATACAGCGGTAGATCACGTACCTAGTATGTAATCTGACACTTCTGGGTCCATGGATTTAAAAAAAAAAATGTTACTCTTTTTTTTTTTTAAGCATGCGATTCAAGCCAGAGGCTCCAATAGGCTTGAAAAAAGGGTGGGCTGGGGGGACAGAGCACTGCACCCCCAAGCCCACCTAGTTGTGCGACAATAGCGAATTCAAATTTGCTTTTGTCACACCGATTCTCCTCCCAGCCAATCAGGAAGCGCGTCTTAAGGGAGGGAGGAGACGCACGGCCGCTGTGATGATGAGGAGATGCAGGCAGAAGCTTCTGCCTGGAGGAAAGCGATGCCCGCGCCATAGATGGGCCAAGTGTAGGGCTGGTAACCGACGGACCCACGCGCGGGGGGATTCATGGCTGTGGGTGCATTGTTTGCTGCCACACCCACAAATATACCACTAGCTCTGAAAACACTCATCTCTCCGCTGGGTAGAAAGAGCTGGTCCTCAAGAGTTACAGCCTCTGGCAAGGTCTTTAGCATTGACACTTCCACCGATTGTGGTTCTTTCCACTATCCCCCTTTTCTCCATAGGACACAGTAATGATGTAGAGGCCAGCATGACACGTCAGAGGTCCCAGAAGACTGTGGGACCATTCACAATGGGAAGCTTGCGGCTTCACAGCCGGGTGCTCACGGTTAAGATGCCGCCACAGGGTACCAGAGGGCTCAGGTGAGCACAGTACTGGATCCTAGGACAGGCGAGTATCTGTTTGTTTATTACAGTTTTTGTACCTGCTGACCTCATTTTTCAAAATGCTACTGGAGCTCCTCTTTAACTGGGTACACACGGTCCGAATATCACAAGGAAACAAGCAACAATTTAAACACGTTTTCTATAAAATAAGGATCGTTTAGAGCCACTCATCAGGATTTTATTGCTTTCTGTGCACTCATGAGGAAAGCCAAGTTGCACCCAAGTCTAATAATGAATAATTGCTAGATTTACCACTCTCTTTAGAAATATACTTGGCATTAGAAGGCTGGCTTCACATTTTGTTGATGGCTGTTTTTCTTGTCACATCAGTTCAATGTGGGCTTATCCACGAGTGCTTTGTAGAAAAGCCTCTATTGAAAAGAGATTTAGGAGACAATACTTATGTACATAACACACATTTGTTTGGTGAACTCTTTCCCAGTGAGCTAATTGGCTCGTAATTTCCAACAGATGGCATTAAGCCAGACAGAGGAGAAAATGCAATGCAGTAGACAATTCATGGAAGACTTCTGCATATTTTAAAGAGGTTGTAACCCTAAAAGAAAAAAAAAAAAAAAGGGAGGAAATTTCATTCTGTTCTTTTAAAGCAGGTTAAATGGCAGTGTGCTTGTGCTGTCTAATCTGTCCCATTCTATGCTGTATGAGCACCATGGGAAATGTAGTTCCAAAACATCTGGCGTGCCAAAGTTTGCCATTACTGGCCTAGGTGAACTGACCACGGTAATCATGGCTGCTGATCCAGGATACCGTGGTCAGTTTTTACGTGCCCCTGTCATCCTGCTGTGTTAGAGTCTCTCCTCTCCCCTCCCTTGCCTGTCAGCTCCTAGTGTGTGAGCCAAAGGCTCCTGCTGCTATCAATCTGTCCAATGAGGAGAGAGACAGCAGCTAGCGCCACTGTGCTTGTGCACATCGCTGAATCAAGTCAGGCTCAGGTAAGTAAAAAAGGGGGGGTCTGGGGGGAGCTGCAGCACAGAAGGTTTTTCATCTAATGCATAGAATGCATGAAAGGTGAAAAACCTTGAGGCTTTACAACCACTTTAAAGTGGTTGTAAACCCTATTAAAAAATAAAAATAAAAAAATAAAAAGCCCTACAAGACATGAACATTTTTTCTCGTACAAAACCAGAGATTGTATGATTGTTGTTTTCATCCGAAAATACAATACAAATACGTTCTATCGCTTTTGAGTATTTATTCTGTCGTATGAGAGTTTTCGTACCCTCTTCATTTTCGGTATGGAAAACATCTATTCTGTAACAGATTGGCTACCATTCACAGCTGCACCAGATTCTGAGTGCTACAGTTTTAGTAAATCTCCCCCTATGCATTATCTGCTGTTTGCTGGTAGTGGACCATCTCCCAGGAAGCTGAGGTGGCGGAATAATCTATTAGGAGTGAGCCATTCAAATAGCAGAGAGAGGAGTCTTCAGACAGGAACTGGGTTAGTACATACTATAGTGGGATGTGCCTTGTTCATTTCATGTTGGGAGGTTTACAACCACTTTGATTTCATCATGTATTATTTAAGAAATTAAACTATTTGCTGTGGATTTCTTGTCCTGGGACATCACTGCTGATTGTGCTGCCTTATAGAAGAATTCCAGATTTTATACATAGTTACATTAGTCCGGCTCAGACCAAATGTAACTATGCATATTCCGTGCTTGGCTGATCACCCTGGAAGCTGGAAATCACTGAAGAAGACACCGCTACTCCAGTGATCTCTATTTTCTTCTGCACCCTATGCCAAGGGGCTGCCCTGCTGCATTCCGAACCCAAGGAGGTCAGCTGTTTGGCACAAGAGCCATTTAGAAAATGCTTTGCATTTTCCTGAATGTATGTAAAGGGATTGGACGAGTTGGAAAAGTGGGGTGGCACAAATACACTCAAATGTGATGCAAGAGCTTTTAAAAGAATCATATTAATTTATGCACATCTAAAAGATCATAGCAAGTTTTCTTTATTCTAGTAAAGCAAACATTTTTTTTAGGTCCATAAACTCCTGAAGCGGTTTTCTTTTTTTATCATTATAAAAAAAAAAAAAAAAAAAAATGATATGTATATATAGCTCAAATGCTTTTTTTTTTTTTCATTTTGGGAAGTTTTTAAATTTTAGCTAACTCCAATGGGGAGATTACACTTGTCTATTTGTCCTGTTGGCCATTATCACTGAAATACAAACTGATGGGAAAACCTAAACAATTTTACAGTTCTCAAAATAGCAATAGAGGGGAAAACTTAATGGGCACAACTTTCTAAGGGGGTAATTAAAGGGGTTGTAAATGTAATTTTTTTTTTCCTAAATAGCTTCCTTTACCTTAGTGCAGTCCTCCTTCACTTACTTCATCCTTCCATTTTGCTTTTAAATGTCCTTATTTCTTCTGAGAAATCCTCACTTCCTGTTCTTCTGTCTGTAACTCCAAACAGTAATGCAAGGCTTTCTCCCTGGTGTGGAGTGTCGTGCTCGCCCCCTCCCTTGGACAACAGGAGAGTCAGGACACTCTCTACGTTGTAGATAGAGAAAGGAGCTGTGTGTTAGTGGACGTCTTGACTCTCCTGTAGTCCAAGGGAGGAGGAAGGCACGACACTTAACACCAGGAAGAAAGCCTCACATTATTGTGTGGAGTTACAGACAGAAGAACAGAAAGTGAGCATTTCTCAGAAGAAATAAGGACATTTAAAAGCAAAATGGAAGGACGAAGTAACTGAAGGAGGACTGCACTAGGGTAAAGGAAACTATTTTGGAAAAAAAAATGTTTTACCTTTACAACCCCTTTAAGTACACTTTGTAGAGATTCTTTCCCTTCCAGTTCTAATTTCACAACTGAAAGTAAAGGGAAATCTCCCAAATTGGACACAGACAACATACAATAAAATTAAAAAATGTTTAACCCCTCCCTTAACCCATCTAAAATTGTAAAAAAAAAAAAAAAAAAAAAAATGTATTCAGGGATTTTAGAAGAATAAAAAACAAAACAAACAAAAAAAAAAAACACGTACCTGGTGCAGTTTTGTAGGACGCCGTTCGTGTTGGCATCACAGGCACATTTTTGCTTGATGGACTTGTTGGACTTTGCAAGCTTTGCCTTTGTCTCTGCTTCTTCAACTCTTGCTCCCTCTCCTGTGCAGCTCTGATCTCCTCTTCAATCATTGACAGTGTTCTCTGCTTCCTTGATCTAAGTTTAAAAGGGCCAACTGTTACCTCGGATTCTTGTGTTGCCAGAATGGAAGCAGTGCTTCTGAGTTCAGCAGCTTGGGAATACTTGCTAAAATAGCTCTCCTGCCTAGTTTCTTCAATGGGATCTTCTTCAGTTACTGGAGGTATAGACAAAGGTTCAGGGATTCTGTGTTGCTTAGTTGGAGGCTCTTGCTCTGAAGCCTCTGGTGTTACTGCCGTACCTCTTGTTTGTTGCACCGGTGAAGAAATTTGAGGTGGCTCAAATATGGTTTCATCTTGACCCTCTGGAGTATATGGCCTTGAATCATCTTTTACTATGTCTTTCTGTTCATTGAAGTCTTCCCTCCTTTCATGGTTGGGCACTGCTGGATGCTCTTGTATACTGTAGTTTCTTATCCCAGCTTTTTCAGAAAGAGCTTGTTGAATTACATTTTGTACTAACACACCAGCCTGATATTCGATCGGATCCTCAGAAGCAATAGAGTCATGCATTGAAGATGGTGAAGAAAAGCCTTGATCACTAAATGACTTGGACACTCCCTCGACTGTGTAATCATTCTCATGTAAAGGTGTGTGTGGCTGTGAGAAGTCACCAAGTGAATGTTCATGCAGGGTATTAATAGTTTCATTTGATGCACCACTGTCACTAATATTGTCCATACTGAAATCATTTGAAAGTGTCTCCATAACTGTGGTGTCCTGAGATTTTAAAGATAAGTCATCTAAACCAGAGTCCAGCTCCTCAGGTATAGAACACACTATAACAGATTTAATGATCTGATCTGAAATGTCAGGATCATCATCCTTCACAACGGTAAATTTTGCTGAAGCACTGACAAATTCATGGTCTTCTGTCAAGGCCTCACCAGAGTGTTCGCTTGAGGACTTTGGTAAAGGGGTCTGGTCGGTCCTTTGCTGGTCTTCAGAAGAACAGAGAACTTTTTCTGCTTTGACTAGTGACACGTCATCAGGTTTGACCGTTTCACACTCATTAAATGGATTCGTTGGTGTGACAGATGACTGAGCTTTGTTATCATGGCTTACTTTATAGAAAGGTTTCACAGAAAAAAGGTTGGAAGCAACTGATCTCTTTGGTGGAGCTCTGAAGCTGGTCTGGCTTGTATTTTCCATGTTTAAAAACTGTTTTCTTGCCGCTGAGAAATCTATTTGTTCAGTAACAACGTCTTCCTTATTCACAGTAGGAGAGGTTTCTGAAGGTACGGGTGAAACAGAAACACTTTTATTTGGTGGGGAAGGTACGGTCTGCTGTTTTTGTTTGCGCTCTTTATATTTCAGATGGGACTCCAGGTGGTCAGAATCTAGCTGCTCCTCTATTGTTTTTTCTTGAGGTGGATTCCACCACTTGGTTGCAATACCTGGATTCTTCTTCACAGCTTGGCTTTTAATAAGCTCAATTCTCTCCTTTTCCAGTTCTACAACTTCCTCTGATGGTCTGACTTTTCTTACTCTTATATGTTCCTTCTCATTGAAATCCTCAAAAAGTTTTGATGGCTTTTTTTCCTCATGGAATGCACGAAGTTCAAACTTTGCTTCTTTTTTAATGACCTTTGGAATATTCTCTCCATCTTTTGATGACCTCCGTGAACTATTTGAGGAATTTGGGCTGGCAGGGTATGTAAATATATCAGCGTGATCATCTTTCAACTCCTCTCTAGAATGTCCATTAATTTTAATTGATTCCACGCTTTCTGTGGATTTATCAATTTCTACAACTGGGAGAGGTTTACGATCCACTACTATAATATCCATTTCTGGAGCGAAACAGTCATTGCTAATGCTAACAAAAGGACTTGAGCCATCAACAGTTATAGTAGCAGTTGGTTCTGGAGAAGTCGATCCATTGAAGGGGTTGTCTGCAGCGTCACAACAGTTTGCTTCTAACACATCATCTAAGTATTGTATCTCTTTAGCAACATCGCTGTCTAAGGATTCGTGTCTGTCCTTAAGTCCATTATGGCTTGCAGCAGTAGAGAGTAGGTTACTCTGATTGTCAGCTACAAGATCTGAACTGACTACAGTCACTCCTCTAGGCTCCGACACCTCAAAATCCATAGTTTCGTTGCTTGTCAAGACAATATCTATAGGTTTTGAATGGTTGGCACTAATTTGTTCCTTGTCCCTCTTCAATTTAATATCATCCTCTGGAATTGGTGGTCTCTAAAAAAACAAAACAAAAACGTTATCAAATGAACTTCAGAGAACACATTACACATAGTTGTTGGATACAAAAAAGAGTTGGGACTTTAGATGAGATGCGTTTTTAGCAGTATGCAATTAAATATATATATGGAATAGAAAAAAAAATGTTTCCATATTAGCCAGGCTCAAAGTTGTAAACCAAAAAAAGCACTAAACCAAATTAAATCTGTCTAAGGTAAAAGTCCCAACCCTATCCCCCCCTTGTTTTTGAACACATAGTTGTTGGTGGACTATGGTGAAAGATGTGTGTTCTACATTATTATGAACATTTTAATGTTCTATAAATGCCTTTTTTAAAAGACTAAAAAGTGACTAACTTGATCAGCCAAGTTGACCACATCCCTCAGCGGCCCAACAGCCATAAGATTGCATTGAGTAAATGAGGGGAGACACCAACATGTGTATGATGGCAACACAGCCCCTAATTGCTTTATATTGACTTTGACATTAATGCGGAATTAAAAAGTGTTACTAAACCCAGGACCCTGCATTCACTATATATGGTCTCCCACAGTACGCAGAACATGGGAATGCAATTATTTTAGTAAATCTAAACTGCTAAACCCCCCCCCCCCCCATCAACAGTTAGAGCAGTCTTGTGACTTCTATCAGTGTCTGGGTACAACTTGTAGGAGGAGATTTCATTCTACTCCGACTATGAGGCTGGAGGACCCCTGACCCTCTGTCGGAACAGTGCAGATTGGCCCTGTGCTGATCACATACTCTCTCCCATGAAAGAAAAAAAAAAACTCTAGCAATACACATTAAACTGAGCCTGTGCAGCTTGTCCCCTAATGCTCTATTCTATCAGGAAATTGACTGTAGTCAGTGAATGAAGAGGGGGATCAGAGAAGACAGGATCAAAACAGCCTTTATATACAATGCAGAGAGTTAACCCCTTCGGTTCCACAGTGAGAACAAGCATGCGTGCTTTACTGCATATGCAGCCTGATTTTACGGTTGTGGGTTTAGCAACACTTTAAACCCAAAACAAAAAAACACCTCCTTTATCATAATGCTGTCACCCGGAATGAAGGTGAACAGGGGGCAACTTTTGGATATCAGCATTTTTAATCTGGGAGAGAAGGGAGTGCTAGATGGACTAAATAGTCTTCAGCAAAACAGAGGATTAGATTCAAGTGAAAACAAAAATCTAATCATCTATGTTTTGCTGAAGACTATTTAGTCCATCTAACACTCCCTTCTCTCCCAGATTAAAAATGCTAATATCCAAAAGGTGCCCCCTGTTCACCTTCATTCCGGGTGGCGGCATTCTTTTGGATATCAGCATTTTTAATCTGGGAGAGAAGGGAGTGTTAGATGGACTAAATAGTCTTCAGCAAAACATAGATGATTAGATTCGAGTGAAAAAAAAAAAGAAAAAATCACTTGATTCCCCCATCAACACAATCAATGAAAATAAAAGAAAAAGCCTAAAAACAAAAACTAATGCAGCTACAACATAAAAGACATGGTAATCTGTAATCTAATAAATATTTGCTTTTAGGGTTAATACTGCTTTAAAATGTTTTTTGTTTTTTTTAAAAAACATAAGACCATTTTACTTTCATAGAAACTTAGAAATACTTGAGTTCTGTATGCAATATGGGATACTATGTTCAATACCTATATTTTATCCTTTATTTTATCAGCAGCAGCTATGTATACAATTTTCTGTCACAGGACAAATTTAAGCAGAGCTTTATAGTTTTTGGGACATGTTCCTATCTCTGCACCTGTGAAAGCAGAATTCATAAACTGCTCACTCATAAAACATTCTCTCCCTGATAAATATTACTTCTTGCCTTTGACAAGAAAAACATATGCGGCCTCCAGAAAATGTCCATTGTAACGGTTTGGGACTGATGAGTGTCATGTAAACATTGTTAGAGCAGGATGTTGGTAAATTCTTTGCATGCTTTGCTTGTCCCTAGGCAGTAACATATGACCTACCATACGACTGTGGTATTGAAAGTCACTTCAAAAACCTTATTTTTGTTTTGTCTGGGAGCTCATTCACACAAGACTAAAGCTGGATCAGTATGCTTATAAATTGTTACTGCTTTTTAAGCTCTAAAAGTAGAATTCCACACTAATGTTTTAAGTGAAGGAGAAATAAATATGAAATGTCAACTGGTTTTTGCCTCTGAGGCCCCGTACACACGACCGAGTTTCTCGGCAGAATTCAGCCAGAAACTCGGTTCAGAGCTGAATTCTGCCGAGAAACCCGGCCGTGTGTACACTTTCGGCCGAGGAAGCCGACGAGGACCTCGGCGAGGAAATAGAGAACATGTTCTCTATTTCCTCGTTGTTCAATGGCAAATTTCGGCTCGCCGAGATCCTCGGCGGCTCCACAAGGAACTCGACGGGCAAAACGATGCGTTTTGCCCGTCGAGTTCCTCGGACGTGTGTACGGGGCCTTACAATTGTAAAATAAATTGTTATGCACTAGAACCTCCTTTTAACTTCTCCCATTAAGATCAGTCATTTTTAATACACATTGCACTGGTGGAACTTTCTCAGTGCGGAAGGATTCTAGTGTAGTGTAAGTTGCCGATGACCAACCTAGGGACTATTCCCCATGCATGCCCTGTGCTTAAAGTGGAGTTCCACCCCGGAAAAATGTAGCCCAAAAATCATAAAATAGATATATATATATAGATATATATATATATATATATATATATATATATATATATATATATATATATATATATATATATATATATATATATATATATATATATATATATATATATATATATATATATATAAAGCTATACTCACCCGAAATACCTGTTGCTATGCGGAAGTCCGTAATCTGCCTCTTCCATAGCTGCGGTCCGTCTTCTTCTGCTTCATCTTCTCCTAGTGAATGGGGCACGCTGCTTTATGGGTGTGTGTTCCCAGAGAACAGCCACCCATTCACAAGTCAGCGTTTCCCTTAGTGTGAATGGCGGCGCGGGACCTGCACTGATCGAGGGATCGCCATCGGGGGGGCCCCATCAGCGCGGGCAAGTAGGACAGGTACGTTTTCTTATTAAAAGTCAGCAGCTACACTGTTAGTAGCTGCTGACTTTAAAAAAAAATTACAGATTAGATCCATGCTTATTTTGTTAAGTGCTGCGCAAACTGTTGGTGCTATATGAATCCTGTATTATAATAATTATTTTTACAGCAACCATCTTGGTGTGCCAAAAAAAAAAAAGTGAATTTTGCAAAGGGACAGTAAAAGGGCACAGCAGCCACCCCCTGTCCCCTGGCACAGAGGCCCAGTCACAGCTACAACTGTCAAGACCCATGATACTATGCTTCACATAGTACCCCATGAATAAATATTCAAGACCAAATTGCACAGATTTTAGGCTCCCCCCCCCCAGCAAAGTCAGGCACCATTCTATCTTGGGAACCAAAAGCTACAGTGGGGCAAAAAAGTATTTAGTCAGCCACCAATTGTGCAAGTTCTCCCACATAAAAAGATGCGAGAGGCCTGTAATTGTCATCATAGGTTTACCTCAACTATGAGAGAGAAAATGTGGAAACAAATCCATTCAATCACATTGTATGATTTGGAAAGAATTTATTTGCAAATAAATATTTTGTCACCTACAAGCAAGATTTCTGGCTCTCACAGACCTGTATCATCATGAAGCGGTGGGCAAGTTTATTTGATGAAGGAAAGGGACAACAGGTCGTCCTCTCTACTCCAAGAAAGAATAAATAAGTCCTCTAATCCAGTACCTTCCTATTTGACCAGACTATTCATTATACAGAAACAGGCCAGTAAGCTAGTGCAAGAGTTGGGAGCCGTAGTTTGGTGCTGCAGGAAAGTGTCGCCATTTTCATACTAGAATGCGCCAAGATTTGGGGCATTTACAGAATTGACAAGTTACTTATGTTCGTATCAAACTTTTTTTTTTAGAGACTTTGTCCTACTGACTTTTTTTAGTCAAGCGTCATTATATTCGCCGTTTTATAGCCCAAATTGAATCCTCCTAGAGGTTAATTTAGAATAGGCATAATTTTACCATAAACATCCTATATAGTAACACTTTTCATCCCAAAGACAGGACTTCTGGCTCTGTATTTAATGTTTTTTTACTACTTTTGATATTTTCTACTCTACGCTATTGTAAAGGCTTTGTCAAGCCACGGACAAGTCTTTCCTATTCCCTGAATAGAAAGAAGATGGTGTTAGCTGACACAGTGGGTGATGAGTGACTCTTTAGTTGTGGTGCATGCAAACAGAAGATCTAATAACTGGCATTTACGAGAGATGTTTGACTTCAGCGATGCATTAAAAGAGAACTTTCTCTGATGTGTAGGTTAAAGTTATTTATGAAAAGCTGTAACTAATGGACTTATTTTTGGTATGTATGCTAAAATTTGTCGGATTTAGTCTTTATGTTGTTTTATCCATTTAAAACAAACACTGTGTTGTTGAAGGAACTGAAAGTTTGCTGCATGTAAAAGTCTGTTTAGTGTGGAGATAGATACACACACACACACAAACTATACTACCAAAAGTTTTGGGCCGCCTGCCTTTACACACACAAACTTTAATGGCATCACAGCCTTAGTCCGTAGGGTTTAATATTAAGTTGGCCCACTCTTTGCAGCTATAACAGCTTCAACTCCTCTGGGAACGCCTTTCACAACGTTTAGGAGTGGGAATGTTTAACCATTCTTCCAGAAGCGCATTTGTGAGGTCAGGCACTTATGCGGACGAGAAGACCTGGCTTGCAGTCTCCTCTTT
Organism: Rana temporaria; assembly: GCF_905171775.1. NCBI lineage: Eukaryota > Metazoa > Chordata > Amphibia > Anura > Ranidae > Rana > Rana temporaria. Next base: position 336,590,923 of record NC_053489.1, on the reverse strand, counting down.
AAAGTGGTTGTAAACACTTACAGACCACTTTAGCCTACATGCAAGTCTAGATTAAGGCTTACCTGTAGGTGCAACAAATATCTCCTAAACCTACACGGTATAGGAGATATTTGCAAAAGAAAGGCACCAATGTCTACGGCTCATGCTCCGTAGACAACAGCGTGCAGGCACACTGAGCGTGCCATTACGAACAGTGATCAGGTCGTTAGTGGCGGGACCAGCGCGGGAGTGACGTCAAGGTGACTGCGCCCCAGTGTTCCAAGCAAAGTAACTGCTGGTTGCCGTTTTGCTCTAGGTCACAGATTGTTAGCACTTTGCATGACACTGCCTCCTCATCAAGAGCTGCATGCTGTAAAAAATTTAGCATCCAAGTAGCTTTCGATTATCTCCTTATGGATTTGTTGGCAAAATGGGGCGAATGACTTTCAAGCTTCTATGGCTTCAACAAAAAAGTGCTGGTATTATGAAGAGAACACACACATACATATCTTTACAGACGCTCTAGTTACAGGCGGTAATATATATTTTTTCTCCCTAAAGAAAAAAACAAACATTTGTTTTGGATAGAACTGAAGAGGGGTTAGAACCAATCTAAGGTTTTTATCAATGTCGGTGTCCTTGTTGGTGAGATCACACAGCACACAGGGACTGATATTTGTCCAATGAGTTTCTACCGCTTATTAAAAAGTTTTGTCTTGCATTGTAATTAACATAAAATATATCTTATTGTGTCGACCCTCCCATTTCATTACATACTGTAAATACTGCTTGATTTAAATTATATGGTGGCATATAGTGAGACCAGGTCTATTTTTAGAGTATTGACACAATGCCCAAATAAATCAATATCCATCATACCACTGGGGAAAAAAAAAAAAAAAAATCTTTTACACACTAAAGAAGTGTCCTTTAGAAGATCTAACCAGCAATCCCCTTCTAGCTTAGCAAATAAAATGCATCACAAGAACTCATTGAAGAACATGTGGCATAAATGTTTTTTTATGCTAACCCAACTACCACAGAAAATACAGCTATTAAATCATTCCATGGGCACATACATAAAAAAAACAAGCCTATTTCTGCACCCAGTCATAATCGTTACCTGTAAAAACCTAGGATGTATGCATCACTGGTAAATGTACATCTGAGCATCTACATGCATACAGGGACTGATGTGTGCCCCCGGATGCAGACAGTTTTGGTCCAGGGCCATTCATTCATCCCTGTATGCCAGCAAACACTTGGAAGTGCAGTTACCAGCATATTGCTACCACCTGTCATTAATATGTGCAGGCTGCTGCCCATGGCTATTTGCATAGTCCTGTACTCCAGGATGCAGAAAGATATGCTTCTATTGATAGTGTATGGCCCACTGCACCCATGTGAATGAGCCCTAAGGCCTCGTACACACGACCAGACATGTCCGCGGACCGTTTTCATCGGACATGTCTGCTGGGATCATTTGGTCTGACGTGTGTACACACCATCAGACCGAATTCCCCGCGGACAGAATACACGGTGACGAGGCGGCGACGTGCGCGCACCAGGAAGTTCAATGCTTCCACGCATGCGTCAAATCACTTCGACGCATGCGTGGGATTTCAGGCCAGCGGACATGTCCGATGAGTCGTACTGACCATCGGACATGTCCGACGGACAGGCTTCCAGCGGACAAGTTTCTTAGCATGCTAAGAAACTTTTGTCCGCTGGAAACCTGTCTGCTAGGCCAGAAAACTGTCCGGTAGGCCCTACACACGGTCGGACATGTCCGCGGAAACTGGTCCGACAGACCAGTTTCAGCGGACATGTTCGGTCGTGTGTACAAGGCCTAAGAAGCAAGTAACAGCCTAGCAGTCTTCTCTGCCCACATTCATCACAGGGTATAAAATCCGAGCAAAATGGTTAATTCCTATGAAGCCAAGTCCCGAGCCTCTTTAGGCGAAATGGGGACCTCAAGAGTCAGGGACAACCGACATCCCTCTATGTAGAGTAGGTTATGAGGCATGGTGGGTGCATTGCAAAATAGATTAATAGGTGCCAGACAATTCTTGAATGCAAAGAGATTTGTTGTCTCTTAAAACAGAACTGTGGGAGAGAGGGTTAGGGCCAGGACACCCTTTAGCAGATGCAATGTTAAATTTGCAGACTCCGAGACTTCTATAGGTAGACATCCATGCAGGGTAAGACACCTAGCCGGACGCCACATCTGCACGTGTAGACATGCTGTCTATGGCAACAATCTTGAACAGTTTCTAACTAAGGTTGCAATGACCTCTTATTTCCTACACAATCTCCTTTTCCGATCTTCACTCAACTGAGCTCCCTGTCTATCCCCCTAGACCCCCTGATCCACTGCCACTGGATCTCCTGAGCTCTTCCAATCTTTTCATTGAGCACCTTCCTCAAGTGTCACCCTCATGTCCCTGCTGGATCCCTAGCTTGGCACTCACAGATACTCCTCAAGCATCACCCCACTGGCCTGCTTGGTCCCTGGCTTGGCACACAAGACTGCTCTGCAAACGTCACCTCCGCTGGCTGGGTCCCTGGCTTGAAACCAGTCAAAGTTTCCAAATTCCTCACTGTCCCTGGTCGGTGAGAACACCACTCTGGCACCTGCCCCAGCCACTCACAGCGGTCCACGGCAACAAGGCGGATGGTCCCCCAGTGGTGACACCCCCCTCCACGACCAGCAGAATCGTCACTTCTAGTTGGACTGCAAGCCACAGTCCCAACCCTGCATCGCTCCCCCTCCCCTGGACAGGCCCCCAGACATCCCAGCAGCCAGGATGTCCCCGGGACAGATCCCAGACTCTGGCCCAGCACAACACACGTCCATCCAGACAGCCGTCCAGGTGGCATAGAACCCTGATCACCGGACCTCACCAAATAAATAGGCTCTCCCAGCAGGCCAAGGGACCCAAGAAGATCCCTGCCCATTGTCTGAGATACCTCATCTATTCTTAATCTGTCCTTGCCTTATCTAATGCCACCAGATACCCAGCCATCTAGAGATCGAAGAGAGAAGTGCAGCAATTTCAGAATTGGGGTGGAATCAATTGATCGATCAACTATACCTCGCAGGTAAATTTACTAGCAACACTGCCTAAACATCAGGGTGCTACACCTATATCCCAAACAGACTACAGCTTCTGCCAGCTAGTTTACAATAGGATATTAGTAATAGTCTGTATCACTGAATGTTCCAGTGTAAAAAAAAGTTTACAAAAAAAGTCTAAAAACATAGCCCTGCAGGAAAAGCTGACATTTATTTACCTCAAAACAGCCTTCGTCATCACACAAAGTGTCCGAGTATGTTTAGCTGCGAACAAATGGTCTTGGCCACCTAGGTAAATGTGAACAAATAGGTACACCTGGAAATGTTGAAACCCAAGCACAGCATGCATATAAGCCTTGACTAAAGAAAAGTGCACACTAGTAGTTTTTTTTCTCATCAACACAGCAGAGCTGAACGAAAAAAAGCTGCCAGCTCAGAAGGAGCTACTGTACTACCCATCCGACATTAGTACAGCAATCTCCCCTGCTGTTCTTTGGCGTTCCCCTGTCAGAACGCCATCGGCTGAGAGCACTGATTGGGAGCTGGTCAGCAGACTTTTCTGGTCATTTCCCTTCAAACCGCCAGCTTCTGTCAGACCTAGTGCAGTACACACGGGCCGAACATCAGTTTCGGTTTCTATTGAACAGGCCGATGACACCTGACATTATGCCCGTGTGTACTAGGCTTTAGATTTGGAGCTCTAGCATGTGCCTCTTCACCTCTGAATTCCACAAGCTATTGGAGTGGCTTAAGGCCACTCTCTACTGGCAACAATAGGCCTAATGTAGACTCTCCTGAGAAAAATATGGAGCCCCGCCAATGCTAACCACCTTTTAAAAAAATTCTAGTTTCCTCGGCTATGCCATCAAGACTTTTCACTGACTGAACAAGTACAGTATGTGGATCAGGAAAGTGAATGCAAAGTCAGAAGTCCTGATCTGCATTCTTGTTCTGGGTTAGCGATTTACTGTATAGAAGTCAGAGGGGGTCAACATGATAGCCAGTCAACTAGCATTTGCAGAATGAGAAGCCAGCATCAACAGCCTTCAGGTTTCCCTCAAGATAGGTTTGCCTATCTCTCCAGGTCATAAATCTACCGCTGGTGGAACTTAAGGGGTTAATGTGACTTCCTGAGTTTGTGGGACATCTGTGCATGTAATCAGCAGGGTGGGTCCTCAGTCGGTCACAGGACATTCATTAAAAAGTCTCTATTATTAGTAAGTGATTTAAAGCTTATAAATTGCTCTCCGGGCAATAAAGTGCATCTAGAGAGAAAAGCTTGTTTCCCATAGCAAAGAATTTGGGGTTTGCCTTTATCTTCAAACTCACAACCCTTCAAAGTTCATGACAGAGCAAGTGAATGCCGATAAATCCAGCTATATACAGTATGTATTGCTGATTTCCATGTAAAGCATCCATATATTATAAATTCCTACACAATCTAGTTGTTAAAGGCTGATTAACATCTTTGGGCTGGGGAATACATACCAGTTCAGTGTACTCTTAATTGATTTTTAATGAGCTATGAAAGCCAGACTGCGTGCAGAACAGGGACTCTAGACTGGTAGACATGAAGGGAAATATTAACCTCCTTGTGGGAGTTTAAATTTACACAGTTTTGGCATCTACAGAATTCTGTTTCAAACAAAAAAAAGACTGGATGTCTAGATTAGAGGCTTTTCCGGAAATAAGAGTAGAGATAGATGGCATTGATTAGAAGTGCTTGGACATTATATGAATCAGTCACCACTATAGATACCTTAGCATATGTGCAGTTTTCATTTTGTACACCTACATACCCATTACAAAAAGCTACTAAAAATACAAAGCGCTCACAATACTACTAATGGATAGTAGATCTTAACCATTTTGATTTTACTGTGCGGAGAAGTATAAGAGCCTCTAAAACTAAATACATACCGGCACTTACCATAATTCCTTAAAATAAAACGGTCAGGACACATCCACAAAGGAAAAAAAAAGGCAGTGCCATTCCAAAACCTCCTGCCATGGTAAATTGTGTCCACCACCCCTGGCTGTTAGATGTTCTGTGGGGCATGGAGGGCGTATAACCGTTTGCAAAACGGGGGGCATATCCTGCAGAATGTGGGGACACCTGGCAATGAACAAGCCATGGTCCTCATTACTGGCATATTGTCTTTTGGGAGCCACACAAAGCACCCTGTTTTTAGAGGTTTCTGGTGAACCTACAAATGGCCAGGAACACAAAGTCTTACTAGGTCCATGAATGAGTTGTAGAAGTTCTCAGTAAACACGATATATGATGATAAAGAAGCCAACGTTATTGCCATCAAGCAGTACCATTAGTGATGTCATTTTTGTCTCTATTGGGAACATTATCCCTCACTTCCTGTCAGGACAGGAAGTGATGGGAAATCTCTCCAATAGATAAACCTTCAAAAAAGTAGAGTAAGGAAGGATAAGACTGTTTTTATGGCTGTCCATGTGCCAATGAAAAACACCCCCATTTCTTGTATGGACTTCACAGGGACAGGTAGCAAAGGGTCACAGACAGAAATAAACATCTGACAGTTATTTTAACTCATTCCCCACTTCAAATTCAAAATGATTATCTGGAGTTAAAGTGAACTAAACCCATACATTTAATGGTTTAAAAAAAAAGTTACATTCCTAGCATGCTTGTGATCTCAACCAAACTGTCAAACCATTACATGGCTGGTGTCATAACTTATCACGTGTGCAGCACCATGGCAGCTGCAGATCAAACAACGGCTAAGATACAACCTTCCTTGTCTAAAAGGGATAGGAGGGTTTAGTTCCACTTTAAACTGCACATACACTCATACATTTCTAATCCACTAGCTTCCCTCATCCCTGCTAAACAGCCTGGTTTGATGAATTCCTCCTGATAGCCATTGTATTATGACAGCTGTTACTTGCTGTGACTGCATTTGATTGGATGCAGATGCTGTTCAGCCAACAATTTTCCACCAGGTTCCTTTAACAAAAATCATTTGAACACTCAACTTTTGTCAAGCTGGGGTGGTGCCAATACAGGCACCCACGACTCGAGTTTCATTCGACTGAGCAGGAGTCAAGCTGTATAAGGCAGCCTTTAGGCTTTAAGTGTGCATGGTCTTTTTTTTTTTTTATCTTTTTATTGGTGTATAAAACATAATACACATACAGACAAACACTACATGTTAGTAGCCCGCCACAACTTCCAAAAGGACTCACGCAGGTGTGCATTGTATGGGGCACATTGCATTGTATCATCGGGTAACGTACAGAGTCGTGGCTCGGCATATCAACATATCCAAGTTGGCGCGTGTTTACTTCTAAAAACAGCAATATCGTGACTTGCAACAGAGAGGGATGGCAGGAGGAACTAGCAATAACTTCAACTTGAGAAGGGATACCTTCTTAGCTTATGTACTAAATCAGAGGATGCAGTAGATAGAGTATGGGCCAAATGGCTAGCCGTACCATCATATTTTTTAATGCACCCGCTATGATAAGTGAAGTGTGCATGGTCTTTACTTACCAATACTCACAAGATCAGGGTGTGATGTGCGGTAACACATAGAAACCAGTCACAAATTATCACTGCGCTAGTATGTGGAATTATCTATGGTTGCAATGGGTATGCACATCCCGGCTCTATGCAATCCCTTTAGATTAATTTACGAAAACTGGAGAGAGCAAAATCTGGTGCAGTTCTGAATCAGCTTCCAGGTGTTTTTTTTTTTTTTTTTTTGTGAAAGCTTAAAATTGAACAAGCTGAAGTCAGAAGCCGATTGGCTACTGTGCAACGCTGCACCAGATTTTGAAATCTCCAGTTTTAGTAAATCCTCCTCCTAAAAAAGAAAAAAAGGGGGATTGTCCCAACCAGGGACAAATCCATACTGAATCCTGATATTTTTTGCTGTAAAATAAAACCCAACGATACCAGAAAACGATTAAAATGTTCCACATGTCTCAGTTACCAGTAATTGAAGCAGTTTCTAAAAGTTTAGAGTGTTGTGCCAGGTCTTCGTTAAGTGTCCTCCAGAGATACTGGCCAGCTGCTGCTCTCTATGAAGTGATGTACGGAGAACTTGGGCTACTGACTGCTGCTTGTTCTGAGTAACTGGCTAGAACTGCACTACCCCACCGCACTAGTTTTCACTTTCGTATGTAAAATCTGATCAGAATATTGTCGAGAAACAGAAACCGCCTGTGGTCAGTCCTAAACAGACAATTGTTGTTTCCAGCACATACAGGATGCCAAATCCTTTCCTTGAAAGTACTTGATCTTGGTTGAAGTTGGCACTGCAAGTAAACAATCGCAAGCCAATAAAAATGACCAAAAATGGCAAGTCAAAACACTACATCAGCTTGGGAGGCTCTTGCGCTAGTATGGTTACCAGTTAGACAGAATATTTGGAGAAAGACCTCCAAATATTGTGTGTAATATAGAAAAGCCTGCTTAGATTCACAATGAGGGGTCTCTAAAAGGTAATGGACAAAGACCCCCATCCTTGATTGCTCTTCACATGCCGAGTACAGGCGATGAGCCTATAAAACAAGTTTACGAGCAGCCTTTCTAGCAGGATGCAAGTTGTCACAAAAAGGGAAAGCAGTGCTAATGACACAGAAGTAAAAGCTTACCCCTCGGATTGTCCTGAATGCAGTATCCGAGCTGTCCCAATCCTTCCTCCTCTCTATCCAACTCAAAATTCCATCCCTGCTTTCTTGCAAGGAATGATGTCACAGGAATGGGGGCTGGGATTTACACAGAGGGCAGCTCTGACTTCAAGTCAGTTTGTACAATGAGACCCTTCTAACACTAGTCAAAAAAAAAAAAAGAAGTGTGTGTGAGGGCGGGGAAGGGAAAGGAAATCCAGGCCTCTTCTTTACATACACAGGCTTGTTGTCCAAGGCTTGTGACGGCGTCTGCCTGCCTTAGACCTTATTTCTTCATTAGTCAGTAAACGGGGATTTCTGGGCAGCTTGAACAGACAGATGTTTGAGTGTCAGTCAGGACAGCGCTGCCTGAAATATACATCATGGAGGAAAAGGGGGTGGAGGGGAGGAAGCACAGCAAACATTTCTATTGTGACTAAGTAGTTAGGAAGGATATATGCTTGGCCTGCTTTGCTGCTTTCTTGCGGCTATTGTATAAAACAGGTGATCATTTGAGAAAATAAAAATAAAAAAAGGTTTTATCAATATATTACAAAGATTACATATACCTAAATGTTTTTCTAATTTTGATGGAGTTATTCTGTCCCTGATAGAAAAGTGCAATTTATTGACAATCTGATGATGATTTTTAATAATTAGGGCTCTTTCACACGGGCGGCCCACCTGACAGACTCAGCTTTGCGTAGCCCTCTATGGGGAGATCGGATGAAAACAGACCGCCTCCGATCCGATCAACGGATGGAAAATTGCATTTGGATTTGGTGGACAGGATCGGATAGCGGCGGGTGTCAGCGGACTCCATAGGAGTGAATGGAGCCTCCGATCAGGTCCACCTGAAAAACTGACAGGCGGACCTGATCAGAAAGCCCATATAAAAAGGGGCCTTAATTATAAAGCGCCATCAATTTATGCAGCGTTTTTACTAGTTATGCACCAATACCAGTTTAAAGCGGGGGTTCACCTTGAAAAAAAAAAAAATTCTTACATTCAGCTCACTACCGACATTGACAGAATGCAGATATCTTTTTTTTTTTTTGCTGTACATACCTCGTATAGCCATTTTCTTAGCCGGCTTCCGGGTAGTGAATCCCGCGGGAGTGGGCGTTCCTATGCAGCAGTTGGTGATTGACGTGATGACAAAAACTCCCCCACCCGTCGCATAAGGAGAGTCACGAGTTGCCGAACGTCGGTGCGCAGGCGCTGTATAGCGCTGGATTGCATCAAAAACGTGCATGCAGAAAAGCATCTGGAACGCATCCGGACTGCGTTTCTAGGGTGTGAACTGGCCCTTAGAGCGAGTGTGAGTAGATGAGTAGACACTTTTCCTCAAGTACTCGCCGATAGCATTTACCGATACCCATAGGTGTGCGCAGCCTTTGGCATTAGGGTGTGCACCCCAAAGCTCAAACACACTCTACCGATCACTCACAATGTTCATTTAGAAAGGGAAGGGGTCAGTAAATGGCATATTTACTGGCCCCTTCCCCCACTCAGCCTAAAACATCCACAGTAACAACCGGTGGGAGAGGAGGGAAGCTGGCAGTGCTGTGGGGGGAAGGAGGGAGAGCCAGGTCAGTAGGGGGATCTGTTCTGCACAGGGTGATTAGGGTGTGCCTGGGCACACCTGGCACACCCTGTGCGCACGCCTATGCCTATTTTTTTCATGTGCTGCGGTGTGTTTTGAACCCATACATAATGGACTCAAATCACACTGCAAGGAATCGCATTCGATTAGAACAGGCATGCTGTGCGATTTCTGTCTGAATCACATGCGACTTCCCGCACCTCTCCTATGTGAAACCAGGCTGAAGTCACTATGACAAGCCTGGGTTTACACAGGAGCGGTGCGGAAAACCGCATGTGGTCTGGACAGGAATCGCACCGCATTCCAGTTTAAATCACATGCGATCCTTTGCAGTGTAATTGGAGTTCATTAATTTTGAATGAGCTCAAATCGAACCTCGCAACACAAAAAAGGTATACATTTTAGGTATCGGAGCATTTGCACAAGTACAGGTACCTGTGCAAATACGTAGTATCTGCCGGTATCAGTGCAATACGAATAGCAGTCCCTGCCCTTACAATCCAAGGTCCCTACCGTGGGGTACACACTGTTTTTTTCACTCAACCCAGTGGGCTGAACAACAGAATTACGCATGCACAGCTCTAACCTGGAGCGGGCAGAGACCATTGGAGTGGAGGCTACAGTGTGTTTGGGCGGATCTGGCATAGAAAGTGCCTGAGCGCGTCAAGTGATGCTATAGTGCATACAAGTGGTGGTGGTGGGTGCGCAGGAGCGCCGCCCCCTCTCGCTCCTGCGCCACCACTGAAAAACAATACATAGATTCATGCATTGCATGAATCTATGTATTGTCGCTGCTGCCCACTATTCAGGTGGCTGGCCCCCTGGTGAGCGCCGGCCATCTGAATAACGGCAGCTGATTGGCATTGGAAGTGTCTATAAGAGCCAGCGGCTCCGATAGGCTGTAATCTGAAAGCCTGAGGGCTGTAATCAGCTTCCAAATAGTTAACCAGGGGACGCAGGGGGTGTGCGTTCCCTGGTTAACACTGACAGGCGTCTCAGCCAATCAGGTTCACCGGTTCTGGGTCTTACCGGTAACCTGATTGGCTAAAGAGACATCGAGGGCGGGACTACGTCGAGGGATCGTGGAGGAGAATCCGAGGATGGCTGACCGAGAAAGGCAAGTGCCGGGGGGGGGTGCAATCTGACAGCATTTTAGGGGCAAACTGGCGGCAATTGATGAGCACGGTGGAGACAATGACATGGCACAGTGGTGACAATTGATGGGCACAGTGGCGACAATTGATGGGTTTGGAGGGCTTTGGGGGGTGGGGCATAACTTAGATCAGGGGGGGAGGGGGCAAAGCCATGTGGCACAAAATCTGGAACCTGCAGCCCCTCAGGAGGTGGGAAGGGATTTGTTTTAGCAATTTCTGAAGCTTTCACTGTTGGCAAATGTTGGGGGAAGGTCCGAGGTGTCTTTTCCCCAGTTGTCATGGAAGTGGGGTAAGCAGACATCCCTGGGTGGGGGGTTCAGAGAATCCAAGCTGGTGACTAGGAGACATGGAGCAGTGTCTTACCTCACCAGTGACATCAGTCCCATTGTGGCTACAGGACGGCACTCGCCTCCTCTTAACTCCCTGAGCTTGGTTACCATTCCATGTTGCCAGCACACAGCACAAACACTTCCCCATCCTGGGCTGTTCTCATTCCATGCTCCTCTGCATTCAGGAAATGGCTCACAGTTTCTCCCCAGCCAATGGAAACAGAGGGGTGTGGACTGTGGAAGGCATAGTGGAAGCCTAGTACTGGAGTGTGGCTGTGGGGCCCAAGGGCAGATTGGAGCTGGACATTGTGGAGGATATGATAATATGACAGGGAGGCTGCAGGGGCCCCCTGGGGTTAGGTTGGGGTTGCGACCCCTGCAACCCCTTATGCTACACCCATGAATCAGAGCTCACAGGCAATGGCTGCGAGTGCTGACTGGCTGCTTGTTTTTCCATCAAGACCGTTCAACAGAAGCTGGTTGTGAGACCGACTTCTGTACACACTGTCCAAATGTCAGCCCTGCTGTGCCAGCCGATGTTTGGATCGTATGTACCCATCTTAACCTCCCTGGCGGTATGATTATTTTCAGAAAAAAGGTGCTGAAAGCGGTACCATTATTTGCAAGGAAATTTGGCGTTTTATACTGTAGGTCTGTAATTTTTAGGAATAACTCACTTAAATCTGACCAAACAAGAGACTAGTAGGCATCCCGGGTATGACATTTTTTTAAAAACAAAAATTATAAATTATAATATAATAAATAATTATAACAAGTAATAATATAATTATAATAAAAATTATTCAATAATGTAATCAACTCAAAATCACTGAAATTTGCTCAGTTGCAGAATTATCGCTGTCATTACTTTTATTTTTTTATGACGAATTTCCCCACAAATCACTATCACACAATTCTGCAAGTGATTATAATTTATTATCGCTGTTTTCTAGCTGCTCCAAAACCATTTTTGACATAAAGGGACACTTTTGGTTGCTATGGACAATCTACAGTTTGCAGGCAGAAAGAACAGTTTTTATTATATAAAAGTACATGTAGGGCACTGGGCAGACCACTAGGGACAAGGGGTGTGTGTTTTTTTTACATACAGTACTGTAATCTATAAGATTACAGTAGACTGTATGTAATGTGTTTGTTTACGTTTTTGAATTTGGCGCCGTTCTCCGCTCCCGTGCGTCGTAACGTCACAGGGAGCGGAGATCGGCGGCACAGGAGGACACTGTGTGAATCGAGCGAGGTCCCGCTCGCTCACACAGCGCGGTGGCATCGCTGGATCCAGGGACAAGGTAAGTAACTTTGTCTGCTGCTGCAGCGAGGCAAGCCCGAGTCTGACTCAGGGTTACCGCTTTTGGTATGAAAATCTCACCCCGAGTCAGACTCGGGAATACCGCTAGGAGGGTTAACTCACATTCATACAGTACTAGGGACAATTTAGATGGGAGTTACTCCATCTCCTATTTTGTAGGCGTTATAAATAACGTTTGCGCAAACCAATCACTATACGCTTATTGCGATTTTTTTTTTTACCAAAAATATGTAGAAGAATATGTATCGGACTAAAACTGAGATTATATATATATATATATATATATATATATATATATATATATATATTTTTTTTTTTTTTAAATGGGCTATTCATTAACAAAAAGTAAAAAATTGAGTTTTTTTTTCAAAATTGACGCTCTATTTCGGTTTATAGCGCAAAAAATAAGAACCGCAGGGGTGATCAAATACCACCAAAAGAAAGCTCCATTTGTGGGGAAAAAAGGACGTCAATTTTGTTTGGGAGCCGCGTCGCACGACCGCACAATTGTCATTCAAAGCGACAGTGCCGAAAGCTGAAATTTCGCCTGGGCAGGAAGGGGGTATATGTGCCCAGTAAGCAATTGGTTAAGAAAAATCCGCTCTTTCTGTATGTTCTTTTCTCCTCACAACTTGTGTTCGTATTGCTCAACCTCCAACCAAGCCACACAATGTAGCCTTTTCCAAGCAAACACACCTTTGTTTATTTGGAGGCTGGCATTCCAGAATACAATAAGATATATCAGGACTGCCTAATGTCTAATTACATAAGGCAGTCCAGCACATCTAGGTAATTTCTGCTATTAACATTTACAAACAATATCCCCATTGGATATTTTTACTGTAATGTTAAAAGTATTTCCTTCTGCTTTTGTGTGTTAAACATCCTTATAAAGCAATGCCAGGATCACTCAAGCAAGCAGAGAAAAAACTGCTGGTATTTGGAGACACAGACGTGTTTTATTAGTACTCTGCATGAAAGACACGTTGAAATAGGTTAAGGATTGGATATGAGGTATGTGTACAGTACATGTGCCTCCAATTGAATACAGTGTTTGTGGGGGTTACCCGGACAAAATAAAAAAGGCGTGTAAATCTTGCTTTTTGCCAACATCTAAGAAGTGTCTTTTAAAATATATTTTTTTTAAGCATTTCCAGCAACTGACTTCAAAGAGAAGTTCAGGATTTGACAAAAAAAAAAAAAAAAAAACGAACATTACTCACCTAGGTGGCTGCAGTATTGGCTTTGTAGTGAGCGATCAAACTCCACTGATCTGCTCTGAGCAGAGAGCAGGGACTGTCAGTCACCAGCTCCCTACTCTCCCCTCCAGCGCTCACTGGAGTGCTGGGCTGTGAAGGGTGATAGAGGGGCTGGCTCAGACTCTTGGTGAATAGCCGAGAGGCTGAGCCAGGTGCCGATCCAGGCTTCCCGACCATATGGTCTTTTTTTTTTTAGCCTGTCAGCTGATCATGGATTACAGAACGTACTGCATTCCTGTGATCCATAGAAAGAGTATGACCAAAAAGCCGCCTCCTCACAAAAACAAAAAAACAGCCTCCTGGCTCCTGCGCGATGAGTCCCCGCCAGCTTGCGCTACACATTTAGTGTAGCTCCAGTCTTATGGGTGGGACTGGGCCAGGGGGCAAGGTCTAGAAGGCAAATTGGTCTGGCGCCCCCATTAAGGGACCACACTGCTGCCAGTATGAGAATACCGGCCGGTGACTGGCTGAACGCTCAGACAGACAGGCTGCCTGGGGCGGTGCCAGGTGGGTGCGCTGAAGCACCCCAAAATTCACAAGCTGCTTCTTGCATACAGTTTTTTTTAATAGCATTGTACCTGCAAGTCCCCTTATTGATGCCAGAAGCTTGGGGACTCTTTTCTCCCCTGTGGAGAGATACAGCAGATCTGGTTGCAAAAGCCGCTGATCCTTAGTTAGTCTCGGCAGGGGTGGACTAATAGGCACTCCAGTGTCAGTAAACATGCAGAGCAGCTGCTCCACCCCTCTGCTGCCTCCTCATCCAATGGGAAAGGCAATGTACCCGTCCCTTTCCCCAGTCCGCCTTATTTGACTTGTAAGCCGTACAGGAAGAGGTGCTGGCAGATGGATCAGGCTGGAGAGAAGAGAGAACACAGCCTTGGGGAGAAGCTTCAACAGGCAGAAAGATAACCAAGCACCTGGAATGAGCCACGTGAGTTTTCTCCCTACAAACACTGTAGCTGCTGACTTTTAATAAGGAGACTTACCTGTCCTACTCGCCCGCGATGTCAGCCCCCCCCCCCCCCCCCCCAGGCCGATCCCTGGATCCTATCAGCTCCCGGCGCCGCCATCCTCAGTAAGGGAAACAGGCAGTGAAGCCGTGCGGCTTCACTGCCCGTTTCCTACTGTGCATGCACGAGCCGCGCGGCTCTTTGTGAATGGGTCAGCTGCTCTCTGGGATACACACAGTTCCCAGAAGACAGCGCACCGCATTCACCAGAAGACACTGCGACTAGGACGGAGGAAGAAGATCCACCGCTGATGAACAGACAGATTACGGACTTCCGCATAGCAACCGCTATTTTTGGCAAGTATAACATGTTTTTTTCCATTTTTTGTAAAAATACATTTCAGGGTGGAACTCCACGTTAAGGAGGGGCACGAGCATTTTCTGTCAGCATGCAGAGAGCAGGCTATACAGTGTGGGATACAGAAGGATGAAAGAACAGCATCAGAGGGCAAATTCATTTTCTCAATCTATTCATGCTGCATTGTGACACCAGCAAGGCTTTTGGTTAAGATCCTCAGTGTGTTCTTTCTATATTATTGCACTACCTGATATCTCATACAAATAACTTGCAAACCAAAGTCAGTAGCCAGCCATTACCTTTTGAAACAAATGCCTTCAAATATCTCATATCTATATGCAATGGCTTCATATACTTAAAAAAACAAACAAAAAAAACACAGCAACCAGTTCACGTGAGTGTAAAGTGCTTGTGCTATAAATAATGTGCAAATCCAGTCCCACTAATGTTCTTTTTATTTTGCACAGAGTTTTTAGTCCTAGTATATCTTTATCTGAGACACAGAGGTTCACTCTGTATGAAGCGCACGCCTGAACGCCTGCACTCGGTACGTAGCGCGCGCCTGAACTCTGTACGTAGCGCAAAATATACAAATAGGCACTTGGTATCCACTTTTAGTGTAGAGAGAGGAAGAGGTGGAGCCTAAAGAGGAAGGGGTGTGGTTTACCGATGACAGAGCGTGTCATAAACAGGAAGGGTGTGGCCTGGATAGGAAAGGGGGGGGGGGGTCATATTTAAATTAGGGGGTGCACAAGTATAGTCAGGTCTAGGACCACACAAAAACTAAATACATGACTGAAAAAACATAACAGGCTATTCCTTTTATATTGTAAACGCAGACCAGCAACTTTCAGGTGAACTCCTGAAAAAATAAAAAAATAACCTTGCAGTGGTCCCCTCAGCCCTAAGGTGATATAATATAAATAACTGTATTCCTCGTTCCCGAAGGCCTCCTCCTATTCGTGTGTCAGTTCCCCTAAAGCCTCTCCCCTTTGCTGCCCGACCAGTCACATCTCTCTGACATCATCCCATACAATGCAAGACCAGAAGTCCTGTATAGTATTAGAGGATGCTGAGGGTCTACATTGTAGAGCGTCCACCAGAGCAAAGAAAAGGTAAGTATATCTCCCTATGCATGCTCTCCTAGGCCACAGGTGTCAAACAAGGCTCGCGGGCCGAATCTGGCCCTCCAGGCCATTTTTCATGTGGCCCTCACACCCCTCTTGTCTCTGCCCCCACCTGTTCTCAATAGTCAGCAGCAGAGAAGACAGGACTCCACCAGATTCTGCACTTCTCTCTCCAGCACAAGGCAAGGGGGTGCACTGATGTAAAGGATAGTGGAGGGGGGGGGGGTGCTCAAATTCTGATGGTGGGGGGGGCTCTTGACAACTGATGTAAGGGTGGTGGGGTGCTGATACAACCGGCCCTTTGAGGGCAACTATAATGCTGATGTGACCCGCAAGTAAATAGAGTTTGACACAAAAGCAAAACAAGCAATCAAAGTGGAAGAAAAGCCCAACTCTTAACCATGGGAAAGCAGACGGTAAATGAATAAAGCTTAATTTTTAAAACCTTATACTAAAAGAAATTGACAGACCACTTGTTGGATAATAAAGGCCGCGGATGTTTATTATTGGTTTTAATAATAGATAAATAAATAGATAAATAAATAAATGGGTAAATCATAATTTTAAGATATTAAAAAGATATGTACAACTTTAGCAAGCCTAGCCAATACAGCTCAGGCTGCAAAATTACCCAACCAAACTTAACAAAACACTCGTCAATGACATAACCATCATTCATTTTTTTTGTTATATATATATATATATATATATATATATATATATATATATATATATATATATATATATATATATATATATATATACATAACATCCGCGACATAATGAAAAAAGGGGGGGGGGGGGTGGGGGAGAACACCACAGTTCTTCTGTCCTCTGAAGCGACTGAGCTCTGAGCCACGGACCTCGCTTTAAATAGCCCTAGCCCCTGCCACTTTAAACTAGTTTAAACTGCTTTTACGCGGTCTTTTTACCAGGTGCAGGGGATGACCTGTAACTGACCTGAAATTTGAGCGGGCTTTCACAGGTCACAGAGGGGTCACTGTACCTTGTTTCCCTCATACATGTGAGCCCGCCAAAAAACTTCCCTGAGGAGATCGGCTTAAAATACATTTTAAAAAAACTCTCCCGCCACTTTCCCATGAGAAAAAGGGGGGCTAGAGGCTGCCATTCCCCTTTTTCTTCCATTCTTAAAAAACATTCCCTCCTCCTTTGTATACTGCATACCTAGTATTATAAAGGTCTGTGTACTTACCCATTTTTAATCTGCCCTAGTCACATAATCCATCAGCTCTGGCTCCCCTGTGTCAGGGATTGGCTGTAGTAAGTAAAAGGAGGGCCAACAACACAGTGCTACCTTACACAGGGGAGCTGCTGAATCACATCACCAGACCGGTCAGATTACAAAAAGGTACGTACACAATATTTTTTTTCTACAGGATAGGTAGGAAGAGGCAGGGGGGAAATAAAAAAAAAAAAAAAGGGTTAAAAGTTCGGCTTTACTACCATGTTACCCTTGGTTTTTGGTCCCTGGAGTTCATCTTTAAGAAAAGTATTTATAACCAAAACGGCCTCAGAGCATAACAGCGATTGTTTTACGGTTATAATCCTCTAAACAAACAACGATTATGTTGTTCTCATATCTCTACTAGACAATAAATTATGTAAGGGAGTTATTTTTTTTATCCCAGTATGTGACCCCTTTCTCCTCCTTAGTATTTCAATGAAACACAAAAAAAAAAAAAAAAAAAAAAAAAAAAAAAGGAGAGAAGAGGTTTGCCTCCTATGACACAATGTAAGCTTCCAGCTGCTTTCTATGTGCAAGCTGTTCTGTAGCTTAGCGTGATGTATTGTGGTGGGCACAGACTTAACCGTTTTCAAGGAAAAGGCTAGGAAAAAAAAATAAAAAAATAAAATGAAATAAAAACGACTTTACTTTAGTGATAGGTTTAGTGATTTCAGCAAATGGATTCCAAGAAATGTTTCACATTATTACCATTTGTGCCTCTTTTAGACTGCAAGCTCTCAAGAGCAGGGCTCCCCTACCCTTCTTGTCTTGAATTGTATTGCAACTGTACGGTCTCCCTTTTTTAAAGTGCTGCAAAAATCCTGTACAATAATACACCCACAATTGGGATACCTGCCTTTACATGCACATGAACTTTAGACCCCTTTCACAGTGGAGGCGTTTTTCAGTCACTTTTGGGCTAAAAATAGCGCATGTAAAGTGCCTGAAAAACGCCTCCCCCTGCAGCCCCAGTGTGAGAGCCAGAGTGCTTTCACACTGGCGCGGTGCACTTGCAGGACGTTCAAAAAAGTCCTGCAAGCAGCATCTTTGGAGCGGTGTATACACCGCTCCTCCACCATCCCTGTCAATTGAAATTAATAGGCAGCACTGCCGAAGCCATTAACCCCGCTAGCAGCCAAAAAGCACCACTAAAATGACGCTAAAACTAGTGGCGCTTTACCGCCAACGCGCCCCGTTGTCAGTGTGAAAGGGTTCTCAATGGCAACCCAGTCTTAGTCCATAAGACTAATTCAATAGATTGAGTTGGCCTACCCTTTGCAGCTATAACAGCTTCAACTCTTCTGGGATGTCTTTCCACAAAGTTTAGGAGTGCGTCAATGGAAATGTTTGACTAGTCTTCCAGAAGCACATTTGTGGGATCAGGTACTGATGTGGATGAGAAGGCCTGACTTGCAGTCTCTGCTCTAATTCATCCATAAAGTGTTCTAATTAGGTAATTAGGTTGAGGTCAGGACTCTAAGCAGGCCAGTCAGTCAAGTTCCTCCACACCAAATTTGCTTATCCATGTCTTTATGGACCTTGCTTTAAGCACGGGTCTAAACAGGGGCGGACTGACCATTGAGTCACTCGGCACTGCCCGAGGGCCCCATGCCACTGGGGGGCCCCTATCAGGGTTGCCAGGCTCAGTAAAACCAGGGACAGTATGTAAAAATCTATGTTTTTTTTACATCTGTCCCTGATATGTCCGAAACCGACATGCTTTTGCTGTGAAAATCCCGAGATTTTAGCTGCACTGCCTCCTGGCGTGGTGGCCATCTGTAAGCCCAGGGGCCCCATAATCTTCTATTGCCCGGGGGCCCCATGAGTTGTCAGTCCACCCCTGGGTCTAAATCATTTGGTAGAGAAGGGGGGGGAGAGATTATATGGCGTGGGGTTGTTTTTTCAGGGGTTGGGCTTGTCCCCTTAGTTCTAGTGAAGAGAACTCTTAAGGCGTCAGCATACCAAGACATTTTGGACAATTTAATGCTTCTAACTTTGTGGGAACAGTTTGGGGATGACTCCTTCCTGTTCCAACAGGACTGCTCATTAGTGCACAAACAAGGTCCATAAAGACGGAGTAATTTTGGGGTAGAGGAACTTGATTGGTCTGCACAGAGTCCTGACCTCAACCCAAGAAAACACCTTTGGGATGAATAGGAGTGGAGACTGCAAGCCAGGCTCTTGATCAACATCAGTGCCTTTGGAAGAATGGTCAAACATTCCCATAGATACACTCCTAAACCTTGTGGACAGCCTTCCCAGAAGAGTTGAAAATGTTATAGCTGCAAAGGGTGGGTCAACTCAATATTGAACCCTACGGACTAAGACTGGGATGCCATTAAAGTTCATGCACGTGTAAAAGGCAGGCGTACTTTTGGTAATCTAGCGCGCGACCAGGAAATCATAGGCTATTAAACACTAAATGTATCCAGCACAATTTGTTCAATCACAAACAAAAATGGAGCAACAGTTTCAAGTGCTCCTACTATTTCTCATGCTCCCGTTTGATTGTGCTAAACATCATTTGTTTTTATCTTAAGAATTAAAAGTTTAATTGCAGTGAATTTATGATCCCACGGTACTGGGAATACTGGAGAGAGGAGTACAGAGCATGCTTGAAATGGAGATCATACATCAGATCTGACCTTCCTACCACATGTAGTAGACCAAAGTTGTAGTACCACATGTAGTAGACCAATGTTGTAGTACCACATGTAGTAGACCAATGTTGTAGTACCACATGTAGTAGACCAATGTTGTAGTACCACATGTAGTAGACCAATGTTGTAGTACCACATGTAGTAGACCAATGTTGTAGTACCACATGTAGTAGACCAATGTTGTAGTACCACATGTAGTAGACCAATGTTGTAGTACCACATGTAGTAGACCAATGTTGTAGTACCACATGTAGTAGACCAATGTTGTAGTACCACATGTAGTAGACCAATGTTGTAGTACCACATGTAGTAGACCAATGTTGTAGTACCACATGTAGTAGACCAATGTTGTAGTACCACATGTAGTAGACCTAAGACAAACCTTATTTTAGACTGCCTCAAATCCATTGTAAAAGAAACTCCGCCCACATGACTCCAGCTCCAAAAGGTGTCATTTTAATTACATGCTGGTATTGTACAGTACATGCTTCTTTTTTATTAGCATTATTATTAGAATAACTTCGTTTTGAACAGAGTGGAGAGAGAGTAGAACACCGGTCAGGTTATTATTGATGTCTGTTCCTCCATTATGGAGATTGGCCCTCTCTATTTGTTCTGTCATTATCACCACCAAGAGAGTGAAAGTGAAAATAAATCCAGAACAGCAAGAGAGAAATCTTTCAATGAGGTCACTAGATCTAGGGAGTCTGGTGACAACTAGGGATTTTCCTCACTTCCTGTTTGGCTATGGGACAGGAAATGGAGGGAAAACTCCCCAATGATACACGATTGGCAAAAAACTGTCCCTCCCATACTCTATTCAAAATAAGAAAAAGGTTTTGCCTTTAGTTTTACTTCAACCCAGTTTTCAGACTTTGGCTTTCCTTATTCAGTCTTATGCCGTATGATTCCAGAGCACAAACAGTGGTGATACGTAGGTGTGCTAGCCAGCTTACCGGTAAATGATGCCAATGTTATATGATGGGATCTTAGGATGGTTCCTTGAACGAAGGGGAAACAAGGATTTTAGCACAGCAACCAGTCAGGAATTAGTACATTGGCTTTCCACTTGCAGTGGGAAAATGATTGAAGCCGACTGATTACTAAGGATATCCACGCAATCTTCCTGGCTTCAATCATGTAAATTCTTACAAAGCACTGGTCCTTACTGATTCTGTCATTAAAGTGTTTGTTAAAGCGGGAGTTCACCCATTTATTAAATTTTTTTTTTCTCCCCTTAGCTTCCTGCTCGTTGTGTCTAGGGGAATCGGCTATTTGTATTAAAATATGAGCAGTACTTACCCGTTTTCGAGCTGCATCTTCTTCCATCGCTTCCGGGTATGGGTCTTCGGGAGCGGGCGTTCCTTCTTGATTGACAGTCTTCCGAGAGGCTTCCGACGGTCGCATCCATCGCGTCACTCGTAGCCGAAAGAAGCCGAACGTCGGTGCGGCTCTATACTGCGCCTGCGCACCGACGTTCGGCTTCTTTCGGAAAATCGTGACGCGATGGATGCGACTGTCGGAAGCCTCTCGGAAGACTGTCAATCAAGAAGGAACGCCCATTCCCGCAGCCCATACCCGGAAGCGACGGAGAGGATGCATCTCGTAAACGGGTAAGTACTGCACATATTTTAAAACAAATAGCCGATTCCCCTAGAGAAAACGAGCAGGAATCTAAGGGGAAAAAGTGCCCTCTAAGGGTGAACCCCCGCTTTAACTAAAAAAATAAATAATAATAATAATAATAATAATAATAATAATAATAATAATATTAATACAGATCTGGTCCCTTAAAGGAGTTGTAAAGAATTGTTTTTGTTCACCCTAATGCAATCTATGCATTAAGGTGAAAAAACATTGGATGCTGCCGCCCCCCCATCCCCCCCCCGCCGAGCCCCCATTATACTTACCTGACCCCTCGAAAGTCCCGAGATCCTTTTCGACGCTCAGCCTGGCTAGAGCGGGTGGATTGAGAGCAGCGCAGCCATTGGCTGGCACTGCTGTCAATCACACCCAGTGACGCGGTGCGCCGAGGGGCAGGGCCGAGTGATACAGTGAGCGGCTATGGCCGTTCGCTGTATCATGAGAGCACGCCCGCAATTACTCACCACCATGCAAGCTTTCACATGACTGTGGTCAGGGCAGGACTTAGGGTGGTGGGGGCCCCTGGGCTTGAGTGTTGAAGGGGCCCCCTGGAGCCGAGAATTGGGGGGGATCGAAGTTGTTGAGCGGGGGGGGGCGAATTGAAGTTGTTGAGCGGGGGGGAGCGCATTAAAGTTGTTGAGCGGGGGGGATTTGTTGAGCGGGGGGGATTTTGCAGTTGTTGAGGGGGGGAGTGCCTCTCACCTGTGCCAACAGCCGGGGCCACAGACTGTCATTAGCCCGGCTGTCGGCTTTCTTCCCTTCAGCAGCCACAGTCCTCCACACACCACTCCGGTTCCTCCTGCTTCCGTGCTGCCTCCTCTTGCAGTGCGGGAAAATTAACCCTTTTGCGGGACTGCGGGAAGAAGCTGTCTGTGCGGGAAAGTCACAGAATCTGTGCGTGTTGGGAGGTATGCGCAGGGCCGCCATCAGGAATTTTGGGGCCCTTGCACAGCTTAAGGCATGGCCCCCCTGAAGCAGAGAACCTAGGGGGGGTGGGGGTGCTGCCGCCTGAAATTGAGAAGCGTGGGGGCTGCCGCAAATTGAGAAGCGGGGGGGCCTTTACAAAAAAAAAGAAGAAATAAAGAAGAAAACAAATATATATAAATATATGTAGCCATCCGGGGCCCTGGGGACCTCTGGGCCTTTTAATAAAAAGAAAAAATAAACCTCTGGGCCCTTTAATAATAAAAAAAAAAAAAAACATTTATAAAAAATACATAAAAAAAGGGAGGTTGCCAAACCCGAGGGCCCTGGGGACCTCTGGGCCTTTTAATAAAAAATAAACAAAAATAAAAAAATAAACATTTATAAAAAAAATAAAAAAAGAGGGGGTTGCCACATGGGGCCCTGGGGACCTCTGAGCCCTTTAATAAAAAAAAAAAATATATATATATATATATATATATATATATATATATATATATATATATATATATATATATATATATATATATATATATATATATATAAAAAATGTCATTTTTTAAAAAAAAAAATAAGGTGGGTTGCCATCCGGGGGCCCTGGAGACCCCTGGGCCCTTTAATAATAATAATAAAAAAAAAAAATATATATGTATGTGATATATATATATATATATATATATATATATATATATATATATATATATATATATATATATATATATATATATATATATATATATATATATATATATATATATATATATATATATATATATATATATATATATAAAAAAAACATTTTTTTACAAAAAAATAAATAAAAAAAAGGGGGGTTGCCGTCCAGGGCCCTGGAGACCCCTGGGCCCTTTAATAATAATAATAATAATAAATATAAATAATATATATATATATATATATATATATATATATATATATATATATATATATATATATATATATATATATATATATATATATATATATATATATATATATATATATATATATATATATATAATATAATATATAAAAAAATATATTAAAAAAAACATTTTTTTACAAAAAATAAATAAAAAAAAGGGGGGGTTGCCGTCCGGGGCCCTGGGGGCCTCCGGGCCCCTGGGGACCTCCGGACCCCTAAAAAAAAAATAAAAAAAAAAAAAAAAAAAAAAAATTTTTTTTTTTTAAGGGGGCCCCCTATTGGGTGGGGCCCCTGGGCTTGAGCCCAGTCAAGGCCAATGGTAAGTCCGGCCCTGACTGTGGTAAGTAATTGCGGGGAAGACAGAGACAGGCGCCGAGGGACCCCAGAAGACGTGGATCGGGGCCACTCTGTGCAAAACAAACTGCACAGTGGAGGCAAGTATCACATGTTTGTTATTTTAAAGCAAAAAAAAAAAAAAAATTTCTTTACCAACCCTTTAAAGTAGATTACACAGAGCTTTAGGCTGGTCACATGACTCTCGGATGGTTTCCAGGCCTACTGCAGGAGGGGCCAAGCGGTCATGTGATCTCCCCGGCTAACAGAGGGAGATCGCGGCCCCCTCCTGCAGTATCCACGTATCAGCGATGTAAAGCTACCGTGAGTCATGTGACCGGCCTGAAGATCGTTCCAAAACGGTATTGACATTTTTTTTTTTTTATATAAAAAAAAAAAAGAGCAAAGACATGGTCCACAATGAATATTAATTTCACAAAAAACAAATCCACTAATAAAACGAAAACATTATCCCTATTACATGCCTTACAGACATGAAACAATACAAAAGGAATGTGAATAAAACGACTGATGAATGGGATCCATTATACCACTGAGATATGCACAATGTATATTTTAACAGACTAAGAATAATATAATGTGTTTACCTTGCGTCTTTCTGTCAGGACAGTTTAACATCACTGAATTGTCCATGCTATTTATAATCAGTGCTTAGTCTCAAGGACACCTTAGCAGATGCCTGCGTCTCATTATAATTACCTAACGCCGACACTCTGGATAGGATGAGCTTTTGTCACCGTCATTTGCATTTTACAAATGAAAAATGGTGACTACAGATTCTTGCAGTACACGACATCACTGATCAGGGTTTATTTTCAGTGCCAAATCTTGTTCTTGCAGTTATGTAATGCATAGGTGTGAATACCACAGGGCATACATGTCTAAGGCCTCATATACATGGGCACATAAGGCCATACAATGTATGGCATATTTCCACATCCAGGTAACATGGCTGCAATGTACAGCCACCCAAAGTAAGTGCTGCGATACTTTGACTGAATTATTCAGTCACGCAACACTGCACCCAAATACATTTTATATTATTTTTTGAGGCAGGTAGAACTTTCTTTTTGGTGGTATTTAAAGTGTTACTAAACCCACAACAGTAAAAATCAGTCTGTATATGTAGTAAAGCATGCTTGTAACACTCATTGTGGAATCTAAGGGGTTAATCCTCCACATTGTGTAAAAAGGCTGTTTGAGCCTGTCTTCTCTGCTCTTGCACTGTCCCCAATCCATCCCTTGATAGAACAGAGGCTAGGGGACATGCTTAGTTTGGTATGGATTGCTAGAGAGTTTAGTTTTTTTTCCCCCATTGGAGAATGCATGTGATCAGCAGAGAGCCAATCAGCACTGTCCAGAGGGTCGGGGGTTCGGCAGGCTTATAGGACAGCCAGAGCAGAATCAAAACTCCTCTTACAAGTTTTAACCAGACACCAATAGAAGTCTCAAGACTGCTATGTACTGCTGAGGAGAAAGGGTATTTAGCAGTTTATATTTACTAAAACCATTGCGTTTCCATGTACTGTGGGAGTCCAGATAAAGTGAATGCAGGGTTCTGGTTTTAGTAACACTTAAAAAACAATTGGGATTTCTATTTTTTTTATTAAATAAGGAAAGACTTAAATATTTTAAAAAAATACTTCCCTTGCATTCTATGCTAAAACAGATCAAATAAATATGACAGAACAATACAAACAACCCCCCCCCCCCAAAAAAAAAAAAAAAAAAAACACACCTTTTTGTAAGTAGACTTTTTTGCCACAATTTTTGCAAATGAAGAAACGTGCTGGTATTGTGATGGTTAAAACATGGAGCATTGTAATGTTGCACTAGATACAACACATCATTAATGTACAGGCCATACACAGAGGGAGGAGGAGGTGAAGCGGTTAATGCACAAGTCGCATACTGAGGGAGGATGGTGATGAGGGTGTTAATGTGCACGATAAGAGAGAGGGGAAGGGGTCAATATACAGGACCCATACAGAGACAGGTGTGGGGAAGGGCAGTGTTAAAGGGTTAAAGCTGTTCTCCAGAATAAGCAAATGTTGTCTATAGTTATGTCTATTCTTACTAGAAATTTGGTTTGCTTTGTGTATTTCTTCCAGATCTGTGCAGTAATCCAGTGTAAAATGTTACCGCTGTGCAGGAGCTTTCTGTAATAAAGACCGGTCACTGCTGTGCTCTCTCTCTCTCTCTCTCTTTGTGCAGGGTGACTGGTCTCGTCTCCTCCCCATCCTATAGTTGTCTGTAGTGGGTGGAGTCTGCTTGGCCCAACCCACATCTCTGCTCTCTGTACAGCACAGTGATGTCCTCACTGCTACTTTTACAAGGTAATGTCCATGTTTGTGTAGCGCCCCCTTACTTTCAGTATGGGCACTACGCTAAAGTTAGTGGGGAATGGGAGAGTTATTTTGCTCCCATTCACAATTTGCTAAATTCTGGGCTGCTGTCATTCCTAAACTGTCCTGTAGGTCAGTCTGTGCTCCAGGGGTGCCGATTCCACCCCTGGGCGACAGGTGGCACTAGAGGGGTTCTGGCAGAGCCACGTTTCTCCAGCAGCCAATTAGAGGAGTTTTCCCTCGCGGGGCATGCTGGGGGAGAGTATATCTGTGGCAGACACCATTTTGTGGGTTCTTCGTGGGTTCCAGGTGCGGCACCCACCTTCAGGGTGTGCGCATCCAACGGACCCCGGCGATGGCCTACCAGGCTGGGGTCACACGCTACGCGGAGCTCCATGTTCCTGAAAAGGGGCCCCGGTGAATTGCTTGGTCCCCAGCTCTACTGAGGAGATCCCAGGCTGTGTGCCGTTTGATGGGGGGGGCGGCTTGAGGAGAACCCGGAGGCAGGTTGTCCAACAGGGCTTAAACGAACCATCGGGGATCTGGTGACCGGGACATTGACAGGTACACTTCAACTGTCACCCGGTGTCCCTTACTTAATCTACTGGGAGGATTCGCTCAATCCGTTCAGTTCACTTTAAGTACTAGGCCTGTGGCAGAGGCCCTAGAGCCAGGCCTGTGGCAGAGGCCTGTTCCTCCCAGCTACCTAAAGTGACGCTTCGGCTGCCAGGCTCGTGGCAGGAGTCTGTCCGGGGGCACTTCACCCACTTTGGCTAGAGTGGCGACGAACTGTAACTGCTACTACTGTGCTGTTGAGAGCAGGATTGCTCCATTCGTATCCAGGTCTGATACCGCAAAGTTCTCTATCGCTTCATCAACCTTTTCTCCCCATCTCATGTTGATGTTGGCCATGTTGGGCCGAAAATAAAGCATTTGAAAATCTTTGATTGACTGGACATTCGCTCACTACTCTACTCATCTACTACACCCCTAGACAACACTTAGAGGTAACTCAATATGCCGATCCCAACAACAACCAGCGGCTGGCTCCTGAGGGGGTAGCGCTACATTTGCAAAGGCATTATGGTGTACATTAAAATTTATATTATTTGTGGCTGTTGAAGAATGTATTTCAATGCATTTTTTTTTGTATCCGGAGATCAGTTTAAAATGAAGATGTTATAAATTGTTTTATGCAATCAGTAGGTCTGAATGCTGGCTCTATAAGGGAAATACCAGTTAAGAATTTAGGAAGTAATGACACTTGTAGAAACTGCTGACCAATGTGTTGGCCCAAAAAGAGCTTCCCATTTAGTCAGTGTACACTAGGTATTGAAACTTTGTGCTGCTTATGACAACTCCAATTCCTTGTTTGATGAACATCTTATTTCTACCACTTTCCTGTAAAGCTGGCCATGCATGGTTCAGTTTTTCTTTTTTTTTTTCCGTTCCAGCCTGCCAGCCGGCTAAGCGAAAACAAAACTGAACCAGTTCCCTATTCACACATTTGATGTGGATGGGGGAATTCTCTCCACTGTGTCATTGTGTTCTGCGGGAAATTCCAGGGCTCAGGTGAGTAAGATGGGGGGACTGGTCACTAGAAGTTTTTTCATCTTAATGCATAGGATACAACCCCTTTAAGACTGATAGAAAACAGATAATGTTAATGCCTAAAGGATACAAAACCCCACATTCAAAACCATCCTACCCTAAATCTGCTGCCATCTAATCTGGAACTATTGTTCATTCATTAGGCTCTCCTTCCTCCCCCTCCTTCATTGTGAGATAAAGGGGAGGGCTATCCAATGTAAATACTAGCATGTTTACATTTATCATTGCTGTGATTGGTCATCAAGCTGTCACAAAAGCACACTGGCTGAAGATTGTGTTTTCCTAAGTGACAATGATAAATGGTACTCCAAAAACACACGTCCACCTCCCCCCCACCTTGTTTTTTTTTTTCACAGTATGGCTGGCTGATGGACTTGGTTAAAAGAGAAACTGAACTCTAAGCAGTGCCCAAAAAAAAAAAAAAAAAACGCACTAGCTGATCTTTCCCCATTATTAACTTACCATGCTTTTTTTCTACACTTAGTCTGGGGCGACATTTTATTTTCTCATGTTAGAGCATTCAGCAATAATATCAGTGAGCACTATAGCAGAGAAATTACCAAATCTTACTTTAAATCTCTGCAGATTAGAAGTACCTAGCAGCAGTGCATACAAACTACGAGGTTGTAGGCACATGAGTGCCTAGGCACCCTCACCTACCAGGAAGTGCACTGTAATTTTTTAGGAGGAAGTCCAGACAATTCTAAATGTTCCCTGCGACATAGCAAGTCTTTACTTTTTAAGGAACGCATCAGGTTTAAAATGCTTGAGGAGTATGCAGCTGGAAAGAAGAAAAAGAAAAAGAAAAAGAAAAAAAAAAAGAAGAAAAAAGAAAAATAAATACCACTGTACACCCCCCCTCCCTGATCCTCCCCTCTGTAAACATCTCCAGGGGTACTGAGCTGTCAGCACTCTCTCACCCAGTCCAGTTGTCCATGGATTTGAGATCCCCCTCTTCTCTGTGCAGTGCTTTGGGGTTAGACCAGGACCGCTGGAGTGGCTGTGGGGGTGCGGACAGCTTAGCAATCTTGGAGGTAAATGCAGCGGTGACAAGAGTGACGGCGTTTGTTCACTTTTTAGACATGTGCAATTTGCTTCATTTTCAGAACCATTCGAATTCAAATTGGTAGAGAAATGATCGATCAATTCCAATTCTGTATCAAGAATAGCTGGTTGTTAAGGAGTCGGCAGCCCGCCGCGACATCCTTAACAACTGATGACTCATCAGCTGGCAGCGTGCTTCCTCACTGACAGCTGAAATTTAAACAAAAAAATGCCGGCAATGAAAAAGCCAAAAAAAATATGCAGCGTACCCCTTGCCCAATCCATACCAGGCTACTTCAGGGGACATTTTTATTTATTTATTTATAAAGGAATTGTCAAAACTCGTGTTGGGTCTTTATTCACTTTTTACACTTTTTTGGTGAATGGGTAGGCCATACTCACATGGCGCAGCGTGCCCCCTACCTGCAGATCCCCACAACCAGTGGCCAGGGTTGTGAAGAAGAGGCAGCAGCCAAAAAGGTGTACACATGATGCAGCAGGAATTAAGCCTTTGGTACATGCTACCGCCTGCCAATTACGATCCATTCAAGAAAATAGGGCCACTCCACATGCGACAGGAGCCAGGACTACAGCGAAGGCATTGGCTTATGCAGCTCTTGCTCCCTACTACAGCTCCAACATTACAAGTAGTCCTTCTGCATTGCACTCGGTTTGATGCTCTAGGATGGTGGGTAAGCAAGCCCAGACCTGATCTACAAGTTGGTGGCCCCCCTGATGTACGGTGTTCATTCACTTTTACATTTATTTTGTAAAATCAATCATATGAAACAAGAATGCTTTATAGTTATTCTCAATTAGTAATCCAGAGAATGTTGAAGCCAGTAACAGTCAGGCAGCCATTTTTTTTTTTTTTTTTTTTTTTACAGACAGACAATCCCTAAGTTTCTCTCTGTAAGGGCTCATTCACACCTTGGCATCTTGGCGTGTTGTATTTAGGTCTAACAAAAAAGTAACAAAAACCACACCACACGCTCCTTATTTTGCAGTGCTACAAGAATGGTTCACAGAATACAAAGGTTCTGTGGACAAATCAAGGAAAGGGGAGGGGCATATGAATATCATTATGGCTTCTGTGTATGACAGTCAGGCGTCGTACACACAATAGGTTAAACAGAGGACAACAGTCTGATGGACCGTTTTCCAGTCAAAACCGATCGTGTGTGGGCCCCATAGGTTATTTAACCATCGGTTAAAAAAAAGCCAACTTGCTTTAAATTTAACCGATGGATTCCTAACCGATAGGACAAAACAGATCGTTGGTAGGCACGACCATCGGTTAACAATCCACGCATGCTCAGAATCAAGTCGACGCATGCTTGGAAGCATTGAACTTCTTTTTTTTCAGCACGTCGTTGTGTTTTACGTCACCGCGTAGGTGCGACGGACCATCAGTCAGCTTCATCGGTTAACCGATGAAAATGGTCCATTCTCA
Source organism: Rana temporaria (assembly GCF_905171775.1). NCBI lineage: Eukaryota > Metazoa > Chordata > Amphibia > Anura > Ranidae > Rana > Rana temporaria. The sequence continues at coordinate 336,560,909 of NC_053489.1, read as the reverse complement.
TCGGATGGACCGATCGTGTGTGTACGTGGCATCACAGTGCCAAAGTATAACAAGAGCTAGACAATCCGCCATAAATTGTAAGTAGTAAAGGAAGGGCAGCAATCCTAAAAGTTTTCATGTTCCTCTAGAACACTCTAGGGCTCATAGAGAAGTGTGGCAGAACAAAGGTACAGCAGGCCTTGGCATAGCATTCATGGGAATGGCTCCAAATACTCTTTCAGCCCGAGGTCAGAGAGTGCTCAGTGGGAGTGCGGAATGTGCGCTGGACATTGCCTTTAAACTTCTGTGTGTAAGGGGACTTCATTTTCAGCTTCTTCGCTGCATTGCCAATCCCCTCCTTGCCCATGATAAATCTTGAGACTATGAGTGAATAATAGACTCAATTCCTGTGGCTGCTGTGTCTTGCTTATAAAAGAAGAACTAAAATTAACTTGGATGCCCTATGGCTTTTGGCACAAGATGCAAAATCTTTCTAAAGCTTGACCCCTCAGGCTCTATTTTTCCAACCAAGCAAAACAAGGAATAGCAAACCAGGCCAAAATATATCCAAAAGCACATGATTATCAAAAGGTTTTCTATGCATTGTCTCTTAATACACTAAATCAATTTTCTTTAACAGAAATCCAGGCCATCAGGAAATGTGCACACAAATGCAATTATTGCAGGCTTGAAAAGCTAAATGCTAATGTGTCTGCCACTGTCCTCAGCCTGGAAGCATTAAGATGGAATGACATATGCCCATTAACCTATTGTTAGTAAACCTCCTGACACAAGAGTAGTAAAGTGAAAAAGCTGAAATACAACAAAGAAAACAGTGGCCTGCAAATGGATAGGGTGCTCAGTAAGCCACCGCATGCATTACTAAAATGTGTTGTGGGCTGGCCAAATGTAGGGTCATAAAAGTGCACATAAAGTTATCCTACTATAAGACAAAATTGTAATTAAATGTACAATAGCAACATATATATGCCATCATTTTATGTCTTAAAGGGTGACACCGTTTCTGATATGTGTTTTGTCAGAGATAAAGGTCTTCAGAGAAAGATGAGCATTGCCGCCAATATAAAAGAATATACAGTAAAACCTTGGTTTAAGAGAGTTTTGCAAGACAAGCTAAATTTAATAAAAATTGACTTGATATACAAGCGATGTCTTGATATACAAGTAGCGTCATGTGAGTATAAAAGAGAGGAAAGGAGCCTCTAAGTGTAGCAATATGGTTACATTTAATGAAGGTACAACATTTAGAAACATATTGCTACACTTAGGGGCGCTTCTCTACCCTTTTATACTCTGTGGCTCCTGCTGGATTTTGCTTCTAATCGCCTTGTGGAGGCTTCCATTTGTAGATGCACATTTTATGGTTACACAACCTGGTCACATTGCTATAATCTTTATATGGACTATAAACTGAAGGACCCATGAATAAATGGTGGTGGAACAAATCATTTGAGTTTCTATTATTTCTTATGGGGAAATTTGCTTTGATATACAAGTGCTTTGGATAACATCCATGATTCTGGAACAAATTATGCTCGCAATCCAAGGTTTTACTGCATCAAATTTTTAGATATATTTAACTGTACCAGTTATTTTTTGCCCCAAGATTGTTACAGCTGTCACGTTTTCTCAAACCTTTGTCTTATTGTACAAAAACGGTTCTGTGCTTGGCCTTAATGAGCATCAGCCACTTTCACATGGACGTCCCAATCAGGCCTGCCTTTCAGTTTTTCAGGCAGAGCTGAAGGAAACTTAAAGAGTAGCCCCTTGCTCCCCCTTCCAAAAAAAAATGAGAAGTCAGCAGCTACCAATACTGTACCTGCTGACTTTTAATATTAGGGCACTTACCTGTCAAGGGATCCTCAGTGGTTTCCTACTGTGCATGTGCGAAGTGCCCTGCGCTTTGTGAATGAGCTGACTGCAGGGGAAGAATGGGAGAACCGAATGGAAGGCGAACTGAGCTGGAAGCGGAAGCGAGTACCTATCAAAATCAGGTACCCGTTCCCCCCTCAAAAGGTGCCAAATGTGTCAGTGGAGGTAGGGAGAGCTTCCCCTTTTGGGTGGAGCTCCACTGTCTATGGGCACTTGGCAGGTGAAAGTAAACAAACTTGCATCTTTTTACATCCAGGTCAGCCTAAGCCTGAAAAAAACGTTTTTGAAAAAGAAGGATTGCACCCATTTACATCCCATTATCTCCTAGATTGTCTAGGTATGAAAACAGGTCCCTTTTCCGTTTTTTTTCAGACCTGAAGTACGTAAACAAATACACATCCATTTACATACTGTACACCTGCCCCTAAACCTACCTTGAGTCCATTAAGATTCATTTTTTCCTCCACTACAACATTAATGAAAAAAAAATAAAAAATGGAACCAACAAGAATATCACGCAAGTGGAATCAGTTTCGTTCGGTTCTGATTCAGCAGGGGATTCGTTCAGGGGTCACTTGCCAGTGAAAGGACCCTTGAGTTGGCCATAGATGGTAAAAAATTTGGCCAGTTCAGCAGGCACCGGTCAAAGTTCAATCTATCTATGACGTACACATTCCAGAGAAGTTGATTTAATGATCAACTTCTGTCGACCCGGCTTATTGGAAAATGTTCTTTCAATCAGTGTTGCACCCAAATCTGCTGCAATGCTGATGTGTCCCTGCTGTCAGAATACACGACCACAGCAAGGAGGATTCCTCCATCCACCCCACTTGAGTGGATGTGGAATTTTTGATCAGCCAGCTGGCTGATCGAAAAAAACTGATCCATGTATGGCCAGCCTAACAAAAAAGAACATTATCTAGGTTTTAAAAAGGCCCTAGCAACCAAGCCTAATTACCAAGTCTTCTGATGTGGACGATAGCATTATAGAGATGGGATCTCCCATCCTAGGTGGACGTCATATGATGTCCTGGGCTTTGTGCAGGGATATCTGAATGATGTCTGCAGCTAGAGGCATCATTCAGATATCATTCTTTAGTGCCGGCGATTCTGTGCACCATAAGAAAGATCATAGCAGCAGTTCCGCCGCTTGATCGTTCTAATAGGCGGTGGGAGGGGACATCCCCCCTCTCGCCGCCATCTGGTGCTTCTCCGGGCTCTCCCGTGCCAAAGGGGGCCAGGAGAAAGAATCGTCCGGCGCAGGCTAGGGAGCATAGAGATGACTGGTGACCAGATGGTCGATTGTCGATTGCCAGCCTCTCTTGGCTCTCCTCAGATGGACTCCCCACCAAACAGCTTCCTCTCACTGGGAACACACTTGGGATCTTCTCAGGATGGGGACCCAGTCGATTACTGGGGCCCAGCCACAGCTTAAATGTTCTGGAACCAGGAACACCGCTTGGCACGTGCACCCCGGGCAGGAAGGCCATTTTGCCGGGGAGCCGTGGTGCAGTCACCCTAAATGTGGGTGCAGCACTCGAAGAAGAGCCCAGACCAATGGCGTCTGTCCCATAAATACCCTCCCCCAGCATGCACAGCGAGGAAGAACCCTCCTGATAGGCTGCTAAGGAAAAGTACCCAAACCTCGGCTCCACTGCTGCCACCCATCATCCTGGGGTGGGAACAGCACCCCAGAAACAGAATTAGCCCACAGCACAGCCAAGCTGAGACAGAGACCCAATTTGAACAGATTAACTGGATCAGAGCCAATTAACTCTCTGATCACCTTTAAATTTATAAAGCACCGGTACTTGGAAGTAACCAGGCGCTACACAACTATTTAATGTGACATTAAAATGTGAAGTTAGGCTTAAAAATATCCCCATAAACTTTGGCAAAAAAAAAAAAAAGTTTCACCCAGCTCACTAGTTGTGTCAGAATGCTTCCCGGATAGGCTTCTTATTCACCACACAGTCATAGAACTGTCACATAGTGGTTTAGACAAATGCACAGTGCAGTCGGAAATCTCAACTGGCAGGAGATAAACAGGAATATCCAAAATGTTTTACTCTGACATCTATGTAATGTGTTCTGTAATGTTATGCATTTCCAAAGCTGGGCATGTTCTAACTTTGCTAGATTCTACGTAGCTGTGTTCCTGACATCTGACCAGCATATTCTGGGACTGGCAATAACCACATTAATGCCTTGTTACTGAGGAATTTAATCTGTCTTCAAGACAGAGGTTGCTGGCTTGTTTTCATTTCTTCCTCTCCATATCTGGAAACAGTGCTGTCTCTGTATCTATGCCAATCAATGAGCCAGCAGTAAAAGAGCTGAATATAAAACACATACAGGCTGCAGGCAGAGAGAGAATGCTGCTTCAGTACAGCTTATTTTTCCACTTCTGATTACCAAGCAGTCCCTACCTTATTGCTGATGACACACAACTCTTTTGTAACGTTTCAGTTTGATACAATGTAAGGCCCTATTCACATATCGCATTGCAGGTACAAGAGTTCCCGCTCACAATTTCTGCTGCTCGATTTTCACGCAGTTTCCAGTGTCATGCATAGGGCAGCCCATTCACTTCCCTCTGGCGTTTGTTGCCCCAAAGAAGCTCCTGCCGATTCCGTCGCGCAACAATCGCACTGCGATTCAGAATAATGGCACCCAAACACCAATTGATCAAATTACGTAATGTGACTGGGGCCTAAGATCCATCCTTTAAAAGTTCCTTATATTATTGCAAAACCCCATATATAGAAGATATTATAAAATAAACAGATTGCACATCTTCTAAATAAATTACGTTACCTACAACTAATTATCACTGCTGCACAAACAAGATCGGTGAGATCACCATACATGCATAGAGAAGTAGATATGAAAATCAGGTAGAAAGGAGCGCAAATATGAACTTCGAGAAAACCAAAAAAGTCCTCCATTGCAGTGGGTCTGCATCCACAGTACAAGAATTAACAATTCTAGGTCTACTCTAGGGTGATCTTCTGCTCCTGCATGCTCTTCCACAGGGCCGGCTGCCCTGGGCACGGTGGTATCATGTGAGATGGTAGGGCACCACAAGGAGATGAAGGGGAGGGGATTTGTGTAGGAAGGGGGAATATGGGGGGCTGCAGGGGATAAGCGCTTACTCGTAAAAAAGCCTTTGCCATATCAACCCTTCTCTTCTATACTCTGCGACTGACCACCTCTGACAAAATTGCACCCCTGTCCTGCATCCACCTAGCCACTTCTGTCTACAACACTTCACTTCTAGCATTACTGGACAGACTGGCCCCCCTCACTACACGCAGAATAAGGCCCCGTCCCCTTCAACCCTGGCAAACAGATGATACTAGAAGTCTGAAAAAACACAGCCGTGGTCTTGAGCGCAAAGATTTCGACCAGTATAAATCTGCCCTCCAAAAATACAATTTCAGCCTCCTCACTGCCAATCAGACCTATTTCATCACCCTCATTAAAAACTTATCATCCCGTCCCCGTCAACTCTTCTCTACCTTTAACACTCTCCTTCGTCCCCCACTGCCTCCAACCACTAAGTCACTCACTGCCCAGGAGATCACCAATCACTTCAAACAGAAGATTGATACAATTCGCGAGGAAATCTCTACTGTTCAGATACCCTCCATGCTATACACCTCATGCCCACAGGTACAATCATTACTTCTCTCTTTCAATCCCACCACTATAGACGAGGTTGCCAAATTACTTGCTAATGTCCATCTTACCACCTGCCCTCTGGATCCTGTTCCCTCGCAAATGCTACGTTCACCCTCTGGCTCTATTCTACACTCTAACCGACATCTTCAATCTCTCCCTCTCTTCTGGCATCTTCTTTAACTCTTTGAAACATGCACTTGTCAGCCCCATACTTAAACAGTAAACACTGGACCCATCCAATCTTGACAACCTATGCCCAATTTCCTTGCTCCCCTTTTTATCCAAACTCCTTGAACGTCTAGTCTACAACCGACTGAGCGTCCACCTTGCCTTGCTGATTATAACCTTCTTGATCCCCTTCAGTCTGGATTTCGTCCTCAACATTCCACAGAAACTGCTCTCCTAAAACTAACAAATATGATCTACCAACGGCCAAAACTAAGCGACACTATTCTGTACTCCTACTCCTGGACTTTTCTGCTGCCTTTGATACAGTTGACCACCCACTCCTCCTCAAAAAACTCCACACCTTTGGTCTCCGTGACTGTACTCTTGGCTGGTTCTCTACCTACTTATCCAACTGCACCTTTAGCGTTACTTACAATTCTACTTCCTCCTCTCCCTTTCTCTGTTGGGGTCCCCCAAGGTTCTGTTCTTGGACCCCTCCTATTTTCAATCTACACCTCCTCCCTGGGTCAGCTGATAACCTCCCACGGCTTCCAATACCATCTCTACAATTCTACTTCCTCCTCTCCCTTTCTCTGTTGGGGTCCCCCAAGGTTCTGTTCTTGGACCCCTCCTATTTTCAATCTATACCTTCTCCCTGGGTCAGCTGATAACCTCCCACGGCTTCCAATACCATCTCTACGCTGACGACACTCAAATCTTTCTCTGCCCCTCAACTCGCCCCTTCATTCTCCTCACGTATCACTAATTTACCATCAGATATATCGGTTTGGATGTCACACCACTTCCTCAATCTATCCAAAACAAAACTTATTTTTCCTCCCCCACATGCCTCTTTCCCTGATCTCTCTGTCAAAATTAATGGCATAACCATAAGCCCATCCCCACATGCCAATGTCCTAGGAGTAGTCCCGGACTCTGAACTCTCCTTCAAGCCCCACGTCCAATCACTGTCCAAATCTTGCCGCCTCAACATCTCCAAAATACGCCCCTTTCTAACCAATGACACAACAAAACTCCTAATTCACTCCCTGGTCATCTTTCGCTGATTACTGCAACTCCCTCCTCATTGGCTTACCTCGGCATACTCTTATCCCCACTTCAGTCCATCATGAATGCTGCTGCCAGACTCATCCACCTTACCAACCGCTCTGTCTCTGCTACTCCTCTGTCAATCTCTCCACTGGCTTCCGCTCGCCCAACGAATTAAATTCAAAATACTAACAGCTACCTACAAAGCCACCCACAACTCTGCCCCCAGCTACATCACTGACCTAGTCTCTAAATACCAACCTAATCGTTCTCTTCGTTCTTCTCAAGACCTCCTGCTCTCTAGCTCTCTCATCACCGCCTCTGACGCTCGTCTCCAGGACTTTTCCAGAGCCTCTCCAAGCCTATGGAACTCCTTACTCCAATCTGTCCGTCTATCTCCTTCTCTATTAGCTTTTAGAGGATCCCTGAAAACCCTCTTTAGAGAAGCCTATCCTACCCACACCTAACAACTGTATTTTTATTTTGCCCATCTGATCATCCCCCCACAGCTACTACCCTTTTGCTCCACTTACCCCCCATTAGAGCTTACAGTCTAGAAGGGAGGGTTATGAGTGGTGATTTCGGGGGATTTGTGTTGAGGGTGATGGCGAAGAAGATTTATGCTATGTAGGTGGAATTTGTCCTGGAAGGGGGGGGGATTGAAGTGGTGGGGAGAAGATGTGCACTAGGGGAAATGTTAGGGGTAGAGTATTTGTGCTAGGCATGTGAATTTTTTTTTTGGTGGGTGGGGGGACGACGACAATTGAGCTGAGGATAATTACAGATTTCTTGTACGTCCTTTGCATGCAGGAGAAAGACCGCGGGGTCTGCCGGGATATCAAGGTCGATACATTTTTGAGCAATCTCGCGGATCACTCGCCAGAAGTGACTCAGACTGGGGCAGGACCAGAAAATGTGTAGTAGCATCCCCTTGTCGGCACGACAGCGCCAACAGAGGTCAGACGTCTCCGGAAAGAACCTGTGGAGCAGCACCGGGGTCCTGTACCACCGTGACAGGAGCTTGTTCAAGACATCGCTTTTATATCAAGGCAAAATGTATTAAAACATTTTGCTGGTCTTGCAAAACGCTCTAAAACCAAGTTACTCTCAAACCAAGGTTTTACTGTATATATAAACAAACAGGTAGATACAGCATAGTAAAATCTGGTCTGGTTGTGGGTTACTAAACCCACAACAGTAAAATCAGTCTGTATATGCAGTAAACCATGCTTGTTATACTCACTGTAGAACCAAAGGGGTTAATTCTCTGCATTGTGTAAAAAGGCTGTTTGATCCTGTCTTCTATGATAATCTGCTTCTTCCACAGTCCCCAAACCATCTCCTGACAGAACAGAGCCATGGGGGCAAGCTGCACATGCTCAGTTTGGTATGTATTGCTAGAGAGGTTTGTTTTCCCCCAGACAGAGAGGGTCAGGGGTCCTGAAGCCTCATAGGGCAATCAGGGGGGGGAATGAAATCTCCTCCTACAAGCTTTAAAGCGGTTGTATTGCCCGCTTGCTGACTTACCCACAGATAAGCCTATAATAAGGATTGCCTGTAGGTACAATGAATATCTCCTGAACCTGTACAGTTTAGGTGATATTTGCCCTGCTTGCAGCCACTGACATCAGCAATGCATGCGCTCTGAAGGTCTAGTGTATCCTTGGCAGGACCGATTGCTCCTGTGCGCATGCAGTCATCGCGGCTCCAGCCACTCACAGCGCTGGTGCCTGCGCACCTAGAAGAGATGCCAAGGGAACATATCAGCCCCCCTCAGCGGTGACTTTGTTCTAAGGCATGGGTCTTCAAACTATGGCCCTCCAGGTGTTCAGGAACTACAATTCCCATCATGCCTAGTCATGTCTGTGAATGTCTGTGTGTTAAAATGCCTCATGGAATGTGTAGTTCTACAACAGCTGGAGGGCCGTAGTTTGAGGATCCCTGTTCTAAGGCATTTCGTAATGATGGTAGTATGTGATGCATACTAGCTAGGGTTGTCCTGATACCACTTTTTTGAGACCGAGTACAAGTATCGATACTTTTTTTCAAGTACTCGCCGATACCGAATACCAATACCTTTTTTTGAAGGTCATGTGACAGTGGGTTTTTTTTTGTTTGTTTTTTTACAATTTTATTTTTTTTTTACAGTCACAAGACTGCCAATGAGAAAAGGTATTTAGCAGTTTAGATTTACTAAAATGATTGCATTCCCATGTTGTGTACTGTTGGAGACCAGATATAATGAATGCACGGTCCTGGGTTTAGTAACACTTTAAGTGCAGCGTGGAATTAAACAGGCCAAAAAAAAAAAACTTGCCCGGCTTACCATCACCTGATCTAATAATTGAATATTATTTTATGAAATGCATATAATAATGACCAGCAGCAATTGAACCTATTTTTTATCTGACTGTACACTGAAGGCTTTTACTTTTAAAATTATACTGCGCCTTTAAAAAGAAGTAAACGTGACTTATTGACTTTCAGCTAATTAAATGCTCAATTGGCTTGTTGAATTACAAAAGTGTCATACATTCAAGTGGTACTAGCTTAATGTAGCTTTGTACAATCTGCCTGAAACTCATCTCATTACAAAGGTGGCTCTCTACATAACAAGGCTTGTGAATTGGAAACACTTCATTCTGGGGACTCAGCAGGGTGCAGTAAAACAGGATCCATTCACTGGTACACAAGTGATGTTGCTGTACATATGGGGCTGGGGTCAACCGAGAACCATCCCAGAGAATGATAAAAAAAAAAAAAAAAAAAAAAAAAATGAAAAAACGCAAAGTACCAATTTGTTAATGGAAACGGATATTAGGATATAAATCCTCTGCTGGATCTTTGCATATAGTATTTATCTGTGTTACTAGATGATACGATTAAAATATACAGAAAGAATCCGAATTTAATTTTCTGCTACATTTTATTGCTTTCTGATGCCAAGTCTATTTTGCAATCAGTATTGTTATTTAATTTATAGGAACATTTGTCTCTCTGCTCCTCCGCTGTGTGCCTTGAAGCTTCCCCATAGCCTGGGATGACATAGATGACTTATCCTGCTCTGTGTGGATGCTGGCTCATTTTGGTTTTGTGTGTATTTATGTTTAATCAACTTTTTTTTTCTTTTTGCGGACAGCTTTTTTGAATTGTAATATTATATTTATTAACTTTTGAGCTTAGTGTGTTTTTGCAATTTAACATTTTGTCCTTATTGTAGATGGATACTCCTCTCTATTATGCTCATGTCCTGAACCGTCCCGAAGAAGTGGAATTCCAGTGAAATGCGTGGAAAAATGCTTGGATTAGGCCATGACTGTTTAAAATTTGTGCTTCCACTGATTTTATTTTATTTTTTAAAAGTTTGTAATAAAGTATTATGGTTGATTTTATTGAATGTTGTTGAAATTGAGACTCCTATTTGCAGCCTCCCATTTATATTATTTCTGGTTGTCACCCCTCTTATTTTCTTATATTTGGTTTGGGCTTCCTGCAAACAGCTGCGGGATGAAAGTCTCTCTATCCCCTCCGGGTACTCCAGTTTCCTCCCACACTCCAAAGACATGCTGGTAGGTTAATTGGCTCCTGTCTAAATTAGCCCTAATATGTGTATGTATGATCAGGGCTTTTTTTCAGGGGGGAACTCAGTTCCACCACCTCTGGCTCAGACCCTTTGGTGCCTGCACCACAATCACTTGTAAACACAGAAGTCTGGTTTCTGTGTTTACAAGTGACAGCTCTGCACTCTGTGTGTAACCCCCTGAACTCTGCACTCTGTATGTAATGCAATCCTGGTATTTAATGCCCCTTTAAGACCCTTCTACTGTTTTTGAAATCTGAACAGGGTCGTGGTTAAAGTGGAGGTTCACCCAAAACTAAATTTTTAACATTAGATTGAGGCTCATTTTGTCAAGGGGAATCGGGTGTTTTTTTTTTAAATCGAAGCAGTACTTACCGTTTTAGAGATAGATGTTCTCCGCCGCTTCCGGGTATGGGCTGCGGGACTGGGCGTTCCTATTTGATTGACAGGCTTCCGACGGTCGCATACAGCGCGTCACGATTTTCCGAAAGTAGCCGAACGTCGGTGCGCAGGCGCCGTATAGAGCCGCACCGACGTTTAGCTTCTTTCGGCTACTCGTGACGCGATGTATGCGACCATCGGAAGCCTGTCAATCAAATAGGAACGCAGAGAACATCTATCTCTAAAACGGTAAGTACTGCTTTGATTTAAAAAAAAAAAACACCCGATTCCCCTTGACAAAATGAGCCTCAATCTAATGTTAAAAATTGTTTTTCGGGTGAACTCCCGCTTTAAGTTCCTGCACCTATCTTCTGAGAAAAAAAGCTCTGTGTAGGATTGTGAGTTAGGGACATTAGAGATTGTAAGATCCTTGAGCGCAGGGACTGGTGTAAATGTATTTATATATATATATATATATATATATATATTATACATTTACACCAGTCCCTGCGCTCAAGGATCTTACAATCTCTAATGTCCCTAACTCACAATCCTACACAGAGCTTTTTTTCTCAATTTTTATTTATTACAGGGTGTATAAATATATATATATATATATATATATATTTATACACCCTGTAATAAATAAAAATTGAGAAAAAAAGCTCTGTGTAGGATTGTGAGTTAGGGACATTAGAGATTGTAAGATCCTTGAGCGCAGGGACTGGTGTAAATGTATTATATATATATATATATATATATATATATATATATATATATATTATACATTTACACCAGTCCCTGCGCTCAAGGATCTTACAATCTCTAATGTCCCTAACTCACAATCCTACACAGAGCTTTTTTTCTCAATTTTTATTTATTACAGGGTGTATAAATATATATATATATATATATATATATATATATATATATATATATATTTATACACCCTGTAATAAATAAAAATTGATTGCAATGGATCAAAAGTGGAATAACCCTATCCTAAGGTGAAATGCATATATGCACTCTGATCTTTACCAAATGTGATATCACTTTAATCAACAGACTTTATTAAAAAATATTTTGGGATAAATATATTGAGGTGTATAAATTAAGTAAATGTTGCATTAGAAAAAAAATAAAAATGGAATGCCCTTTGTCTTTTTTTTTTTTAACTATTTGTTGCCAATACAGACCTAGGAAATAAAACATATGTATCCAAATTTGCGACCAAATTAAATGAGACTCCTCATCCTCATTAGTGCTCACTGTGACTGGATGTCAAAACTAACACCCAGGTAGGGATTATACTGGCTGATGCACTCAGATTAGTGATGCTAGCAGGAGTCATTCTCCATTGTTTTTCATGTGTATTCGCATGACCTCAGGCACATATGTAATTTGACATATTAAACCCAAATATTACTTAATGAATAACAATTAAAACTGAACGCCAGGCTTGTCATCAGCTTCTTGCAATCCCTGTACAGCAGAGCTTAGACTAGGAGATGTAGAAGCAGCATACGGAGCTAATCAGTTATGAGGGAGTAGAAGACAGAAAGGGTTACTTAACAGCAGTAAATGAAAATGAGATTGTCTCACCTGCAAGAGGTGGTGCTGTGTATTACTGCTGTGTAAGTTAGGGTGTCCAGACATCCCCAGTTTCCGGGGACAGTCCCCGGATTGAGGACACTGTCCCCTGACCAAGTCTATCCCCGGATTGGATTTGAACAGGGGCTGGGGCAATTTCAAAGTCAGTGCAGAATAAAAAAAAAAAAAAAAATCCTACTAGCTTAGGGGGGTGTATATTTTTCCATTATCTGTGCCCCTTTCTGATGATCATGTGCTGAGCGGAGGAAATATTTCTTCAGTTTCAGGTGCATGCCCAATCAGCTCCGCTCGCATGTTCTTCTGCCTTGCCTCAAGTCCCGGCCAGCCGCCTGCCTGCCTGATCTTCCTCCGCTCCACACCCAGTAGTAGCCAGGGCCCGGAGAGTGAGACTTGACAGGCTGTGAGGCGGGTGGCGACAGGTAAAGAGTCGCTGATTGCCGCCATTACTAGTAAAAAAAAAAAAAAATTGTCCCCGGACTTTATTTTAAAAATCTGGTCACCTTAGTGCAAGTGCCGGTTCACACTATGCAGTGCGACACGTTCCCGTTCAAATCACATGCGATTCGAGCCATTATTCTGTATGTCTCAAATCCAACTGAATCTGCACTAAAATCATGCAGGATCCTTTGTTTACACCCATTCAGTCCGATTCTGCAAATTGCACTGGGTTTTGCAAACCAATTTTAGGGCATCATTAACTTAACACACCCCCGAAGCGGTTGGCATGAACGGGTGCAATTTGAATGCGGTGCGTAATCGGCACAGAATTTGCAGAGTGAACTGCCACTTATTCTCAGGGCCAGGTGGACATACGTCCAACACTCCCTGCCTCCTAGACGGACAATGCTGCAGTCTGCTTTGCGCCTTCAGCCAGAGTGGTTTCTCACTAATACAGGAGGGGGTGTTACTGGCCAGATCACCAGGTGAAAACAGAAGGAAAAAAGCCTAAGGCTAAGTTTCCAACTTTGGCGACCCCAAAGTTGCGCGATTTACAGTGCGACTTTGCAATCCGCTTTTTGATGCAAGGTCATGTGACCGGTGAGAACCATGTGAAAACAAGTCGGAAAAAAGTAGTGCAAAGACTTTTTTTTTTGGAGGCGCTGCGACTTGAGTTGCACCAATTAAAACGGGGACCATTGAAATACATGGGTTTTGACTTGTCATGCGACTACCCATGTGTCAAGTCGCACAACTCCTCGCAGTAGTGGAAACAGAGCCTAAAAAAATAAAAACTGATGCAGCCACCACAGCTAATGGTTGGTAAACTAATACATTCAGCTTTAGGTTTAATGCCACCAACTTTCTTCTTTGTACATACATGCTATATTGATGCTAATGCAAAAATTACTTAAATGGACATTAGTAACGACAGATTTGGATTGGTAGAGCTTAAATGTCCTTCTTGAGCTGGCTCTGGGCAGTCTGATGAAATTGACAATTAGAGGGATCATCACCTTTCACCGAGTCATGTGAACAGCGGTGATTAGTAGGCGTTTCACACCCATCAGAACATAATATAGTTTTACTTATACTACGAACCTGACTAAGCCCTCGTTCACATTGACTGTGGCTTTGAAATCGAGCGACTTAATCTGAAATCGCACGATTTCAAAGCCGCATGTCAGTGCGACTTCATAGAAATCTGTCCGGCTTCATGCACAGATGTCTATGCAATTTGCGTCCAAAATCACCAAAAGTAGCGCAGGAACCCAAGAAGCCAGCGTAGCCCCCCCATTTGAACAGTGCGTTTGCCAGCAGTAGAGTGCAACTGAGATTTGACCTGATGAGCAGTCATCATTGTACCTAACAAGCACAATTTAGCGCTTGCCATGCATTTCTCCATTAAAATAGATTAGGCAGCAATGAGAAACAGCAGGTTATCTTGATCTAGCTGAATTGGGCACAAGCATTGGGGGAGACATTTGCACAATTGCTCAACAAACATTGCATTATGTTGCTAACTCTGCCTGTGTATGTCCACCCTATAGTAAAGCGCTAGGGTTGCCACCTCATCCCTTTAAACCCAAACACATAGGAATTTCACAGGTTCTGTGGCTGATTACGGTGCTAATTAAACTCACTTGGTGTCTTAGCTGCATTGAAGGGGTTGTAAAGGTTTGGTTTTTTTATTTTCTAAATAGGTTCCTTTAAGCTCGTGCATTGTTGGTTCACTTACCTTTTCCTTCCATTTCCCTTTCTAAAAATTGTTTTTCTTTGTCTTAATTTGTCTGAAATTGACTTCCTGTTCCTCCTCAGTAAGCTGTTCTGGCTGACTAACCCCCATGGATGATGGGAGCAAGCTTACTGAGGAGAAACAGAAAGTGAGAAATTCAGACAAAGAAAAAATTTTTTTTTAGAAGGGAAATCGAAGGAAAAGGTAAGTGAACCAACAATGCACTAGCTTAAAGGAACCTATTAAGAAAATAAAAACCTTTACAACCCCTTTAACAGAGCCTTAGGACCTGTGTAATTCCACTGTGTTCTGGTTTAACCACTTCCCGACCGCCGCATGTACATATACGTCGGCAGAATGGCACGTACAGGCACATTGGTGTACCTGTACGTCCCTGCCTAGACGTGGGTCGGTCGGATTCCCGCGGGGAGCGATCCGGGACGACGGCGCGGCTATTCGTTTATAGCCGCTCCGTCGCGATCGCTCCCCGGAGCTGAAGAACAGGAAGAGCCGTATGTAAACACGGCTTCCCCGTGCTTCACTGTGGCGGCTGCATCGATCGAGTGATCCCTTTTATAGGGAGACTCGATCGATGATGTCAGACCTACAGCCACACCCCCCTACAGTTGTAAACACACACTAGGTGAAGCCTAACTCCTACAGCGCCCCCTGTGGTTAACTCCCAAACTGCAACTGTCATTTTCACAATAAACAATGCAATTTAAATGCATTTTTCGCTGTGAAAATGACAATGGTCCCAAAAATGTGTCAAAATTGTCCGAAGTGTCCGCCATAATGTCGCAGTCACAAAAGAAAAAAAAAACGCTGATCGCCGCCATTAGTAGTAAAAAAATAAATAAATAATAAAACTATCCCCTATTTTGTAAACGCTATAAAATCAAACCAATCGATAAACGATTATTGCGATTTTTTTTACCAAAAATAGGTAGAAGAATACGTATCGGCCTAAACTGAGGGAAAAAAATATTTTTATATATGTTTTTGGGGGATATTTATTATAGCAAAAAATATTGATTTTTTTTCAAAATTGTCGCTCTATTTTTGTTTATAACACCAAAAAATAAAAACCGCAGAGGTGATCAAATACCACCAAAAGAAAGCTATTTGTGGGAAAAAAAGGACGCCAATTTTGTTTGGGAGCCACGTCGCACGACCGCGCAATTGTTAGTTAAAGCGATGCAGTGCCCGAAAGCTGAAATGTCACCTGGGCAGGAGGGGGGGGGGGGGGGATATGTGCCCAGTAAGCAAGTGGTTAAACAAACCTATTTAGAAAATAAAAAAACAAACCTTTCAAAAACACTTTAAATTAGCCTTAGAACCTGTGTAATTCCAATGTGTTCTGGTTTAAAGGAATGGAGGTGGCAACCCTCAACAGCGGTCATGATAGAATAATGTAGGCCGCTATTGCTGGCCTCCATCTAAAGATAATGCCTGCCTGGTTGTGTCTGGTTTCCAAAGCTACAAGTCCCAGACCTGGAACAAGCATGCTGCAAATCAAAGTCAGATAACTCCTTATCTTCTCTATACTTGATCTTGTCTGGGAACAAGACAATATCAAAGCCAAAGCATCAGCCTGGAAGCCAGCCAAGTAGAATTTTTAGAAGAGGTCAGAAGTACAGGTTACATATTTCTCTTATGACAGGTACTCCAAGCCTAAAAAGCTGTATGTCTATACAGTAGATAAAAATGGAAGCATGATTCATCTTACCCGAACACCTTGATCCATAGAGAGACAAAGAACCTGCCATGGTGCGGTGTACCTGAACATTTTTACCAGTACTTAGGACTACAAAGAAGCTGAAGATACAAGAAGGGTCTCAAGACTGCTTGTTAGAGGCACTCATTTCCTTGGATGTAGGGTCCTCGTAATACAGTGAGCTGCTCTTGTGAGATTTTACAGCCTAGAGAGACAAAACTCCATCTGCATTTGAAGCTAGGGAGTCAGACTGTGAAAGTAAAGCAGGATAAGTAGCTTTCTCTCTCAGGAGGAGCTTAGATCAAACTCAATTATCACAGCAGCTTGAACCTACCCACCCCTTTTCAACTGCAGGTAATGCTAAGAGCCAAGCTTTTCCTCCCTGTTGTGCTTGTACTCACCCAATTCAATGAGATTATCAGACCAATGATTGTCCGATTTTTTATAAAAAAAAATGTAATACTAGTCTCCATATAGGAAACTAATAGGTACAAAAATCTTCGTACAACAGAATAAAATTTGAAAGTGTATGTATTGGTATTGTATTTTCAAATGAAAACTGTACTGATTAAACGCAAATCGTAAGAACTGGTATCGTACGAGAATTTTTTTTCACGTTTGTCCCTTCGAATCATTTTGGAAGAGAGCTGTGATGAGCTAATGATCAGATGATAATCTATCTCGTAGGATCGATTCGAAAGCGGTATTTTTTGTATGATATTCTGATTGTTTGTACTAGGTTTTATTGTAGGCATCTAATTTATTTTTACATATTTACATTTTAAAGCGGAGTTCCACCCAAAAATTGAACTGCTTTTCGTAAACCGCCCCCCCCCCTCCCCCGGTGTCACATTTGGCACCTTTCGGGGGGGGGGGGTGCAGATACCTGTCTAAGACACCGGGGGGGGTATACAGTCCTGCAGCAGTCACGCCCCTACCCGCACCCCCCCCCCACTGCCTTCCGGTAAACACACTGGGGTAGATTCACAGACAAGATACGACGGCGTATCTCCAGATACGCCGTCGTATCTCCAGATACGCCGTCGTATCTCTGAGTCCGGCCGGTCGTATCTATGCGCCTGATTCATAGAATCAGTTACGCATAGATTTCTATTAGATCCGACCGGCGTAAGTCTCTTACGCCGTCGGATCGTAACTGCATTTTTCCGCTGACCGCTAGGGGCGAGTATGCTGATTTACGCATCGAAATATGTAAATCAGCAAGATACGCGAATTCACGAACGTACGCCCGGCCGACGCAGTACATTTACACCGTTTACGTTAGGCTTTTCCCGGCGTATAGTTACCCCTGCTATATGGTGGCGTAAGTGCGGCGTAGCAATGTTAAGTATGGCCGTTGTTCCCGCATCAAATTTTTTATTTTTTACGTCGTTTGCGTAATTCGTCCGTGAATGGGGCTGGACGTCATTTACGTTCACATCGAAACCAATGACGTCCTTGCGGCGTACTTTGGAGCAATGCACACTGGGAAATTCCACGGATGGCGCATGCGCCGTTCGGGAAAAATGTCAATCACGTCGGGTCAAGCCTAATTTACATAACACACGCCCACCTCTTCACTATTTGAATTAGGCGGGCTTACGCCGGCCTATTTACGCTACGCCGCCGCAACTTTCTTTTAAGAATACGGCACTTGCCTGTAAAAGTTGCGGAGGCACAACGTAAATAGGATACGTTACGCCCGCACAAAGAAACGCCGATCTACGTGAATCTACCCCACTGTTCCCAGCAGAGCGGGGACCAGTGACGGAGCGCCGCACTACTCGTGCATGCGCAGTAGGGAACCGGGCAGTGAAGCCGCAATGCTTCACTTCCCGATTCCCTCACCGAGGATGGCGGTGAGTGCAGCCAATGGACGAGCGATTGCTCAACCTCGGCTGCCGACATCGTGGGCGTGCTGGACAGGTAAGTGTTCATGTTTTAAAAGTCAGCAGCTGCTGGCGGCTGAACCTCCGCTTTAAAAATAGACGCAATTCCATCTAGTTCAACCAATGGAAAAAAAAAAATAACAAAAATGTATTTAAAATCTCCATATAAAGAACACAATACTCACAGTTGAAGTATTACCTTCCAACATCAAAATAGATGTCATTGGTACATAACGAAACTGATTCATTATTATGCATTTAGAATTAGTACAGAGAGTAGTGAGTAAGCATGCAAAGTGTAGTTGTTAATCTGTTACTCTTATTATAAGGGTGGCCATAACTTTCAAATTATGTTTCTGATCCGACGCTTTATACAATGCTTCAATGAGGGTTGGGCCATTTATGATTGCACCTTGGAAATCAAAAACGATTGCTTGTGTTGTTAGAGTGAGTGAGTGAGTAACTTGTATGGCGCTACAAATGCAAACTAAATCGCCTCAAGGCGCTTTTTGTATCCAGTGTCATCCTGTGTCTTTAGAAGAGGTGGGCCTTACATTTTTTTCTGAAGGCCCGATGGTTTTCTTCCATGCGGATGTCCGTGGGTAGAGCGTCCCATAGCTGTGGTCCTTGGACTGAATATTTTCAACAGTGCTGATTTTCAGCTTGCTTTCAGAGTGCAACTGCACTTGCAAAATGCGCAGTCTATTTGCCTATAGTAAATCAACCTCATTCGATTTTAGTAAACTAAACATTACACAATTATTTAGAGTGGCATTTTGTCCAAATAAACCCCGCTCTCCACCCAGTATTCTTGGGAAGATATATGGTATGTACCTTCTTTGTCTTAAAGTGGTTGTAAAGGCAGAGGGTTTTTTACCTTTATGCATTTTGTGTGCAGTTTCCCTCCCAACCCCCACCCCCAGCTTATACTCCCCTGAGCCTGATCTTGAGCTAGCAATGTGCATGAGAGCCAAAGCTCTGTCGGTTTTCTCACTGCTCCCTGGCTAAAAGCCATTGGCCCTCACTGCTGTCAATCACAGCCAGTAAGGAGGGAGCGGGGGCGGGGCGAGCTGCGCTCTGTGTGTCACCTGGCTCGGGAGTGAGCATGGGAGTGTGCACGCATGAGTAATCACATAACAAGTGAACTTGACAGGACGGAGTGGCCAGGAGCGCCAGCGGGGGACCCAAGAAGAGGAGGATTAGGGCTGTTCATTACACAGAGCAGGAAAGTATAACATGTTTGTTATTTAAAAAAAAAAAGTTTAGAATCACTTTACCCTCAATCACATTAAGACGTATTTAGAATAATCATGACAAGTATTTTACCATTTTTCCAAATACAAGTATATTTGCATCTTAGAGTGTACCAAAACCAACATATCCAAAGGGGTTCCTGTCTAAATTTGCACCAAAGAAAATTACATTTCTTAAAAACATTTGCTAAATATTTTAGGTGCAAAATTAGGCTTGTTACCACATTCACACTCTGTCAATGTCTATATGTGAATTGTATAACACTGAGAGTATGCGTTGAAACAATATAAGATCTTTCCATGACCAATTGGTTGACCAATATAATGTACTGAATGTAGTGTACAGTTGAACCTCGGAATACGAGCATAATCTGTTCCAGGAGTATGCTCGTAATCCAAAGTACTCGCATATAAAAGTGAGTTTTCTCATTGAAGTCAATAGAAACGAAAATAATTTGTTCCACATTGACTTCAATGGGATGCAATACCGAATGCGGCAGAGGTGGGGGGGGGGGGGGCAGAGAGCGTCGAAAACGGACGAAAAGGCCCGAGGACACTTTGGCTTGTTTCCTGCGCCCCCGTACCTCAGGCCAAATGAGGTACTGCAGGCCAATGTTCTGCTTTTCTCGGCTCCTGCGCCCCCGTACCTCAGGTAAAATTAGGTACTGCAGGCTTATTTAGCTTGAATTCTGCTCATCTTGCGAGTCAACACTGGCAAACCGAGTCAGAATTTTAAAATAAAAGTTGCTCGCAAATCAAAACGCTCTCAAACCAAGTTACTCTTAAACCGAAGTTCCACTGTATATAGAAAGCTTTACACATCTGCTCAGCATGCTCCGTGCTGCAAACCCCTCAGAAGCTGGGCAAATCCAACTCAATGGTAATAGCTAAAACCCATATAAATCACTGTAATACAAAGAGTGCCAAAAAATGGGCAGTAGAAGCATCAGAAAAAAGAATTCAGATAACTGTGCAGATCTCTACAGTGATGCTTTTATAGAAGACTACTGAAAAAAGGAAACATATTGTCATTGTAATTTTTACCTTGTTTGTAATGATATATCAGTAAAATACCTAGAAAAACCTAGTAATGTCAATGACAATACATTTTCCTACAGAAAAATGCAGGAAAATCCTTCCATATAGAATAGTATAAAATTCACGTAGAGCCACTTCAAGCTGCATTCCGTAGAGAGGCCTATAATACAGGAATTCCAGCACCATGGCAATGTAAAACACTCAAGTATTGTCTGCATTTCAGGTCCCACATATTAGTTCCGCTGGGCAAACACCTCTCAATATTAGGGTTTCTGCCCTAAACACTGCACTTCCAGCATAAAAAAAAAAAAAATTGGCTTTTATCAATTTTTTTAATTAAAAAACATTTAAGCTAAAATCCCAGACAGCTTAGCAATATACACATGTCTGGTAAAAAAAACATGACATCACAAGCCTCAAGATTTTAAATTTTGTATCGACAGTGACTGCATATCTGTGCGAGTCCTATATACAGTATTTACAGACATGGGAAACCAATCCTCATCTTCTTAATGCCTTTCCAATTTTAACCATTAGATAGGCTTATTCACAAATAAGTTACTGCATTAAAGACAATTATTAGTAATAATGCAAATAAACATACCATTGAAATGTTTTGGTTTATAAATTGAACATTGTTATTTCTATTATAGTATTATACATATTAGTATTAATATAATACAAAATGTTTGGAATTTAGGTGATACCCTATGGCAGGGATAGGCAAACAGTAGCGCTCCAGCTGTTGTGGAACTACATTTCCCACAGGCACCCATCCACACATTGGGGATAACGCCTTGAGCGATCCTCACAACCTCCCAGGTCTACTTTGACCAACACAGAAATTGTGTCCTAGGATTTCCATGGGCATCTTGACAACCACTTGTCTGTATACCAGTCAGCAGGGCTTCGACCTAACCCTAGCTCCATATATTCTTATGGGAGTGTTCCATGTGAAGCTACCACTATTTACCTTCTCGTGCATTTAATCTATGCACATGAACAACATTGGGGAGACCTACACCTACCTTATCAGCGAATGCCAAATCTCGCATAATACCAACTCCTGAAGCCCCTGATGATGGTTTTATAAGAACCAGAAACGCGTCGGGCATTATCTACCATTTGGAGAGTGTTACAGTTCTTTGTTGTGTATTGTATTGTGTTATGTTTTTTCTTTTTGCCACTCGGCACACGCTTTAATATTTTTTGGTGATTCCATATGGCTATGGAATATGCTTTTTATGTTTTTATGTACTTTAGGTGCTCTATGTGCGTTCTGAGCCAATGTCAACAGGTCCACTTTGTCCGAATAAAACATATATTTTTTATACCTGTACTGTGGGGGGTATCTATCTTTTTCCTACATTTCCCCATGAGGCATTGCAAGGCTGGCAGTTACAATTACTCCCAGAGGCATGATGGGACGTTGTAGTTCTGCAACAGCTGGAGAGCCTCAGGTTGCGTACCCTGCCCTACGGGAAAAGTTAATTTTATTCAAGATGCTTTTTCGAGCATTGCTATAATAATAAAAATATAATGCTAATTTCAATGTTACAAAGTATGGGAATCTTCACACGTTTTGTTGTCCAATGGCGCTTGCAACGTAACCTATGACCTAACATCGATATACTTTCTTGGGCCATTTCAGATAGAAAAAGAATGAACTTACCAGCATGTCTTCAGATTCTGGTCGGATTCCAAAGCAGTCAAAGGAAACGCAAGGAGAACATAGAAGCGCCATGTATATTAGGATCTACTTAAGACCCAGCACCGCAATGGCAACAATACTAACCACTTTAGCGCTGTATGTGGAATATGTTTCCACCTCTATCATCAACTGGTGAAATATCAAATATACTACTGTAGGAGCACCACCAACTGAAGACGTTGTCCAAGGTCAATTAGAAAGTATAGAGTCCCAGAATACCAGTGTGACAAGCACAGCTGTACTGAAACTGCAAAAAGGCAGTGCAACAGAATACTTATCCTGCTATTCGATTAAAATTCCAGGAGACGCCTAATTCACCATTGTTTTCATTGTTTACCTAAAGGTTTCTGTTGACAGTGCTAACACATGCTATTAAGTCCTAGGTGTCTCATTGGCACATCCCTATCTGTAGCAGACATGTTAATAAAGCATTTATTTGTACATGGATTTCCATTACCCTTAGAAAATGTTCAAATTTTTGGCGCAACTTTCTGATGTCACCGAGGAATTATATTTTAAATGTAGGCTTGGGAACACATATTAATTAGGAGTCTTATATGCCTTAAAGTGGTTGTAAAGATTGTTTTTTTTTATATATAACAAACATATCATACTTACCTCTACTGTGAAGCTAGTTTTGCACAGAGTGGCCCCGATACACGACTTCTGGGGTCCCCCGGCGGCTCTCGCGCTACTCTCCACATCAGGTAACCCCCTAGGAGTCACCTTGCAGGCGCGCTCCCGAGTCATTTCTTCGGCATCCATAGACGCTGAATGTATGACTCGGCCCGCGTCGTTGGATTTGATTGACAGCAGCGGGAGCCGATGGCTGCACTGCTATCAATCTATCCAATCAAGAGCCGAGAACCCAAGAAGAGGAACAACGCGTCTCTGCCGGGTGAAGTTCCAGGGCTCAGGTAAGTAAAACAGGGAGGGGGGGTTGGGGGGCCAGTGATTGCCAGAAGTTCTTTCACCTTAATGCATAGGATGCATTAAGGTGAAAAAAACACAAGGGTACAACCCCTTTAAGTAAAGAGTACATCCATGTATCCATTATAATGCTTGTGGATTTTTAAGAGCTGGTTCACACTGGGGCGACTCGTCAGGCGCCTGACGAGTCGCGTCCCATTCAATGCAATGGAACAGTTCTAATAGGAGCGACGCAAGTCGCTCCGACTTAGAAAAAGGTTCTTGCACGACTTCGGGGGTGGCTCGGGGCGACCTGCATTGACTTCTATACAGAAGTCGTTTTGCGGGTCGCCTCTAAAGTCGTCTTTAGGACGACTTGCAGAGCCGCCCCCGAAGTCGTGCCGCGGAAGTGTGAACCAGCTCTAACTGTTAAGCATTATGTCAGCTATTACAAATATTGACATAACTGGGATGAGGCTATTATACTCATTTTTTTTTTAATTATAATATGGGCTGCATGGTGGCTAAGTGGTTAGAACTTCTGCCTAGCAACACTAGGGTTGTTGATTTGAATCCCAACCACAGCTCCACCTGCCTGGAGTTTGCATGTTCTCCCTGTACCTATGTGGATTTCCTCCAGGTACTCCGGTTTCCTCCCACACTCCAAAGACGTGCTGGTAGATGTTCTGTCCTAGTATGTGAGTTAGGGGCTTTAGATTATAAGCTTCTTGAGGGCTGGGACTGATGTGAATGTACAATATATATGTAAAGCGCTGCGTAAATTGACAGCACCTTATAGGTACCTGTAATAAATAAAATACTAGATACAAGCTGTTATTGGCAAAATGCCTGTATCAGTGTATTGTGGAATGCTAGATGCTCAATGATGCCTGGTTGGTACTACTGTGCCCTGAGGCTATATAGCTTAGCTAATTGTGGGTTATGCTTTATGTCATGTTAATATGAACATAGTCTACTCTATGGTGTCTGGGGATGTGGCCAGAAAAGCTCAACTTCAACAGCCATAGTTTCCTGTAATCACCTCTGAGACGTCTAAGTACCATTACCATCATTTTAAGGGGGAGAATTTTCCTCATGAAATTTGAGATCGTGACTGTGTGTGTGTGGAGGGGGTAACAAAGTGGCAACAAATCAATAATCAGCAATTACTGGATGATGTAATGTCTGAGACCGTAAGCACAGGGTGACTGCACACAGAAAATAGCTTTTTCAGAGCAGAATGAGGCATAATGAATTTGTTTAAGAGTTTTCTTATATTTCTTATATGTACATCTTATATGCCTTTCTTCATATTCAGAAACTGATATTGTTTTCATTAGTGATAAATATATACAATGTATACCCAATGTAGTTTTACACACCACAATTGTTAGCAATTGTTAGCATCATGGGACAATTTCATCCCTTGTATCAATACCTTAAACCTGAATTATGAATGAAATATATATACAAAAGGTATACTGTATATTATATTATTTCAGTTCTTTATTTACTAGTAAATCACTAAATGTAATTCAAGCCGTATATAACCAGCTTAACATATATTGTATGTTTGGCCAACACAACCAATGTCAGAATACAATAGTGTGGATGGAGGAACCTTTTAGATTTCAGCCCGCTAAAAAAGAGAAATCTATGCGTTTATGACTAGGATGAATGTACTGAGCAGAAACGTATAGAAATGAGTCCATTGATATGAGCCTTCTTCCCAAAACAATAGTCATTGATGGATTGGCAAATAATCATCTCATGTCTAAGTAAAGCTGGGTACAGACTAAAGCCTTATACACACGATAGGACTTCCATCGGACTTTTCCGTGGATTTTGGTCTGAATGGGCGTTGGCCGTGAACTTGTTCTGCATACACACGGCCAGAACATTTTCAGCCAACTTTCACCAAATCACATGGTTTTTCAGCTCTTTACCTCCACCCTTTGGGCAACTTCTACTATTGCTGGCTGATCTTTAGCATTGGTTTTCTGAGCATGCGTGTTTATACTTTGACTTTAGTCCAATGGACTTGTGTACGCACGATCGGATTATCCTCCATCGGACATTTGTTGCCGAAAAAGCGAACATTTGACCGATGAAAAACTAAAACAATTGTCCGATGGAGGCATACCACGGTCGGATTGTCCGATTGAAACACAACGTCGGACCGTTGTTGTCAAAAAGTCTGATCATGTGTATGGGCCTTAACAGTTTTTCCAGCTATCTCCCCACTGAGCTGTTGTCTCCTGACAGGAGAACGGCCCCCCACCAGAACACTCCGATCGGCACTCTCTGTCATTGGCTGAGAGCGCTGATCAGGAGTCGGTCAGCTGCTGGTTTTCCAGCTTTTGTTGGACCAGACGACATATACACGCAGAATGTCGGCCCGTGTGTTTTTTTAATCGGAAAATGTCTACCGACATTCTGCCCTCATGTACGGGGCTTAAGAAACATAGTCCAACCATAGACAGTTTACCAGGAGCTGGCGGAGATTCAAACCATGTATAGGGAGCTGAATGTACCCAAGTCGATCAGTCAACTTGAGTACAACCAGCCTTCCAGATTTTACATGCGATTTCTGCCAGTGGCTGGTATAGCTGTTCTCCAAGCAGGGATTGCTTCCCCTGCCTCCCCGCTGGGAGAATACAATGGCTCAGTGGGAGCGATTTCATTGTATTGATGGGGGAATAAAGATGTGGTTGCAGGAAAAAAATTGCCCCTTGTATAGCCTGCATAAGACTTGGAGGACATATCCTTTGCCTGAGACTTTTCAGGTGTAGTCAATTGCCTGGGTTGTATTTAGGGAAAAAGGGGGGAAAGGGTTGTCCCGATGTCGATACTAGTATCAGTATCGGGACCGATACCGAGCATTTGTGCGAGTACTTGTACTCGCACAAATGCTCCAGATGCTTGACCCAATACTTGGTCGGCGGCGAGCGGACTCAGTGGGCAGGCGGCGTCAGTAGGCAGATCGAGCGGATTCAGTGGGTGGAGAGGGTAGCGGCGTCAGTAGGCAGAACGGGCGGAGTGGGCGGACGGCCTCAGTGGGTGGAGCGGTCGCCGTCAGCGTGGACTTCCCGACGCCCATCTTGGTACACCCTGCACTTGGCCACAGTAAGCCAGCAGCTGACATCTTGTTACACCCAGCCCATATAATTCGGGCTGGGTGTAACAAGATGTCAGCTGAGACTTACTGTGCAGGGTGTACCAAGATGGGCGCTACAGCATAGAATTTAAAAATACTTTCCTCATGTCATTTATTGTTGCATTTCAGTGCCTGCCCATAAATGGCAGCCACCTGTGGAATGAATTATTCTGTGCATTCATTTTTGTGATCACAAGCTTTTGGAAGTGGTCAAAATTGCCAAACGTACATTCCTTCATTGAGATTACCATCATTATGTCTTAGTGCACCATACCATGAAGCGAACACAAATAGCGCCAAAAAATAAAACAACATCTATCAACATCTACCTAGGATGCTGACTGATTTGAAATTAATTATGCAAAGCTATTTTTATCAGTCTTCCGATTGCTAATCTTTGAAACAAAATGTCACTGATTGTTTGGTAGATTGAAAAAGCTCCCTGTAGGTATGTCGTTGGTGACTGTTTTATTTGGCGTTTTGTATACCTTGAACCTTAAAACAAGAAATTATTAGTTATCCCTTGAGATAGTTGCTGAGTTATTTGTAGGCACTAGTTTCTTTCTCAGTGTGGGAGTTACACTACAGAATATATTTTACTAGCAGCTGTGTACAAGTGGCAGTCTTAAAACCAACATTCCTTGAAAGGAATGCATGAGGTCATTAAGGGCATATTTATATGATGAAAGGAGTCAAGATTCTCAACTCCCCTCTCCCACTGAAAGCATTAATAACATTTTCATAAAATAATGCCGACCTTGTTAGTTTTGTGTGGCATGAGGTTTCATGTATTAATAACTCTGCTCCTTAAAGAGCTTGGTGGTAGGCAATATGATAGCGTTTAACGTGCCCAATATGTAAAGCAGGAGTGCAGGAAGTGAGCATTTAATGAATAAAGCTGCAAAGCTGTTAATGCTAAAATCTCAAAATATTATTAAAAATTAATTAGTGTATGTATGTATTAATTGTTCCAGGGAGTAATGATTGTAACTGCTACTGACAGAGAGAGGAGGCATTGTTGACCCCTTTTCAGAAGGATTCCTACAATAGTGTTACTGGAGCAGCACTTAAGCTGCAGAAAGCTGGCCCCAACTTTATGGCTTCGTACACATGACCGTGTTTCTCTGCAAAAACCAGCAAGAAACTTGCTGGGAAATATTTTTTTGCAGAGGAAACGGTCGTGTGTACCATTTTCGTCGAGGGGAAACTGTCGAGAAAATCGTCGAGCCAAAAAAGAGAGCAAGTTCTCTATTTCCTCGATGGGAATGGAGAACTTGCCTTGTCGAGTTCCTCGACAGCCTAACAAGGAACTCGACAAGGAAAAACGATGTGTTTCGCCCTTCGAGTTCCTCGGTCGTGTGTACGAGGCTTATGTGATAAGTCCCATCTGCACAATAAGCCCCCTTGATCAGGTTGGGTTTTAAAAAGTTCAAAGTAGGACTAGGGCAAAAAAATATAGAGAAGAGTAATGTAGAGTTATAACCCTTGTCAGGTATTTTTCACATATGTGTCCCATTGGGGAAATTTCCCTTTACTTCCTTACCCATAGCCAAAACAGGAAGTGAGTGAAAATCCCTCCCAAGTGAAGGAATCCAGTGTGTGTCGCCAAGGTCAGCAGATCTAGTCTCGCTATATGACAATTTCCCCTCTATTCCTGTTTTGTTGGCAACCCAAATTTGGGGATTTCCTTTCACTTTCAATGGTAACAGTAAACAGGACAGATGGAGAGGGTAGACCTTCCTAATGGGGGCACAAACAGTAGTAAACAATGGACAAGTGTTCTTATCCTACTTACTCTATCCAAAACTTTAAAAAAAGTTTTGCCTTTTGTTATACTCTAAAATAGCATCCTCCACCTCTATTTCCGTATTAGCTGTACTAGTGAGAGAGAAAAAAATACCATAAGATGACAAGGTTCCCCACTTCTGCACAGCCTGGCCACAAGTAACTTCATGCTTTCTCCGGCAAGCAACAGTCTTTGAGCTTTGTTTTAAAGTTTTATTAGGGGGTAATAACTTGGATAGGATAGGAATAGGGAATAGGAATTGTGGATGCCAAGCTTGATAGCAACAAAACCTGGGACAACTCCATCTCTGTACAACTCCAATTGATTACTATTTTGGTAGCTAACAGTCTCTGTTAGAAAGCAACAGCCCCTTATGGACTAGGAACGTCAGTCCCTTTAGAAAGTAGCACAATGTGTTGTGAATTGCATCCTAGGGGCAACTCAACTCCCTTGTAGACACTGGTCCCAGCACTACCAACTGCAGGGAATACAGCTCACCCGGCTGCTTCTTCACCAGTCTACCAGACTGACTCTCTTCATTCAGTCTATCCAACTGATGTCTGGGCAAGGCTAGGGTAGATTTAAGCACACTGCTATCTTCCAGAGAGAACGGCTACATATAAGTTCCTGCACTGTGTTGTAGTACTCTCACTGTCCTCCATGCTCCCGCCTGCCTCTCTGGTAAGACTCCTTCATGCTTCTCCTGTTGTCAGAGTCCTTCCTAGGCCCGCACCTGGGCCCTGGCCGAGGCAGAGCACCCCCCCAGACTAGGTGGTTCACCCTCAAGGATGACCGACAGTCTGCTCAGCATTCCGTATTCATCTTCCAACCCTACTCTCCTGCTGTCATTACTCATTTATTTTTAAGGGTTGGCTTAGCCCCATGCCAGGCCCACTGCCAGAGATTGATCAACTCCCCCAAGTATGCAGAACAACCCTCCTAGCCTCCGCTCTCAGCTTACAGAACGTTTTGCAACTTTCCAGAAACCAGGGGGAGGCACAGAGTTGTCTGTGTGAGTCACCACCCTGACCTAAAGTAAAACCCATAACCAAGTTAAAGATTCAAAGATTTAAGCATGACCCAGACATAAATTTCCCTGTGCTTACTCTAGTAGCACGTAGAGGGTGCTACACATGTGATTGGGTATTCTTTGCAAAGTGAAGCTTCACCTCATTTACTAAGCTCTGGAGCAAATGCCTTGCAGAATGCAACTGCACTTGCAAAGTGCACAGTCTATTTAATAAATCAACCCCTATGGAACCACTCAAGGCAGATTAATTTGTGCTTCTATAAATGGAGAAGGGGGGTTAAAAAGGATGGGACATAGTTGGCTGTTTTGACAGGTAGGTGGCTTTTATCAATCCTCACAACAGGGAATTATCATTGTGGGAATATGTGGAGGGGCAGAGGACAAGCGATTTAAATGAAGAGAGCAGCCACCAGCATATGGAACACTTCTCATATAATGTAAGTACTTTTCTTTGTGCTGATCTAATAAAAATGGTTAGGGGCTGCTTTGGGGCCCCTTGCAGTACCTAATTAGCCTGTCCTGTTTTTCCTAATAAAAGTTATTCATGCATTTTAAATGCTAGATATTAATTTTATCTTATTCATTTGACTTAATTTAAACAAATGTCTTTATGGCCAGTTTTTGGCAAAAGATAAAACTTTCAACTGACTTAAAGAATTAGTAAGGATTTGTTTCTTGAACTAATGACTTAACATTCAGAGCATTCTATCCAACTGTATAGATTGAGATGCTAAAAAGAGACTTAGCAAACATTTCTCAGTTGATACTAGAAAATTTGAAGGACAACATAACAGGCACAACAGCACCACTTGGAATTCCATCCTGAAGACACCTCAGTATGTGTGCACCACTACATTGATTCTAAATAAAATAATGGGCTACCTGTGGTATTTTTAAAATGTGTTATTTTTTCATGCTTCAGCATTGGAATGCCAAGATATTACATACGTAACAGCAGACCTGGAAAATTGTGGCCCCAAGGGCCACATCCAAGCCCCTCTGGCTGTCCCTATGCAGCCCTTGATGCCCCCACTATCAGCATACCTCTCTTCTCACTATGGAAGCTGACAGACTCCCAGAGGCATGCTGACAGATGTTAATTTGAAGAACTGCAAAAACTGGAAGGAGAGAGCATGAGGAGCTGAATGCTACAGCAGGAAAGCTCAGTTCCGGTCAGAAGGCATTGCTTAGGACCAGTGGCGGCCGCTCCATACAGGACACAGGGGCGCTGCCCCCTTAATTCATGCGCCCGATCCCTAATCTACATGCAGGGCGTCGATGCACGTATTTCAGTGTTTTTTTTTTTTTAAGCACATGATTAGAGGCTGAGCCTTTAATTGGCTTAAAAAAAGGGTGGGCTCGGGGTGCACTAAGCACACCCAGTTGTGTGTCAATTGCAAATTATTATTCGCTGTTGTCTTCCTGCTTCTCCTCTGGCCTATCTGGAAGCGGGGTCTAAGACCTGGTTGGCCATGAAGAGAAGAGATCATATTGTCTGGTATCGGGGGCAGGGAGAATGTACAGGGAGATCCGGGAAATGTCTGCCATCATTGGAGCATCAGAGCGATCTCTGCCAAGAGCCTGACTGCATGAGTACCGCCCACCGAGGGGGGTGGAGTGGTCTGTTTGTAGAAAGGCCCTATCTAACTCAATGGGCGAGTTTAACAATGTTTCCTGAATAGTAATAGCAGGTCACAGATTTTGCTTATTGCCTGAAGCAGCCCATTAAGCTTACGATAACTATACAATGAAAGCAGCAAGTTGTTTTTAGTATATATATCAATCATAAATGAAAGGGGTTGTAAAGGTTTGTTTTTTATTTTCTAAATAGGTTCCTTTAAGTTAGTGCATTGTTGGTTCACTTACCTTTTCCTTCCACTTCCCTAAATGTTTTTTTTCTTTGTCTGAATTTCTCACTTCCTGTTCCTCCTCAGTAGGCTTGCCCCCATCATCTGAGCCGTTCTGGCTGGGAGTTAGTCAGTCAGTGTGCTCCCAAGGGAGGGGGTGCTGTGTTCACAGTGTCTCCCCACAGGGATGAAATCCCAAAGGAGGGGGCGAGCACACTAACTAACCACCAGCCAGAACGGCTCAGATGATGGGGGCAAGCTTACTGAGGAGGAACAGAAGGTGAGAAATTCAGACAAAGAAAAAAAAGGGAAATCTAAGGAAATAGTAAGTGAACCAACAATGCACCAACTTAAAGGAACCTTATTAGAAAATAAAAAAACAAACCTTTACAACCCCTTTAACTTTGTATGTTTAAAACCTGCTTGTTATTAAGAATTATTTTGGCTTATAGGCTTATAGGCATATAGTTTGAATTTTACATTTGTTTACATCTGAATTTATCCATAAGAACAGGTCATGCATCACAGTTTCTGTAAAGTTCTCTAATGGGGTGATACAAGTCAACCAGCTAGTATATTAGGCTTTGAAGGCTAATTATGTGTTTAATGCTGCTTGATCTCAAGTTCCTAAGAAATTATGTAGCAGTTAGAAATGTTCAAAGTAATAATCCAGAAAACATTGCACATCTTCGGCTAGAATTGAACCCTTATGTGTTTGTAGATTTGTATAACTCTAAGGCCCCGTACACACGACCAGTTTCCTCGGCAGAATTCAGCTTCCGACCGAGTTTCTGGCTGAATTCTGCCGAGGAAACTGGTCGTGTGTACACTTTCGGCCGAGGAAGCCGACGAGGAGCTCGGCGAGGAAATAGAGAACATGTTCTCTATTTCCTCGTTGTTCTATGGGAGCTCTCTCCCCGCCGAGCTCCTCGGCGGCTTCAGTGCTGAACTGGCCGAGGAACTCGATGTGTTTGGCACGTCGAGTTCCTCGGCCGTGTGTACGAGGCTTGACATAGTGTCTTATATGCAGCAGACAGAAGAATGTAAAAGGCATCTAAATCAAGTTACTTGTGTTAACCTAATAAATTATACATTGGTATTTGATAACATTTCTGCTTTCATGAAGAATGCCCTTGTTAGTCATGTCCTGGATATATTCACCTAGGAAATACTGACACACTTTTATGTCATTTACTGAATCTCTCACGTGACAAGCAACAGAAAGTAGATCATGGAACTTGGAATAGAGCTAGGATCTGAGAACACAGGAACGTTCCAAAGAAAACGAGCACAGAAAGCCTAAGGCTACATTCACGCGGAAGTTCAGCAGTGCCGGGGCACTGCTGGCAAGAACAGTAGATTCTAGCCAGTGGATGTAAATGTTCCCAGCACACACTGTGACGTCTATCTGTGGTGAACAATGACATCTCTGCCCTGAAAACCTGACCCTACTCAACTGGTGCATAGGAGTCCCAGTCTGACTGCTGGGGGCTAAGGCCACATTCGTTTCTCTTCTT
Source organism: Rana temporaria (assembly GCF_905171775.1). Lineage (NCBI taxonomy): Eukaryota > Metazoa > Chordata > Amphibia > Anura > Ranidae > Rana > Rana temporaria. Next base: position 336,528,536 of record NC_053489.1, on the reverse strand, counting down.
TCCTTTCAGCTCATGTGTTAACACGCATTGTTGTATGGTGCAACGCACGTGCTTTTCTTTAGCACACTGGGGTGCCATTTAATATGGATGGCAGCACAAAGCAACAAACCATAAGCACATAGGTGTGAAATTGACCTTGGTTTAACGATTCATTCATTTATCGATTTGTTCTTTTGTTAATTTCAGACCGAAGGAGAAGCCTTCTTTCAATTTGTACTGTCAGAAATCCAGGGACCTGCATTGTTATCCTTCTTCTAAAAATGCTAGTTTCCTTGGCTGTCAAGTTGATCCACTGGCTTTAATATTTTGAGTCCCTGCCCTGACCTTGCCTTTTTATAGGCAGAGATCAGCAATGGCAGCCACCATAGTTCTTCGGGACAGAACTCAACAGCTGTTATTCAAACTGATAAGATGCATGGAGATGCACTGCTCCTAAAGCGCCCCTGCCCACTGAAATCAGTGGGCAGCGCCACCGAACTGCCGGGAAAGCGCCGCTGTAGCCGCGCTTTGCGGGCGCTTTCTAACCCTTTTTCGGATACTAGTGGGGGTTAAAAGCGCCCCGTTAATGGCTGAAAAGCGCTGCAAAAACGCTTAACGATGCTTATTTGGGGCTCCCACTGTTATTGACATTTAATGCAGACTCAAACAATTTAGCAGACTTAAAGGGTATCTCCACTTTCATGGGAGAAAAAAAAATGGCAAAATATACCATTGCGACACAAGTCATATTGTAATTGAATGTTATTAGAAATTACTTTTCCTTTTTAATCTGCAGCACTGTAATTTTCAGTAAAATACAATGCAATACAATGTGGCAACCTGGAGGTATGTACAGTACCCAAATCCCCCCCCCCCCCCCCCCAAATGTAATTTTCCCGCTTGTGTGATTGGCTTACAGGTTTTCCCAGAAGTCTATACTAAGATTTTGAGAATTGCCTACAACAAAAATGTATTTTTTTGGATGAGATACTCTCAAAGAGTAATGATGCCTAAAGGGATGCAGAATCTGCAACCTTTCTCATTAGATCCTCTGCAGGTGCAGCAGCTGAATGACAAATATAAAATAACTCCATACAAATTCACTCGGCACATGGACATAGATATATGATAATAACTTATCATATTTGAATTGTGATTTTACATAGACATAGACAACCGGATATTCCTTCAGAGTAACAAAAGGTTCGGTATCTGCAACAAAGTTTGGTAAAATTCTTGCAATGTACACAGATTAAAAATGTTTATTTCTCAACAAAAGTGGAGTTACTCTTTCATTTTCTACTGTGCTCATCTCCTTCAGCATCATTGCTCCTTTGCTATCATTAACAGTCTTCTTACTGGGCTAGAGTGTTCTATCTGTTTTATTAGTCAGATACAGATGACATAATCACTACACATGCATTTCCAGCATCTGGCTCTTACTCCTGGCATCCATAAGATCCACATGTGTGGCATTCAGTTTAAAGTTACAAAGAAATTTTTAGCAGACAGGGGAAAAAAAAATGATGGCAGAAAAGATGTGAGAAAAGGCAAGGGTTGATTTACTGAAACCAGAGCGAGCAAAATCTAGTGCAGCTGTGCATGGTAGCCAATCGGCTTCTAACTTCAGCTTGTTCAATTAAAGGGGTTGTAAAGGTAAAAAAAAAAATCCCTAAATAGCTTCCTTTACCTTAGTGCAGTCCTCCTTCACTTACCTCACCCTTCGATTTTGCTTTTAAATGTCCTTATTTCTTCTGAGAAATCCTCACTTCCTGTTCTTCTGTCTGTAACTACACGCAGTAATGCAAGGCTTTCTCCCTGGTGTGGAGAACGCCTCTTGAGGGGGCGAGCAGGAGTGTCGGGATGCCACTAACACACAGCTCCTTTACAACCCCTTTAAGCTTTGACAATAAAACATGGACGCTGATTGGTTACTATGCAGAGCTGCACCAGATTTTTGCATTCTACAGTTTTGGTAAATCAACCCCAAAAGAGTCTTTTCGCAACTATAAAATCTGACCTGCTAGCAATTGTTTCATATGTAACTTTAGTTCTGCTTTAAGATGGTATCTTAGCAATAAATAAATAATGTTGCTGTTTACACTGAGAAATCATTTGTAAATGTTTGGACAACAAAATTCTATAAATATAGCAATTAACAGTATATATTTATATAAAAGCAGTCCATGCGCCCCCATCAGAGGTGTTTGCATACAAAACACAATCATTGATTGCTGAAGCTTAGTAAGGGTAAGATAAACACAAGTAGTACAGTATTAGTAATGTAATAGGAGTACTAATCACAAGATTGTGAAAATTGCAGAAATAATCTTTTAATGAAGTCAGCCTCATAGCAGTTAGCAAAGTTTTACATTTGACCAAAAATTTAATTTTTTGGGGGGTTTAAAAATACAAAGCAAGACAAAAGTAAAAGAGAGCAAGGTCATCCATAGGTAGGCACTATCTCCTTGAGAAGAGAAAGTGGGGCAATACTCATGAATACTGAGGCCTCGTACACACGACAGATTTTCTCGGCAAAAACCAGCAAGAAACTTCCCGGGACATATTTTTTTGCCGAGGGTTTCCTCGTGTGTACATTTTCGTCAAAGGAAACTGTCGAGAAACTCGACGAGCCAAAAAGAGAGCAAGTTCTCTATTTCCTTGACAAGAATGGAGAAAATTGGCTTGTCGAGTTCCTCGACAGGCTAACAAGGAACTCGACGAGGAAAACGATGTGTTTCGCCCGTCGAGTTCCTTGGTCGTGTGTACGAGGCTTCATACTTCAATAAATGACTGGAGCAACAGCACACACTAGGGTTGATTTACTAAAACATCTGGTGCAGCTCTGCATAGAAACCAATCAGCTTCCAGTTTTTTTTTGCCAAAGCTCAATTGAACAAGATTAAGGCTAGGTTCACACTGCTGCGAATTCTTTTGCGAATTTGAGCCGTTGCGATTGCTCAAATTCGCAAGTCATTAAAATAACATTGTTTTCCATTAGTGCCGTTTCACATCAATGAGTTGCGAATATAAGCTGCGGGAAAAAAGGGTCCTGTGCGAGTTTGATCCGTGTGCGATGCAAATTCAGCTCTATAGACTGGCATTCCCTGAAATCGTGGCCGCGTTTCACGGCAAAATCGTGGCAAAAACGCAGCGATTTTATCACGATTTCTAATTCGCAGCAGTGTGAACCTAGCCGAAGATGCTGATTGGCTACCATGCACCGCTTCACCTGATTTTGCACGCTTCAATTTTAGTAAATCAACCCCACTGTTCTCCTCACCTGATAATGACAATGACAGTTACAGGCTTTTGATAGTTTATGCTTCTCCTAAAGGAAGAAGATGATCAAGCCCCACTCAAGTAATAATAGGGTTTTTGTTTTTTTACAGCCAGCCACTGCACTTATTAAACTTAATTAAAAAAGAAAAAAAAGTTGAACATAATAACTTATCATATTTAAATTGTGATTTTACAAACTGCAGGCTGTCATTAGTCAGTTGCTTTTATAGCCTACAAAAGTGAAAATTACGATCTGATAATTGCCATTTCTTCACTAATTAGCTTGCAGAGGATGTCACAGGATAAGCAGAGAAGACACCCTACATTCTGATTTAACTGACGCATTTTGTGCCTTCTGTCACGGTTTAGTGATATAGCCATTGATTCTATGACTAGGTCCTGGGAGGAGGGACAAAAATGCATCAGTGAATCTAGGAGGTGGAGTGCCCTATCTGCTTGCCCTAAGCAACAATGTTTGTTGAGGTAATAGACTATACAATTGTGGCGCCCTGCTCCAAATGATTGGGGTGATATTTCAAATTTAGGGGGCGTCTGAGCCATAGTTGGGCTCTGACTCTGTTGATTCTATTTAAATTTGCCTCTGTTCTGGCTGTGGTTCTGCCTGATAGTAATTTCCCTTGTTGCCTGTAGGTGGCGTTACCACTTCAGGCCCATGTTGTAACGCAGGCGAACTATGGTGACCCTTCTCGGCAGCAGCCCAGTGGGAGTGGTGACCCGCTGTGCATGCTGGAAGGGGGTACTTAAGGGGCAGACGCCGTTTTTTCGTGGTCCTTCGCCTCATGGCCCTCCTGGCATGAGGTGAGTGTGTGTGTGATTCCAGTCTCGGGACCACGTTGGTCTGAGGCTGTATTCCTGTCGAGTAGGCCCAGCTATGCTGGCTGGGGCATATGGTTCTACAGGGGATCCCAAGCTGTCTGTCCAAGTGGAGGAAGCTGTTTATCGAAGGAACCAGGGGAAGGACCTGCCCTGGAGGAGCCAAGCAAGGCAAGCTGATGTCTCGGAATAGGAATGGTAACCTCGTTAATGAAAGTTGTCTTACAGTCCGCCGGATTGGCTTAAAGGTTCTTTGGCTGAAAGGCAGGAGGTTCGGGACTTTAAATCCTGTGGCAAAGGATTCCTGACTATCCATTCTGTGCTCTCATACGGTCTGTGGCAGAGACTGTTTCTATACTGCATCACTCCGGCTGCTAGTCCATGTGAGAGGGGTCTATCCGGGTGAGCAATACCCACTCAGGAGTGAGTGGTGAATACTGAGACTTTGACTACCTTTTTGTGCATTCTGTACCGCGTACCTGAACCTTCCCCTTCTCTCTATACTCTCTACTTCCTTCACAAGTTTATGCAGCAAAAATAAAGCCTACAGTTGAAGGTTTTACATCTTGTGTGGACATTGCAATTTCCACAGACTTCCTTCCCAGGACAACGAACCTAGAGGTAACGTGCAAAACCCAAAATCTAAACCAGCAGCTTCTACGGGGTAGTGCTACACAATGTACCACTTGATTGAAGCCCTTTGACAGATGGGAGGGGTAAAGCCTGGAGGGAGACCTGAACCTATGGCTGGAGACATGGGGCACTGGAGGGACTTGGATTTTTATTCAGAGGATAGTGTCAAAATGTATTTTGTCTACTTTTCACATGGGGCTCAAAATATATAATGCTTCATTAATACAGTGATGATAAAAGGAAAATTATTCTGATTTGTGATTAGGTTTATTTTTTTACTTTTGTAAATAAACATTTGATACATATCGATGACACTGATGTCACAGGGCATTGTGGATTTTCTAAATAACGAATGCAGTAGAAGCTGTTTGCATTCATACTCTCTGTATCCACTTAAAGCGGTCCTCCACCCTAAAGTGGAGTCCCGCTGATCGGAACCCTCCCCCCCTCCGGTGTCACTTTTGACACCTTTCAGGGGGGAGGGGGGTGCAGACACCTGTCTAAAGACAGGTATTTGCACCCACTTCCGGCCACACGATACGGGCGAAAGACGGGCATTCCGTCACATCCCGTCTGTCGCCCGTTGTGTGCTGGGAACACTCGGCTCCCAGCACACAGCGTGTGAGCCAATCGGCGGGCGCAGCGCGACTCGCGCATGCGCCGTAGGGAACCGGGCAGTGAAGCCGCAGCGCTTCACTTCCTGGTTCCCTCAGCGTGGATGGCGGGGGGAGCAGCAGAGTGACGAGCGATCGCTCGTGCTCTGCTGCGATCGGCGCTGGACTCCAGGACAGGTAAGTGTCCTAATATTAAAAGTCAGCAGCTGCAGTATTTGTAGCTGCTGACTTTTAATATTTTGTTCCCGTGGCACATCCGCTTTAACAAGTCTGTACATCCTTATCGGAACAGAATATGCCGGTAGGGGGAGGGAAGGGAGGGAGTCAAACAGAAAATTGTCAGCAGAACAACTTCTGCATCCTATCAGATGCAGCCACTGTTTAGGTACTTTGGCAGCTTAGGCTGGTGGTCAAAAGACAATAGGCACAGTGGGAGATTCATCGATCCACGCTCTATATCATAGATCAGGGGTCTCCAAACTTTCTGAACAAAGGGCCAGTTTATGCTCCTTCATAATTTAGGGGGGCCAGACTGTGGCCATTGGGAGTAGAACATGTCCCAGCATCAGTGGGAATAAACACTGCCCCATCTTTGGTGTCAGTGAGAGAAATCGTGTCCCATCGTTTGTGTTATTGGGAGGAATTGTGCCCTATCATTGGTGTCATTTGGCCCCATTGTTGGTGTCATTGGGAGGAACTGTGCCCCATCATCGGTAGGAATAACCCCTCATCATTTGCACTATTGGCAGGAATTTGACCCATCGTTGGGTGTCATTGGGAGGAATTGTGCCCCATCATTGGTGTCAGTGGGAGGACTAGACCCCCGATCTTTGGTGTTATTGGGCCCCATGGTTGGTGTCATTGGGAGGAACTGTGCCCCATCATTGGTGTCATTGGGAGGAAATGTGCCCCTTCGTTGGTGCCATTGAATGAAATAGTGCCCAGGGGGCTGGATAAAGGCAAGAAAATGCCTGCATCTGGCCCCCGGGCCACAGTTTGGAGACCGCTGTCATGTTTTTACGTAAAGCTTAAAGACTGGAGGAGATTTACTTAAAACTGATGCGCACAGAATCTGTTGTAGCTGTGCATAATAACCAATCAGCTTCTAGGTTTTATTGTAAAAGTCTAATTAAACAAACTGAAGTTAGAAGCTGATTGGATACTATGTAGAGCTGCACCATATTCTGTGTGCACCACTTTTAGTGAATTTCTCCCATTGTGTTTAGGTTATCAGTGGTCATACAGACGGGTTAATAACCAACTTCAGATCTTAGGCAGTGACTACAGTGATAGGTTCTCTGGCTGGGTCATCTGACCTGCTTTCTTCCTTTAAAGGAAATGGTCTCTGTGATTACAATGTTTTGTTTTGGCAGAATACAAGTGAGGCAGAGAGGAAGACATTCTTAGTGTATCCAAGGCAGATCAGCAAACAAATAGTGCAGTCAATGGTCTGGTACCTACAAGGCAAACTTGATTCCAGGCACGTAATTCACAGAATTTCTCTAGCCTATTTCTAGTAAATATCATATGCTTGCTTGCCTTACTGGCTTCACTACAGAGCACTTTCTGTTCTAGTTCCTTATTAAAATATATTTTATTACGGAAAAACTCAGGTAAAAAAATATCAGTGGTTTCTAATGACAGAGCACTGTAACTTATTATAGAGTTGTCTCTGTGAAGGTAAGAGTTTCACTAATATAAAAATTAGCTCACCTCCTTAGCCAGTCACCAGAATAATGTGTAGTCTGTGCCCACGGTTTCATAAGATTGGGACTTAGTGCCCACCCTCACCACTGCATCACTATAACTGACGGGTACTATTGTAGATATGGGTACTGTTTCACGGAAGAACTGGGTTCTTGAAATATTCCTTAAAATATCGGGCCTGGGGGTGTCCTTAGTATGCCTGTAAAGTAGCGCATCGTTCCCATGTTTATAACAGTGCCACAGCAAAATGTAATTTCTAAAGGAAAAATTGTAATTTAAAATTGCTTGCGGCTGCAATGTATTGTCGGATCCAAGCAATATAGATAAAAATACCCCAAACAACTGTGCGGATGTCCATCCCAAAATCCATACGAGGCTCTTCAGGTCTGGTATGGATATTAACCACTTATCTACCAGCCACCGTCAATTGACGGCGGCATAGTAGCTCAGTTGTTCTGACAGGACGTCATATGACGTCCTCGTCTTTTAAAGCCGCTAGGGGGCGCGAACGCGCTCCCGCCGCGTTACTGGGAACGATGCGCGTGCCCGGCAGTAACAATGGCCGCCGGGCACCCGCGATTGCCCAGTAACTGAGCAGGACTGTGGATCTCTGTGTGTAAACACAGAGATCCACGTCCTGTCAGGAAGAGGAGACCGATACTGTGTCCCTTGTACATAGGGACACAGATCGGTCACCTCCCCAGTCAGTCCCCTGCCCCTACAGTTACAATCACTCACTAGGCTACACATTTAACCCCTTCCTCGCCCCCTAGTGTTAACCCCTTCCCTGCCAGTCACATTTATACAGTAATCAGTGCATATTTATAGCACTGTTCACTGTATAAATGTGAATGGTCCCAAAAATGTGTCAAAAGTGTCCGATGAGTCCGCCATAATGTCACAGTCCCAATAAAAAATCGCAGATCGCCGCCATTACGAGTAAAAAAAAAATCATAATTATGTCCCCTATTTTGTAGGCGCTAAAACTTTTGCGCAAACCAGTCACTATACGCTTATTGCGATTTTTTTTTTACCAAAAATATGCTAAACTGAGATTTTTTTTTTTTTTAATGGGATATTTATTATAGCAAAAAAGTAAAAAAATATAGTTTTTTTTCAAAATGTACGCTCTTTTTTTGTTTATAGCACAAAAAATCAAAAACCGCACAGGCGATCAAATACCACAAAAAAAAAGCTCTATTTGTGGGAAAAAAAGGACGTCAATTTTGTTTGGGAGCCACGTCGCACGACCGCGCAATTGTAAGTTAAAGCGACGCAGTGCCGGAAGATGAAATTTTGCCTATGTGCACAGTAAGCAAGTGGTTAAGGGGAACCCTGCACCAATTTTTTTTTTCTAAATGGCGTGGGGGCCCCCCCAGGCACAATATACTCTGAACAGCAGTATATATACTATACGGCCTGCCCTATATACTCAGAAAATTGGGCCTTAGATGTTGGTGGTACCAGAACACTGTAAGCCCTCACAGTTACTCTTGTTGGGTGCAGGAACGGGCCCTGCTGTGAAATATTATATCAAGAATTGTAATTACATGCCCCTGTTAAACAGGGGCAGAAAAATTGTGCCTTGGGTGGTGATTGTCGTGGTGGTGCCACAACACTGTAACTCTTCACAGATACTCTTGTTGGGTACAGGAATGGGCCCTGCTGTGAAACATGACTGCCAGTTTTTTGTCCTTCTGTGGCACCCCCTCTCTCTAGGCTCACGTTTACTCCCTTCCTCAACCTGGGAACCAACATTGGAGCCTTCAAATCGCTGCGCATCCTCCAGCAGCATATAACCGACACTGTGGTTGAATAATTCTGGGGACTCCTCCGTGCATGATGGGGCTACGGAAGGAGTGACTGTGGACAAGGAGCCGGTGGAATAGGCCACTTTGGCAGTTGCGTTGGAAGGCAAACTGCTCTGAGCCTAGGTTACAGAGAATGAAGAGGATGAGGACGGCTTCGTTATCTACTCCACCAAATCTTCCGCATGTTGTGGCTCAATAACACGACCAGCAGCAGCAAAAAGGACAAGCGTGCCCCAATGGTCACCTGCAGAGGATGCACCATGTCCACGACCACCACTGTTGACTGCACTGTAGATATAGGCTACACTGGATGCAGTGTGTATATATATATATATATATATATATACACACACACACACATTAGACTGTATATATATATATATATATATATATATATATATATATATATATATATCATATATTTTATATATATTATATATATATATATGATATATATATATATAAATAAATAAATATATATATATATATATATATATATATATATATATATATATATATATATATATATATATATATATATATCAAATACATTGCCACCAACTGAACCTGCCTGCTTAATCTAACACAAGCTATCTCTCTGTCCATGCCAACAACACTATGCATGGCCACTTTGTAAGCAGCCTTATATAGTGCGGGGAGTGGACTTAGTTCCACTGAGCCATGATTGGCCAAAGGCACCCTGCCTTTGGCCAATTTTGGCTCTCTCAGCAGAGCGCGCTGTGATTGGCCAAAGCATGCAGGTCAGGTGTATGCTTTGGCCAATCATCATACAGCAATGCTCTGCAATCTCACAGTGCATTATGGGGCGTTCCGCTGTGCTCAGATTTTCCGCGAACGTCCCATATGTTCAGTTTGTTTTAGAACAACCGATCTTCGTCTCGAACTTAAGTTCGACTCAAACAGAGGACTCATCCCTAATAAGCTGGCACCTGTTTATTCTACCAATGTGGCTAAACAACCAGACATGCCCTACAAGAGACTGGCAGGTTTGCAAACGGTTCTCTGCCATTATCAGGAACAATAATGATCCAGAATGCACTGTTGTTGCTTTCTGAAAGTCAGGATTTGCATAATCATAGCCACACCCAAACTCTGACTCTTATGTTTCGAGATTTTCAATGGGCAATGCATTGTGTAAGGGGGGAGGTGGTATGGTTCCTTTCTCATATCCCAGAAGATTAAATAGTTTGGGGGCTCCGGAAGAGCTGTAAAGATATTTATTGTATCAAATTAGAAAGAAATTAGTTCCTTATGTTCTTAAAGTCTAGCAGACATGTTTGTTTAAAAAATGTTCTCCACTTCAGGTTCATGTTACAAAAAACCTCCGCCTCTTAGGTATTGGTCACCTTTGATGTTGGATTAGCTATTAGCTATGTTAATAAACTTCAAACCAGTTCTTTGGCAAGCTGATCTTGTGTTATGCACCCAATAGAAATGTATTTAAAAGATCATGCTGCGTGCATTGATTATGATGTCCATCTACAGTGAAAAAGAAAGTCAGAATTCACTTTTGAGGGCACATATTGTTTCCCTTCCATGCACAGAAAAGGAGACAATATGGGTTGATGTACTATAGGCAAACTTTGAAAGTGCAGTTACACTGCAAGGGGGTATCTCCAGAGCTTAGTAAATGAGGTGAAGCTTCACTTTTCAAAGAATAAAGTATATATCTGTTGAGTGCTGTAGAGGAGACTCTGCAGGTAGTCAACATTAGGTTCATACAAGGAATATAGATGATATAAGGAAAGAGTCAGTAAATAATAGTGGTTATATGTATGTAATAAAATGCACATGAGTGAGAGTTCAGGATAAAATGTCCATGAGCACTGGTGTAGATCACAATAAGGAGCACTGGGATGGGGGGGCAGCCAGCTGTCAGGCCCCGTACACACGTCCGAGGAACTCGACGGGCAAAACACATCGTTTTGCCCGTCGAGTTCCTTGTGAAGCCGCCGAGGATCTCGGCGAGCCGAAATTTCCCATTGAACAACGAGGAAATAGAGAACATGTTCTCTATTTCCTCGCCGAGGTCCTCGTCGGCTTCCTCGGCCGAAAGTGTAGACACGGCCGGGTTTCTCGGCAGAATACGGCTCCGACCGAGTTTCTGGCTGAATTCTGCCGAGAAACTCGGTCGTGTGTACGGGGCCTATGAGTTAGAAGCAGCTCTGTAGTTTGAGGCCTGAAAACTGCCTCCTATGCCGCCCGAATGTGAAAGCCTGAGTGCTTTCACACTGGGGCAGTGCGCTTGCGGGACGTTAGAAAAAGTCCTGCAAGCAGCATCTGTGGGGCGGTTTGGGGGCACTGTATACAACGCTCCCAAAACCCCCCTGCCCATTGCAATGAATGGGCAGTGCTTCTGAAGTGCTGCAACACAGGTGTTTTTAAACCTCTTCTTTGGGGTTAAAAGCACCCCGCTAGCACCCGAAAAGCGCTAAAGCGCTGCTAAAATTAGGAAATCAGGGGATGGGGGGCTGGCAGGAATACCAGGGATTTCACAAAAAGGAATGGATACAAAGAGAACAGATTACTTATTCACATATGCACATGGTACAGCGGGCACATATAAGAAATATGAAATGTTGGGGTAACATATTCTTTAAAGCAGTTGTAAAGACAGAAGTTTTTTATTTTATTTTAATGCATTCTATGCATTAAGATATAAAAAAAGCCTTCTGTGTGCAGCAGCCGCCCCAGCACCCACTAATACTTACCTGAGCCCCATCTCTGTCCAACGATGTGCACGAGTGCCTTGGCCGTCCAGGGCTCACCACCTGATTGGCTGAGACACAGCAGCAGTGTAATTGGCTCCCGCTGCTGTCAATCAAAGTCAATAAGCCAATCAAGAGAGAGATGGGGCGGGGCCGAACGGCAGCCACATGTCTGAATGGACACACAGAGCTGCGGCTTGGCTCGGGTGCCTCCCTTGGGTGCTGTGGGGGCACTCGACAGGAGGGAGGGGTCAGGAGTGCCAACCAGGGACCTGAGAAGAGGAGGATCTGGGCTGCCCCGTGCAAAACCACTGCACAGAGCAGGTAAGTATAACATGTTTATCTTTTTTTAAACTAGACTTTACAATCACTTTAAGTGCTGAAATGAGCTTCCCCTGACTGTATGCAGGCTTTGTTCACATAGTGTGTTACCACATAGACATAGGCCTGTGAGCTATCTGCCACGTCACTGGCAGATAGTTCACATCCCATACACCAGTTTCAATCTAGTAGCGATCTTTGACAGTTTTTGATATTGAAAACTGCTGCGATACATTTGTTAATTAGGCGCGGATCTGTTCCAGTTTATATTTTTCAACCTGAAATAGGTCTATCTGATTTGTTCACATGGTACACATTATAATGGTGCAAAAAAGCTTTGTTACTTCCCCAGCTTGTCGCAAAGAATCAGCAAAATAACCAAAACGCTGTAACAGCATAGCAGCTAATGTGCAATGGACAATACAGCATTTGATGATTTCAGTCTGCAGATATAACACCTGCCATTATTTTAATAGTATTATATAAATACAGCTGGAACAAGTCAATTCAGAATATTAAATAGAACCCAGAGATGACAGGTTTAAGCTGTAGAGTGTAGCTCAATGAGTGGCAAATACAGGACAATACAACCTACCTTGAACAGACCCCAGAACATCCACAAAGCAATCATGTTTATGTTCTTCCTCACGGAACGCTGCTTTCCATAAACATACAGCAGACAGGTAAGGATAATTCCTAATTTATATTTCTTGCATGGACATAACGACTGTTATCAGATAGCTGCCACAAAACTCTGGATAACACAATATACAACCCAAACAACTATAAGCTACCAGCTACAACTAGGTTTAACGAGGAAGCAGTTTAAAGTGGATAAAACACGTTCATACCTCAAGGACACATCCTATTAAAGGAAACTACGCCACACCTATATTACTGGTAAAACAAAGCGGCATATGAAAGAATGACTTAAAATAACATTAAAGGTAATATCTCTCAATGGCGTATATCATTTACTGCTCATACCTCAGAACGGTATGCTTCAGGGACTAGGGTTCAATATTATCATAACACCCAAACATTCCCAAACATGTGGAGAGCATTGTCTTTGCAGCAACGTGTATATGGACATCTATATTGAAGCAGGTGCACACAGATTAAAGAATACAATGTATAATAAGGCACCCAGCGTTGTCATGTTCATCCTTTATACAGAAATCACCAGCTATTCTGACTACTGACATTGCTGATGCTTCCAATTCACTCCTAGGAACAATTCTCACACTTGAATGTTCTAGCCAGGAAGGAAGTATCACTTGTAATGTTTAGAGGTAACACCAAACTAAACAAAAGAGAACATCACACACGCATGCAACATGGAGTTCCTCTCATTTTGTAACTTCAAGTGCTGGAAAAACAAAATACAGTTTCCATGTGAAAATAGTAATGTTTGTATTGCGTCCAGACTTAACAGCTGAACTTTTTTAATGACGTTCATTAAAAAATGAATTCAAATTAATGTCATATGACATTCATTCAAAATGAGCATGGTTCTACAAGAGGCATATCATTACCCTATTAAAGCATTTAACTTGAAAATACTGTATATACAGTATCATAATAAAGGCACAAACATAGCTAAGAAGGTATTGTTAATTAATATACATTATTTATGTATTTGTTTAGCTAGCTAAAATTTTTAAGCTGGCCATACACAGCTCCTGCTGAAATTTCAGCCATGGTTGGCCCTATCGGCATCAGCTCAACCAAAACCAGCTTCAAACTCTGAGGAGCTGGATGGAAAATTACCGGCCAAACAGTGACTGCATTCTATCAGAAGCTGGCCATACACGGCTCCTGATGACATTTGGCATCACCCAGCTCCACCAAAGCCAGCTTCAAACTCAGAGGAACTGGATGGAAAATTACTGGCTGAACAGTGACTGCATTCTATAAGAAGTTGGCCATACACGGCTCCTGATTAAATTTGACATCACCCAGCTCCACCAAAACCAGCTTCAAACTCTGAGGAGCTGGATGGAAAATTACCGGCCGAACAGTGACTGCATTCTATCAGAAGCTGGCCATACACAGCTCCTGATGAAATTTGACATCACCCAGCTCCACCAAAGCCAGCTTCAAACTCTGAGGAGCTGGATGGAAAATTACCAGCCAAACAGTGACTGCATTCTATCAGAAGCTGGCCATACACAGCTCCTGATGAAATTTGACATTACCCAGCTCCACCAAAGCCAGCTTCAAACTCTGAGGAGCTGGATGGAAAATTACCAGCCAAACAGTGACTGCATTCTATCAGAAGCTGGCCATACACGGCTCCTGATGAAATTTGACATTACCCAGCTCCACCAAAGCCAGCTTCAAACTCTGAGGAGCTGGATGGAAAATTACCAGCCAAACAGTGACTGCATTCTATCAGAAGCTGGCCATACACAGCTCCTGGTGAAATTTGACATTACCCAGCTCCACCAAAGCCAGCTTCAAACTCTGAGGAGCTGGATGGAAAATTACCAGCCAAACAGTGACTGCATTCTATCAGAAGCGGGCCATACACGGCTCCTGATGAAATTTGACATTACCCAGCTTCACCAAAGCCAGCTTCAAACTCTGAGGAGCTGGATGGAAAATTACCAGCCAAACAGTGACTGCATTCTATCAGAAGCTGGCCATACACGACTCCTGATGAAATTTGGCATCACCCAGCTTCACCAAAGCCAGCTTCAAACTCTGAGGAGCAGGATGGAAAATTACCAGCCAAACAGTGACTGCATTCTATCAGAAGCTGGCCATACACGGCTCCTGATGAAATTTGGCATCACCCAGCTCCACTAAAGCCAGCTTTAAATTCAGAGGAGTTTTATGGAAAATGAACGGCCAAAGAGTGACTGCATCCTATCAGATGTATCATCTAAGCGGATGCAGACACTGTTTAGGTATTCAGACAACCATAGCTGCTGTGGCTGTCTAAATACAACAGCCACCAGAGGAGACTCTCACATCCACACTGTTTAGTGTTGATAGGGAGATTGAGTGCACAGTGAACAAGCTGTCAAAGACAGCCCTTGGTTCCTACTAATAATCAGGAGCCAGTAGGACTGTTGTCAGAAGATTGCGGATTCTTCCCACCCTCCCAGGTGTACAGACCCTATCAAAGGGATGCCAGGGCTGGCCATGAAAGTGTTAAAGTGTATTTCCACTATTGTAGCTAATTTGGGGTAACACCTGCTTTATATTTGTTACATGTCCCCATTCTTTAAAATAAATAAAAAAATTAAACAATGCAACTTATTTTTTTAGATGCTCTATTCTGGACCCTCCAACAATCAAAACATGCTAAGTAGTTATTTGTTTATGAGAGGGCTAGGCATATGTGTTTGCCATAATTAACCCTGTCTGTACTGTGCAGGCAGGTCTTCATTATCAATTGTAACTAGATTTGAACACTGTCTGCCCTAACAAAGAGTTAAAGAGGCTGGGCTTCTTGAATTGTATGTTAATGAGGACAGACTTGGGACAGGCTCACTCTAACATTGTTCAAAAAAACACTGCAGTCAGACACGACAGCTACTCCCCAGAATCAAAATTTTAAGAAATATTAAAGTAAAAAATGAGACATGCTGTGTGAACTAGAACATAAAGCAAACATTAGCGTTTTCTGAAATTTGACAGCAAAAGTGGAAATACACTTTAAGAAATACATTAGCGGTAAAATAGTTCCAATAAGTGTATTTTAAATGTGTCTGTGCCTGTCCAGCAAACGTTGGTATTGACCAAACAATACTAAGCATATTCTTTAAGATAGTACAGCCAACTAAGCAAGGTACTCATGTGCAAAAACATCCCTTAACAAATAAAGCTTGACACAAAGACTGCAAAAAAGAATAAATGAGGATATATTTCTTGCAGGTTTTAATGAACTATCACCTAAGTGGATGCGTTCATTAAATTACCTTTTGGTGTTGATGCCTATAAGATATACTTTGCTATTTTCCTAACTACATGTGATAGAAAGCATAAATCCTGTAGGACTTAATTTTAACAAGTGTCCTTTTTAAACAATTTGCAAATTGCTTTGAAAATTTCCGCAGCCTGAACACACACATTCAAACATTGTCAAGGTCAGAACTACCTCTCACTTAGGTTTTCTATCATCATCATCTGTCTTGTCTAAAATTTTCTGTATTAAACTGGGGGATATTTCCAGGAAATACAAGGTTACATTTAGGAAAAATTTGCTTATGACACATTTGAGAATGTCTAAAAACCTAAAAAACCTTACAACTTTTATAAATATTTGAAACGCTATCTTTTCTTTCTTGAAAATTAGAAATATTTCACAGGATCATTTATTTGACACGAATGCCTTAAAGCGGTATTCCACCAAAAATAAAACACATACTGCAGCTGTTGGCTTTTAATAATAGGACACTTACCTGTCCTGGAGTCCAGCAATGTTTCCATCAGCTGTTGGGTGTTGCCACCGCCATTGCGGGTATGGGAACTGTGTAACCTTTCGGCTTCACGCCAGGAACCCTACTGCGCATGCGCGAGGCCCCCGCTCCTCTCCCGGGGGTGGAGGAGGGAGCCCCGTGGTGATGTCACAGGTCCGTGGCACAGACTCCCGGAAGTGGGAAAGGATTACCTGTCAGGCCTTGTACTCACGACCGGATCTGTGCGCTGAAAACTGTCTGCCGGACAGTTTCCGGCGTACAAGGCTGATTTTTGTTTGGTTCCGCTGGCTTGTACACACCAGCGGACCAATTTACCGTCGTACCGGAACGCGTGCACGTAAACCACGTACGACGTCACTATAAAGGGGAAGACCAAACTTAATGGCGCCGCCCTCTGTTCCTCTTTTGCTAGTTACGGGTTTGCTCGTGTTAGTGAAGGTTTGGTTAGAGCTGATTCGCGCTTCTCGGTCTCCAGGCTTTGACAGCGTGTATTCACGGGTTCAGTGCGTGTGCTTGCGGTAACGTAGTTGTCATTCGGCTATAGGCTAGCAGGTTGTTTCTGCTTTTGCAGTTGCATCCTGTGCGCTCGTATCTGTTTGTCACGCGTTCGTCGCAGGTAGTGCTGGATTTGCGAGTGCTTTCTGTTTGAGTGTGTTCTTGACTGACCAGCCGGCCGGTTTGAAGCCATGATGGAGCAGCAGCGTCAATTTTCGCGAGTTGGTGCTGTTTATGGGATGGCTGCTGGATATGTTCATTATTCCAGTACTTTGGCCAGAAACAGGGGGCGGAGGCGTTTCTGGACCAAGAATTGGTTGCGCCAGCGTGACCAGTTCTCACATATGCCTCTGCTTAGGGAAATCCAGGAGAATAATCCTAATGACTTTAGGAATTTTCTCCGCATGACGGACCCCGTATTCAACAGTCTGCTGGATCTTCTGTCCCCCTATATCACGAGGCAGGACACTGTGATGCGCCAAGCCATCACGGCCGAGCAGAGGCTTATTGCCACGTTGCGGTACCTGGCGACTGGGAGGAGCCTGCAGGACCTCAAGTTCTCGACAGGCATCTCTCCGCAGGCGCTTGGGGTCATCATACCGGACACGTGTGCTACCATCATCAAAGTTCTGCATGAGGAGTATATTAAGGTAAGTTTCCTGGCTGTAATAATGTGGCCAACTAACTTTATTTTTAATTTCCCAGATATGCTGTGTGTTTAACTAACGTTCCCTTTTCTCCCTATGCATGTTGATATAAGCTTTAACATGTTTTATTCTTGGCCTACCTTCATATTTGTCCCTTACCCAATATTAACCTGTCCAGCATGCTATCCTAGGGACAAACACACCTTGCCATTTTTTCAAACACGACTTATTGGTTTTTGTGTCCCCCCCCCCCTTCAAACTTTTTTAGTCCCCATCAGAGGGCTGTGGAGTCTCTTAATTAAGTGGCCCTATATATTTCATTCCCCAAATTCTCCCTGCACATTTTTCAAATGCAATTTTAAGACTGTGAAGTTTCACAAGGATGCTTGTAGGATTATGTTTGCTATGTTTATGTGCCAAAGTACTAAATCTCTTTTTTTGTTTGTCCCCACAGCTACCCTCCACACCACAGGAATGGCAGTCTGTGGCTTCCCAATTTGCCCAGCGGTGGGATTTTCCAAACTGCGGTGGAGCAATAGATGGGAAACACGTCCGCATTGTGCCCCCACCCCACTCGGGGTCCTACTATTATAATTACAAGGGTTATCATAGTATTGTGTTGATGGCGGTGGTGTCGGCACAGTATGAGTTTCTATATGTGGACGTGGGGAAGAATGGCCGGATGTCTGATGGGGGAGTGTTCGCACGGACTGATTTCTATGATCGTCTCCAAGCTGGTGGTCTGGCATTGCCACCAGATGAAGAGAATGTGGAAGGACTTCCGTTTGTGTTCCTAGCGGACGAGGCTTTCGGGCTTGGTCCTCACCTCATGCGGCCTTTTCCCCAGAGGACCCTCACCTCAGAGAGGAGTGTGTTTAATTTTCGGTTGGCCAGGGCTCGGAGGGTAGTCGAGAATGCCTTTGGGATACTCACCAACCAGTTCCGCCTGTTCAGGACATCGATACATCTGGCGGAATATAAATTGGACACCGTTGTATTTGCCTGCTGCATTTTGCACAACTTTTTACGCAGGCACTCCCAGACGTACCTACCCGACATCGGTTCTGAGGCAAGACTACCCTCAGATCCCCTTCCCGGGCTGGACACTGGTCGCGCTGGCTTGGCCCCCCAATCAGCTCGTGAGGTACGCGACAAATATGTTGAGTACTTCATGGGTCGGGGGGCCATTGCTATGCCAGATCATATTTCTTTCTAATTCGGCCCCCAAAGAAAGGAATATTCTCACAACTAATAAATAATTAGACCATTGGACTTTATACAGTTGTTTGTCATTAATGCTTTTTCTCTTTTTATCTGTCTTCCTGGTTCTCTAACTAACTTCTGCAATTTTAGTGCATAATTGATTTCTCCACTTTTAGTAAATAACCACATTTGCACAGTATTCACTCATCTACAAACAGGGTATTGAGTCTAGAAATAAGAAGCAACTCCATTTTAAAATTTTGAGGTCAAGTGTTTTAATTTTTGCTTGTTCATGACCACAAAAATTATTTTATATTTTTTTCATTACTCCCTGCTTTTGTACTTAGGAGTCTACAATATTTTTTGGACTTTGTGTATATTTTTTTCAGGTAATTAAACAAAAAATATTATCAAGAATATACATTTTTGAACAAGTTCACAGTTTTGTTTATCAAATTTAGTTCGATTTATTGTTTACATATATATATATATATATATATATATAGAATATTTTTGGTGGGGTGTTTCCCGCCTTTGTATTTTTTGTTCTCGGCATATTTTTTCGGCCCAAAAACCTATATTTCTTATTTGTTAAATTTTTTTCACGAAAATCCAAAACATTTCGTAAAAATATTTATACATTTTGAAATCTGAAAATTCTATTTTTAGATTGTTTTCCAAATATATAATAAATTTTTTTTTTTTTTTTTTTTTTTTAGTTGTATATTTTTTTTCCATTTTTTTGTGTGTTTTTAAATACGAATATTTGTTGGGGAGATTTAGGAGTCAAATCTCGACTTCACTAAATTAAGTGATTATAGAGATTTATAATTCTATATATATATATATATTTCCTTTTTTTTGGTGTTTATTCTTTATGGTCTAAACTTTATAGTATCCAAAAATGTAGAAAATGGACAAACAAAAGAACTTAAAACTTATAAAAATATAAGAATTCACAACAGCAGTCAGTCATGGTGTGCTTTCACACTGGAACACGCCAAAATTTGAAGATACACACATTCCGTGCAAACTCGCCAAATGTCATTGGTTCAACAGACAAATGGCCACATGTGCTATCTGACATCATGGGTGATCAATGTCTGTGTTTTGTGGGAGCAAACCCTTCCTCTCAACTACTTGAGGATGGAGGAGGGGGTTGGACCCACAAAGCACAGACACTAGATATTCTGTGATGGCAGATAGCACATGTTGGCACACTGTGTGTGTATCTTCAAATTTTGGCGTATTCATTATTAAAACAGTAAAAATGGTTGTGGGGGCGGGGGATGGGCGGGGGGTGTTTCAGTCTTTGACACGGCCCATCATGTCAATAATATTTTTAAAATTTGCTTCGATGACCATCATTCTTTGCCGCATATTGTCCATTTCCGTGCTGCATTCCAAAAGGACATTTGTTACATTCTGTTCCATGACAACCATCCTTTCACACATATTGTGCATTTCAGTGCTGCACTCCATTACCTGTTGAATAATTATAGCAGCACTTGCACGTGAAAATATTGCCACACCATCCTCCTCCCCTAAAAAAAAAAAAAATGGGCATTCAAAAATTTTAGATTTGATGAGGCCTATCTACATATGTTTTTTAAAATCAAGCTAGGGTGACACTGACCTGATGGGCTTCTCCTTTCCACCTCTTCGACATCTTCTATCACTCCTCCTTCTTCCACCACCTCCCCATCATCTTCTATCACTCCTCCTTCTTCCACCACTTCCCCATCATCTTCGACTCCTCCTTCATCCATCAATCCACCTTCTTTCAATTCGCCAAATTGTTCTTCCGCCACTTGCCCTTCATCTGCTATAAATTCTAAGTCCAAAATTACTTCTTCCTCCTCTCTTCCTTCCTCCTTTCTTCCTTCCTCCTCTCCTTCCACATCCTCTTCTCCTTCCACATCCTCTTCTCCTTCCACATCCTCTTCTCCTTCCACATCCTCCTCCTCCTCCACATGGCGAGATGGAAGATTTTGGCCTTGTCTGGCCCTCTCTGCCTCCTTCAAATGCTGGCGACTTCTTTCCCCTTAAATAACAACAAAAAAAATGTATACTCATCAGCACACAGATATTGGAGAGCAGAAATCGCACACATTGCTTAGAAGAGGCTTTCATTTATTTACTTTTATCTTTCACCAAACCTACATTTTTGAATGACTTCTATGGCAAGCTCTGATCCTGCCCCTTTTTAGCAAAGTGACACACATGGATGTCCCCCCTAAACTGTATTTCTGGGAGACCCTACCAAAACCCAAATTTGATTTGGGGAGACACAGGTGCTCTGCATTGCAGATGTGAAAACATCTGCTTTATTACCACTGTTTTTAGAATGAATCCTGTTTGCCTTTCCCATTCTCCTAATTCTATTTTTTATAACTAGCTTTTACACAATGTTTACAAACAAAGTTTTTGGCCAGTGAGCCATGTCCAGGTGTGTTGTTCCTGGAATAACCGAGCCTTCCTGAGAAACTAGGTGATGTTACGTGGTTTACTAAGAACACTATTTGTAAATATGTAGGTATTTATGTCATAAAAAATAAATGACAACATGTATTTAAAATTACAAGCAGGCCAAGGAGGCAGATGGTGAAATATACATGGCAACACATTCTTGCAGACTATCAACCCCCCCCCCCAACCCCAAAATATATTTACTTACTTTTACGCAGAATTTTAAGCATCTTCTTCATCTGATGTGGCTCCCTCAATTTTAAGTCTGACCAGCGTTTCCTCAGCTGTTCCTTGGACCTGGTGATCCCAAACATTCTCTGCATTCTCCTCGCCACCTTGTCCATAATATGTGCCTTTCGGCGGTTAGGGGTCTTGTATGGCCCTAATTCACCATCATAGTCCTTCCTCCGCATGATGGAAACTAACTCCACCATTTCCTGGAACCGCATATTAGTGGCTTTGTATCTTCTTTGCCTGGATCGGGACGTCCCTGCCTCTGTCCCTTCACTTGTGGCATGAGAGCATCGTGCCCGCTCGTGTGACATCGCCATCTTTCCTTTCCCACAGAGATTATGGGCGGGGAAAAGAGGAATTGTTACGCCATGGGCGGAGACGAGGGCGGCGTTTAATACATACGCAGAGTGTAGAGAATGCAAACAACGTGTTTACGTAGGTTACGCGGAGAATCTTCGAGCGCATCCAGAACATACACAGTTAACGCCATATTTCCTAAACACATTGATTAGGGGCCTAGCAAAGGTGATGAGGGCGGGGTTTAATAAATACGCGGAGTGTTTAAAAGGTGCACGCCGTGATTACGCATCTTACGCGGTAATTAGGCGAGCGTGAGAAACGAGGAGCGAGAGACAGGAAGGTAAGGAAATTAAAAATAGGATCAGCAGAGGCCTAGAAAATGTAGACCCATGGGATGGGGGTTTGGGCTGTTGGTTGCACCCTTTTTAAGCTATTCTGTCTATGGGGTACCACAATGTTATTTTGGTGTCCAAATGCTTTTGGACACCTCACAAAATAGAGATGTGAACAATGCTGTACCTCATTGACAAGTTTTTGAATGGTGTATTCAGATCAGGCAAAGTATTGTTCAAGTGTTGGTTGTACAGAGGTCATTAGGAAGTGTCTTTTATGTCATCCATTGTCAGGGGCATGAGATCTACACATGAAAGAGTGCCTAGATGAATACTGTCATTTGTAATCATTGTTTATTTTTCTATATTAAAAATAGTTACTGCAATGTTAACAATGGCTCTGCATCTAGCAAATCAATGTTTGGTACAACCAATGCGGCCGAGCTGCCAATCATTGTTTAAACAAGAGAGACTGTGTTTGTAATTAGATATAGGTAATAAATTTGAAGACACATATTATATCAAGGTCAACGCTGATCCTTTTTAATATCTATTTTTCTTTGGTTTATGTTTTGCGAATCTAGACTCAAAAAGAAATATCAAAATTCACAACGGGAAATGGACCTCCTACAAACTAAGGAAGCTATAGAGGCGTTACTAGAGAAATTTCAGGACACGCCCATCCTGTGGAATTCAAAACACTCTTTATATTGTAATAAAGATGTACGAGCGGCAGCACTAGAGGAGCTAGCAAACTATATGCAAACATGGGTGCCAGGATGCACTGCCAACATGGTGAAGGATAAACTTGCCAACCTGAGAAGCACATACAGAAGAGCATACAAAGCTAATAAAAGCAAAAAATCGGGAGCAGCAGCAACACAAGCAAAGGAACCCAAACTGTGGTATTACAAACAGATGGCTTTTTTGCGGGACGAAATGGAGGGCAGGAAAACGATGTCTAGTCTTGCTTCCAACCTTTCCTCCACGCTACCTTCCAGCGGACATTCCCCAGATGATCACAGCCCTGCAGAGTCGGAGGAAGAGGGCCTGGCTGACAGAGATGCAGATCTGCCACCCTTCGATGAGGAGGTATAGTAGTTTCCTCTATATTTCTGACCTAAATAATTATTGGTGGATTAATGATTTGATATTGTAAAAGAAAAGCCAAGCTGGGAAAAAGCACAAAAAAAGGTGTACAGACAAATAGGTGTCAGGGATGACAACTGCAGGGGTCAGAAGTAGAGTCTATTCAAGTAATAATGAACAGAAAATACTAAACGAAAAACATGAAAATGAGTGTGGTTTTATTTAGCGAAATTGTAAAAAATGTCCTTTTTTTTGCACACAGGAAGAAGAGATCAGCCAGGAGGTGGCAGATCCTCACGTGTCTGTCAGCCAGGAGGAGGCCGGGGTCAGTGGCAGCCAGGAGGAGGCCGGGGTCAGTGGCAGCCAGGAGGAGGCTGGGCCCAGTGGCCTGCAGCAGGTCCCCCCGGCCAGGAGAAGCACCACCAGCCAGTCTTCTCCCCCCCAGGTGAGGCCATCAGGCCGAAGGAGGCAGTTGAGGCCTGTGGAGGAGGCAAGCCTCCGCATGATACAGGAGGCAAGCGCCATCATGAGGGCCCCCCTCAACCCCACAGAGGCCTTCAGTGCCTCCTTGGCACACGATTTGAATGAAGGGGAGGAGGACCAGAGAAGACTGGCAAAGGCCCTGATGAACCAGGTCCTTTGGTGGATGCAGAAGGGCCTGCTGACCCCAGACACTGGGCTATGTGACCCGGCCCGGCTTGCGGAACACCATCCTCCTGCTGCCACATCGACCCCACCTGCAAGAGCCCGTGTAAGATCCGCTGGAAGGCTGCCTGGAGGGAAGGCTGGAAAGAGGAGGAAACGTTGATTCTCTGCCTTCCATTTCCTTCCACATAAAGGACATATTGTTTGGACTACCACAGTTTGGGTTCCTTTGTTTCTGTGCTGCTGCTTCATATTTTTGGGTTTGCCTCCTGAGGCTTGGTAGTTTATCCTTCACCATGTTGGAAATGCAAGTTTGCATATAGTTTGCTATCTATTCTAGTGCTGCCGTTCTGTTTATTTTTTGTGATGACATTTGCCAAAATAAAAGGCTTTTTGCTTTCATTTGAAAACATGTCTATTGTTTGTTATACTGTGGGGATTATTAGGCAGCAAACCTTTAATAAATATACAATGGGTCATTTACAAAGGACACACTCCTTGGGGGGGGGGGGACATTTGGTGTGCCAACATGGTTCAATATTCTCAAATGAAACCCAAAAAAAAAAAAAAATTATCTCAAAAAAAAATAAACATGTAAAAAAAAATTGAAGAAAATGGTGACATAACTAGAAACACCAAAAAAAAATAAAAAGATGCACATTCCTTTACAAAAATGACAAAAAAAAATTATGGAGGACCACCAACAAAAACACACGTCTGGCCTAGAAAACCTTTTTAAAGGATTACATCACAAGCAAGAAATGTGACATTTCAGTATGGGACAACTCAATTGAAATTGCATCAGCAAGAGAACGGGGTTATTCTAGCAAGAGAAGAATTAATAAAACGAGGCAAGAAACTGTGGTTTAGTGCGCCTTTTTAAGACATTGTTCTCCTGCTAGAATAAAAGGTTTCTAATGACGAATGTGCCATATACCAAACAAACGCGAGTTTTACCTGAACGAGCGCTCCCGTCTCCTCATTTGGACTGAGCATGCGCGGGGTTTTTGTACGCTGCTTTTGTGTACAGACGACCGAACATGTCTGACGGACACGATTCCAGCAGACTGTTTTAAAGCAAGACCAGGAAACAGTTGTTCGTTGGGAAACGGTCTGGCCGACGAATGTTTGCTGGAATCCTGTCCGTTACTGCCTACACACGATCGAACATGTCCGCTGAAACTGGTCCACGGACAAGTTTCAGCAGACATGTTTGGTCGTGAGTACGGGGCCTCAAAGACAGGTATCCTGTCCCCCCTCCCCCCAAAAGGGGCCAATTGTGGCACCGGAGGGGGGGAGGAATAAGATGAGCGGAAGTTCCACTTTTGGGTGGCACTCCGCTTTCATGCATTCTCCGCATTAAAGTGGATGCAAACCCGAAAATTTTATTTTATTTCTTTGATGTCACAATGTACAGTATAAGATTTCCTATCATGTGTGCCCAGTCTTGCCACACAGAGTTAATCCAGCTCTGAGCAATTGTCTTTTATTGTTCAGTGAAATAAAACGGACTTACAGAGAAAAACCTTGGTCCGTTCCGCCCCCTTGCTGTAAGTGACAGGTTATTTGCATATCTCATGCACTAGCTTCAGACAGGCATTATTTTTTAATTCCCACCCCCACTCCTTTTCTGAAGTCATGTGGTTACTTTATTGGATTTTGACTGGATGGTAGTGATCATAGCAGAATTTAGTGTAAGGAATACATAGGAAAAAATGCATTTTGACAAGGGGAGTGTAGAGGAGGGCGGGGAGTCTACTGACATCACGACTCCACCCACAGAGCTCCAGACAACAGATCCACCCACAGAATCTGCAGCTTTCAGTTCTTATTACAGACAGAGGGGAAACATTTGACCGGTAAGAATACATGCAGGAGGCATGTATATCCTTATAGATCAGTACTATGGCAGTAGTTTAGAAAGGATGAGAGTGGGTTTACATCCACTTTAAGGTAAAACAACTTCCAAGATTAGCTCTCTCCCAGCCCCCCTAAACACTTACTTGAGCCTGAACCCAATCCAGCGCTGTGCAATGGTAGCAACATTGCTGCTCTCTTCTTACTGGACTTGAAGGCTTCTGTTGTCAATCAAATCCAGTGAGGAGGGATGGTTTTCTACAAACACACACAGCCTGACTCAGGATCCTACACGTCTGCCTTCATAGCAAGTGGCTTGCTATAGGGACAGACACTGAAGAGGAAGAGCAGGTAAATATAACATGTTTGTTATTTTAAAAAATAGCCTTTAGTAACACTTATTATGTGCCATTTGATTAAACAAATAAAGCAAAGTACCGATGCAATGAAAACTGCACAGTCGGTAGAAAAAATGTTGGTATAATTTATGTTGGTATAATTTTTTCTTGCATTAGCAACTCAAACGAAAAGCATGTTTTTAAGAACTGCAAATCAGGATTTATATGTGAAGTCATCATTTGTAAGTATATTCTGGAAAGATTCCAAAATCAAACTCATTTACTGTATGGTGGAAGGCTTTGTAAGCATATGGTGAATTCACCATTGCTTAGTTTCTAACTTTTACAGAAAAATAATCAGTAAGCCCAACCTCTATACTGACCTGCATATATCATAAATGCAATGTTGATAATATAAGTTGACAATAGTGATGGCAGCTGGCCATTAGTCATTTAAAAGAAAAAGAAGAAGAATAATGTTGTTTCCCAATGCAGAATTCCAGGCAGATATAAAGATACAAACACAAAATGCAGCTGCTCTGTATTCATTCCGAATGGCACCTCAAAGCAACTTACCAACGAATGTGCATTGCAGTGAGATGTGCATTGTGGTGTGCTTTCAAAAATGCTACATGCACCTTTTTTGATGAATTTTGGTGTGATAGGCAGCTGTTCAAATTAATCATCTGGATTACCAAAACGCAAGTTAATATGCAGAATACCACAGCACAAGAGCGTATGTGTTACTGAACTACAGCAGAGAAAATCATATTTCCTGCCATGAAAGAGCTATGTAGGCATTATATCTTATTATGCTTAGTGGACAAGTGAGACAGCAGAAGAAGCTGGCAGACCAGATTGTAAATTAACCAAGGTGTTCACCACTAATAAAAAGAAAAATAGACAAGACAGAAAGTGATCAATAAAGGAAAAGTCAATTGGGAACCAATATAAAGTTGATGAGAAGAAAATACAAAGAGCAAGCGCAGAGGCACTAAAAGCCAGCATGGACTCAAAGGCAATAAACCTTTAAATGTCCTCTGCATTGCTTAAATATATAAATATACAAAGGTTCCTATTTTTTTTGTTTTTTTGTTTGTTGGACCGGGTTGTTGCAGGCTAAACACTTAAAATCTCAGAAACTGAGTAATTGACAGACTAGCAGCAAGCCAATCTATCAACCTTTCTTTATCCTAGTGGACCATATTTACAGGTTGAGGAACAACAACCTTCCTATTGGCCCAATGAAGACTGTTGAATACTGCGCCCAGTGATATTACCGATGATGTTGCCAAGGATGACAATGGTAGACGAGATCCCAAATGCTGACCATACTCCTAAGGCCCCGTACACACGTCCGAGGAACTCGACGTGCCAAACACATCGAGTTCCTCGTCGAGTTCAGTGTTGAAGCCGCCGAGGATCTCGGCGGGCCGACTTTCCTCATTGAACAACGAGGAAATAGAGAACACACAAGTGTACACACGACCGAGTTTCTCGGCAGAATCCAGCTCCGATCGAGTTTCTGGCTGAATTCTGCCGAGAAACTCGGTCGTGTGTACGGGGCCTAACAGTTTGGACTTGTCTTAATGCTGGGTCCTACAAAGGCCTGGAAAGTACATTTTTATTGTATTGTTTTTGTCATTGTGATGAAGGATTGGAAAGTTTACAGAGAATGCCACAATATTCCTATTGAGCCACAATGGATACATACAAATATTTATTTCAATATTTTGGCCTGTAGTGTTGCAACTCACCTCCCACAATGCCTGGATATGTGTGGCAAAAAATCTATGGAAGAGGAAAATGCAGGAGAGGGGCCAGTAGGGGTGCAGACAGAGGATCACCTGGTCAAGGTGTGGAAAGGATTTAAGGGGCACAAATCTATTAGAAAACAAACAAGGGCGCACAAACCGCCACAGGCAAAAAATGAATACACTCGAATCCAAAAAGATGCAGTAGAAAAATTCTTTATTGTCATAAGTCAGACAAGCTTTCAAAGATGAAAAAGTTGATGCGTTTCACACATAAAAATCGTGTTTGTTCACAAACGAGCACGATTTTTACGTGTGAAACTCATCTCCATGCAGTTGATTGAAACCACCATTGTAAGTCTTCCATTGCTTTGCGATTTATACAAAATATAAAAACAAAAGTTTGATCACTTTACTGAATTGCCACATGTATGGCCAACTACTGCTTTGCACTATGAGAAGAAGCAGAAGAAGCAGAAAGACACAACCAATGTGTATCAATGTAGAGCAGGAAGCAAAGCTGAATATGTAACTGGCAAAATATGGCTACCTCCATGTAATTTATAATTACAAAGCTATAATATACATAGAAACATTGCTAAGATTTTTAGATCAGTGGATCACTTTTATATGCTAATTCAAAAAAAAATATGCATTTCTTTTAATAAGCTGTTGCTGCTAATTTGTCCATTTATATATGTGCCCCAATGTTTTAAGCAGCATTATCATAGTGGTAATATTATAACAACATAATAATAATAATAATCATAATATCATACAGTATTCTCAAAGTGGTACATCATAAAACAAGTGCATGTTTTCATGGTATAGTTATGTAGATGTAAGGCTGAATCGTATAAAGTTACATTAAAGCTGGAAATCTTTCAAATGAAAGGTTCATGAAATACATGGTTCAAAGTAAAAAACCAAACTGTACAGTAGACCGTTCAAATGGTATTATTGTCTGTACCTGTATATCAGCGAGGAAAACCATATACATATAGGTTCATGCTGAAATAGGTGCGTTCTCCCTGAACTGGCTAAACAATGTAACAGATGGTAAATTTTGCCTTTACAGTAAAAAAAACGTTGTCAAGCATGGGTGGTTTTTCTGTTTGTTGTCTGATGGGATTGCATCAAATGAACAATCACCTTAATCAACATTGTTTAATTTTTGGAGAAGAAAGAGAGTCATAAGTAAATCGAAAACTAAAAAGCTTTGAAGTCCCAATGCAACTTTTCTACCTTTTCTACCTTTGACATAAGAGAGGTTGACAAAATAATGGAAAATTACTAATATAGTAATATCAAAGACGATGACTTTAAAACAGCGTCTGTTCACCTTGGAATGCTGCCTAACAGGTTCTGAGTAATTTTGGATGGTTGTGAAAATAACAGTCAAGTAAGATGTTAACCATCAAGTTTATAAGGGCATTATTATACTGGAATATAGGAACATTATCAGATAACAGTCCTTCCGTCATAGCTTACACACCTGTACCTACCTTCCCCTCCTGTATCTTTAGTCTGCACCTGAAGCCCACATCTGGGCCAGAATTTTTAATAAGACCTTTCAACATGGCACGCAAGGGGGCTTTTTGCTAGATTTTAACACGTACAAATACCCACTCCAATTACCAAACTGAATGTTTTCCAGATTTCTTCAACTGAGACTTGCAATTTATGCCACGTTTCTAATACCAATAACTCTGGCCTCTGGAAGAAGTGAGAAATTTCTAATTATTAAACTGACTGGTAAAACTATTTCCTCTCTCTATCTCAGATTATCCAGTTACAATACCTCTTTTGTCTTTTTTAAGGTAAATGAAAGTACGATATCCTTAACTTGGTGGATGATGACTGGGACAGAGATTTACAGCTATATGTCCCCAATAAGATCTTCTAGGGATAGATTTATATAACCCAAGTTTCTGCACAGGATGTACCCCCACAAAAAGTTCTACTCTTTACCCAACTGTTGATGCAGATGATAGATGCCAGTCTGGGATAGGCTCTTCATACATGTGGTGTGGATCTGCTTGCGAATTTCAGCCCTACTGCAATTTCCTTGATATCTAAAACTAGCCAGCCATATCTAGGATTAGAATTTTTTTTTCATTGCTACCTTCTTCAGCGTTGTGGTAAAATGCTGCATTTTATTTTGTCATTATCATTACTTAATATTAATTTCCTTATGTACCTCAGCTTTTTTTAAATTGTGTTTCTGTGTCAAAATTCCTAATAAAATCTTTGCAAAACGGGCTCTGACCTCGGATAAATACAATTTCCAAAATGAAAACACTGCAATAGATTGCAGCTTTGCAAAGTTTACAACATACTACTAAGTGTCTCTGTCCACGGACTTATAACCTCTTTTCTATATGGAGCGTCCATGTTTGTCTAAGGTCTCGTACACACGACCGAGGAACTCGACGGGCGAAACACATCGTTTTGCTCGTCGAGTTCCTTGTTAGGCTGTCGAGGATCTCGACAAGCCAATTTTCTCCATTCCCGTCAAGGAAATAGAGAACATGCTCTCTTTTTGGCTCGTCGAGCTTCTCGACAGTTTCCTCTGCAAAAAAATATCTCCCAGCAAGTTTCTTGCTGGTTTTTGCCAAGAAACTCGGTCGTGTGTACGAGGCCTCATGCTTTTGTTTTGAGACTGTTCCGTTTGACACAATACAGAATTTTGCTAATTTTTTTTTAGCTTATACTTACTGCTAATTGGCAATCGACCTACTACTATACTCACCCTTACAACTAGGTTTGTAATTTGGGTTTAGACATTTTAAACTTAAAATCTTGTTTCATGTTTTTCCTTTGCTATTTGTCCACCCCTGTATATCTAATTCTTATGCTTTCTTTGTCAGCAGGAAAAATAGCTGCTGCAATTATGTTAACCAGCCTCTAAGTGCCAATACCTGCCAGGCAGCCCACATTGGCTACAAAATGAAATCCGTGCACAGAAAATATTTTTTTAAGTTGAGCTACACCCACATAATTACAAAACCTGAGAAAATTGCAGATAGATTTGTATAATTAATCAAAACGTTAAATTCTGAAGTCTGTTAAAGTCTGAACGAATAACAATAAAGTATGAGCATTTGGGAACAATTTTATTTTTCATTTTTGTTGTAGGAAGGTGTGGAGTTTCCCTTTAAAGTTTGAACACTGCTTACTAAGGAAATGCAGGCTTGTCAGCTGTTCAGCAATTAATGCAAGATATATCTTTCATTACACTATAATTTGTAAATGCATTATGTTTCATTCAGTGTATATTAAATGTACAATTTAAACAAATATTGCCTATTAAAGTTTATAATAAATGAATTCACAAAGATTTATTTCCTATATATATTTTTTTAAAGGTGCAGTTCTGCCGTATATATAAGGAATGTAAAATATGTATGGGTATGTAATATACCCTAATTTACGAAATTTACAGTGAGTATTGTTTAAGATAGACATCTGCTTCCAATGGATCATAGTGCTAATCATCATGAAATTTAGGGTTGGCTGCTTCCAAGCTTTTGCAATGGTCTGACAAGTGACTAGAAAAAGGAAAGTTACAAGTTTTCCTCCATGTTCCGTGAGATCAGAAGTTGGCCTATTTAACAAGACTTAACAGGAGAGAGCAAGATTATGGGACAGATCTGGCTAAATTGTATTTTCATATCAAGAGTTATTGTATTTTCAGACACTGTCCTCGTTCATTGCAGAGCATGCATTATTTCCTACATCCGCATAAGTAAAATAGTGAGAATGGGGAGGCATCTGGAGTAAATTTGGTTACTCAATCAGGGGTCATATACCAACAAAATAGTACTATGTAAATTTTCTTGAGCTAAAAGTTTTTGCAGAGCATTTTATCCCAATCAGCTATGTCCCGGGATTCCCCCAGGGCCATTCTCCAATTTACGCATACATGAAAATTTAGAGCTGGGGATGCAAGGGCCATTTTAATAAATATATTAGACCCACTGTGAGATGAAATAGGATTACTGGAATATTTGATTGAGTTACTTGGTTTTGGGAATTGTTGCAAAGTAGGGTTCTTCATGTGGGGAATTTAAATCAAATTCTAGATGGTCATTGGTGGATTACACATGTTATTAAGGTAGGAGCACTCTAGAAGGTGTTATCTGCGATGCTGTATAGTATCTTCCCAAATTGTAGACATGAATGCCCTGTACACACGATCGGTTCATCCGATGAAAACGGTCTGATGGATTTTTTCATCAGATATCCGATGAAGCTGACTTTCATCAGTCTTGCCTACACACCATCAGTTAAAAAAACGATCGTGTCAGAACGCGGTGACGTAAAACACAACAACGTGCTGAGAAAAATGAAGTTCAATGCTTCTGAGCATGCGTCGACTTGATTCTGAGCATTTAACCAATGGATTTCCCCACAGACGATCGTTTTTTTCTATCGTTTTTTTAACCATCAGATAATTTTAAAACAGGTTCTATGTTTTTTCACCAATGGGATCGTCTGATGAAAACGGTCCATCAGATATATATATATATATATATATATATATATATATATATATACACACTATACAACTTTTGTTGTCTGATTTACTAAAACCATGTAGTGCAAGGGCCTGCCTAATTGCATACAAATTGAAACTCTTAAGGCTTGACCTCGTATTATATGGTTTTGGTGAATCGGAAGGAAAAAAATCTACAGAAAATTGTATAGTGTTTATCCAGTTTTAGACTGTCAGTCAGTTTGTGACAATAGAGAATGTGGGCAGCTATTCTTGACCTAGGTGAATGCCATTCATTTTAGGATGTGACTTTGTATGGGAATTGGTAGAACCTTGAAATAATAAAGCAATTTTGGGAGGTAAGACATCCAAATGGTACTCATTCTGTCAAACCACGATATGGTAAGGAGTTCTAGGTGGTTAGGACACTTAAGAGTTCCTTATAGAGGGATGGGTAATTCCCTTTCTATAGTGAGTCAAAGTAGAGGGATATATAAATACACAGAGATGTTTTGTAGGCCAAGTGAAATAATAGTTTGTTTGAATTAGATAGAGAAATGGAGGATTTTGTTTAAATCTTTTTTGTTTGATTGACCCTGAGTCCCAATATTGCTTTAAAATCCAAAAGAGTCATAAATAAGTTGAGTAAGGTGATGTGGGGAGAAGTATTGTTTAACAGAATATTGTCTGTGTACAACAGGGTCTTATAGTGAGTATTTGAATTTTCAGGGGCCCAGGTTGATGTCTCTCTCTGAATTGTCACTGCAAAAGGCTTCAGGGCTAAAATAAAAAGGATCAGGGTTAAAGGGCATCCCCCTCTCAGGTACTCTGGATTACAGGAAAACATTTGCAACTTATCTTATTAAAGCGGATATGCAGGAACAGAATTGCTATAAAATCATCACCAAAACCCAATTTTCAGAGGACAAAATGCATGTTTTGCCAGGACAATGTATTGAAAGCTTTACACACATTGAGGAGAAGCAGCAGTTTTCTCAAAGGTCTAAAACAGGCTAGATGGATGAGCTGTATTACATGATGCACATTGTCCCCGTCTGTCTGCAGGGCACACTTGGACCTTGTGTATGTCAGCTCAGTATCTGGGAGGTTTTTATAGCCTTCTGTGTTCTAACTAGGCCATAGCCTATGTACAGTGTAATGTACAGTAAACACTTGGTGCCAGGATGGATGGAGCCTTGAGTGCAGGTGATCTGCCGATATGGTTCCTCCTGTCGATATGGTTCCCCTCTTGACTGCGCAGGCGCAATCCGAGCCGACGAAAATCACCAAACCTGAGGTCCAGGGCGACATGGAATTTGCTGTAAGTGGCCTCTTTTTTTAACATCCTCCAATCCACGCATATGTTAAGGAATGCGCCTGGATGCCGCCCGAGGTTCGGAGATTTCCGTGGGCCTAGTCTGCCCCTGTGAAGTCAAGCAAGGCACCTTATCAATAGGGGAACTAGATCGACAAGACACCAGCATGGAATCTGCATCATTCTCAGTCCGGCCTATAGATGCAGAAAGAAGGTGAAGTTTCCTGGATAATAGCTCTGGTAGGTATGGAGTAGTGAGATAGGGAGCACAGAACTGCACAGGGGGAAAAGTATGTTGGGGATACCTGCTTCCAGGTTTTTGTTCCCGGTGTCTTTTTTACTATAATGATAACTGACCTAAAGAACTGTATCCTCATTTTATCAATTCAAAGTATATTTACATGGGCTGAGGCTGTTTAATACACTGGACACTAAATGAACAGACTGTCAGAGAAAATCCTCAGAATATGCATCTTAACTGACATGAGCAGCCGTTTCTGACAACACAAGGCAGACAGTGATTTTTAGATCACAACATTTTTTTTCCTACTCTGCTCTTCTCAGAATTTAGATGAGCTGCTCTGAAGTGAGATATTACAGCAAAACCTTGAGACTTAAAAATATCAAATAGAAACAATTTGACTGAAGCTGGGGGATTTCCAACAGGGAAATAATATGCACAGTTTTGCTTGAGGTAGCAGGTGAAGGACATTGTTTCTTTAAAAATTATGTCTGGATAACAAACTTTCATTTTCAGAACTTTTTTACATTATTATTGGGGATTTCCAGTTGTGCTGGAAGTCGCTTATGTTTTTTTTTCGGTTCCCCACAGACCTAATATGATTGTGTCCAGGAACTGTACTTGCATGTTTTATCTGCAGTGTCCCCTGCTGGTGAAATTGGGTAATGACTGTAAAAAATACTAGAAATCGTTTTTCAACAGTCCAATAAGCAGCAGACTTAAAGCGGTGTTTCACCCT
The DNA here is from genome assembly GCF_905171775.1 of Rana temporaria. NCBI lineage: Eukaryota > Metazoa > Chordata > Amphibia > Anura > Ranidae > Rana > Rana temporaria. The sequence goes on along the minus strand of NC_053489.1, from coordinate 336,494,040 downwards.
GCAGAACAACTTTTTTGCATTAAATTCGGCATAGTAGCGCGAGCTACAGTATGCCTGTCTTAATTTTTTTATCCCCGTACTCACTGTTATATCGTACATAGAAGATTTCGACTGCCCGCGGGGAATGGGCGTTCCTTTCAAGAGGGATGGTGATTGACGGCCGGCTCTGGCACGTCACGCTCCCCGAAGACAGCCGTAGTAGGTCTCGGCTCTTCACGGAGCCTGCGCACAGACTATGCGCAGGCGCCGTGAAGAGCCAAGCCTATTTCGGCTATTTCCGGAGAAGCGTGACGCGCCAGAGCCGGCCGTCAATCACCTTCCGTCTGGATTGGAACGCCCATTCCCCGTGGGCAGTCGGAATCTTCTATGTACGATATAATAGTGAGTACGGGGATAAAAAAATTAAGACAGGCATACGGTAGCTCGCGCTACTATGCCGAATTTTATGCTAGAATTTTTATAGGGTGAACCCCCGCTTTAAGCTTGTCATATATGGTTAACTTTTTTTGCATTCAGCCAGTAGGCTGAATGATAAAAAAACAAAACAAACAAAAAAACAGATTCCTCCATTCACACAAGCAAGGTGGATGGAGGAAACCCCCCACACTCCACAGTACATTGAGTTTTGACAGCGGGACCCGCTAACTGCAACCTAGCAACCAAGAATATTAGGAGGCAGGGGCTGCTTATGTCTGAGCAACCAAGGATGCTCTCTTACAGACAAGATTTTATATTGCTGCCAGCAAGTTCCTATGTAAAATCATGTGACCCATAAACATTGGGCCCTAATTAAATGAGTGTTATATATAACATTTCTAACACGCATATTCAGAATTTAGTTAGTTATGCATTGAATGAAGCAGTGGTAAAAATGAGAAAAGAATGTAAATTCAATGAAGATGGAAAGCTACTCTAATCTGTACTGACTGCAGATAATTAGTTCTCTTCCTCGCTTGTGCGGCTTTGTGCTTCAGAACACTCAGGACAAAGTGTCCTGTATCATGCAAGAATCTCTTTACATGCTGTGTCGTTATTTCTCACTGCTCTCTAGTCATCACATACTTTCTTGAAGTCATTCCCAACTGTACTTCTGTAAGAGCCATGCTATAAGCCATAATAAAAAAAGTGTTATTAGGCAAAAAGATGAAATCTGGGTAACAGTCGTTATTGCATAGTCATAACATTCTATAATTACTGTATTTTATAGTTTAAAGTGATTAGCACATTAAAATATTGATAAAGTTAATGACATAGATCTTAATTGATAAGGTTAAAGTGGAGCTCCACCTAAAAGGGGAAGCTCTGCTTGTTCGCACCCTCCCTCCACTGCCACATTTGGCATTTTTTTTTGGGGGGTGGGGGTTCCTGGTTTTGACAGGTACCTGCTCCCACTTGGTAGGATTTCTGCACAGTGATCTACGTAATTTCCGGCCCCTCCTCTTCCACCCCGCTGCCTTCTGGGACCCACAGACATCCCAGAAGATGGCAGGACTATTCCGAAAGTGCAGCGCGACTTGAGCATGTGTAATAGGACACAGGCTGTGAAGCCTCAGGACTTTACTTCCGGTTTCTCTTACTACAGATGCCGGCGCCTGCACCCAACGCCGATTGACAAACATTGCAGGATCCCTGGACAGTCCTTATATTAAAAGTCAGCAGCTACAGTATTTGTAGCTGCTAACTTAAAAAAATAAATAAAAATTACAGACTGAAACTCCTCTTTAATGACATGGAAACATAGTTTCCCTTTAACCACTTAAGACCCGGACCATTATGCAGGTTAACTGCTTGCCGACCAGCCGCTGCAGTTATACAGCGGCAGGTCGGCTCTGCTGGGCGAGATGACGTAGATCTACATCATCTCGCCGTTCCCTCCGCTCGCCCCTGACACCGACGCGCGTGCCTGGCGGGCGCGATCACCGCCGGGCATCTGCGATCGCTCGTTACAGAGCGAGAACTGGGAGCTGTGTGAGTAAACACACAGCTCCCGGTCCTGTCAGGGGGAGAAATGACTTATCGTCTGTTCATACAATGTATGAACAGCGATCTGTCATTTCCCCACGTCAGTCCCAACCCCCCTTGAGTTAGAACACACTCAGGGAACATAATTAACCCCTTCCTCGCCCCATAGTATTAACCCCTTCCCTGCCAGTGGCATTTTTATAGTAATCAATGCATTTTTATAGCACTTTTTTGAGATTCGGCACTGTGTTGCTTTAACTGACAATTGCGTGGTCATGTGACGTAGCTCCCAAACAAAATTGGCGTATTATTTTCCCACAAATAGAGCATTCTTTTGGTGGTATTTGATCACCTCTGCGGTTTTTATTTTTTGCGCTATAAACAAAATTAGAGCGACAATTTTGAAAAAAAAATTCAATATTTTTGACTTTTTGCTATAATAAATATTCCCAAAAAATATATAAAAAAAATGTTTTCCTCAGTTTAGGCCGATACATATTCTTCTACCTATTTTTGGTTAAAAAAAATCACAATACGCGTTTATTGATTGCTTGCACAAAAGTTATAGCGTTTACAAAATAGGGGATAGTTTTATTATTCATTTTTTTTTACTAGTAATGGCGGCGATCAGCGTTTTTTTCCATGACTGCGACATTATGGCGGACACATCGGACACTTTTGACAAATTTTTGGGACCATTGTAATTTTCACAGCGAAAAGTGCTATAAAAATGCACTGAATACTGTGAAAATGACAATGAAGGGGTTAACCACCAGGGGGCTAAGGGGTTAAGTGTGCCCTAAGGGAGTGATTCTTACTGTAGTGGGGCATGGCTGGACGTGTGACGTCACTGATCGTCGTTCTCTATAACAGGGAACAGACGATCAATGACAGCCACACTAGGAAGAACGGGGAAGGTGTGTTTACATTCACCTCTCCCCGTTCTTTAGCTCCTGTGACCCGATCGTGGGACACCAGCGGCGATCGGGTCCGCGGGTCACGGAGCTTTGGACCGGGCGCGCGCGACCCACAGCTGGACACTTAAAGGGCAACGTACCTGTACGTGCCTGTGCCCAACCGTGCCATTTTGCCGACGTATATCGACATTAGGCGGTCCTCAAGTGGTTAATAACTTCCATGGGGTATCTTCCATGGGGCATTGTTGCAGCAATAGAAATCAAATTCTTTATTACACAATGGGTTAAAGTGGTTGTAAACCCCCCCAAAAAAAAGAAAAACTGCAAGTCAAGGGCATAATGATTGGAAGGAAATGCTCAGCAGAGAAACTCACTGAAAACTGAGCATGTGTAGAGCTGCCACCACTGCTCTACAAAATCCCCAGCTGAGGACTTGAACAGAAGGGGTAGATAGAGAACAGTAGAATCAACCAGGTTTTTCTGCAGAATACAGAAAACTAATCTCATTAGTGTCTGAGTACAAACAGCATGTAATACACCATTTATTGATAGTTTTTTACGATGTGGGTTTAAAGGGGTTGTAAAGGTTAGTTTTTTATTTTCTAAATAGGTTACTTTAAGCTAGTGCATTGTTTGTTCACTTACCTTTTCCTTCAATTTCCCTTCTAAATGTTTTTTTTCTTTGTTTTTGTTTTTCTGAATTTCTCACTTCCTGTTCCTCCTCAGTAAGGTGTTCAGTAAGCTGTTCTAAATAACTTTCCACCACTCGGATGATGGTGGAAATCTTACAGAGGAGAAACAGGAAGTGAGAAATTCAAACAAAGAAAAAAAACATTTAGAAGGGAAATCGAAGGAAAAGGTAAGTGAACCAACAATGCACTAGCTTAAAAGAATTTTTGTGTTCATAGCTCTGCCATTCACCATCTCTTCTGTTCTCAGAATCATCCAGCTTTTTGTTTGGAATTAGTTACATTTTATACTCTATTAGCAGCCCAGGTTAGTTGATGAGACTGAAAGTTGCCTTCAACAGCGGCCTTTCAACCAAATACTTGCCCACTATTTAAGCTTGGCTGCTATGCTCTGTTGACTTAATACAGAAACAGAGAAAAGTGACAGAGAAAAAGACCAAGTGGTCTAGCCCATTTTTATTGTTTTCTTTATTTTTCCTTTTTTAACTTTTTTTTTCTCTGAGCATACAGTAGATTTCTGTTTGTCTAAATTCAGTAACTGTTGACTGACTTACTACCTCAACTGGAAGTCTGTTCCAAGCACTTTCTACATGAAAATAGTTAAAATGTTTGCAGAAGACTTGCTTTCCTTCCTGTGAAAATTGATTAGAGGAAATATTTTATGATCTAAACATGGCTAGTTTAGTTATAGTGATAGTGGCCCTTAAGGCCGCGTACACACGGTCACTCCAAACCGATGAGACTGGTCCGACGGACCGTTTTCATCGGTTCATCGCTGAAGTGGCCTGATGGTCTGATGTGCGTACACACCATCGTTCCAAAAACCGATCGGGTCAGAACGCGGTGACGTCAAACACACGACGTGCTGAATAAAACAAAGTTCAATGCTTCCAAGCATGCGTCGACTTGATTCTGAGCATGCTCGTGTTTTGAACCGATGCTTTTCTGTACTAACCATCGGTTTGGACCGATCGGGCAGTGGTCCATCGGTTCGGTTTTGAAGCATGTTTTAAAATTTTGGACCGAAGGAAAACTGACCGATGGGCTATACACACGGTCGGTTTGGACCGATGAAACTGAACCGATGGACCGCTGCCCGATCTGTCCAAACCGATGGTTAGTACAGAAAAGCATTGGTTCAAAACCCGCGCATGCTCAGAATCAAGTTGACGCATGCTTGGAAGCATTGAACTTTGTTTTATTCAGCACGTCGTGTGTTTGACGTCACCGCGTTCTGACCTGATCGGTTTTTGGAACGATGGTGTACGCACATCAGGCCACTTCAGCGGTGAACCGATGAAAACGGTCCGTCGGACCATTCTCATCAGTTTGGAACGACCGTGTGTACAAGGCCTAACTGTTCCGAATGGACAGAGTCAGTGATCGCAGACTCTGTCCTTTCACATAACTGAAACATCGTAAACTGTGTTTACAATGTTTCAGTTTATGAATGCAGAGAAGCCGCTGTCTTCTCTCCATTCATTTTCAGCACAGCTGAGGCGGCTGAGAAAGAGACTGGGGAACATGTGTACCTAGTCCCTTTCATCTCTCTCAAAAGGGAGATGTCAGAGGTCTGTTAAAACCCCTGTTATCTCACCAAAGCCCCCCAACAGGGCTGATAAAAAAAAAAGAATAATAATAATTAAAAAAAAAATGAATAAAAAAAATTATTGTAGAAAATAATAAAAAATAAAAGAAAAAACACACTGACACAGTCCACCCCCCCTCCTTAAAAAAAAGAAAGCATTATAAATAAAAAAAAAAAGTAAAAAAAAAACAATTGTAAAAAATTAAAAACAAATTGTAAAAAATTAAAAATAAAACTACTGACACATGTGCCACTGTCACATGAGATTAAAAAAAAGTATCGGTATTCGGTATCGGCGAGTACTTAAAAAAAAGTATCGGTACTTGTACTCGGTCTTAAAAAAGTGGTATCGGGACAACCCTACTTTATATCATAGTATATGATCAACTCCTGAATGTCCAATGCCTTGCAAAACACTGCTGAAAAGTGATTACAATCTGACACATAGCATTCTGTAGTATAAAGCTCCTTTCACACTTGTGTCATTGTCTACCACCCTTTGAAAATCTGTGATCTGTGGTGGATCACTTTTAATAAATGAAGAAAGATTTGTAGGCATTCAGCTAGCTCATAATGCCTATTTTATTTAGCTTTTTCTGTTTTTTTATTGCCAAGCGGACAGAGGCAGCTCTAGGCTTTGTAAGGCCTTAGACATAAGGCCCCACTCACACCCATAATGGGAAAAAGTATAACAAAAGTATAACATTTCTAGTGCAGAGTCCTTGCATGAGGAGATTGGTCGCACACATCCACAGGCAGTGCCATCATTCTTCCCGATGCTGGGCTCTCCCCTTCCTCCATCAGGCAAATTAGGTGGCCACGAGGCCCCTGTGAGCGCGAGGCCCTAGGCGACCGCCTAATTTGCCTAATTAAAGAGCCGCCTTTGCAAGCGGCTTGTAACTGCAGGGCAGCCCCATTGACTTATTTGGGAAAGTTCAACAGGTAGCACAATGCAGTGTATAGAAATTGTCTCATCTAAGCAGCACCATGCTGGAGGGCAGCCAGTTTGAGACCCCTGATGTAAGGGAAAGTGAATCTGCAACAGTTAAAAATCGGGTCCCCTGCTAAGCAGGACTGTGCTGAGGGCATAGCTGTTTGCCTGGAGTATAAATTTACATAAAAGAGTTTACAACTATGCTCTGACGTCTGACCTATCTTTAACCACTTCCATACCAGGTACTTACGCAGCTTCCCGCCCAAGCCAATTTTCAGCTTTCAGCACTGTCGCACTTTGAATGGCAATTGCGCGGTCATGCTACACTGTACCCAAACAAAATTGGCGTCCTTTTTTCCCCACAAATAGAGCTTTCTTTTGTTGTTATTTGATCACCTCTGCGATTTATTTTTTTTGCGCAACAACTAAAAAAAGGCTGAAAATTTGGAAAAAAAATTACATTTTTATTTTTTTCTGTTAATTTTTTTGTAAATAAGTTTTCTCTTTCAATTACGGGCACTGATATGGCGGCACTAATGGGCACCGATGAGATGGCACTGATGGACATCGATGAGGTAGTACTGACGGGCATAGATGAGGTGGCACTGATTGGCGGCGCTGGTATGCGACACTGATGGGCACTCATAGGCGGCACTGATGGGCACACATAGGTGGCACTGATGGGCACACATAGGCGGCACTGATGGGCACACATAGGCGGCACTGATGGGCACACATAGGCGGCACTGATGGGCACTCATGGGCGGCACTGGGCACTCATAGGCGGCACAGATGGGCACTCATGGGCGGCACTAATGGATACTTATGGGTGGCACAGATGGGCACTGATAGGTGGGCACTGGGCATGGATGGGCACTGTGGGGTGGCACTGATGGACACTGGGGTGGCACTGATGGACACTGGGGTGGCGCTGATGGACACAGGGGTGGCAGCACTGATTTTTGCCAGGTTGCCATTCAGTGCCCATTTGTGGGCACTGACTGGCATCGTTTTTCTTTTTTTTAATGCTTTTTTTTTTATATTTTTTTAGACTTTTTTTTTTTTTTTTTGCTGGCTTTTTTTTTTTTTTGCCCACCCTGGTGCTCCAGGGTGGGCATCCCTGGTGGTCGAGTGTGGCGATCCGAGGGGGGGGCTGCGCTGATAAACAATCAGCGCGAACCCCCCCTGTCAGGAGAGCCGCCGATCGGCTCTCCTCTACTCGCGTCTGTCAGACGCGAGTGAGGAAGAGCCATCGACGGCTCTTCCTGTTTACATCGTGATCAGCCGTCATTGGACACGGCTGATCACGTGGTAAAGAGTCTCCGCCGGAGGCTCTTTACCGAGATCGGAGATGCAGGGTGTCAGACTGACACCCCGCATCACCGATCGCCGCGATGCGCGCCCCCACGGGCGCGCGCGGCATGAAATCCTGCAGGACGTTCTAGAACGTCCTGTCAGGATTTCATAACCACTTCCCAGACGTAAATCAGCTATAGGCCGGGCGGGAAGTGGTTAAACATTTACCAGACTCTAACACCAACCCAATGATTTAACTAAGTTTCCCAAAACAGTTGATTTCAAGGCACACCGTAAATGATAACTGTCATATTTGCTTTTGCTCTCAAACAAACTGTCAAGCCATTTCATCTTGTAACATGAGCTACCACAATAATTCCTAATATTACCCTTAGCAATGGACCCTGGCCATAATAATAACATTTAAGATGAACCCTTAGGCCCCGTACACACGACCAAACATGTCTGCTGAAACTGGTCCGCGGGCCAGTTTCAGCATACATGTTCGGTCGTGTGTAGGACCGAGCGGACAGAATTCCAGCAAACATTTGCCCGCCGGGCCTTTTCCCAGCGGACAAATATTCCTGGACTTGTTTTAAAACCGTCCGCTGGAATCCTGCCCGCTCGGACATGTTCGGTCGTCAGTACAGACCTACCGTACATGTCCGAGCGCCCGCCATCCCTCGCATGCGTCGAATGACTTTGACGCATGCGTGGAAGCATTTAACTGGCAGGCCCGCCCACGTCGCCGCGTCATCGTCGCGGCGACACCGCAGACACGCCCCGCGTATTGTTTACGCGCGGATTTCTGTACGATGGTTAGTACAGCCATCGTACAGAAATCCCCGGGCAGACATGTACGGTGAAAACGGTCTGGCGGACCGGTTTCATCGTACATGTTTGGCCGTGTGTACACGGCCTTAGGCCCCATTAACACTTTGCATAATGGCAATGCACGTTTCTGCTTGCTTTTTTCTTTGCGTGTTTCTCGTGCATTTCTGCAGGTCGAGTGTAGGGCAGCCATTCACTAAAACTCCAGGAGCTTTTCAGGCCTGGAGCATCGCACATTTTTAAGCGTGCATTTTTGGCACGCTTGTATTGACAAAACGCGAAAATGCTAACCAGGTTTAGGGTGCCAATTAGGAATTAACGTGAAGAATTAATAACACGTGTTGCACTATTTTTGCCCCAATTTTTGCATGATTTGGAATCACACGCATAACCGCGCAGTTCTGCCAGCCATTCCAAGTTCTTTAGGTGTGACTGGGACTTTAGTCCGTGCCAAAATATTACTTTGAAAATTGTAATCCCCCTTACCATCAACTGTTCTTTATTTAATTAACTATCAAATTGACATACTTGCCTTAAAAGCTGTCAAAATATAAGCACCCAAAACGGGACAGTCCCATTGCATGATGTAAAGGTGGCAAATGGAAATGATTCTCCCAAATATTCAATAATGTCAATTTTATTGCTATGACCAAGATATGTACACAAGAGTCTCTAAATTAAGAAAATGTTCTCGCTTTTCATAGACAGTTTTCATGTCTTTCAGTATTTTGTCCAAACACAAGCTAAAACGCCATCCACACCACCTTCAAGGATAGATCTGCAATCAGTCTCACTGCATGCTTCCTACAGACTCTTCAATACCTTTTATAGAACAGATTATACTGATCAAACAAACAACCGCTGTTGTTTACTTGTCATTTTCACATATATTTATAGCTTCAAGATAATAGGTGCTAGCATTTTGAGCCATCAGCATGTTTAACCAATTCAACTCTCAAATTTGTTTATGCCCTATTGAACAGGACAATCGTCACATTTTAGCTAGGGGCTATTGATTAATTTTCTCGTTGCATAGGATTCTGAAGTGATACAGAGACATATTTAAAGACTAATAAGAGCCGGTTCACACTTTCGTGGCACGACTTCGGGGGCGACTCGGCAAGGCGTCCTGAAGACGACTTCAGAGGCGACCTGCATAACGACTTCTGTATAGAAGTCAATGCAGGTCGCCCCGAGCCGCCCCCGAAGTCATGCAAGAACCTTTTTCTAAGTCGGAGCGACTTGCATCACTCCTATTAGAACGGTTCCATTGCATTCATTGGGACGCGACTCGTCAGGCGGCTGAGCCGCCTGACGAGTCGCCCCAGTGTGAACCTTTATTTTCCTTTATAAAAATTTATTTTTCCCATTCATTTTATGTGTAGAATATAGATAGAGTCAATTAAAATAAAAAATAACATATGCAGCACATGTCTGTAATACATTTTATCTAAATGCCGCAGGTGCAGAAAAATAATAATGATAATCCTGTTTGAAATCCAGTAAGCACCTAACTTCCCGTTCCACAGAACTCTCAAGCAGCGTTGTAAGTGTTGCCTTATGGACTACTTAACTTTATCACTGCACCCATTGGAGTTAGATTCAAGAAGTGCTAAGGAGCCCACATGGGTGCTCTGCGGCCCAGGCAGAGGGAGCCCCAGACAGGACCAGGAGGGACAAGCTGTCTCTTGAGGTCCATGACCACTGATCCATCACTTGCACTGCATATGGCACAACCGCCAGTTGTGATGTTCTGTTAGAGACCAAGTTCCTTCCTCTTCCTTGTCGGTGTGATTAGTCAGAGCCATCAGGTGCCATGGAAGGAGACAGTTCAAGCACAGGCCTTGGAGGTACAGATTTTTGCTTGCCAGCTGCCATTAGTTATGCAATCAAACGGCTCAAGGACTGAATCTGGGGTGTGTGTGTGTGTGTGGGGGGGGGGGGGGGGGGGCCGGAAGGTTAATTAATAACATTGCCTCCAATGAAGCTGGGGAAAAAGGAGTGATAGTTCTGCAGTGTAATTACGATTCCCCTTTCCCAGCTTTATTGGTGGCAGTATGACTGACTTTTCTTGAGGAAGGGGGCCCAACGTATGATCTTGCACAAAGGCCTGCTGCATTCATAAAACACCCCTGCCACAACTGTATTATTTCCATTCTGTTACGTAATTTCCATATTTTTTACTTTTTAGCACACAAGACAATCACAGTTTGGCTGTATCAGATTCTGAATGTTTATTTCAAAAGTGGCTGCTTTCCAGTGTTCTTTTCTACAGTTATACAGGAAGCTGGCCTGTCATTACACATTAGCATTGCTGTTTCCTATCTAAAATTCTTAAAGGCCTCCTTTCATAGTTACAAAAAAAAAAAAAACTCTTAAATTGTATATGGGGTCACCTCACTATTTGAAAGTTTCAATCCTAGCGCAGGTTGAGGCGGTTTGGGATTTTAATTTCATGACAGATTTTTTTTGAATGCTTTAATGCTTTTATTTTTTATTTTTTTTGACAATAAACTGATTAATCTTCCTCCCTGTGCCACAACTAGGTCAGCCAACTTAACGTAGAGGTATTACCTAATATCATACAGTACAGGTACCTGCAGAAAGCTGGCTTATTAGCCTGAAAATCTTAACCTCTGTTCCAATCTAAACTAGTTTCACTGTGTTATTTGGTTGATTTCTGTGATTTCAGGATAAATCCTGAAAACTACCATTCCCTGTCCGGTAAAAGATGCTCAATGTCATATGAGGGCATTTTCATTTGACAGAAAATGAAGCCTGGAAAGTAAGACATGGGATGAATCTTTTTTCAGAGGTGCACACAAAGGAGATTTTATTGACTAATATATGAAATAGCAGGTGTATTGTAGTGTCTGTTTTCTTCTTTAATTTTGTTTAATGTTTAAAATTTGTCTTAAAGGAGTTGTAAAGGAACATTTTTTTTGACTGTTTACAGGGTATTGAGACATAATAGTTAACTGATTCCTTTTAAAAATGATTAAAAATAGATAAAAATCAATCATATAATGTACCTGCAGTTTCAGTTTTGTTTTTGCATGTTGTTTCCTGCTTGTGTGATGTACAGAGACACAGAGCCAATACAGGGCAGTGATGGTTTGTAAAACGAAACTGATTGGTGTTGAGGGGTTTTAGACACACAGTAATCACACCTCCTTGATTAGTGACCACAGAGAGAAAGCTCCCATTACTTTTTTCATCAGGAAACAGACAACCAGGAAGTGTTCAGAACAGAGAAGAATTACAGCAACATCAGAGCAAAAACTAACAATGAGGACATGAAACCAGGACTGCAGTAAGGTAAAGGAAGCTATTTAGCTAAAAAAAAAAATTCCTTTAGTGACCCTTTAAGGGTTTCAGTGCACATTCATATAGCTAAACGTGCATTTGTATGGTTTCAATCAAATGTTCTTAAACTTATTAATCCAATAACCCAAATATTAAAATTATTACTGTACTGGGACCCAAGCAGAATGATAATGATTACCAAAAGGTCAGCAGTGCCAACTAATAACAATTGCTGATGATTAAATAAATACATGAACAGTAAATGTAGTTATTTCCATTCCAGTATAGTTCTCAGGCCCCGTACACACGGCCGAGGAACTCGACGTGCCAAACACATCGAGTTCCTCGGCCAGTTCAGCCCTGAAGCCGCCGAGGAGCTCGGCGGGCCGAGAGCTCCCATAGAACAACGAGGAAATAGAGAACATGTTCTCTATTTCCTCGTCGAGCTCCTCGTCGGTTTCCTCGGCGAAATTGTACACACGGCCGGGTTTCTCGGCAGAATTCAGCCAGAAACTCGGTCGGAAGCTGAATTCTGCCGAGGAAACTGGTCGTGTGTACGGGGCTTGAGTGTTTTCTTATTCGCAAGGCAGAAAAGTGAAATGCTAATATACTGATAATAGAACAATAATTATAATTCAAAACTGAGAAGAGATTTTTATATATGTGTATACATATGTGTATATATATATATATATTATACATAACATATACATAACAAAACATACATATGGTAATATGGGGAGCCAAGGATCACCAGCCAGTTGCTTGGAAATGTAAAACAATGTTTTGTTTTTTCAAAAACAAGCAAATAAAACAGCTTTCTTCAATTCTAATGGCTCACTGCCAGTTTACCAGTCCCACACTAGAGTTTAGAGTTGCCATCTGCTTCGGGTGCTGCAAAGGCTGCAGGAGTTCAACAAACAATGTCCTAATCCAGACAGTCCACACTTTGTCATAGCTCAAAACTACTCCACTTCACCTTACAGACAGGTGATAACCCCTTCCTTGCTTCTTTTAAAGCCTCCCCTGCAGGCAGGTTAACCATTTTCAGGACCAAAGTCTGTGTAATTAGGGTTGTAGCCTTATTCCCACCCAAAATCTCTCTGAGCCTCATAAATTGTGGGTCAAAAATGAGGACTTACCAATCATGAGAGACGTGCAAATCAATCCTCTCCTCTACAACCCTGCAACCCCTCACCCTTCATGGGTGAGAACCCCCTAAAGGAGCCACAACCCAAATAATAGGGAAATATACCTGCTTTCCAGGACGCATTCCTGGTGTCCAACATATAAAAACTATTTTGAGGGGAAGGCAGATATAAAAGACAAAAATGTATGGAACTCTGTATTTGTAATATATGAGGTATGTATTTAAAATATGAATCATTTTTTTGCAGTCCCTGTACAGAAGAGCCCAGATATTGATTGTGTACTCCCCCACCAACTCACATGCGCTCTAGTTCCCTATACCAGTCTGTGCTGTCAAACATAGTCAACATGCTACTGTATATTATTCACCACTGATCCACTGATATAATGATTGGGCAAACTAGGCTACACAGTGACCCCTCACAAACACGTCTATGTTATACAATTTGGGTCCTGACCCATAGTTTAAGAAACACTGGTTTAAATAATGCTTTTAGCCAATTAAATGTCATCCAGTTGGGTTTGTTTTCATTTTGTAATTTAGCAAAAAGATTTCCCCAATTGGAAGAGGGCAGCATTGGTTAAGCAATACCTGTTACTTAAACAAATAGTTTTTTACCCTTACACTGAGGCAGTTTTTGCTCTCCACAACAGTGGTTCTCAACACTGTGCTCAAGTACCCCCAACAGATCATGTTTTGGGAATTTTTCTTAGATAAAATAGCTGTCCAAAATAACTAGACATTGATTTAAAGGGGTTGTAAAGACTAAAATATTTTCCTCTTAAATAAAAGTTTGACAGTAGCTGATAAAGTAAAAAGTAATGTTTTGCATTATAACTAGTTTGATACCTGTTGAAATCGAGCTGTTTTATTCACCTCCGTCACTCCTGAATCATTATTCTCACTGACTTCCTGGTTTGCGGTGCGCATTCATTCTTGCTACATCACGGCCTAATGGGAACTACAGTTCCCATTAGGCTTAGCCTCCATGCCTGTGAGGGATAAGAGAACATCTTCACGCAGGGCTGTAGTCATAGGGAGGGGGTGAGCACATTCTGCTTTCCACCATGCAAAACGGCTCAGATGCTGGTGGAAAGCAAGAAGAGGAGAGACAGGAAATGGCATTTTCAAACCTGGATTACTGTATTTTGGAGGTCAAAAGGAAAAACGAGGTAAGTGATATTTAAATGTTCTTGCTTACAGCAATCAATTGATCTAATAAAAAACGAACCTTTAGTGTTCCTTTAAAGCACCTGTTCAAAAGAAAGACAAAAATGCAAACATGGCCTGTTGGGGGTACACCACTTCTCTACAATACCATAGGACTGGTGTGTCAGCATCTTGACTCATTTAACACCGGTCCAAGACTTCATGGATTATGTCATAAGAATCGGGTGGTTTCAAAACGTTTACACCTCCCATATTGTTTTTGAACAATTGAACGTTCACAGCGTCTCCCCGCAGGGATGTAGTCCCAAGGGAAGGGGGGCGAGCATGCTGACTAACCCCTAGCCAGAACGGCTCGGATGATGGGGGCAAGCTTACTGAGGAGGAACAGGAAGTGAGAAGTTCAGACAAAGAAAAAAAAAACATTTAGAAGGGAAATTGAAGGAAAAGGTAAGTGAACCAACAACGCACTAGCTTAAAGGAACCTATTTAGAAAATAAAAAACGAACCTTTACAACTCCTTTAACAAGTCAATATTAATTGAATTATTGTGAATAAGTTACCTGCGTGACTTTTAGGCTGGCCATACTTGTTCAATTTTCTTGTACACTTTTTTTTAGATTTACCTTAAACTATGTAGTGTGGATACAAGTGAAAGTTTTTCATTTTGACCTCATATTATATGGTTTTTAGTAAATCTAAAGGTGAATTGAACAAGAAAATTGTGTGTTCCTGACACTCCTTATGCCCCGTACACACCATCACTTTATGAGATGAAAAAAAACGACGTTTTTAAAAACGTCACTTTAAATGACCGTGAGTGGGGGAAAACGTTGTTTTATGTCTTGTGAAAAACGACAAAAAAATAATTGAAGCATGCTTCAATTTTATGTGTCGTTTTTCAAAACATCGTTTTTTACTTCACAGAAATTGACCGTGTGTAGCAAAAAACGGCGTTTAAAACAACGTTTTTACACCCGCGCATGCCCAGAAGCTAGTTATGAAGCAAGCTTCAATGGAAAAAAGTGGTGAATGTAACCTCGCTTTGCTAGAGCATTGTGAAAAAACGATGGTGTGTAGGCAGCTTCGTCTTTGAAAATTGAAGTTTCAAAAACGTTGTTTTTTCCTTCACAGAAAATGTCGTTTTTTTTCATCACATAAAGTGACAGTGTGTATGCGGCATTATATTCGAACAAGCCACTTGGATGAGGGGGGAAACCTCCATGAGAGGACTAGCTCAGTTGACTGTGACTAATTTCTTCAAACTATGTCAGGATTCTGTTTCTACACCATTTCCAGTATCACCAGACATATTAAATAACAAGAACCTACATAAAATATTTGGGAAAAATATGAGTAGCTTGTCAGTGCTTATTTTAGCAGCATGCCATAATGTCTTGTAACTCCAACTATTCCATTGTGACTCCTATAGCTGACATAGAGGCTGGAGAGGTCAGAGTAGTTATGGGAGCACTGAGAATTCCTGAATGATGTTGCAGATGATTGCTTGTGTTTTGGAGGGAAATGGGAGGGTGGAATTTCCTTCTAAAATTGGACATTTGACAGATCGCCTGCCATGCGCTCCAGCAAATACTTTGTGCAACATCTCCAGCTTCTCAGGAATGTGTTAGTTTAAAGTCTTATTGTAACAAATACTATATTATGTACATCCACCGCAGGATATGATTTTATCTGCTGGGAATGAATTATTTCTTAGATGGGAACAGTCTCAGTATGCTACTCAGAAACAGGATATGTGATAAATTGTTTTCATATGGGCAGAAAGTACCAGAGTAGTTATACATCAAAAGCCCCAAGGAGCAAAAAAAAAAAAAAGTGTATTTTTTCTACAGCTGCTCAAGAATTTCACATATTGAAACAAGGCTGTACAATAGCTGAGCTTTCCTGGACTAGAAAAGAATTGCAAATAACAGTGCTTAACAGATATTTTATTTATTTATAACATATAATATATGGTTTTCTCAGAAAGAAATGACTAAGCATTAAACGCTTATCCTGTCCTAAGATCCCTCTATAACAGCATTTGTCAATTTAAAGAATTGTTACTGAAAATTATTAATAAGATGCTATGGGCTTTGTGGTCTAGCAAATAATGAGTTCTCACTGCTCCCTGCAACAAGCCACGACCCTGAGGCCCCGTACACACGTCCGAGAAACTCGACGGGCAAAACACATTGTTTTGCTCGTCGAGTTCCTTGTGAAGCCGCCGAGGATCTCGGCGAGCCAAGTTTCCTCATTGACTAACGAGGAAATAGAGAACATGCTCTCTATTTGGCTCGACGAGTTCCTCGTCTGTTTCCTCGGCCAAAAGTGTACACACGACTGGGTTTCTCAGCAGAATACGGCTCCGATCGAGTTTCTGGCTGAATTCTGCCGAGAAACTCGGTTGTGTGTACGGGGCCTGAAACGTATCTAAAATTAAAAACAAAAATGTAACATTTTTCCAGTCCTTTGATTATGTGGCTGAATTCGTTTTTTGTTTTGTTTTTTACAGGATTATTTTCTTTTCTTTTTATCTGGTAATCAAAATAATGCACTTCCTGTTCTTGGGTGACTATGCTCACTTATGACATTGTGTGTGTGTGTATATATATATATATATACGTGCCACCCAAGCAGGGCTTCAAATGCTTTATCTCCATAACGCCTCATACACATTCATGTCAAAAATTGATTGTTCAGGTTCGAAAAAAAAAAAATTTGTGATTGGATCTGACTGTTTTTTTTATTTACATTGGTACACCCAATGTTCAGAAATGTTTACAAGTTCAACCTTTTGCAAAGTTGAACATAGCTGAATGGATGTGAACGCATCTAAACATACCTAAACGTGTCTAAACATGTTTAAAACCTTTCTGCCATGTGAAAGTTCTGGTGCTTGGCAATTGGTTGACACTGTTGCAAAGGGTCTGTCTTAAAGTGGTTGTAAAGGCAGAAGTTTTTTTGTTATCTTAATGCATTCTATTGATTAAAGCGGGAGTTCACCCATTTATTAAAAAAAATTTTTCTCCCCTTAGATTCCTGCTCGTTCGGTCTAGGGGAATCGGCTATTTGTATTAAAATATGATCCGTACTTACCCGTTTTCGAGATGCATCTTCTTCCGTCGCTTCCGGGTATGGGTCTTTGGGAGCGGGCGTTCCTTCTTGATTGACAGTCTTCCGAGAGGCTTCCGACGGTCGCATCCATCGCGTCACTCGTAGCCGAAAGAAGCCGAACGTCGGTGCGGCTCTATACTGCGCCTGCGCACCGACGTTCGGCTTCTTTCGGAAAATCGTGACGCGATGGATGCGACCGTCGGAAGCCTCTCGGAAGACTGTCAATCAAGAAGGAACGCCCATTCCCGCAGCCCATACCCGGAAGCGACGGAGAGGATGCATCTCGCAAACGGGTAAGTACAGCTCATATTTTAAAACAAATAGCCGATTCCCCTAGAGAAAACGAGCATGAAGCTAAGGGGAAAAAGTGCCCTCTAAGGGTGAACCCCCGCTTTAAGATAAAAAGCCTTCTGTGTGCAGCAGCCTCCCTAATACCCCCCTGAGCCCCATCTCTATCTAGCAATATCCATGAGTGCTTCGGCCTTCCGGGACTCTACCTCCTGATTGACTGAGACACAGCAGCGGCACCATTGGCTCCCACTGCTGTCAATCAAAGTCAGTTAGCCAATCAGGAGAAAGAGGGGGCAGAGCCAAACTGGGGCTCCATGTCTGAATGGACACACAGAGCTGCAGCTTGGCTCGGTGCCCCCATAGAAATCTGCTTGCTGTGGGGGCACTCGGCAGGAGGGAGGGCCCAGGAGCACAGAAGAGGGACCAGAGAAGAGGAGGATCTGGACTGCCCTGTGCAAAACCACTGCACTTAACAATCACTTTAACCTCCCTGGCGGTATGATTCTTTCAGATTTTAGGTGCTGAAAGCGGTACAATTATTTTGCATGGAAATTTGGATTTTTATATTGTAGGCCTGTAATTCTTAGGAATAACTCACTTAAATCTGTCCAAACAAGAGTCTAGTAGACACCCCGGGTATAATAAAATTTGAAACACAAAATCATAAATTATAATATAATAAATAAATATAAATAATTATAACAAATAATATAATAATAATAAAAAATATTACTTTCAGTGTTTGATGACGAATTTCCCCACAAATCACTATCGCTCAATTCTGCAAGTGATTCTAATTTATTATCGCTGTTTTTTAGCTGGTCTAAAACCACTTTTGACATAAAGGGAAACTTTTGGTTGCTATGTACAATCTCCAGTTTCCAGGCAGAAAGAACAGTTTTTATTATATACAAGTGCATGTAGGACACTGGACAGACCACTAGGTACAAAGGGGTGTGTATTTATTCCATACAGTATTGTAATCTATAAGATTACAGTATACTGTATGTATTGTGTTTATTTACTATTTTGAATTTGGCGCTGATCTCCACCCCTGTGCGTCGCAACGTCGCAGGGAACGGAGCTCGGCGGCACTGTGAATCGAGCGAGGAGACAGCTCGATCACACAGCGGGGAGGCATCGCAGGATCCAGGGGACAAGGTAAGTAAACCCTGCCTGTGGACACTGCGAGGAGATCCCGAGTCTGACTCGGGGTTTACCGCTTTTGGTTCTGAAATTCCACCCTGAGCCAGACTCGGGAATACCGCTGAGGGGGTTAAGCACTGTGTAATCTCCTTTCTCTCAGCATCTGCATGAAGCAGGAGAAGAAAGTCAAGTATATACTGCCCTGTTCATTTTCAAGTGGTTTTAAACCCATACATTTACCCAGTGAAGACTGGCCTCAGGTGATACACAGGGATTAAAGAAATACTCCTTCATAAGTTGTACCTGCTTATCTGCTGTCTTCTCTTCTCTATATCTATTCAAACTCCAGAATGTATAAAGCTTGTCTGTGCTGTCAGAAAACAGGGGACAGTGAACTGAAATTACACACTGTGGAGCTCAGAGCTGAGAGCTTATTGGAAGGAAAGGACTCCCCTGTGTCCTTTTTTCTCTTTGTGTCATGAAAAATTGTTAGAAATGACTTATGCTGCTATCAGAGGAATGGAGCAGCAGACAGAAATGACACTTATGCCTCGTACACACGACATTGAAAAGATCCGTCGGAAATCCCGGGGGGAAAACCGAGAACCTGCTTGGTAACTTTTCCCCCGTACACATGAGAGGTTTTCCCGTCAGGAAAACTCAGATGAGAGCTTTGGTTGGGAATCCCCAGCTAGTGTATGCTCTATCGCAGTTTTTCCCATAGGAAAACTGCCAAAAGCTGCCGGGAAAAAGTCAGCCGGGAATCCCAGTGGGTAAAAAAGAGTTTTTGGGTAGTTTTCCCATCGGAAAACCCAGCCGTGTGTACAGGGAATTAGTGCCCTGGTTTGAGGGCCAGTTAACACCATAGAAACGCAGTCTGGATGCGTTCTAGATGTATTTCTGCGTGCATGTTTTTTTACATGTTTTTGATGCGTTCCAGTGCGCTTTTTGTGCGTTTTTTATGCAGTCCAGTGCATTTTCCCCCTCTTTTTTTCCTTAAACTTAAATAAGGGCATGTGTGTTCCAGTGCTTTTAGGTGCATCCCATTGCATTTTTGATATGTTTTACAGCATTTCTGTACAGTCCAGTGTAGGAAAAATGCAGCATGTTCTACTTTTTGTTCTGGAACTGGAACACACTGGAACTGCAAGCACTGGTGTAAACTATGCCATTGAAAACCATATAGCCTACTTTCCATGCATTTTGATACAGAAAAAAATCGCACAGGACTGCATGTGGTGTGAACGGGCCCTGAGACAAGTACACATTATAAAAGGAAATGCTTTGTTCATATTTCGTGTCTGAGGTTTACAACCACTTTTAGCCAAATGTATTAAAAAAAAAGCTTTCATCCATCTGCCTTTAAAGCATCAAGACACAAGCAGTTAGAAAGTGGTCAATACCTTTACATAACAAAAGATTATTGACACAACGATATTGATCAATGTCATGTCAGGAAAAGGATATAAAAAAAAATAAAAAATAACCCTGAAAAAAAAAAAAAAAAAAAGATCTGTTTACATGAAAATATGAATCTAATGTATAATTTTACCTTTCTGTCTAATGAAACCAGGTACTGTAAGGCCTTGTACAGACGGGCAAACATGTACGATAAAAACGGTCCGCCGGACCGTTTTCAGAGTACATGCCCGCCCGGAGATTTCTGTATGATGGTTGTACACACCATCATACAGAAATCCGCGCGTACACAATACGTGGTGACGAGGCCGCGTCATCGCCGCGACGATGACGCGGCGACGTGCGCGGCCCTGGAAGTTCAATGCTTCCACGCATGCGTCAAAGTCATTCGACGCATGCGAGGGATGGCGGCCGCTCGGACATGTACGGTAAGTCTGTACAGACAGCTGAACATGTCCTACGGGCAGGATTCCTGCGGGCATGTTTCTAAGCAAGTTTAGAAACATTTGCCCGCTCGAAAACGGTCTGGCGGGCAAATGTACGCTGGAATCCTGTCCGATCGGCCGTACACACGACCGAACATTTCTGCTGAAACTGGTCCGCGGACCAGTTTCAGCAGACATGTTCGGTCGTGTGTACGGGGCCTTACAGTCATGTGTGCTGGGCTAGTGGCAGCCATTTTGTCATGTGAAGGGCACACCACAGTGACCTTGCCCCTACCTTTTTCTTTCAGTTATCCAATACACAAACTTGTGAATGAGGCCAGGACCTTATCAGTCCAGTGATCAGACACCCAGACTTCTCCAACTAACCCCTAGACAAGATGACCAGACGATTGGTCAGGGGCATCTGCCAACACCCCTTTGATCCCAAAGAAACTGGACACTTTGAGAGTTCTCCTTTATCATCAACCCAGAAACACCTGTCAAGTTTAACCACTTCAGCCCTGGACCATATTGCTGGTCAATGACCGTGCCACTTTTTGCGATTCGGCACTGCGTCGCTTTAACTGACAATTGCGCGGTCCTGTGACGTGGCTCCCAAACAAAATTGGTGGCCTTTTTTCCCCCCACAAATAGAGCTTTCTTTTGGTGGTATTTGATCACCTCTGCAGTTTTTATTTTTTGTGCTATAAACAAAAACAAGCGTTTATTGATTGGTTTGCGCAAAAGTTATAGCGTCTACAAAATAGGGCATAGTTTTATGGCATTTTTATTAATATTTTTTTTTTAATAGTAATGGCGGCGATCAGCGATTTTTTATCAGTACTGCGACCTTATGGCAGACACTTCGGACACTTTTGGGACAATTGGCATTTTTATAGCGATCAGTGCTATAAAAAATGCATTGATTACTATAAAAATGCCACTGACAGGGAAGGGGTTAACACTAGGGGGCGAGGAAGGGGTTAATTATGTTCCCTGGGTGTGTTCTAACTGAAGGGGGGGTGGGACTGACTAGGGGAAATTACTGATCGCTGTTCATACATTGTAGGCATTTCTCCCCCTGACAGGACCTGGAGCTGTGTGTTTACACACACAGCTCCTGGTTCTCGCTCTGTAACGAGCGATCGTGGGTGCCCGGCGCCCCTATTGGCTGATTCGCGAGATGACGTAATATTACATGATCTCGCGCAGACGAGCCGACCCGCCGCCGTAAAACTGCGGCAGCTGGTCGGCAAGCGGTTAAGAACCAATCTCACCTGGCTAATCGACTGAACTCAAGGACCATGATTGCAAGTATTCTTCCTCCTCAATTCTATTTCTCTGTTGCTGTATATTGTCTTTATTTTTTTGAAACCCCTTTTTCTGTAAATATTTTATTTGCACCAATTTTGACCTTTTCATTATTAAAACCTTATTTTGAAAAGTGTTAACCTTGTCCCTAAGCTCTTAATGCAAGCTAACCAAGAACCTGTCTCTTGAAGAGTGCTACTGTATAGGATAAATCCTGTCTGTGGTGACAATGTGTGTCACAGACAATTATAAAATCTTAATTGTAATGCTAAATTGGTGGAAGTTCTGACTCTTCAGTAAACAAAAGTCAATGGTGGCAGTTAAAAGGTTAAATTCTTGATTAGCCCAGTGACAATCACTCTCAGGCTGCTGGCACCTAGATTGTGGTCCTGCAAGCTGGAATTTTTTTGTATTGGGTGCAGCTAAAAGTGGTATTGTTATACGTAAGTGACAGTGCAGTGTGAGATTGGCTGGTCCTTTGTCACGAGTTAGTCAGGCGGTCAGGGATCCGCTACCCGTGTTCGTCACACATACTGCAAGCTAAAACATGGAATACGCATGTCAGATGAAGGTCTTATCCTGCTTCATATTGCTTTTCCAAAGAATGGAGTAGTTTTTTCAAGTTATTGATTGGAGACTTTTGTATTAGTGCTACATTATTGTTATATTATTGACAAATGCATCAAACTATTAGTTATATTATCATTAGATTATAATTTATATTACTAAACTAAAAGGTTCTACCAGCACTTGTTTGCTCTTTTTCCTGCTTTGTACCTTGCCTTGGGCTGTGTTCTCTAGGTGGAGTGACAGATGTGAGTGATGATGTGGGGCGTTACCTGGCTCACTCATCTGGCCTGAAGGCTTACCCTGTTGGCCCATATTGTTCTATTCCACCAGTGCAACATGCGAGAAGGACTAATGGTTAGCTGTCTGTTTTCGAACTTTGTCTAAGTGAACGTTTTGTCGTTTTTTTTTGTGAACAGAACTGGAGCTTTGCCATGCGCGCATATACGGGTAAATGTCAATGCATAAAAGAATGAGCGATTACACAACTAAGGCCATGTAGAGGATTTTAGCCCACATTCACCTTCAGAAGGCCACGTAGTGGCCCAGTGCTGGAAATTTTAGCCCACATTCACCTTCAGAAGGCCACGTAGCGGCCCAGTGCTGGAAATTTTAGCCCACATTCACTTTCAGAAGGCCACGTAGCGGCCCAGTGCTGGAAATTTTAGCCCACATTCACTTTCAGAAGGCCACATAGAGGCCCAGTGCTGGAAATTTTAGCCCACATTCACTTTCAGAAGGCCACGTAGCGGCCCAGTGCTGGAAATTTTAGCCCACATTCACTTTCAGAAGGCCACATAGAGGCCCAGTGCTGGAAATTTTAGCCCACATTCACTTTCAGAAGGCCACGTAGCGGCCCAGTGCTGGAAATTTTAGCCCACATTCACTTTCAGAAGGCCACATAGAGGCCCAGTGCTGGAAATTTTAGCCCACATTCACTTTCAGAAGGCCACGTAGCGGCCCAGTGCTGGGAATTTTAGCCCACATTCACTTTTAGTTCATTTCCCTATGCCTGATTAATGCTCAACATGCAAAAATCTTATAATTTTTCTAATTGTCTCAGTTTACAGTTGTACACCTAGGGGTGGATTTACTAAAGTCAAATAAACTGTGAAAGTGCAGTTTCTCCAGAGCTTAATAATGAGGAAAATATTCACTTTGCAAAGAATACCCAATCACATGCAAGGAAAATTGAAAAATCAGCCATTTTGCTTGCACACGATTGGATAATGGAAGTCAGCAGAGCTTCTACTCATTTACTAAGCTCTGGAGCAACTGCACAGTCTCTTTACATTTAGTAAATCGACCCCTGAGTCTCCCGACACCCGAGATCCTATGCTCAAAAATGTACATGAGCTTTTTTTGGGACATATTCAGGTGTTTTCGGCCCCATTGATCAAATGGAGTGCCTGTAAACACAAAATAAGCATTTTTTGTGCCAGAAGAATCCTTCTCCCCTTGCCTAGCTCAGGAAACAAATGTTTGAAGCCAGGCACACATGCAAAAAATGCCTGTAAAATGTTTGCAAAACACCTGAGAATGCCTGAAAGATGCTCCAAAACCAACAGGAACGC
Source organism: Rana temporaria (assembly GCF_905171775.1). Lineage (NCBI taxonomy): Eukaryota > Metazoa > Chordata > Amphibia > Anura > Ranidae > Rana > Rana temporaria. The sequence continues at coordinate 336,470,350 of NC_053489.1, read as the reverse complement.
TCTGCTTAGGTATGAATGCAGGTTCACACTAGGCTTTAAAAAATGCCTGCAAATGTCTGTATGCATGAGACCTATATGTCTATATGTGTATAAGCAGGTAAAGTTAGCCTGGTAAATTATCACCTGCTGTCAGGAAAAAGGTACATATTCAATTTAAATAAGCAGTGGGATTGACTTACTAAAGTAGTAGAAAAAGTTTACTTCTAAAAGTGAATGTTTACTTGATATAGTATATTGATCATTTCAGCAAATCTCCTGCTGTTTCCAAAACATAAAAGAACAATTTTGGCTATACATTTCAATGTTACAATTACAGATACCCTCTCAATTATTCCTTCTAACCATTGCCACTAATGTCGCGTACACACAATCGGTCAAACCGATGAGAACGGTCTGATGGACCGTTTTCATTAGACCAAACCGATCGTGTGTGGGCCCCATCGGTTATTTATCCATCGGTTAAAAAAAGCAATCTTGTTTTGAATTTAACCGATGGATACCTAAGGCCTCGTACACACGACCGAGTTTCTCGGCAAAAACCGGTCGTGTGTACACTTTTCGACGAGGAAACTGTCAAGGATCTCGTCGAGCCAAAAAGAGAGCATGTCTTCTTTTTCCTCGACGGGAATGGGGAAATATGGCTCGCCGAGATCCTCAACAGCCTAATAAGGAACTCGACCAGCAAAACGATGTGTTTCGCCCGTCGAGTTTCTCGGTTGTGTGTACGAGGCTTAACCGATAGAAAAAAAACTATCGTTTGTAGGCACGTCCATCGGTTAAAAATCCACGCATGCTCAGAATCAAGTCGACGCATGCTTGAAAGCATTGAACTTCATTTTTTTCAGCACGTCGTTGTGTTTTACGTCACCACGTTCTGACACGATTGTTTTTTTAACTGATGGTGTGTAGGCACGACTGACCATCAGTCAGCTCCGTCGGATATCTAAGATAAAAATCCATCAGACCGGATTGACCGATCGTGTGTACAGGGCATAAGACAAAAGTAATGGGAAGTCCAAAACGTAGGCCTTGTACACACGACCAAACATGTCCGCTGAAACTGGTCCGCGGACCAGTTTCCGCGGACATGTCCGACCGTGTGTAGGGCCTAGAGGACAGTTTTCCGGCCTAGCGGACAGGTTTCCAGCGGACAAAAGTTTCTTAGCATGCTAAGAAACTTGTCCGCTGGAACCATGTCCGTCGGACATGTCCGATGGTTAGTACGACTCATCGGACATGTCCGCTGGTTATGACGTATAACCAGCGGCCCCAAATCGACGCATGCGTGGAAGCATTGAACTCGCGTGTTAGAGAACGTCGGTGTCTTATACGTCACCGCGTTCTCTGTCCGCGGGGATTTTGGTCTGATGGTGTGTACACACATCAGACCAAAAGCTCCCAGCAGACATGTCCGATGAAAACGGTCCGCGGACCGTCTTCATTGGACATGTCTGCTCGTGTGTACAAGGCCTCAGAGCTGCCATCAGAACAGAAAATGGATAGAAATTAGGACACCTTCTGTGACAACAACCCAAGAAGGGGATTCCCTTTAATTGTGATATTTATTAAATCAAACAGTAAAAAAAAAATGTGTTTTTTTCAAAATTGTCGCTCTTCTTTTGTTTATAGCGCAAAAAATAAAAACCGCAGAGGTGATCAGATACCACCAAAAGAAAGCAACCAAACAATGCAAACCAACAATGATACAAAAAGCTCACCTGAAAAAGGCTAATGAGGGAATTCACTGCAATTTATTTGGAAACTGTGATGAAGCTAAATTTTACTTTAAGATTTTGTCATTTGAGGAACAGATGTTTTTGAATGTTAATTATGAAGCTATCAGTATTCTTAGTTCCCAAAGAATAAACAGGAGCGTGGGAATACATTTCAAGCAGGCGGACTATTTCCTCTCATTTGTAAGCTACAATAAGTAGATATCCTACAATCCACAGTAGGCTGTGTTCTGTGGATATATAAAGTGAACTTGTCATTCATTTTTACATTTTGGAGTCAAATTCCTGCAGGCAACACAAGATTACTGTTGTTTCATTGTTCTCCTCCGTTTAAAAGGTGTTTCATTTGCACTTCTTCTGTATTTCTCCTTGAATGATAGTAATACAAATTATTGGGAACAAAACTAGTTTCATTTAAAGGGGTTGTAAAGGTTTGTTTTTTATTTTCTAAATAGGTTCCTTTAAGCTAGTGCATTGTTGGTTTACTGGTGTCAGTGGGAGGAACAGTGCCCCATTGTTGGTGTCAGTGGGAGAAATAGTGCCCCCTCACTGGTGTCAGTGGGAGGAATAGTTGCTCCTTCACTGGTATCTGGGGAAGAAATAGTGCCCCATCATTGGTGTCAGTGGGAGGATTGGTGTCCCATTGTTGGTATCAGTGGGAGGAATGGTGCAACATTGTTGGTATCAGTGGGAGGAATGGTGCAACATTGTTGGCATCAGTGGGAGAAAGGGTGCCCCATTGTTGGTATCAGGGGGAGGAATTGTGCCCCATTGTTGGTATCAGTGGGAGGAATGGTGCCCCATTGTTGGTATCAGTGGGAGAAATAGTTCCCCATCATTGGTGTCAGTGCAAGGAATAGTGTCCTATCATTTATGTCAGTGGGAGGAATAGTGCCCCATTATTGGTGTGAGTGGAAGGCATAGTGCTCCATTATTGGTGTCAGTGGAAGGCATAGTGCTCCATCATTGTTATCCAGGAAAGGAATAATGCCCCATCATTGGTGCCAGTGGGAGGAATAGTGTACCATAGTTTGTGTCAGTTGGAAGAATAGTGCCCCATCATTGGTGTCAGTGGGAGGAATTTTGCCCCTTCTTGGTATCACTGGGAGTAATAGTGCCCCAAGGGCCAGCAAAGGGCCACATGCAGCCCCCAGGCCGCAGTTTGAAAACAATGAAAATGGATTGCAGCTACATGTTACAAAAATGATCAGGAGCTGATACATAAAAAGTAGAAAAAAGGGACTGCAGCCATATTGTACATAACAAATAATGAGTTGTTTACTTCTATGGCCTGTAAACAGGAAAGGTAAAAGATAAGAATTTTATTTTGGGCAATTCATCTTCCCATCTAATCCTTTCTGACTTATTAACTAATTAACAATAATTTTCTCCTATATCAGAATGTTATACACACCGTCTGTACTATTACATATAAACACATTAGCTACCTAAAGGTAAAAAACAAATACTAAAATGCTACTGCAAGCAAAAGTACAATTATTCAGAGAACTATTACTATCATCCAAGAAACACTGTCCGATGCCAGAAAGCGCACTCAGTTTATCTTGGGCTTTTAAATAATCTTTTGAACCATGCTTCAGTAAGTTTTCTATTTGGGACAGCAGTACTCTGTTCCATGATTCTGTGCAACCTATCTCCTATTGTCCAATGTGGGTAGAAGAGGATGAACTAAGCTTGGAATAAGGGTGATGCTTGGAAAAAAGGAAGTGTTGTCCTGCAATATCATAAGTTCATGTTCAGGGCTGATTAGAGCATAATGCCGCATACACACCATCACTTTATGTGATGAAAAAAAACGACACTTTCTGTGAAGTAAAAAATTACGTTTTTGAAACTTCAATTTTCAAAGACGAAGTTGCCTACACACCATCGTTTTTCTCACAATGTTCTTGCAAAGTGAGGTTACGTTCCACCACGTTTTACCATTGAAGCTCGCTTCATAAGTAGCTTCTGGGCATGCGTGGATGAAAAAACGTCTTAGAAAACGAAGTTTTTTGCTACACACGGTCAATTTCTGTGAAGTAAAAAGTGCACTTTTGAAAAACGACACATAAAATTGAAGCATGCTTCAAATTTTTTTGGTCGTTTTTTACAAGACATAAAACGACGTTTTCCCCCACACACAGTCAATTAAAGTGACGTTTTTAAAAACGTCATTTTTTTTCATCACATAAAGTGATGGTGTGTACGCGGCATAAGACTACAGAAAACTGCCTAACAGGGCACCCATTTTATGAGCTGAATGCCAGAATGAAAATTAGAGCCGGGTTAAATATTTTCTATTCTGTTAATGGCTCAGTATGCAGGGGAGGGCTGGCAGGGGGGGCAGGGTGGAAATCTCCTCCCGGACTGGTGACACTATGCACAGCCACCGGCCGCCACTACCAAATGCTGTTTTTGCAGAGCAGGAATATGCCTGCTGGAGCTCTGTTAACACAGGTCACGGCTGCTGCTCACCTCCCACTGTGCAGCCGTGCCTGTGTCAGCTCCGAGGTAGATGGCTGCAGAGCTGAGCTATGTCTTGTCTCACACATAGCTCAGCCTCAGCGCACACCAGCGCTGACATCCCCTTCTCTCTCTACACAGACACGAGGACTCTAATGTAAGGGGGGCCTCTGTGTGGACACTTGTGTTAATGAAAAATCTTAGACTGTTTTCCTTGATCCATCACTTGTTAACGCTCTATGGGCCACTTGACTGGACTTGCCCCCCAGGCCTAAGGCTGCCAGCCCTCCCCTGTCAGTATGCAACCTAGAGATATAGCACAGCAAGGCTGCATGTAGATCCGTTGATAGTGACCCTGGTGTACACATGTACAGTACAGACCAAAAGTTTGGACACACCTTCTCATTCAAAGAGTTTTCTTTATTTTCATGACTATGAAAATTGTAGATTCACACTGAAGGCATCAAAACTATGAATTAACACATGTGGAATTATACATAACAAAAAAGTGTGAAACAACTGAAAATATATTTCATATTCTAGGTTCTTCAAAGTAGCCACCTTTTGCAGCAGACACATCTCTAGAACTGTTAAGAGGAGACTGTGTGAATCAGGCCTTCATGGTAGAATATCTGCTAGGAAACCACTGCTAAAGAAAGGCAACAAGCAGAAGAGACTTGTTTGGGCTAAAGAACACAAGGAATGGACATTAGACCAGTGGAAATCTGTGCTTTGGTCTGATGAGTCCAAACTTGAGATCTTTGGTTCCATCCCCCGTGTCTTTGTGCGACGCAGAAAAGGTGAACGGATGGACTCTACATGCCTGGTTCCCACCGTGAAGCATGGAGGAGGAGGTGTGATGGTGTGGGGGTGCTTTGCTGGTGACACTGTTGGGGATTTATTCAAAATTGAAGGCATACTGAACCAGCATGGCTACCACAGCATCTTGCAGCGGCATGCTATTCCATCCGGTTTGCGTTTAGTTGGACCATCATTTATTTTTCAACAGGACAATGACCCCAAACATTTTCTTTGCCTTTCCCTAAATGTGCACACTGTATAGACAATTTTTTTATGGGCCACCTTGTAGGTCATCCTGCTTGTGCCTAAATTCTGCCCCTACATACTGTGGGACTTTGCTTCAAATGTAGCACTTTGAAGGACTCATCCACTCGCCAACTTGTATTTTTACAGCTTCTTGAACACTTATGGTAAAACAAATGTTCTTGTATAGCAGTACTCCCTTGCAGGTGTTCTCGCCATCGCATAGAACACAACACAAGGTTTTCAACCTTCTAGGTACCGGGTTGCTCAGCTTGAGCAATGTAGGCTCCTTGCATTCAACCACCATCTCACTGCACTGCAGTGACCCACAGTCACTTTTTGCTAGACAACTGGTCTGGTCACAGCTCCTGTCTCTCAGGCCTGGGAAACATGCTCCCTGTGTGTATGTTCACACCACACAAACACTCGCTGCTTCCTGCAGCACGTGACCCTCCCTGGGATCCCCCAACAACTAAAACTCTCAAAACCAAAGAGGCTTGGGAGCAGCTACACAATCAATAGGTGCTGGTTGCCAACACAATGTGGACGTAGGGTTGGAGGCTTCATCCCAGCTAAAACTCTACAAAGACCCCAGGCTCCAGGACACATCCCAAAAATTGCCCAGCAACAAGCTTATTTTCCTACTACAAGTCACATATCCTAGAGTAAGAACCTTAGGTGACACCATATCTTTTATGACCCATGAGATCCACTCCTACCACTGGTTGCACCTGCCATCAACTGTTTTTTTTACACTGTAACATCTTGCTAGTCTGTACTAATACATATACATTTCTACAAAAAAAATCTTAAAGTACTAAAATATTTTTTAAACCAGCCCTAAACTCAGTGGCCCAGATTCAGGTAGATCCGAGCAATATTTGCGTGGGCAAAGAGCAAATATTTTTCTCTGCGCCCACGCAAATATTGCGTTTTGCCCGCGATTCACGGAGCAGTTGCTCCGTAAATTGCGCGGGCGATATGCTAAACAGCCGGGCGTAAGGCTGCCTAATGTAAATGATCCCGCCGGGGGCGGGAATCATTTAAATTAGGCGCGCTCCCGCGCCGAGCGAACAGCGCATGCTCCGTCGGGAAACTTTCCCGACGTGCATTGCGGCAAATGACGTCGCAAGGACGTCATTTGCTTCTAAGTGAACGTGAATGGCGTCCAGCGCCATTCACGGTTCACTTACGTAACCGACGTGAAATTTAAATTTCACGAGCGGGAAGCGCAGCTATACTTTAGCATTGGCTGCCCCTGCTATTAGCAGGAGCAACCTTGCGCTAAAGTTGCCGTACGGAAACTCTGTACCTTGCGTGCGCAGGGCCCGCGCAACTTTTGTGAATCGGTGGTAGTATGCAATTTGCATACTATACGCCGATCACAATGGCCGCGCCCCCTAGCGGCCAACGCAAGAATGCAGCCTGGGATGTGAAGGCATAAGGAGGCTTATGTCTGTCACATCCTAGGCTGCAGTCGGTGTAACGAGGTTCCTGAATCAGGAGCACTCGTTACACCGGAGCAAGTAAGCCCTTGCGCCGCGCAACCTATGGTTGCGCGGGCGCAAGTGCTTCTTGAATCTGGCCCAATATGTACAGAATGTGTACTTTCAATAGTTAGGGAGGCATTTGGAAGGACATGTAGTTGTAATAAAATCAGTATAAACATACCACGTTACAGCCATAACAAGCACTTTGTTTCCGCAACAGTTGACTTAATCCAACCTTAACAGTACCCTTTACTAAAAACACCTGATCCCAGTCATTTGGAGCAGAATCCACATATTTTTGCCCATAATATAGGTGTGATAATAGGATGTCTACAAGCTGTCAAAAAGGCGTTTTTCCTTTTTTGTAAACCTGGCATCTATCACACTGCCTGAAAAAGTATACTAATATTTTCTCAAACTTGATATACTCCTTCATCACTAATCAAAGTATAACTAAAGGAAAAAAAAAACTTTGCCACCAGAAATATCTATCCCCCAAAGGCAGGTTTGCCAACTGCCAGTAAATTTACTGACAGTTTGTTAAAATCTGTGACTTTTTTTACAACTGCCAGGAAATATCAGGGGCTGATCATTTCATGCTGTGTTGACTTTTTAAGTGTAAATCAAGCAAATGACTTTGTTATAGGTATTGTCAGTGTTTCCACATCATGTTTATACTGTTTAAATATTCATTGTGCTCGTTTTGAATAGGAGTTGTGTAATTTCTCAGGTTGCCAGTAAACAATGTGCTTCACCGGTACATTTTCCATGTTTTGTCAGTAAAATATGCTGCAGGAGATTGGCAACCCTGCCCAAAGAGAACGCCTGTTCCAGTGACAACAGTCTTATGCCTTGTACACACGATCGGAATCCGTCTGACTTTTTCCATCTGATATTCCGATCGTGTGGAGCCCCATCTGAGTTGTTTCATCGGATATTCCGATGAATTCTGTCGGAGTTTAGATATAGAACATGTTCTATTTTACTTACGATGAAATTCCATCGCAATTCTGATGTGATTTGGGCAAAAGCCTGATCGTGTGTACAAGGCATAAGAGGACAAAGGATATAACCCCCACAAAACCCCCAATGACATAAATCATAAAGAATTACATTCAAAAGTATTTTCCTCCTTTATTTTTCAAAGTATCAAAATGAAAAACAAAGTATACCGTAGGTTAGATTAAAGTTTTAGTGTAGTAAAATACTTTTGGTAGGTCTATGCATATCACATCAAAAATGGGCCAACTGAGAAAAAGAGACAGAGGGATTTGGTTCCAGAAGATGGATTGCGGAACATTTGCAAGATATGAAAATGTATCAAATTAAGACTGAAATAATGAAATTACTCATATTATAAACACATGAAAAATAATTTGCGTTGCAACGTTCTGTCTATATTACTTAGCTAAAAGTACCTTTATAGTAATAATTTAGGTGCAGCAATGCAGATATGATCAAGAATAGTAAAATGATTAGTCAATACGTTGTTTCTGTCATATTGATGGATAATGGGATAACACAGCATACAGTTGACATCTCGTGGCAGCTTAATGTCTACTCCATGCATTTTTCATCTTTCATAATCCATCAGCCCAGCCATCAAACTATTCACATAGACTGCCTGCCACACAGCTGTGTTTGGATATAAACATCCCTAGTTATTCAAAGTGAATTTTCTGGAATCCTCAGGGAATAAAATATTACATGATTTTGACCTAATTATATCTAGGTCTTCTGTGATGTTTCCCTACTGTATATTATGAACGGTAATGTCCCAAGGTTATTTGCTAGGACAGAACTCTTCCTAGCTGATGAAGAATTTAATTGTTCATTTCATATAGGCTTTTATTCAAGTTACATTAGAAAACAGGGTTGCGGTATCTGATCTGTGAAAAACGGTTTTGTTCATAAAATTTAAAAACAAAGATTCCCTGCAAACTTAAATTGACTTTGTAATGAGAAGCATGGGGGCAGCCATTTCTAGACTTCTTTATATACTGCTATATATAAAGTGGTACTACAGCGCTACTACTAACTAATAAGCAGGAAAAAACACAAAAGAAAAATAACCAAATGGTAAAGCTGTGTACAAAGCCAAATAAAATGAAAAGATGGTAGTAATGCGCTAATACCAACATTTGCTGCTGTTAGTATACAGTGTGCAACATGTGCCCATGATACCAAATAGACACCCAAACATATACAGGTCCTTCTCAAAAAATTAGCATATTGTGATAAAGTTCATTATTTTCTGTAATGTACTGATAAACATTAGACTTTCATATATTTTAGATTCATTACACACAACTTAAGTAGTTCAAGCCTTTTATTGTTTTAATATTAATGATTTTGACATACAGCTCATGAAAACCCCAAATTCCTATCTAAAAAAATTAGCATATTTCATCCGACCAATAAAAGAAAAGCATTTTTAATAAATAAAAAAAAGTCAACCTTCAAATAATTATGTTCAGTTATGCACTCAATACTTGGTCGGGAATCCTTTTGCAGGAATGACTGCTTCAATGCGGCGTGGCATGGAGGCAATCAGCCTGTGGCACTGCTGAGGTGTTATGGAGGCCCAGTATGCTTCGGTAGCGGCCTTAAGCTCATCCAGAGTGTTGGGTCTTGCGTCTCTCAACTTTCTCTTCCCAATATCCCACAGATTCTCTATGGGGTTCAGGTCAGGAGAGTTGGCAGGCCCAATTGAGCACAGTAATACCATGGTCAGTAAACCATTTACCAGTGGTTTTGGCACTGTGAGCAGGTGCCAGGTCATGCTGAAAAATGAAATCTTCATCTCCATAAAGCTTTTCAGCAGATGAAAGCATGAAGTGCTCCAAAATCTCCTGATAGCTAGCTGCATTCACCCTGCCCTTGATAAAACACAGTGAACCAACACCAGCAGCTGACATGGCACCCCATACCATCACTGACTGTGGGTACTTGACACTGGACTTCAGGCATTTTGGCATTTCCCTCTCCCCAGTCTTCCTCCAGACTCTGGCACCTTGATTACAGAATGACATGCAAAATTTGCTTTCATCCGAAAAAAGTACTTTGAACCACTGAGCAACAGTCCAGTGTTGCTTCTCTGTAGCCCAGGTCAGGCGCTTCTGCCGCTGTTTCTGGTTCAAAAGTGGCTTGACCTGGGGAATGCGGCACCTGTAGCCTATTTCCTGCACACGCCTGTACACGGTGGCTCTGGCTGTTTCTACTCCAGACTCAATCCACTGCTTCCGCAGGTCCCCCAAGGTCTGGAATCGGTCCTTCTCCACAATCTTCCTCAGGGTCCGGTCACCTCTTCTCGTTGTGAAGCGTTTTCTGCCACACTTTTTCCTTCCCACAAACTTCCCACTGAGGTGCCTTGATACAGCACTCTGGGAACAGCCTATTCGTTCAGAAATTTCTTTCTGTGTCTTACCCTCTTGCTTGAGGGTGTCAATGATGGCCTTCTGGACAGCAGTCAGGTCGGCAGTCTTACTCATGATTGCGGTTTGGAGTAATGAACCAGGCTGGGAGTTTTTAAAAGCCTCAGGAATCTTTTGCAGGTGTTTAGAGTTAATTAGTTGATTCAGATGATTAGGTTAAGAGCTCGTTTAGAGAACCTTTTCATGATATGCTAATTTTTTGAGATTAGGAATTTTGGGTTTTCATGAGCTGTATGCCAAAATAATCAATATTAAAACAATAAAAAGGCTTGAACTACTTCAGTTGTGTGTAATGAATCTAAAATATATGAAAGTCTAATGTTTATCAGTACATTACAGAAAATAATGAACTTTATCACAATATGCTAATTTTTTGAGAAGGACCTGTATAGGAGGTATCAATCAAATGCAATGTGAATCAAATTAAATGTCCAAACATTTGTGTGAGCATACAAAGAAACATAAAAAACACTTCCCCCTTCCACACACAGACCAGTACAATTATCTAAAGATGAGAAGGAACAGTCCTACGGTGTGCTGGGAGTTTTCACAGTGCTTGTTTGGCTCAGGCTGGCGCTCTGATGGTTCAGGTTGACACAGCTCATGAAAAAAGACAAAAAGGAAAAAAACTATGGTGCAATACTGTGGGTCAAATGGAAAAACATATGGGCGGTGTGGGCAATTACACTCACGGATCCCCAGATCAAAAACAGATTTTAGATGTAGCCTTTCATGCTGCTCAGTGCGATCTCCTCATACGAACAGATGTCCATCGATCGCATCACTAGGCTCCTCCCCCATGCAGCCAGCGAGTTGAGAAGCGGGGTGAGGGGGCGAAAATGACTTCTCACCAGGCGGGGCCTCTAGTAATTTGGGGGGCCCTTCGCAGCTTTGCGGGGCCCTAAGCGCCTTGCATAGTGAGCCTATAGGGCGGATCGACCCTGTATATATCCCCCAAAAACAAGGCCTGCAAAAAACTTTTTTAGGATGGTTTCGTTCTCTGTATTTCTGGGTATCTCAAGCGCCAATCGTACTGCTGTTATGTGATTCAAATTATGACGTCGCTTCCGCCCTTACTGTGTCCCTGTCGGTAATCATCTCGCATGCGCCGTTGCGCCGTAACCATTCGTTGCTGACTGTGTCTGCTGTTTTCTTTCACTCCCCTTTTGTGACGTCTTCTTTAGTCACATGGGGGAGTATCAGGAAGAGTGGAAGGAGCTAAACACCACAAGACTTCTCCTCTGTGCCGGACAGAGGGGAAGTTCTCACAGACTGCATTCTGGCAAGCTTTAAATGACAATGTTGTGTCCGAGGGTTTACATTACAACCACTTTAAATGGCTGGCATATTATTGAAAAAACGTAAACGTAAGGGGCCCCCTATTGGGCGGGGCCCATGGGTTTGAGCCCAGTCAAGCCCAATGGTAAGTCCTGCCCTGCTTATCAGATGGAACAAATATGCTGTAAATGGGTGTTGGAAAAAAAGTCAAATTTTTCTATAATCACAAAATAATCAAAATACATTTCTCTATAATCACAAAATAAACAGAGGTGCACAGGCCTAGTGCATTATCCTCAATAATATATTTAATGAGTAAAAGAGATAAGTATTATACTCACAAATACACACACATGTTTTTAAAAACATCAGCTATAGGTCCACAATGCAGCTTATCATCACATAAGAGATCAAATATCCAACAGTACAGCAGGCTAACGCGTTTTAAGGCCTTGTCTCTTCCTCAGAGCCAACCCTATCACTATACCTATTCTAGGTTAGCAGCTTAGGCAGCATTATAGCCAAAGCATAAGCATCAAAACCAGAGAACTAACATTCCCAAAAAGAGTTTGCAGCCTCCATTGTTCTCTCATGGTGAGTCCGTAAGTTGAGCCAAAAAAAAAAATCAGCACAAGGGAAGTTACTTACAGTCAAGGAGATGTGTTCCTTGTGTTGCTGGCTGTGGGATTAATTGAAATCTCCCATCCTCTGATTTCTCCTCTACCCTTGCTGATAAATTCTTCCAGTACAGAGGGGGTTAAAAGAGCCAAAGGACCTGTCATATTCAATCAGCGATCTATGAATTGAGGACGGGTGGATAAATGATCGATCGTTTCTCATTCATTGAAGATATAGTGAAGTTTCAGTGAAGAGGAGGGGGGCCAGGAAGGGTGGGCATAATCAGCACTTTTGTTTTAGTTTTTTTGTTTTTTTGGGGGGCTAAAATAAGGCTTTAAAAGGAGAAACATAGCCAAGGCTATACTTACAGTATGGATCACAGGAATGCAGTTTGTTCTAAAACTGGCTGTTGGCTGGCATCAGTCAGCCGATCCAGGCTTGGGAAAGATCACAACTTTAAAGTCGGGATCCATCCAGATGCCTTGATCGGCAACTGCCATTGTTTTTTTTTATGTTCCCAGGTCAATAACCCCATAAGAAAAAACAGACTGGGCCTTCTGGCTTCATTTTGGGTTATTTAATTACAAAGTAATAAAAGTATATATTGAGCATAACAGCCAGGGAACTACAGGTAGTCACTCCTCACAAAAGTCAACAACAGAGGCGCCCTCATCTCTCTCATTCAAGGTTCACTATAGAGTTTTACAAAAGTCCACAATGATATGAACTTCATTGACATGCATTTCAGATACATTGGATTTTTGGAGGACTAAAATTGAATGGACTTGTATGAACCTGAAAATGCAGGTCATCCCGCCAGACTGAGGCATGCAAGATTTTTTTCCCAACTGATTGATCAAGAAACTTTGAGCCCTGGTTCACATTGATGCTACTTTGAAATCGTGCTACTTCACTTGAAGTAGCGCGATTTCAAAGTAGCAAGGTCAGTGCGATTTTAGTTGCTACTTGATAGACATCTGTGTGGCTTCATACACAGATGTCTATTGAAATCGCACCTGAAATCAGCAAAAGTAGTGCAGGAACTACTTTTGCAAATCGGTGCAGCACCACAAAATCGGTGTCGCACCTAATGGAACAGTGCCATTGCCTCCAATAGGCTGCGACTTATCATGCGATTTGATCTCTCAAATCACATGACAAATCGCTCCAATGTGAACCTAGACTAAAGTCACATTAAACACAGACAGGAAAAACATAAGTATATTATTTATTCATTACCAATCATTAAATTGATTTTACATACAAGCAATAAACCCAAATCCTTTTTGATTATCAGTCTCCTTTATAATTTGTAGCATATGCACTTGGCAGAGGGAGGGTCAGAAATCTAAACCAATCAGCACTATTTCACTTTTTAGAACACAGAAATGACCGCATTAGGCCTCGTACACATGACTGAGGAACTCGTCGGAAAAGACACATCGTTTTCCTCGACGAGTTCCTTGTTAGGCTTGTCGAGAAACTCGACAAGCTTTCTTTGCGTACACACTGTCAAGACCCAATCTCCTCGTTCTCAAACGCGGTGACGTACAACAAATACAACGGCAGGGGAAGTTCGATTCCACTGGCACAACCCTTGGGGCTGCTTTTGCTAATCTCATTTTACTGCATGTTAAGTAAAAGTTTGGTAAGAGACAATTTGCACTTTTCAGTCTGTCACAGCGTGACAAATGTGCTATCTCCATTACAAACGCTACTTTTACCGAAGGTGCGCTCCCGTCTCATACTTTATTCTGAGCATGCGCGGGTTTCTTAGCATACACACGAACGTGTTTCTCGTCGAAAACCAGCCCGACGAGAAACACGACAAGGAAATTGAGACTTCCGTCGAGGAAAAAGAGAACTTGTTCTCTTTTTTCTCGTCGAGTTCCTCGACAGTTTCCTCGATGAAAGACATACACACGACCGGTTTCCTCGGCAAAAAAGCTCTGCCACCAAGTTTCTTGATGGATTCTGTCGAGGAAAACGGTTGTGTGTACGAGGCCTCAGAGTGCTGCTGTGCCTTCTTGGTCCAATCAGAGTCTGTTGGTGATGCTAGACCTTTCACTAATAAAATGCAGTATTGTCTACAGAGGTCTCAAGGAATGGTAGACCTGGCTGTGCTCTTTGGAAGAGGGTTCTTAGACGGGCTGAATTGAAGTAAAAAAAAATTGGCAGTTAAATCATAATATCTAACTATGCATGTAGATACGTTTTGATTTAAAGATAATCTTCTAAAAAACTAACATTCTCATATTTTTTAAGCTATAAACTGATACCAGGGTAGTAAAGCTATGAACCTATTTGACTTTACTGCAAGTAATGTCTCTGTCCCAATTTTAGCCTGAACAGGAGGGAATAACAGTTTCCATCTAAATCTTCTCCTGCAAATATTTTGACAGATACATATAAGTGATAGATCGGATGTCGTTCTTCTGATGTCTTATAAATGGCCCTTGGCCACAAAAAGGCCTCATATCATCCTCTAAGAGTGGCACCACATTGAATTATGACATCAGATTAAAACCTATAATGAAGCTGTTTTAGATGATAAAATCTGCATACAAAAAGAAAGGTCAATGCCAGTTTGATGACACCCCAAATTTATGTGACCTCTACAAGGCCTAAATGTTCTTAGAGTGTTATATATTAGTATAGTAAGGTTCAAAATGTATATTATGACTTTAATAGCTTACCGCCAACCTTTTATGGCACATAACATGTCACCTAATTTCCTGCAGCTAATGATATTGATAGGGCATAAGAGCTTTTCACTTTTTTAAATGCGTATTTGAAACCTGGGCCCGACACAGCATAACTTCAGCACTGTGATTAGGAATTCAGAGCAGATCATTCCCAATTACTGAAGTCTCACAAGAGTCCCTAGTACATGAGGCATGCTTCTATCATCGTGTCTGCCCAAAATGAAGTGGCTGTAACTGCAGTTTCTAAAAATATGTCCTTCAAGTACCCTCGGTGGACTTGGAATGTGAGCATTAAAGCTACCATCACTAAACCTTAAAGTTCTGGACATGGATGACGCCTTGCTTTACATAGCATGAATTAAATGATGTACAGATCAAGTAAGTCACCTGCAGAATTTTACTACACAAAAGCAGTACTTCTCAGCTTCTTCTGCTGCTGGAGACTTATTAGCCCTAGCCCATGCTATCATCTGCTATCAGATAGGATATCCTGAAACTTGTAGTACTTCATTAGTTAACCTTAACATAGTGATCTATCTATATTACAATCTCCAAATATGTAAAACTAAATATAAGGAATGGGTAATTAGGTAACTATTTAAATTCTACAAAATTTATCCTTTACATACATCCTATAAATCAACGATTTAAGTTCTTAGCACTAAGTTCTCAAATTGCCAATATAATTTGAAGCGCATAACCATAATGATTTTATTTTAGAAATGATGCCTTGTCCTTAGATGTCATTGCATCCCAAAAGCCATCCTGAGTCAGTAGTCTAGTTTTTGGTAAAAGCTGCAGAGTCTGCAGGATGACTGCTGCATTCTGTTAAAAGTACCGTACCTTAGTCCTCAATGTGTCCGCTGGATCCAGTTGGATGCTTTTATGCTGTATCTTTTATAACATCTCAAGGATTTTCCTATTAGAGGGATCAGACAGCAGCTGACGAACAAGAGTACCAGGCAGCTTTCACTTAATGTTGTATAAACTCCTCCAGTCAGAGAGTTATTTGGTTGCAGCCCATCATCAGTGGGTGTGGATGTTGTTGGAGGACAGTATGTGTGGGCATAGACAGCAGCAGTGTCACTGCGATGACATTGAGCTCCCCTGTCTCTTGCCTACCTCCCTGCCGCCTCTCACTGACTAATAAATAAATGAATGGGCTGGCTAGAGCTTTCTCACTCATTCCAGTGCAATCAAGCTGTGTGATCCAAACTAGAAAGGGTGTATGTATGGCTGGCTGTGGGATAAGATCCAAGGCTGCTCACATTACAAGCAGCTTTCCAGCCGAAGCATTGCTGCATTGTACAGCTATTAGAACCACAAAGCAATCAGATAGTGCAAAGCAAGAGATATTAACATTCAGCAAGCTTCCCAGCTGCATGATTTTAACATTTCGCACAATGCAGAATATGTAGGTCTTTATTCTCTTATCATTTCCCTTGTGGTAACTTTATATTTGCTTGCTCCACATGAAAGAAGACAGTTGTTTAGGAATCATAGAAGACAGTTATAAACACTTTAAAGGAAATCTATGGTCACAGCATACACTTTCATTTTTCTAACATCGGCATTGTAATAAGAATACAAACAATAGTTATATTTAACAATCCAATATAAGCTTACTTGAAAAAAAATCTCCTTTCATGTTGTGAGTTCTGCCTGCCTGCTGATCATCTCTTTCCACAATTTCCTGGATTACCAGCATGCTTTGCATCGTTTGCTCTGCTCATTACCACACTTTCAATTTCTAAAGACTATATATGCCATGGTACCTTGCTGCATACAAGCTGTGATTCCTGTACTGATTCCACCACCTGAAACTCCACCTCTCATCACCTCCGTAGTTCAGAAGGCAGGCTCTGTGAAATGTGTGACACAGCTGTGTCTGCTCACAGAGCATTGTGAATACAAGGAAGTAAATTTGTGGGGATCTTCACAAAGTTTACAGAAGAGCAACCAAACTGATAAGAGGCATGGAGGAGCTCAGCTATGAGGAAAGACTAGAAGAACTACATTTATTTACTCTTGAGAAGAGGAGAATAAGGGGGGATATGATCCACATGTACAAATATATAAGGGGTCCATATAGTGAACTTGGTGTTGAGTTATTCACTTTACGGTCAACACTGAGGACAAGGGGGCACTCTTTACGTCTAGAGGAAAAGAGATTTCACCTCCAAATAAGGAAAGGTTTCTTCACAGTAAACAGACTCCCTCCAGACGTGGTTCTGGCCAGCTCAGTAGATTGCATTAAGAAAGGCCTGGATTCTTTCCTAAATGTACATAATATAACTGAGTACTAAGATTTGTAGGTAAAGTTGATCCAGGGTAAATCTGATTGCCTCTCGGGGATCAGGAAGGAATTTTTCCCCTGCTGTAGCTAATTGGATCATGCTCTGCTGGGGTTTTTTGCCTTCCTCTGGATCAACTGTGGGTGTGGAGTTGGGTGTATGGGATTGTACTATGTTTTTTATTTTTGTTTGTTTATTTTTTTGTGGTTGGACTGGATGGACTTGTGTCTTTTTTCAACCTGACTAACTATGTAACTATGTAACTATGTAACTTCAAGGTCATTCACATTAATAGGAGTAGACTAGAAGTAATTGAATTACAATGTGGAAATACATATATAATTTTACATTTTGACTATAGATATGGTTTAAGCATCTATTCTAAACTGATGTTAACATTATTGTTTGAAATCTTTCAGGTTTAAATATATATGCTAATATGTTGCTGAATGAGTTCAAATGAACAGTCAAAATCTAGTTAGGTTGTATGGGTATCCATTGAAGGCCCAACAACTTTCTTGAAATGACCACTATCAAGGTAACTATTGTACTGTATTAGGTGTGTGGGGTTAAAACATGTAATGACAGCATTCAGTATATGGTCTGGTTTTTACTCTAATACCCCTTTATTTAGATAGTTTTCAATATAAGATATCAGGGGTACCCAGGCTGCGGACTGGTACCAGTCCGCAGCCTGTTAATAAGCGGGTTGTTGCTACACAGCAAGAGGTGAGTGGCGACCGCGGTCCATGATGGTCCTGTCATGGACCGTGAACATGCCATCTTGTGTCTATTCTCCCAGGCCTCCCAGGAGTTCCAGAGTGGAACAGAGAGCTGGAGACTTTATATATTAACAAGCGGGTAATCATCTGCTTGTTAATATGATAATTTGCCAACTCCCGCCCTCCGTCCTGATTTGTAGTTTCTCCTGCCCCCTGCCCTGCTGATAGGATGACATCGGCAGCCAGGCAGGAGATCTGGGAGAATACACACAGGCTGATAACTGCCTCTGCCCTGCCGAAGGTAACACTGCTGGGGAGATAGAGATTGGAAGGGGCATTGTGTTTTTAAAGAGGAAAAGGGGGGGCATGACTGCAAGGAGCACTGTGATGGGGGGGGGGGGATTATGACTGCAAGGGGCACTGTGATGGGGGGACCATGACTGCAAGGGGCACTGTGATGGGGGGGATTATGACTGCAAGGGGCACTGTAATGGGGGGGGCCATGACTGCAAGGGGCACTGTGATGGGGGGACCAAGACTGCAAGGGGCACTGTGATGGGGGGACCATGACCGCAAGGGGCACTGTGATGAGGGGACCATGACTGCAAGGGGCACTGTGATGGGGGACCATGACTGCAAGGGGCACTGTGATTGGGGACCATGACTGCAAGGGGCACTGTGATGGGGGAGCTGTGATTTCTAGGGGCACTTTGATATAAAGATGACTGCAATGTAATCATTACAGTGCAGTCCCCTTTATATCACAGTGCCCCTTTACAACGCAGTCTGGGACTGCTTTAAATGGGGGAATGTGATATAAAGAGGGACTGTGAACATTGATATAACGAGACTCTGCGAACACCCTGGCCCCTAGAAAAACTGCCTACACCAAAAGCGGTCCCTGGTCCCAAAAAGGTTTGGGACCTCTGCAATATAATAATGCCACAAAAAACATGGGAATACCCCAAGATGTTTTCATGAATAGATCAAGGAACTAAAGCTGTTGGAGTCTGCTTGCTCAGTGGGGAATTTGTCCACTGATCCCCACTGAGGCAGATGATTGGTCCATGTCTGCTCTGCTTATGCAGAGCGGAGACAGACACAGCCCGCTCTTCTCTATGGGCAGTCAGAAGTAAATGCACTGCCTGTCTGTTTACACAGTCCGATCCACCAGAAGCATGGTCCGTAAGGGACAGGATCGGATTGGATGTTGGCCCTTAGGCATAAAAATCTTGCCACTGGACATTCCCAGAAATCTAACAAGCCACCTAGCTATTCAGTCCACCGAGCTGTATCTAAAACTAAAGTATCTCTTTTGAGAAGACTAACCCTCTAAATAGACAACATCAAGTTGCAAGCAAAAGTATAATGAGGGGAATTTTTTTAAACTGGAGCATCCAGAATTTAGAGTAGATGTTCATGGCAACAAATCAGCTTCTATCATTTATTTATAAAGCTTAACTGAGCAAGACAGAAGCTGTTACGTTGTCATGCACAGCTGCTCCATATTCTGTCTGCTACAGTTTTGATAAATTATCCCCAATGTATCCAAAAATTATGCAGATAGCTGGTCTGGTGAGTTTGGAATTTAGCAACAAATTATATTGATGCATTGAGGGAATGGACGCATTACCATGCACGTTACCATTCAATGTATTTACAAATTGTGGTGCCATTCGTTTTGAATAGTACCCCAATACACCAAAGCAGCACACAAATTTTGTGACATCTCAGATTTTTGAGATGTTTTGGTTTCAAAGGGCTGCATTAATGCAACCAATGTCACCGCTTGGGCATTAACACACTACACAAATATAAATGGTCCCTAAGGCTAAGGTTCACATCTGTGCATTTTGCAGTGTTTTTTCAGTTTTACAGAAACGCACTACATTCCATTTAACATGATTTCCAATGGATCTGTGCACATCTATGCATTTTCTACTGGTTCTTTTTTTTTTTGGGAAGCGTTTTTTGGGAAGGGTTGGGGACTTTTTTGCCCATAGCAGGTTGCATTTTTTATTCCATAGACATCAATGGAAAAGCATCAAAAATGCAGTACACTACGATATGGATACATTGGAACCTCGGATTGTGAGTAGCGTGGTAAACAAGCGTTTTGCAATGCAAGCACTGTATTTAAAAAAATCCTGACTCGGTTTGCGAGTGTTTTCTCGCGAAATGAGCAGGATTCAAGCCAAAGCGGTGTGCAATACTGTGTTTGGCCTGAGGTTGGGGGGCGCCGGAGCCGAGCAGAGCCGAACGGCGCCATTCAGAGTCGTTCAGAAATGCTTGACAAACCTCAGATATACTTAGTTCCTGAGCCTTTCTGAGGTGTCCTCGGCCCTTTCTGAGTGTTTCCGAGGCTCCCCATTCCTGGCCACATGCGGTATTGCATGCCATTAAATTCAATGCGGAGCAAATATTTTTTGTTTCCATTGACTTCAATAGGGAAACTCGCTTTGATATGCAAGTACTTTGGATTACGAGCATTCTCCTGGAATGACTTATGCTCGTAATCCAAGGTTTTGTATATATAAATGCATACGATATATAAGGGAGACTACATTGAAGGAAATGTTTCCTGAAAGAAATATGGGGGCTCCAATTGCTGGATTGTCTTTCTGCAAATACCAGTTGCCCGGCTGTCAAGTCGCCTTTCTGGCTTCAGTACTTTAGTCACTAACCCTTACATAGAAACATATAAGAAACATAGAAAAGTGACAGCAGAAAAATACACCAAGTAGCCCATCAAGTGTGACTGATTTTATATATATTTACACATGTTTTAATATGTTTTTTTTTTTTGTCCTTTTTTGTTTGAGTATAGATCTATGTTTGTCCCAAGCATGTTTGAATCCACTTACTGGTGACTGACTCACTACCTCTGCTGACAGTCTATTCCAAGCATCAATTACTCTTTCAGTTAAATAATACTTTCTAAGATTAGTTTAAAACTTACCTCCTGCTAGTTTGAGGTCATGTCCCTGTGTTCTTGATCTTGACTTCATAATGAAAATACTGCCCTCCTGAACCTTATTCACACCCTTGTATTTAAAGGTTTTAATCATGTTTCCTCTTTCCTTTCTTTCCACCAGACTGTACATATTACGTTCCCGATGTCTCTCCTGATGCATCTTATCCCCCCAGACCTTTCACCATTTTTGTTGGCCATCTCTGGACCCATTCTAGTTTATCAAATTCTCTTGGGAACTCCTCTAGTGATGCACCCTAGAATTCTGTTTGCTTTTCCTACTGCCTGGCCACACTGTTTGTTCATTTTACAGTCATTTGGAATGAGGACTCCCATGTTTTTTTCCTCTATAGTGCTGGCCAACACTGTATCCCCAATAGTGTAGTCTATCAAAGTATTATTTTTCCTTAGGTGCATTCATTTTACATTTAGAAACATTGAACTCCAGTTTCCACTGCTTTGACTAATCTTCCAGCTATGCCAAATCATGTTCCATGTAACAGACACCTTTGTATCATCATCAAAAAGACATACCTTGCCCACCAAACCTTTATTTATATCACTTACACGTGGATTAAATAGAACAGGACCCAGTACAGAGCCTTGTGGTACACCCCTAGTGACTGCTCTCTGTACTGAGTGAACCCCATTTACAACCACCCTCTGGTATCTATCCTTTAGCCAACTGCATATCCATTGAACCACCCAAAGATTGTACAACTTTTTTTTATTAGATCACTATGTGGAACTGTATCAAATGCTTTACTGGAATCAAACTTTAGCGATAAACTAAAACATCCAATCAGATTAGTCAGACCTGATCTGTCCTCAATAAAGCCATGCTGCTTTGGGTCCAGCAAGTTGAGTGTTTTAAGATGATACATTTTCCTTCTTTTTACTTGTGATTCCATTACCTTGACTACAACATATGTTAAACTCACTGGCCTGTAATTGCTAGCTTCTACCTTGCTACCCTTCCTGTGGGTAGGTGCAATATTAGCTCTGTGACAGTCACTGGAAACTTCCCCTGTTAGAAGAGAATCATTAAATAGGTCTGTTAATGACTCAACAAACTGAACTTTAAAGTTCCCTAAGAACTCTGTAATGAATACCATCAGGTCCCATTGCTTTATCAAGTTTTAACTGAGCCAGCTCCTCTGCTACTTCTGTCTCTAGATATTCTGAAAATGAACTGTCAATACTAGAACAGGTATTATCCCCTATCTTGTTATTGCGATTTTTTTTGGAGAAGACCGAACAGAAGTAATTGTTTAAATGGTTTGCTACATCCAAGCTTGCCTCAACATTAGTGTTGTGCCCAGTTTTAATTTTAGTGTTCTCATTGTATTCTTTCCTTTTATCACTGATGTACCTGAAAAAGGTTGTGTGTCCTTTACTTATAGATTTAGCCATTTCCTCCTCTTTCTGTGTTTTGGCAGCACTGATAATGTATTTGGCCTCATTGTTTTTTATATACCGTATTTATCGGCGTATAACACGCACGGGCGTATAACACGCACCCTAACTTTAAGAGGGAAGATTCAGGAAAAAAACTTTCCACAGCCCCCTGCGTATAACACGCAGGCTCAGTTTACCCTCTATTTTCAGGGTAAAAAAGAGAGTGTTATACACCAATAAATACAGTACTTCTTTGTCAGCTGAACTTCGTATTTCCTTGAATCTTCTATATGCTGATTTTTCTCCTTTACTATCCTACATACTCTTTAGTGAACCATATTGTTTTTTTTTTCTTCAATTATTCTTACTAATTTTCCTGACATACAGTATAATCTAGTTGCCTCCAGAATGGGAGACTTTAACAGTGTCCATTGATTACTGACCCCTATTGTTTTACTCCAACTTTTTAATTCATTATTTAGAAATTCCTTGGGAGGTTCTTTGTGGACACACTTGTTCCAATTCAGTACTGAGGCCAATGGGTTAGAAATTGAAGCATTTTAGTGGAATCTCATTTTGATTGTCTTATTTTAGAGGAATGTTTAACAAAGGATAGTGCTAAAAAGTGTCCAACATTTTTTTTAAAGTGCAAGGTGTGTTTATTATGCTCTAACAACTGTGCTTATACCAACTTCACTTATTAACTGGCGCTTAGGAGAAAAATAAGTAATCACTGGGGATACCATTGCAGGGTAGATATACAAACTTTGACACCTTACATTATGTTCTTGGACAATCAACATCTGCCTTGACACATTCCATGGTGACTGAGTTACCTGTGTGCCTATAAATGTTAGGGTATGTTCCTGACACTCATTACAGTTGTGGAGACTGCAGAAAAATGTGTTCAACATTATAGAACAAGTCCAGTTGAATGTGACAAACTAATAGTACTTATACTATGACCTCAATAAATGTAAAATATTTGGTGATTGCTTTTCCATTTAAAAAAAAGAAAACATTCAATGATTTCCAAGAATGATTTTAGCATCAATAACATCTCTTAGAAGACCCCCAGGTTATGATTCACATCTCATAAACAATTGGCTGTGTACACATTGTTTAAATTGGTTCCATTGTTTCCAGGTATTGCATACTCTATGGGCAGGACTATAGCAGATCTTACCGAAGACAGGGTGAGTCTATTGAATAACATTATATTAAAGGAGAACTGAAAAAGGGGGGGTTGCAAAAACGATATAAAACATAGAACTGAAAATGGTGCACTTGTCTATCTACTAACAATCCGTCTTTTATGTTTTGTTTGAACAAGCCATCCCAAGATTAATGTAAACTGTACACTTACTGTTAATTGCACAATACTTGTCTCTTGTTCTTCGGGTTTTTCAACATCCCTAAATTGCACAATCTTTTTCTTTGAGCCTAGAAGTAAAAATAATTGTGTTTATAAAATGTTGAGCTGACTGAAAATCCTCTGTAAAATTAAAACATATACACAACCAATCTGATCAAAATAATGCCTGTATACCTCCAGGCCAAATCGTATACGTGAATTATGAATGTAGATGAGATTCAGAAGCCCAAAAATGACTAGACTTGAAGAAAATTTTGAAGTCTCCTTGTTAGAAGAACTGCTTTGTATGTGTGTTGCATTAAAAATGCTAGCATTAAACAAGATAACGTAAAAGGTATTCTCCTTAAAAATAAACTAGGGACACAGTGGGGTTAATCTACTAAAACTGGAGAGTGCAAAATCTGGTGCAGCTGTGCATGGTAGCCAATCAGCTTCTAACGTCAGCTTGTTCAATTAAGCTTTAACAATAAAATCGTTAAGCTGATTGGCTTCTATGCACAGCTGTACCAGACTTCTCACACTCTGGGCCAGATTCTCGTAGAATCGGCGTTGGCGTAGTGTAAGCCATTTACACTACGCCACCGCAACTTACTGGAGCAAGTGCCGTATTCTCCAAGCACTTGCTCCGTAATTTGCGGCGGCGTAGTGTGTATGGCCGCGTAATTCAAAGGGGGTGGCTTGTATTCAAATTAAGCGCGCCCCCGTGCCGATTGAACTGCGCATGCGCTGGGCTGAAAAATAGCCCAGTGCGCATGCTCCAGCTCACGACGGAAAACGTCAATGACGAAGACGTGAGCGTCATTGATGTAAAGTCGTATTCAAGAACGACTTAGGAAAATGACGTAACCGACGGAAAAAGCCAACGCGGACCCGACGCCATACTTAACATGGCATACGGCGGACTGGCGTAAGGTTACCCCTCATATAGCAGGGGTAACCTTACGCCTACGGAAACGACGTACGCGACGAGTACGCGACGCATATTTTTCGGGAATCGGTGTATCGGGCTCATTTGCATAGTCAAATGAGACCTGAACGTAAACGTCACCTAGCGGTCAGCGTTGTATTGCATTTAGGATCCGACAGTGTAAGTGACTTACACCAGTCGGATCCTAGCCTAATTCCGGCGTATCCTGTTTTGTGAATACAAAACAATGATACGCCGGCGGGAATTTCGAATTACGCCGGTGTATCAGTAGATACACCGGCGTAACTCTTTTGAGAATCTGGCCCTCTAGTTTTAGTAAAGTATCCCTCTTTGTGCACATATTACCGCTATTGTTCGTTATTGATTCTGTAGCAAGCTGCTCATTTTACATAGCATTGGTTGGCATCAACTTAGCCTCCGGGACTACCTCTTTACCTATGAATAGGCCAGCCAGTGAGCTCCCCCCATAGGAAAAAATATAGAGCTAGAAAATATAAAGCAATCCAAGTGTGCATTCATAAATAACATTTAATAAATAAAGCTTACAAAGCAATTACACATGTTTTAAATTAATAAAATACTCATCATCTTCAAATTTATTTGAATAGCGGCAGCACTGTATAACCCAGGGGTCCTCAAACTTTTTAAACAGGGGGCCAGTTCACAGTCCCTCAGACTGTTGGAGGGCCGGACTATAGTTTAAAATAATATGAACAAATTCCTATGCACACATCTTATTTGCAGTGCAAAGAAACAGGAAAAATCTATTTAATATTTAAAAAATAAAAATACATTTTAATCAACATATTCGTATCAGTATTTCACAGACACTCCTCATCACAGATCCCCTCCCCATCACAGATCCCCCCCATCACAGAACCCCCCCCCCCCCTATCACAGACTCCTCTCCATCACAGATCCCCCATCACAGATTCCCCCCATCAAAAAGCCCCCATATCAGGTCATCCATCACAAAGCCCCTCATAAAAGATCCCCCATCACAGACCCCCCATCACAAATCTCCCCATCACAAAGCCCCCCAACACAAACTCATCTCCATCACAAAGCCCCCTCGTAACAAACACCCCCATCACAGAGCCCCCATAACAGATCCCCATAACAGACTCCCCCATCACAGATCCCCCTATAAGATTCTCCCCATAACAGACTCCCCCATCACAGACTCCTCCACAACAGTCCCCCCCTAATCACAGTATCTCCCCATAACAGACTCCCCCATAACAGACTCCTCCCATCACAGATCCCCCCATAACAGACTTCCCCATCACAGATCTTCCATCACAGACTCCCCCCATCACAGACTCCCCCATCACAGATCCCCCATCACAGATCCCCCACAACAGATCCACATAACAGAGTCCCCCCATAACAAATCCCTCCATAACAGACTCCCCCCATAACAGACTCCCCCATCACAGATACACCATCACAGACTCCACCCATAATAGATCCCCCATAACAGACTCCCCCATAACAGATCCCTCCCTTCTATAATATCACAGCACCCCCGCTGCTACCTTAATCACACAAGACGTGAAGCAGGGCAGGTCCGGACAAAGGTCGGGACTTTGCAAGTTAAAGGCAAGTGATTGATTGCTGGGACCGTCCCGCTGCCTAGTAACCAATCACGCGCGTCTTAACTCAAAAGGTCCCGCCCTTTGTCCGGACCTGTCATGTGTCTCGTCTTGTGTGATAAAGGTAGCAGAGGGGAGGGGGATTGCTGCAATGTTAAAGGGGCAATCCACGGGCCGGGTAAATCACACTGGCGGGCCGGATGCGGCCTGCGGGCCGCAGTTTGAGGACCCCTGGTCTAACCATTTCAAGAAACTATAGGGTTGATTGACAAAAAAAAAACTGGAGAGTGCAAAATCTGATCCAACTCTGCATGGTAACCAATCAACTTCAATTTTTTTTGTCAAAGCTTAACCTCCCTGGCGGTATGATTATGTCAGATTTTAGGTGCTGAAAGCGGTACCATTATTTTGCATGGACATTTGGCGTTTTGTATTGTAGGCCTGTAATTCTTAGGAATAACTCACTTAAATCTGTCCAAACAAGAGTCTAGTAGACATCTCGGGTATGATAAAGTTTGAAAAACAAAATCATAAATTATAATATAATAAATAACTATAAGTAATTATAACAAGATATAATATAATTATAATAAAAATTATTCAATAAAGTAATCAAAAACACTGAAATTTGTTCAGTTGCAGAATTGTCGCTGTCATTACTTTTATTTTTCGATGACGAATTTCCCCACAAATCGCTATCCCTCAATTCTGCAAGTGATTCTAATTTATTATCGTCGTTCTCTAGCTGCTCTAAAACCACTTTTGATATAAAGGGACACTTTTTGGTTGTTATGGACAATCTCCAGTTTCCAGGCAGAAAGAACAGTTTTTATAATATAAAAGTGCATGCAGGACACTGGACAGACCACTAGGGACAAAGGGGGTGTGTATTTTTTTTCATACAGTACTATAATCTATAAGATTACAGTATACTGTATGTACTGTGTTTATTTACTTTTGTTGAATTTGGCGCCGATCTCCGTCCCCGTGTGTCGTAACGTCGCAGGGAACGGAGCTCGGTGGCACACAGGCACTGTGTGAATCGAGCGAGGACACCGCTCGTTCACACATCGGAGAGGCATCGCAGGATCCAGGGGACAAGGTAAGTAATTCCCTGCCTGTGGACACTGCGAGGCGATCCCGAGTCTGGCTCAGGGTTACCGCTTTTGGTTCTGAAATTCCACCCCGAGCCAGACTCGGGAATACCGCCAGGGGGGTTAATTGAACAATCTGAAGTTAGTAGTCGATTGCCATGAAGAGCTGCACCAGATTTTTCACTTTCAAGTTTTAGTAAATCAACCCCAATATACCATAGTGTACCTTATGCTCAATATCTCATAAACTCCCACAAAATAAAAACCCTGGTCGAATATGGTTACATTTTGTTTCTCAGATTATTTTCTTTCTGTCCCAGCAAGGCAATTCGATTATTTTTCTGGACCAAAAAAGCGCCACAGTTTAAATGACTTGTTATAATTACTTAGTTGTCATAGCTTTACATTCCACTTGTTATAGGAAAATCATCCAAACCTTTTTAAAATTGCATTATATTGACCTCTAATATATGTATACATATTATAATATAACCTTTAAAGCCGTATTAAAACCAAAAATATATTTGATTGCAGCCTACCAATCATTAGAGGTGGTAAGTGTATTAGTGTGTTTTTTTATGTCTTTTCCCCCCTGGTTTCACCTTGGGAGCTGTAACATACCACCTGTTGTAGAGAGAAACAACTTTGGAAGAATAAGCACAGGAGGCACAGCAGCATGTCGGTCTGGGGGGTTATTAGCAAACGTATTAGTAGATTTAATTACATTAACATATTGAAGCCAAACTCCAGCTCACACGTTATAATCAGGTACAGCAAACCTTTTTTTCTTTTTGGGATGCAGGTTTTAAATAAATAGATAACAGTTGATTGTTTTAGTCACACCTGTTAGGCCTCGTACACACGGCCGAGGAACTCGACGTGCCAAACACATCGAGTTCCTCGGCCAGTTCAGCCCTGAAGCCGCCGAGAGCTCCCATAGAACAACGAGAAAATAGAGAACATGTTCTCTATTTTCTCGACGAGTTCCTCGGCAGGTCCATCGGGCCGAAAGTGTACACACGACAGAGTTTCTCGGCAGAATCCGGCTCTGACCGAGTTTCTCGCCGAATTCTGCCGAGAAACTCTGTCGTGTGTACGAGGCCTTAGTGTTAGGTGGTTTGTCTCATTCATGTAAATGGGTGCATTATGCTGGAGAGCTTGTGAAAAACAACAGATTTGCTGGCTGGATCACAAGATGAAACTAGAAGAAAGAAATCCTAAAAAAAGAAACCTAATGCAGCTGTCACATCTAAACATTGCTAAGCTACAATATAATAAATGTTTGCTTTTGGGTGTAATACTGCTTGAAGTCGTCTTCTTTAAACTAAATAAACCCAGCCTGTCCACTTTTGTACCCTCCTCATTTCGCCTACAGCATTCATATACTATGGTGCATATGGTGTTCCGGCCAAAAATAAATAAAAATAAATTAAAAGCCAGAAGCTACACATACTACAGCTGCTGGCTTTTGATAATAGGACACTTACCTGTCCTGAGTCCAGTGAAGTCAGCACCGCAGCTGATGTTTCCATCAGCTGTCGGGTGCTGCTGCCGCCATTGCGGGTACGGGTACCGGGGAGTGTAGCCATTCGGCTTCACGCTGGGAACCCAACTGCTCATGCTTGAGTCCCTGCTCCTCTTTTTTATTGGCCCGGCGGCCAGGGGAGGAGGAGGAAGCCCTGCGGTGATGTCACGGGCCGCGGCCTGGAACTCCCAGAAGTGGGAAAGATATCCTGTCCCCCAATTGTGGCACCGGGGGGGGGGGGAATCAGATGAGCGGAAATTCCACTTTAGGGTGGAACTCCACTTTAAGGCTGGCTTGCATCACATGTCTTTATTTCCTTTTTCATACCTCTCAAGGATTTGATCTCTTTATTCCTGCTGCTGGCACCACTCTGGAGACCGCTAGCCGGGATATAAGGTGGAGAGCAGTTGGGATCACTCTGCATGGGATAGGATCCAGCACTACAGAGGAGGCATCAGCTTATGCGGCTCTTGCCCCCTACTACAGCTCCAGCTTTACAAATAGTCCTGCTGCATTGCACTTTGATGCTCTGGAACGATGGGTCAGCAAGCCCAGTCACCTGTCCACGATCTACTGGTATTTCATGATTTACAGGTTGCTGACCCCTAATTTATTGCATGGGGTTGCTCTGGGGTTTGATGCACACGGTGCAATGCATTGGTTAAATTTTTGCTGTTTTCCCTTTTTAAAAATAATAGTTATACACTGCATTTATCCCTATGCACAGCAGCTTGTTGCATTGTGTTATAATGTGTGGAAGGCTCTGCATGATGATAAAACATGACCTATTTGTCCCAAGCAATAGCACATAAGGCATATTGTCTTTTCAATGCAGTTACGCCTTTTGTCTGGTGTGAATCAGCCCTTATGAACCAGAGCAATTTTTATATTTCTGTTATGGGGCTATTGATTTAGCACTTCTTTTGTCTACATTTTTTTTCCGACTTTTTTCAGGTTAAACAAGGCTTTCTTTAGGTAATTGTCTAGCAAAAAAATAAAATTTTCCTTGTTATCTATAGACAAAAAGGTAACACATCTAAAAAATATTCTAGTTGATCTACGTTGTGTTTTTTTTTTAAACAACTAGTGTCACTGTAAATAAAAAGTATACATTTTATTTAATAATTATTATTATTGACACATTTTACAGATTTTTTTTAAAGTGGCACCAAAAATTAATAACCCACAGTAATAATAATGGTTAAAATATATAACTAAGAAAAAGAAAACCATCGGAAAATTAATAGCTAAGATGAGAATGGAAAAAAGGACAAACCCAGGGGGTGTCTGACCACGGAAGCTTTTTTATCTTAATGTATCATAATACATTAAGATAAAACACCTTCTGCCTTTACAACCACTTCAACTAAAGATTAATAAAGGTTATTAAGGTAAAAATGTAATTAAAAAAAAAAAGTCACATATTTGAACTGCAAATAAATAAAACTGAGATAATGCAATGTAACAAACTATTGTAATTTTGTATTTCTGAATGAATCAATCTTCTGAACACTGTTGTGACTGCTGGGATTTGCCAGTAAAAGTGGCAGAGAAACTGACAGCAGGGGGAGATGGACAGGGTGTATTACATACATCTTGTGTACTTTGTTAAATTACAAAACACATGTAACACAACTGTAGCACCCGCTAGTTAGGTAGGTGCTAGAGATAGATTGTTGTAGGATATGTAAATTTAGGTAGCTTTCTTTGATCTGATCTGGGCTAGGAGTGGCTCAGGGTAGCAGCTGGTGACTCACAGGCAGAATCACTGAGACCTTCCTCTTCTAGAAAGTTCTGGAAAAAGAGGGGGAGGGGAGAGGTGGAGCTGCCTGGGGTGTTTTATGGAGCCCTGACCAATCCTTAAATACCTAGGGTCAGCCCAGCTGGAGAAGAGTTGTTCGGGTTAAAGAGCTGGAGATGGAGTGCTAGGATGTCATGGCCTTTGAGGAAGCACCCCAGTATGGGGGGGGGACTTTGGGCCTGGGCTCGGGTGCGGACGGACCATCGAACAAACCACAGGGATGTCCTGGACAGGGGGCACAGGAGGAGCAAGAGAGGACAGCAAGAGAAAGCACTGCCAGGTAAGTCTCCAGGGAGAGGAACAACTGGTCGCAGCCAGGAGGGCTGGTGAGTGACATGCACAGGCCTGAGAGGACTGGGGAGGCACGTCTGAGAGGACTGGGAGGAGGATGCAGTCTGGGATGGATGCAGAACCAGCAGCGGGGACTATGGTGTCATGGGCAGTGGAGAAAGGCAGCTGCAGCCAGGAGGGCTGGCAGGGCCATAAGATGGGTTACTGGGCTCAGGACAGCTAGCACCAGGACCTTTTAACTACCTGCTACATTTTAGGGGCCTACGGTCCCTGCCTGCAAAAGGCAATTGCTAAGGCCTGGCTAAGTCAGTGTCAGGCCTAATCACTTTGTGCTAGCTGTGCCTGAAGATTAGAGAGGAAGCGATTTGCAGGATGTGAAAGATCTGAAGGTTATAGAAAAAACAATGTGCTGGAGGAGAAGTGGAGTGTATAGACAGGATTGTATATAGTTTTCTCAAGCAAGTTCTATCAATTCTAATGGGCACCCCATATTTCCCTTCCCCCATCCAAGTTTAATCCCCTCAATAAACCAAAAATAAACTAAGCACATTATCTGTTCTATGTCTCTGAGTGTCTGAGGGGTGAATGCCAGGCTGGGCATGGTGACAAACGGACCACATTTTTTAGCAGCCCCTACGGGGTTTCCACTACATTTGGTGGCTCGTTCTGGGACCACCTGTTCATGGGTAACCCGCCAGCCATTGCCCCTAGCAACCGAAGTTGATCGAGCTAGGGAAAAGTGCTTCATTCCACCACCAGTTGAGGAACTCAACCCAGGGCAAGGACTAATGTGCTCTGCCTGCTATTCAGTACTACAGTAACAAGTGCTGTTGCCCATAGCAACCAGCAAGGGGCCATTTGCCTATTATTGCTACTTGCTTACCCAGTTGCCCCAACTGGTGCTGGGACGCTGGATATTCTGAACGTTGACTCCAAACTCGTGCAGCGGAAAAGTCAACAGTCATCTATTTCCACTTGCCTGGGCACATTCGGTGCCGAGAGACATGTCTGGACAAGTCCTGCTAATCTCAGCATGCCTGCAAACTTCAGTTTGTCTAACAAGGGGTTACAGCAGCACGCCAGGGGAGGGAGCCTGCCTATCAGTTTCACAGACACCAGCCTGTCAGGAAGCAAGGGGGCAGTGCCACGCCCTAGAGGAGACCCAGCATTTTTTGCTAGCAGACAACACGAGGCGAAGGAGCAAGATGGCAGAGGGTGCTTGTGTATGCCCAGCACTGACCTGGTTGCCTGATCTGCATGAGCGGACACTGGTGTCTGTTTGGAGCATCATGGGGACTTCGTCCTCGGAATGATTGATGGGATGTAGCGACTGTGCCTGCAGTGTCCAGAATGCTGGATACCAACCGCCATGGTCAGTGCCTGGATCCGGTGCTGTCATTGTAGTGAATAGCTCATCCGGCTTGCATCCAGCCAGCAGGAGCCACAATACTACAATGTGGACCTGCCCTCAGGACTTTGTCACGTGCAGCCGTGGACATCCCGGAAGGCCGGAGCGGGCCCTGAGTAATCACCGAAAGGCAGGGTAGTGTCTGAGCCTGGTGACTCCCTTGCGAAGACAAGTGACGTAGGAGAAGAGGAGTCTGTCGTGGCCTGCGGCCTGGTCAGGGACCTGGTAACTATAAGTACTATCATACAGGAGCCAGATAATGTCCCTGTCTGCTGCTTCTATGTCCCTTACTATCCCTATCTGGAAGGAGAGAGTGCTGGAGGGAAGAATGCCCTCAGGTGAGCCAGAAGGGAAAGGTGAGTGCATGGCCACAGATTGGGGTTCCCCCAGTTTGCAAGCGGAGTTCAGGTCCCTGGAAAAGATAGCAGATTGGGCTGTATCCCAAGTCCAGGATAACCAGTCCAGGGTGGTAGATGTTCCAGATCTGGCTAAAGGAGATGAAGAAGCTGCAAGAACCCCCAATAGTAGCAGATATATTTTCCTGAACAGACCCTCCACCACCCAGACCAGAGCAGCTGAATACAGGCAGTGGGTCAAGAGGTCACCGAATGCTTGTGTCCTCCCTTGAAAAGGAAAGCCCAGAGAACTGCCCAAGTTTTCCCGATTCCAGAGGAAGGTTCAGCGCAGAGATGCTCTGGAGTGGGGTCTGGACTATCCCTATGTCCCTCCCGAGACCATGGATGTCATCAAGAACTCCCAGGGAGAGTGGGAGAATGGTTTGGTCTGGGAATATTTGCACATCCCCAAGCCTTTGCGGCTGCCAGAGTGTGAAGAGACCTGGGCCCGCTTTGAGGACATTCAGCCTGAATGGCGGCTGGGGAGAGAAATCCATAAAGACTGAATGTTAATCGTGAAGGCAGTACAGCCTGTGAGGAGCCACTCAGTCTTCATCAGGGAGGAAGGGGGAGGTAGGAAGAGACTGCCTGACCCACATTTCTATGTATGAGAGGACTGTTGGAGAGTACAGCCTGCCATGGAAACTTGCCACATACATTGCTGGAGGGTAGCTGAATGTGTCCCTTTTCCCTGACTTTTTGCAGGATCAGACCGGCCTGCCACCCTGTGCCGTGCCCAATGGATGGACCCTTTCCTGTTGCAAGGACACTGAGGGTGAGGTCTGATCCTTAAAATGAACTCTTTAAGGAACCTGTTTGTCCAAGGAGGGGGCCCCTCCTATCAGGAATTCCAAGAAGAACTGTTGCCTCGTAATAATGTGTTTTTCCCTTTAATGTTCTGTCAACAGGTTATAACAGGCAAAATGTATTTTGAAGTGGCCCTTGTGCTATTGTTGTTGTTATTTCTGTCTGTAGGTTTATAACCCCTCCTACTAGAATTTTTGTAGAGTGTACAGGTAGCTGGAAGGATAGGATATTGTTTTGTTTGTTTTACAGGACTCCTTTGGATGGCTGTCTATCTACCTCTGGCTGGAGCTGTGGATCCTGTGGACAGAGGATTTCCCTTGAGGGGGATATACTCTGGTCCAATGTATATTGTTTATTTTTTTTAGTGGTAGGGATGTTGTAGTTAGGTTTGAAATGTATTGTACATGCTGTAAATACTGTAAATAAATGACTTTCTATTTTTCTATTTATTTATTTGTACATATTCCCCCTGCCCAAGTTTGTTTCCTTTCCCCCCCTCCAATTTATCTTGCCCTTGCTCCTGGGCCCAGGCACCATTTTTCCAAATTTTCCCAGCCAAGGGACTGGCTGGATTTTGGTGGGGGATGAGTGTAGCACCCTCTAGGTAGGTAGGTGCTAGAGATAGATTTTTGTAGGATAGGTAAATTTAAGCAGGCCTGGCTGCCAGCCAGGTCTGTTTGTTTTGATCTAATCTAGGCTGGGAGTGGCTCAGGGTAGCAGCTGGTGACTCACAGGTAGCATCACTGAAACATCCCTCTTCTTTCTAGAAAGTTCTGGAAAGAGAGGAGAGGTGGAGCTGCCTGGGGTGTTTTAGGGAGTCCTGACTGATCCCTAACCTGGATTGGCAGGGGACAGGCCTCCTTAAATACCTAGGGTCAGCCCAACTGGTGAGGAGTTGTTCTGGTGAAAGAGCTGGAGATGGAGTGCTAGGCTGTCCGGGCCTTTGAGGAAGCTCCCCAGTCTGGGGGGGTGGTGACCTTGGGCCTGGGCTCGGGTGAGGATGAGACCCTTGTACAAACCACAGGGGTGTCCTGCACAGGAGGCACAGGAACGGCGGTGGAACGCATGCCAACCTTCGAGCGTGAGCCTGGTGGTATGTGGTTCCTTCCAGCGTTACATGCGGGCTATCCCCTGTCCCGGGAAAAGGCACCTACACATGTAAGCAGACACTCTGTGTTTGCTTTTAATGAAACAATATTACGCTATTGGTTCCCTCCTTCTCTTATTTTCAATAGGTCACCATGGTGGAGAGGAGGGCGCATAAATACTAATCTCCTGATATATCCCTAAGAACATCCAACCAAGCCTCAAGATTACATAAATTAAACACCATTTGATGGTTGTCTGGTGAGTAGGACATCCTAATTGGGCACATTGGGTGTGGGGTTTGGATACACTGCCAAGTGGTGATGCTTTTATTTCACAACACGTTCTATTGAAGATACTGTACATCACTGAAGATTTTATGGACTGTTTAAAGGACTTTTAAATTATTATTGGTTTACAATTCACATTTTATTGTATCTTATATACTGTATGAGTTTTGTTATGATATAACTGGCACTCTAATATAGTTGGTAACACATTTGTATCACCTGGCGCCCTCTTACTACTTTATTTTTTCACTCAAGTTAGTTCAACCAAACTTTCAGAGGAGCAGCTATCCAATTTTATTCATTTATATTTCAGTTTATTTTTGACGGGAGCTTTTTCATTTTCACTGTTAGTGAACTGCTTAAATAAAAAAAACAAGACTTTCTATATAATTATTTTGATTTAATAGTTGAAATGCCAAATTTCTTTGTGGATTATAGGCCAAGTCACATCATTGTATTGACACATGTTATGCCAATGTCAGATGTGTTTGGGCAGCTCATTTAAAATTAATGGACTTCTAATGTGCCACAGGGTGCATTATTGAGCGATAGACTCACAAAGCATGTAACACATCAAGAAAGCGAAAATACATTTTCCTGAGAATGTTTGGGAGCAAGATGAAGACAAAGAAAGTCAATGTCTTGGTTAAGCTAGAAGTAAAAAAACACCTTGGGAAAAAAAGGATATCTTAGGCCTCAATACAATCTAAAACCTGTGTAACACTAATGCCGCGTACACACCATCACTTTATGTGATGAAAAAAAACGACACTTTCTGTGAAGTAAAAAATGACGTTTTTGAAACTTCAATTTTCAAAGACGAAGTTGCCTACACACCATCGTTTTCTCACAATGATCTTGCAAAGTGAGGTTACGTTCCACCACGTTTTACCATTGAAGCTTGCTTCATAAGTAGCTTCTGGGCATGCGTGGATGAAAAAACGTCTTAGAAAACGACGTTATTTGCTACACACGGTCAATTTCTGTGAAGTAAAAAGTGCACTTTTGAAAAACGACACATAAAATTGAAGCATGCTTCAATTTTTTTTGGTCGTTTTTTAGAAGACATAAAACGACGTTTTCCCCCACACACAGTCAATTAAAGTGACGTTTTTAAAAACGTCATTTTTTTTCATCACATAAAGTGATGGTGTGTACGCGGCATAAGAAGGGCTCTTTATATGATGAGGCCGCCAACCCAGAAACTTGCATTTCAGGGGTGATAGTAACGAGTAAGGCAACCTTATGAGTGAGGGAATACATGGGGATATCTCCTATAGGCTTGTCTAGTAGTGTCTGAAGAACTGTTGAAACCAGGTTGTGATCATATTGTGTCACTGAGGAGTGTGCGAGGGAAGTAGGGTGAGCTGAACTGTTCTGGGTTCAAATTGAGTTTGGCGAACTTCAAAGATGTTTAGATGCTGAATCCAAACCCTGCTGAAATTAATGGGAGCCAAATCTGTGAAAATTAAAATTTTCTGGGCTAATAGGCAAGGGGGTGTCAAAAAATAGCATGTTGGGTGGGCATTGATCTGGGGAACATGTACCACAGCAAAAAAGAAGAAAAAAATCTAAATTCCATTTCGCCAGAAGCAGTGCTTTTTAAAAAAACAATAAAAATTCCCAAATCCTGTCTGAGGAGTGCCCTAGTCCTGCATGTGAAGGGGTGCATCTCTGTAATGCGAAAAAAAATGGTGCTGCACTGACATTTACAAAGGGCAAAAAGTGTTTCAAATTGCCGCTGAAAGACATTCCATTGACACCTTCTTTAAAAAAAAAAAAAAAGTGCACAGACCCCTCCAAGGGTCTGCTATGTATTTTGGGGAACCTGTGGACTTTGGACCTTTTGGTCCCCGGGACAGGAGATCTGGGTGATTTGGAAAGACCCACAGAATGTCCACCAGGACTGAGAACCATGTCCATCAGAACAATCTCCATCTCTTTTCTGAAAAACAGACATGGAAGAAGTTTCTGAGATGAAAAAAGAGTAGATCAGGCTAAACTGAGCATACAGAGTCACCAGGGCATCTATTACAAAAGCATGAAGATCCCTGGTCCTGGCAACAAACTTCTCCAGTCCACCTGAAAACCCCCCTCCAGCCTAGGTGGGTGTGTGGTTGCAGGTATATTGCCACAAACATGGCTCCAGCTGCATGAACAAACCACTCATTCACGTGGCCAGAGTGCCTCTGTAAATGATTGCCTAATTATGTTTTTTTTTGTTATTTTTTTTTAACAGCCTTGGGGGCCTGGGATTTGGTCAAATATCAGGGGTCTAAACACATTTGAGACACATAAAGAAACTGAGAATGCGATAGGCAATCTCTGCAGCAACAGTTGCACTGCAGAATGAATGCACAAGAATCGCTCTATACAGAGGCTCCCTGTTCATTCACAAACTGATGCATAGTAAACACAGTTTACTATGCTTCGGTAATGAATGTACACAGGAGTGTTTGGTACCAATCACTCACTGTGTTAATTCAAGAAAGGAAAGAGCTTGTAAAGATGACATGTTTACTGACATCCTCCCTCCCATTCTAAAACAGAACCTCTTGTATGCTCGCAGCAAACAGCCGGCAGGAGGGAGAGGAGAAGAAGCTGGAGGTAGAGGAGAAGAAGCTGGAAATGCAGCAGGGACACACACAAATGCATCAGATCTGCAGAGAAAGGGATTCATAGGAAGTGATCATAGTGGCAGTGGAGGGGAACCCTGAAACAGAACTGCCTGCACCATAAAGCTGCCCGGGCCCAGGCCCGGTACTGGAGGGAATGTGCTACCCACTTATCAGCGGCCCTATCTGTAGTGTACAACTAAGAACATTTATTTTCCATAAAATTACCATATTACAGCATATTACAAGGGTATCCTATCCCTGTTGCATAAATGTGTAGCAAGTTGACAGGCCTCCTTCGATCTAATGAGAACTGCCAGGGATAGCTGACATCCTGTATGTAGTGGGTTGTGAGG
Source organism: Rana temporaria (assembly GCF_905171775.1). NCBI lineage: Eukaryota > Metazoa > Chordata > Amphibia > Anura > Ranidae > Rana > Rana temporaria. The sequence goes on along the minus strand of NC_053489.1, from coordinate 336,432,631 downwards.
CATGGTGGGTGCAGAGTAGTTAAAGTTTTTGGGCGCCAGACACTTCTTGAATGCAAAAAAAAGTTTATTTCTCTTAACAATCTTTTTGGGGGAAAGAGAGTTAGGGCCAGGACACCTTTAGGTAGTTGCAAGATTGATTGACAGACTCTGAGACAAGCCTTGTCGTGGAGAGAAGGCAGATATGGACTTTAACCTTCCCTCCCCCTCCTTTTCACTCGGATCCCCTGATAGCTTCAAGAGGAAGTTCTACCCTTCCTCCCATCATCCTGTCTTTACAGACCCCAGAAGGAATTTCTGACGTCGGAAGGACCTTTAAACTTTGTAACAAGAACTGATTTGAGCTATATGGAGAGGCCCTTATATGAATTGACCAATGACAGACTCACAAGGGGAGTGGGAGGATTGATGGGTGTGCATATTTTTGTGATGTTGTAATTTCAATAAAGCTAAAGAGAGGAGGATTTCTCCTTCCTGTTGGGATTGAAGTCGAGAGAGGTGAGCATGTATTCTGTTCATAGATTACATTGTTTCACCCATAGTAATTTGGGTCTTCCGGCAGAAAATGGGTAACCCTGAGTTTATCAGGATATCAATTAAGTAATGAGTCCACATCAATAGGAGGACAGGCATACAGGGAAACGCATCCAGCAAGATGCCACATCTGCACGTGCAGGAATGCTGTCTCCCATGGAAACAGTCTTTAACAGTTTCTAACACAAACGTAACAGTTCTTTCACCTTCACTACAATCACTCCTTGTAGTTCTTCAGCCCACTGATCTCCCCGTTTCTCACTAGACAAGATGATTCGCTGCCACTGAATCCCTTGAGCGGTGGTATCTTCCTCAAGCGTCACCCCCGCTTCTCTACTGGGTCCCTAGCTTGGCATTCAAGATAACTCTCAAGCTTCACCCCGCTGGCCTGCTCGGTCCCTAGCTTGACACACAAGGCTGCTCTGAAATCGTCACCTCCACTGGCTGGGTCCCTGGCTTGATTCCCACTGAAGTTTCTCGATTCTTCCAGCAGGCCAAGGGATTCAAGAAAACTCCTGCCTATTGGCTGAGATAACCTGTATAGCCATAACCTGACCTTGCGTTGCCCTTTTCATATCTAGTACCACTAAGTACCCGGCCACCTAGTGGTAGAAGATAAAAGTGCAAGAAGGTGCAATAAACTGTATAATCTGAATACTGATATATAAATCTTCTCTTCCAAATGCAGCAGAGGAAAAGATGAAAAGCAAAAACTGTTATCTGTCACTTTGTAAGTGCCCTAAAATCACAGCCACAACTAAAGGAGAAAAGGTCGGATGCCTTGCAATTGAGTACAGGTTGTCTAAAATGCCATACCCCACCTGGAAACTTTTAAAGAAGAATATGCTGCAATCATTACAGCTATGTGCAAAGCACTCACTAAATCTTTTAAACAATCAGCTGCCTAGAAAAATCACATCAGCAGTTGTGGGCAGAGCTTTTGATGTGCCCTAGCTTTTGTCAACATTGTGCTGATTTTTCGTTTTCATTTGAGCTGCTTTTTAATTATGCCACTGGAATAGCAGACCAGGACAAACAATATGTGTGCAAACAGGAAAAGCCAAAACATCATACCTGCGATACACATTTATTTTTGAAGAATGCACACAGTAAAAGAATATCAGTACACTATGAAAAACATATGAGTTACATATGTAATTTGCATATCTATACAGACACAACTTAATGTATATTAATATTTTGTTCATTAAAGTGGAGGTTCACCCGGAAATTGCTATTTTTAACCTTAGATTGATGCTCATTTAGTCTAGGGGAATTGGCTAGTTTATTTAAAATCAAAGCTGTACTTACCTTTTTAGAGAGCGATCGTCTCCGCCGCTTCCGGGTATGGGCTGCGGTACTGGGCGTTCCCATTTTGATTGACAGTCTTCCGAAAGGCTTCCGACGGTCGCATCCATCGCGTCACGATTTTCCGAAAGTAGCCGAACGTCGGTGCGCAGGCGCAGTATAGAGCCGCACCGACTTTTCGGCTCCTTTCGGCTACTCGTGACGCGATGGATGCGACCGTCAGAAGCCTTTCGGAAGCCTGTCGGAAGACTGTCAATCAAGAAGGAACGCCCAGTCCCGAAGACCAATACCCGGAAGCGGCGGAGAAGATCGCTCTCTACAACGGTAAGTACTGCTCGGATTTTAAAACAACTAGCCGATTCCTTTAGACAAAACGAGCATCAATCTAAGGGTAAAAAAAAATGTATGGGTGAACTCCCGCTTTAAACATACATTTAATTACCTTGCGAACAGTTTTACATATGTGTTCTGGTCATTAAGATTAAGGACCATTTTACAAAAGACCCGCCATACTGTTTTTACTCAGAGGACCCATACACGCGGGTGTTTTTAGGTCCTGTGTCCTCAAGCATGAAATCTCCCGTGCCCGGGGAGCTGCAGCTGCCGCTGTGGGGCATTAGGAGAAATACGCTGTATGCACATGCATAATGCTAATGCGGATGTAGCAAGGTCCCAGGCCTCCTTTAGTCTAATGAGAACCTCCAGAGCCAAGGACAGCTGACATCCTTCGGTATAGAGTGGGTTGCAAGGCATAGTGGGTGTAATGCAAGCTAGATTCATGGGAGCCAGACACTTCTTGAACGCAAAGAGTTTTTTTTTTCTAGAACAGAACAGTGGTAGAGAGGGTTTAGGGCCAGGACATTCTTAGATAGTTGCAATGTCAATTAACAGGGGGAGGCTTTGAGAGGCTTTGAGAGGGACATAAATGTGCATGAGGAGGGTCTGAGGTGGAACACAAAAAAGTGGGTGGGGGACTCTGAGGGGTCATAAATGTGTGTGAGGGGGGCTTTGATGGGGACACAAATGTGTAAAAGGGGGCTCTGAGGGGGGCACAAATGTGTATCTGGGGTTTTGAGGGGTAGACAATTGTGCAGAGGGGGGCTTTGAGGGGAACACAAATGTGCATGCTGGGCTCTGAGGGGGGGCACAAATGTGTATCAGGGGGCTATGAGGGGTACACAAATGTGTATGTCGGGGGGTTTGAGGGGTACACAAATAAATGTGCGTTGAGGAATCTGAGGGGTTGGAAAATGTGCATCAGTGGGCTTTAAGGGTGGCACAGGGAGCTCTGAGGGGGACACAAATGTGCATGGGGGAATCTGAGGAGGACACAAATCTGTGTGAAAGAATCTGAGGGGGACACAAATGTGCATGGGGGAATCTAAGGAGGACACAAATGTGCATGGGGGAATCTAAGGAGAACACAAATGTGCATGGGGGAATCTAAGGAGGACACAAATGTGCATGGGGGAATCTAAGGAAAACACAAATGTGCATGGGGAATCTAAGGAGGACACAAATGTGCATGGGGAATCTAAGGAGGACACAAATGTGCATGGGGGAAACTAAGGAGGACACAAATGTGCATGGGGGAATCTAAGGAGGACACAAATGTGCATGGGGAATCTAAGTAAGACACAAATATGCATGGGGAATCTAAGGAAGACACAAATGTGCATGGGGAATCTAAGGAGGACACAAATGTGCATGGGGAAATCTAAGGAGGACAGAAATGTGCATGGGGAATCTAAGGAGGACATAAATGTGCATGGGGAATCTAAGGAGAACACAAATGTGCATGGGGAATCTAAGGAGGACACAAATGTGCATAGGGAATCTAAGGAGAACACAAATGTGCATGGGGAATCTAAGGAGAACACAAATGTGCATGGGGAATCTAAGGAGGACACAAATGTGCATGGGGAATCTAAGGAGGACACAAATGTGCATAGGGAATCTAAGGAGAACACAAATGTACATGGGGAATCTAAGGAGGACACAAATGTGCATAGGGAATCTAAGGAGAACACAAATGTGCATGGGGAATCTAAGGAGGTCACAAATGTGCATGGGGAAATCTAAGGAGGACACAAATGTGCATGGGGAATCTAAGGAGGACACAAATGTGCATGGGGAAATCTAAGGAGGGCACACATGTGCATGGGGAATCTAAGGAGAACACAAATGTGCATGGGGAATCTAAGGAGGACACAAATGTGCATGGGGAAATCTAAGGAGGGCACAAATGTGCATGGGGAATCTAAGGAGAACACAAATGTGCATGGGGAATCTAAGGAGAACACAAATGTGCATTGGGGAATCTAAGGAGGACACAAATGTGCATGGGGGAATTCAAGAAGGACACAAATTTGCATGGGGGAATCTAAGGAGTACACAAATGTGCTTGTGTGTGTGTGTGTGTAGGGGGGGAGGGCTCTGTAAGGACACAAATATCCGTGAGGGGGTGGGGGGCTCTAAGGGGGACATAAATGTGCATGGGGCTGTGATGGGGACACATATGTATGAGGGGGTCTATGAAGGGGACAAAAATAAGTGGGGGTTCTGAGAAAAACACAAATAAGCGGGGAGGCAGATGTATAAGGAGACTCTGATGGGAACAAAGATGTAAGGCCCCATGCACACTGGACGTTTAGTTTAGGTGCGGGCGGAGAATAAAGGAGCACCATCCAGCACCACTGCCAGCTGGCTGTCAAAATTTATCGTATTCTGCTGCTGTGGATCATTTATAAATAACTGATTTTTTTTGGCCCACAAATTTGTGTAAAATATACGACCCTCGGAGTGAAAAGTCCTAGACTATGGACTCGATCTGATCTCCAGTCACCTTTATTGTAAGTCGCCTTATCCATTGGATTGGATGCACCCCCTTCCGTCGCCTGTAAAAGCAATCCTGCATTTCTAAAAACAATTCCGGGGTTATGGCTGACAGCTACAGCCCTACCTCCAGTATAACCAGTTGAAGTCAATTAAGTACATGTATGTGATTTGAATGTGTTCTGTCAAAATTGGCGTGACCCATGAGATTAGGTAGTGATATTCTGCCAGCTGCGCATGCGAGATTCAGCAAACGAGAATACATTTTCCATTATTAACAAATGTATCTTTGCTGATTCTCATTCTCTGGTATCTACTGTACATACCCACTGGCTTAGGTTTTGTACCTATCCACAGCTACCATTTAAGTGCAAATCTATAGTTCATTCAGACAGGCGTTGACACCTGTTTTGCATGCAGATGTTGTTTTCTGCATCTGCCTTAGAGCTGCAGGTAGCCTATACAAAAGGATGCATAAACACAGCCACATATCAGAATTTGGCATGCATGCAGGAGCAGCTGTACGGATCTGAGTGCAGACAGGGTGCGCTGAAATCATATAGGATGATATTAAGACTGCAAATGACTTGCGCATTCTTCCAGTATTTAATTAAAAGTTGACAGCGACTAGTACCAGTATGTAGACTTTACATTTCCTTATGTTCTCGGCTGGAAGATAGTTTATTTTATCTTACTTCGCTTTATCTCCAACTATAAACAACACATTATAAATCCCCATGGAAAAAAGGTCAAGGCATCTGTTCCTGTTTAAATGTCCTTTCATTTGTGTTGTGTACAGATACTGCAAATGTTTTATGAAGGAAATGGCATTTAAATGATATTTAGGAATTACAAACTGACAAACTATTTGTTAAGACTTTGAGAAGTGCTGGCATTTGTAGGGGTTTATTTTGGCTAAATTATCCGCTCTATCCTTTGAACATATATTTGTTATCTCCTACAGTTTCTGTTTACTTGTATGATGCATTGTTCATTGCTTGGTTATTATTAAAGACTGCATTCAAGCTTATTAAAGTGTTTGTAAAGCGTAGACATGAAATATGAACAAAGCATATCCCTCTATAGTGTGTCTCAATCCAGAGCACTTAGGCCGAGTACTCACGAGCAAACATGTCCGTTCGAAATGTCCGACGGGCTGTTTCCGGCGTACAAGGCTGTTTTTTCATTTGGCCCGCTGGCTTGTACACACCAGCGGACGATATTTCCCTGCGGACCTGAACGCGTGCACGTAATCCACGTTTGACGTCACTATAAAGGGAAAGGCCAAAGTCAATGGCGACGCCCTCTGTTCCGCTTTTGCTAGTTACGGCTTTGCTCGTGTTAGTGAAGGTTTGGTTAGAGCTGATTCGCGCTTCTCGGTCTCCAGGCTTTAGCAGGTAGTATTTTCTCGTTCAGTGCGTGTGCTTGTGGGTACGTAGTTGGCATTCGGGTACAGGCGTGCAGTTCGTTCTGCTTAGCAGATTCGTACTGTGCGTTCGTATCTGTGTGTCGTGCGTTCTTTGCAGGTACCGCTGGATTTGATTGTGCTTTCTGTTGGAGTGTGTTCTTGACTGACCAGCCGGCCGGTTTGAAGCCATGATGGAGCAGCAGCGTCAATTTTCGCGAGTTGGTGCTGTTTATGGGATGGCTGCTGGATATGTTCATTATTCCAGTACTTTGGCCAGAAACAGGGGGCGGAGGCGTTTCTGGACCAAGAATTGGTTGCGCCAGCGTGACCAGTTCTCACATATGCCTCTGCTTAGGGAAATCCAGGAGAATAATCCTAATGACTATAGGAATTTTCTCCGCATGACGGACCCCGTATTCAACAGTCTGCTGGATCTTCTGTCCCCCTATATCACGAGGCAGGACACTGTGATGCGCCAAGCCATCACGGCCGAGCAGAGGCTTATTGCCACGTTGCGGTACCTGGCGACTGGGAGGAGCCTGCAGGACCTCAAGTTCTCGACAGGCATCTCTCCGCAGGCGCTTGGGGTCATCATACCGGACACGTGTGCTGCCATCATTAAAGTTATGCACGAGGAGTATATGAAGGTAAGTTTCCTCATTTTAACCTCACAATGTGTCTTTAATAATGTGGCAAACTAACTTTTTATTTTATTTCCCAGATATGCTGTGTGTTTAACTAACGTTCCCTTTTCTCACTATGCATGTTGATATCAGCTTTTACATGTTCTTTTTATTTTGGCCTACCTGCATATTTTGATCTTACCCAATATTAACCTGTCCAGCATGCTATCTTCGGGCCAACCCCCACCATGCCACTTTATTTTAATTTTTTTGGTTTTCTAAAAACAGTTTAAACACCCCCCACCCCCCCTTCAAAGTGTTTTTGTCCCCATCAGAGGGCTGTGGAGTCTGTTATTAATTAAGTGGCCCTATATATTTGTGCCCCGAAATTCTCCCTTCAAAATTTGCAAATGCTATTTAAAAATTGTAAAGTTGCACAAGGATGCTTGTAGGATTATGTTTGCAATGTTTATGTGCCAAAGTACTAAATCTCTTTTTTTGTTTGTCCCCACAGCTACCCTCCACACCACAGGAATGGCAGTCTGTGGCTTCCCAATTTGCCGAGCGGTGGGATTTTCCTAACTGCGGTGGAGCAATAGATGGGAAACACGTCCGCATTGTGCCCCCACCCCACTCGGGGTCCTACTATTATAATTACAAGGGTTATCATAGTATAGTGTTGATGGCGGTGGTGTCGGCACAGTATGAGTTTCTCTATGTGGACGTGGGGAAGAACGGCCGGATGTCAGATGGGGGAGTGTTCGCACGGACTGATTTCTATGATCGTCTCCAAACTGGTGGTCTGGCATTGCCACCAGATGAAGATAATGTGGAAGGACTTCCGTTTGTGTTCCTAGCGGACGAGGCTTTTGGCCTTGGACCTCACCTAATGCGGCCTTTTCCCCAGAGGACCCTCACCTCAGAGAGGAGTGTGTTTAATTTTCGGTTGTCCAGGGCTCGGAGGGTAGTCGAGAATGCCTTTGGGATCCTCAGCAACCGGTTCCGCCTGTTCCTGACATCGATACATTTGGCGGAATATAAATTGAACACCGTTATATTTGCCTGCTGCATTTTGCACAATTTTCTACGCAGGCACTCCCAGACGTACCTAGCCCCCATGGGCTCTGAGGCAGGACTACCCTCAGAGAACATTCCTGGCCTGGACACTGGTCGCGCTGGCTTGGCCCCCCAATCTGCTCGTGAGGTACGCGACAAATATGTTGAGTACTTCATGGGTCGGGGGGCCATTGCTATGCCAGATCATATTTCTTTCTAATTCGGCCCCCAAAAGAAAGGAATATTCTCACAACTAATAAATAATTAGACCATTGGACTTTATACAGTTGTTTGTCATTACTGCTTTTTCTCTATTTTTCTGTCTTCCAGGTTATCTCCAAAAATAGTGCACTTCTAGTGCCAGATTTACTTACTCAGATGTATTAACTAACCACATTTGCACATTATTCACTCATCTACAAACTGGGTATTCAGTCTATAAATAAGAAGCCACTCTTTTTTCTGCTTTTGATGTCTCATTTTTTTTTTTTATTTTAGTCATTTTTTAACAAGAAATGTGTATTTTTAGGCAGAACACATTTCCTGCAAATTCTTGAGACAAAATATTGGCTTTTAATTATTTATTTTTTGGTCTTTATTGACAGTGATTATCAATAATAATGATCGAAACACAATGTAACAATAATTTCACTGAAACTATACGCAAGAATTTTTGGGCTTGTCATTTGTTTGTGTCTAATTTTTTAAACAAGATTTTAACACAACACAAAAATTTTTTTGTTTTTTTCTAAAATTAGTTAACTTCTTTCTTTAGGTGAGATTTATTGTTCGTTTTGTGATCTGAAACTGGAAACATTTACAAACCAAAAAAGATCAACACCAAACAAAAATTTAAAAAAAGAACAGCAGTCAGTCATATGGATGGTGTGCTTTCACACTGGAACACGCCAAAATTTCTAAATGCACACATTCAGTGAAAACTCGCCAAATGTCATTGGTTAAACAGACAAATGGCCACATGTGCTATCTGACATCATGGGTGATCAATGTCTGTGTTTTGTGGGAGCAAACCCTTCCTCTCAACTACTTGAGGATCGAGGAGGGGTTTGTACCCACAAAGCACAGACAATAGATAGTCTGTGATGGCAGATAGCACATATTGGCACACTGTGTGTGCATTTAGAAATTTTGGCGTATTATAAAGTACAAAAATTAAAAAGGGTTTTGTGGGCGGGGGATGGGCGGGGGATGGGCTTCTGTGGTTCAGTCTTTGACACGGCCCATCATGTCCATGATATTTTTGTAATTTTGGTTGATGACTAGCATCCTTTGTCGCATGTTCTCCATTTCCGTGCTACACTCTGAAATGACATTTCGCACATTCTGCTCCATGACTAGCATCCTTTCCTGCATAATGTCCATTTCCGTGCTGCACTCCATTAGTTGCTGTACAATGATAGAAGCACTTGCACGTGAAAAATGTGCTACTCCATCTTGATCCCCTAAAAAGAAACAAATTGGCATTCAAAATATGTAAATAATTTCCAGCCTATCTGCATATGTTTGGCCCTATTAATATAGGGGTGACACTGACCTGATGGCCTGATAATTTCCACATCCCCAATTTCTTCATCTTCTATCACTCCTCCTTCTTCCACCACCTCCCCATCATCTTCTATCACTCCTCCTTCTTCCACCACCTCCCCATCATCTTCGACTCCTCCTTCATCCATCAATCCACCTTCTTGCAATTCGCCAAATTGTTCTTCCGCCACTTGCCCTTCATCTGATATAAATTCTAAGTCCAAAATAACTTCTTCCTCCTCTCTTCCTTCCTCCTTTCTTCCTTCCTCTTCTCCTTCCACATCCTCTTCTCCTTCCACATCCTCTTCTCCTTCCACATCCTCTTCTCCTTCCACATCCTCTTCTCCTTCCACATCCTCTTCTCCTTCCACATCCTCTTCTCCTTCCACATCCTCTTCTCCTTCCACATCCTCCTCTCTTCCTTCCCCAGCCTCCTCCTGCTCAACATGTGGAGGTGTTTGATTTTCCGGGTGTCTGGCCCTCTCTGCCTCCTCCAATTGCTGGCGTCTTCTTTCCCCTATAAGAAATAATAAAAAACAAAAGGTATACTCATCAGCACACTGATATTGGATATCATAAATCGCACACATTGCATAGACGATACATTTATGATGATTTTTGGTTGTTTTTTCTTTCAGCAATCCTCCATTTTTGGCGTAGTTCTAGGCCAAGCTCTGATGCTGCCCCTTTTTTGCAAAGAAGTGACACAAATGGATGTCCCCCCAAAACATTAATTCTCGTCGACCCTCCAAATAAATATACTTTGATTTTTGAGACACAGGTGCTTTGCATTTCAAGATGTTAAAACATCAGCTTTATTTGCATTTTGGAGAATGAATCTTGTTTGCCTGTCACATTCACTCAATTTAATTTCTGTGATTTTGCTAGTCAACAATGTTGGAAAACCAAGTTTGGGGCCAGTCAGCCATGTCCAGGTGTGTTGTTCCTGGAGTAACGTCACATTTTTGCGAAACAATGTCATATTACGCGTGTTTACTATTTCACCAAATTTGTTTAAGGTTGTTATTTGACATAAACACAATACAGTATCTACACATGTTCAAAAGTAAAAGCAGGCCAAGGAGGCAGATGTGAAAAAATACATGTCAACACATTATTGCAGACATTCCCCCCCCCCTTAAATAATATGGACTTACTTTTACGCAGAATTTTGAGGATCTTCTTCATGTGATGTGGCTCCCTCAATTTTAAATCGGACCAACGCTTCCGTAGTTGCTCCTTTGACCTGGTGACACCAAACATTCTCCTCATTCTCCTTGCCACCTTGTCCATTATGTGTGACTTCCTACGGTTCGGTGTTTTGTAGGGCCCACATTCACCATCATAATCCTTCCTCCTCATGATGTAAACCAACTCCACCATTTCTTCGAACGCCATATTAGTGGCTTTATATCTTTTAGGCCTGGATCGGGACGGTCCAGCCTCTGTCCCTTCACTTGCGCCATGAGAGCTCCGTGCCCGCTCGTGTGACATCGCCATCTTTCCTTCCCACAGAGATTAGGGGCGTGGAAACGAGGAAATGTCCCGTCAGGGGCGGAGATGAGGGCGGGGATTATTGCATATGCGGAGTGTCGCGAATGCCAACAACGTATTGACGTAGGTTACGCGGAGAATATTCGCGCGATTCCAGAACCTACACAGTTAACGCCATATTTACTTTTTCAATTGATTAGGGGCATGGCAAAGGTGACGAGGGCGGCGTTTCATACATACGCGGAGTGTATAAAAGGCGCTTGACGTGATTACGTAGGTTACGTGTTAATTCAGCGAGCGGAAGAAACGAGGATTGTGAGAGAGGCAGGTAAGAAATTTAAACATGGGATCAGCAGCGGGCTCTAAAATGTAGAGCAATGGGATGGGGGTTTGGTCTGTTGGTTGCACAGTTTTATTAAGCTATTATGTCTCTTGGATACCAGAATGTGATTTTCGTACCCAAATGCTTTTGTAGACATCACAAAATAGAGAGATCAAAAATGCTGTGACTCATTAGTAATTATGTAGGGTGTATTCAGATCAGGCCAAGTATTGTTCTGTGTTGGTTGGACAGAGGTCATTAGGAAGTTTCTTTCATGTAATCAATGCTGAGGGGCAGGATATCTACACATGCAATAGTGCCTTGATGAATGCTGTCATTTGTAATAATTGTGTATGGTTGTAGATTTATATTATTTCCTGCAATGTAACCAAAGGGGCGGCATGTTAAAAAAAAATGTTAGCTAAAACCAACCAATGGGGCAGAGCTGGCCAGCATTTTCTAAACAAGAGACACTGTGTTTGTATTTCTATATAGGTACTACTTTTTTAACAACATATTCTATCAATGTAAATGCTGAGGCTTTTTTTAATTGTGTTTTTGGTTTCTTTTCATTTTTTCAATCTAGAATAAAAAAAAAAAAAAATTTATTTCACAATGGATCTCCTGCAGAGCCAAGACATTATCCAGCATTTGCTGGATAAATTTCGGGAAATGCCCATCCTGTGGGATTCAAAGCAGGACCATTACCACAATAAGGACGTACGAGCGGCAGCACTTGAACAGCTAGCAGCATACATGAGGACATGGGTGCCAGAATGCAGTGCCAACATGGTGAAGGATAAACTTGCCAACCTCAGGGGCACATATAGGAGAGCGTACAAAGCTCACCAAAAACAGCTAAGATCTGGAGCAGCAGCAAGACCACCAAAGGAACCCAAGCTGTGGTATTACAACCAGATGTCATTTTTGCGGGATCAACTGGAAGGCAGGCCATCAATGTCGAGTCTGAATCCCAACCTTTCCTCCACGCTACCTCCCAGCGGGACTTCCCAAGATCACCACAGCCCTGCAGAGTCAGATGAAGAGGGCCTGGCTGACAGAGAGGCAGATCTGCGCCTCTACGATGATGAGGTATAGTAGTTTCATAACTATTTATGTAATAATATTAATTATTGTTTGATTCTTGACTTGATATTGGTTAATAAAATACAAGCTGGGAAGTAAAAATCTAAAATCGTGGGCAAACAAATAGGTGTCAGGGATGACAACTGCAGGGGTCAGAGGGTGAGTCTGTTTTCAAGTTTAAATTCAAGGCAAAAAATAAGATTCAAGCATGAAAATGTGAGTGAGTATATTCCTAAATATATTACAACATGTCCCTTTTTTTTACACAGGAAGAAGAGACCAGCCAGGAGGTGGCAGATCCTCTCCTCACTGACAGCCAGGCCGAAGGGGTCAGTGGCAGCCAGGAGGAGGCCGGGCCCAGTGGCGTTCAGCAGCTCCCCAGGACAAGCACCACCAGCCAGGCTCCTCCCCTTTATATTAGGCCACCAGGCCGTAAGAAGAAATTGGGGGCAGTGGAGGAAGCCAGCCTCCAAATGATTAGGGAGGCGAGTGCCATCATGAGGGCCCCCCTCAACCCCACTGAGGCCTACAGTGCCTCCGTGGCACATGACCTGAATCAAGGCACGGAGGAGCAGAGGCAACTGGCAAAGGGCGTGATCAACCAGGCCCTTTGGTGGATGCAGAGGGAGCTGCTGACCCCAGACACTGGGCTATGTGACCCGGCCCGGCTTGCTGAACACCATTCTCCTGCTGCCACATCATCCCCACCTGCAAGGGCCCAGGGAAGACCCGCTGGAAGGCAGCCTGGAAGGAAGGTTGCAAGGAAGAGGAGACGTTGATGCCCTGCCTTCCATTTGATCCCCCACAAATGGCATCTTGTTTGGACTACCACAGCTTGGGTTCCTTTGGTTATGTGCTGCTGCTTCAGATTTTATTTAGTGTGCTTCCTGAGGTTGGCTAGTTTATCCTTCACCATGTTTCAAATGCAAGTTTGCATGTATGTTGCTAGCTGTTCAAGTGCTGCCATTCTGTTTTTGATCCTTTTTATAATTTGCTCAAATAAAAGCCTTTTTGTTGATTTGAAAAACGTGCCTATTGTTTGTAATACTGTGGGTATTATTTTAGGCATCAAACATTACAAACAAATAAAATGATTAATCTAAAATATTCACTAACTCATGTGGGGGGGGGGGGGGGGGGTCATTTGGTGTGCCAACATGGTAGACAATTTAAACAACCTTCAACAAAATCATGTTAAATATACAAACAAAAGCTAAATCAAAAATATTTCCTATTAAAATATTCTAAATGGTGACATAACTATAAACACCTAAAGAAAGTGGGAAAGATAACCATTAAACATTAAAAGCAAAAAATTTGAAATGTGGAGGACCACTAAAAATATGATACGTCGGGCCAATAAAAGTTTGCAAAAATCTTACTACATCACAGCTAACAAATGTCACTTTTCAGTATGGAACAACTCAGTTGAAATAACATGAGCTAAATAACTGATTAGTTATAGCAAGAGAAGAATGAATAAAACGACGGCATCAAGCATTGGTTATTGTGTGTTTTGCTTCAGTGTTCTATTGCTAGAATTAATCTTTCTATTGACGAATGTGCCATATCCCAAAGAAACGTGAGTTTTACCTGAACGAGCGCTCCCGTGGCCTCATTTAGTCTGAGCATGCGCGGGGTTTTTGTACGTTGGTTTTGTGTACTCACCACCAAACATGTACGTTCGGACAGGATTTGAGCGGACGGTTTTAAAACAAGTTTGGAAATAAATGTCTGCTGGAAAACGGCCCGGCGGGCAAATGTACGGTGAAATTCTGTACGCTCGTAACTACACACGACCAAACATGTATGCTGAAACTGGTCCGCGGGCCAGTTTCAGCAAACATGTTTGGTCGTGAGTATGGGGCCTTAGTGTCATTTCTGTCTGCTGCCCCTTTCCTCTGCTATAAGCACAAGTCACTTCTGACAAGTTTTCCTGAGACCAAGAGAAAAAAGGTGACAGGGGAGGGAACTCCAACACACAAAAATGTAACTTCCTGCGCTCAGGTGTGGTGCCTAAACACAAACGTACTCTCTTCTTGGCTACTCGTATAGGTGTATTGCACAGCTGTCTTGCTGCCCACTCAGAATTGCAGGTATTCTTAAGCAAACTACAAAACAACAAATGAGAGGGCGCACTGACCTAGTGCATTACCATAACTCTAATTTTATTAAAGCAATAAATAACAAGTAAATACTTAAAAACGCATGTCATGCACAAGCATATCTAGACAAACTGATGAGACTGCCTCTAAATCCACCACACTCTGCTGATGGCATGGGTAAGACCTCATAGCGTCTAAGAACGGTGGACACGTTTCGAGGGTCAAACCCTCTTATTCAGACCATTTTTAGGGCTCTGAAGAAGAGGGTTTGACCATTGAAACACGTCAGCCATTCTTGGACGCTATGAGGTCTTTCCATGCCATTAACTGAATACAAAGGGAATTGGAGGCAGTCTCATCAGTTTGTCTAGATATATTTTGTGCATGACGTGCGTTTGTGAGTATTTACTTGCAACTACTTACTTTGCACTAGGTCTCTTTTAATGCACCCTCTCATTTGTTGTTTTGTAGCTCCAGCACACATCCTGTGATTGACAACCTCAGCTCTGTTTCTGTGGGCTGCATAAAGGGGGGTGTATCTCTTCCCTCCATTTAGCTCTCACTGAGCTTTGCAGCGTGTAATTTGAGCTTGCCGCTGCAGAGTGTAACTTAAGCTACCCGCCCCCATGCTTTCTGGCAGCTTAGAAAAGCTTTAAAATTTGTGGACTTTGAAGGAATGTAGAGAAGAGAAGACTGCAAATAAACTGGTACAACATATGTAAGGATTTGTTTCATATCTGTGTATCACCTAAGACTAGTCACTGCACTGGGTATATGTAGGGGTTTACAACCACTTTAAAAGGCCTAGGCTGAGATAATATCTTCATTCTGCTGCAGGCAGGAAAAAGCATTTCCTCATTCTTCTCTCCCCCAATGACTGGAGTCCAACATCACAAGGGGTCAGAGGTTGCAGCAAGGGGTAGATCAGGCATATGTAAATACACAGAAGAACTTCTCAGGCATTAGAGTTTTTAAGAACGTGTCATCTCAAAGTTTGAACCAACTGTAGAGAAAAAGCAACGGCACTGTGATCATTATAGTATATCAAACTCCTGTAATCTAATCACCCCAACCTTCAGATATTCTGATTACTTCTAGCTAACAAATTCCTTTGCATTTGATATTAAAGATCCCTGAAACATATTCACACTCGTACAACTTCAAAGTTGCGCCGCCTTTGGAGTGCAACTTTGATGCAACTTTGGATGAGTGCAACTTAGATACGACTTTGGCTTTGACCAGTGATAATGAACAACTGTTGCACACAAGTTGCATTGTATAACATATGGTCTATGGCCTTCAAGTTGCATGAAAGTCAGACCAAAGTAGTTCATGAACCACTCTAAAGGTGCTGCAACTTTAACCACTTCAGCCCCGGAGGATTTGGCTGCCCAAAGACCGGGCCATTTTTTGCGATTCGGCACTGCGTCGCTTTAACTGACTATTGCGCGGTCGTGCGACGTGGCTCCCAAACAAAATTGACGCCCTTTTCTCCCGCAAATAGAGCTTTCTTTTGGTGGTATGTGATCACCTCTGCGGTTTTTATTTTTTGCGCTATAACCAAAAATAGAGCGTAAAAAAAAAGCAATATTTTTTACTTTTGCTATAATAAATATCCCCCAAAAATATATAAAAAAATGAATTTCTTACTCAATTTAGGCCAATATGTATTCTTCTATATATTTTTGGTAACAAAAATTGCAATAAGCGTTTAAAAGTTATAGCGTCTACAGAATAGGGGGCAGTTTTATGGCATTTTTATTATTCTTTCTTTTATTATTAATGGCGGCGATCTGCGATTTTTATCGTGACCTCGACATTATGGCGGACACATCGGACAATTTTGACGCTATTTTGGGATCAGTGCTATAAAAATGCACTGATTACTGTGTAAATGACACTGGCAGGGAAGGGGTTAACCAGTAGGGGTGAGGAAGGGGTTAAGTGTGTCCTAGGGAGTGATTCTAACTGCGAAACGACACTGATCACTGCTCCCGATGACAGGGAGCAGACGATCAGTGTCCTGTCACAAGGCAGAACAGGGAGATGCCTTGTTTACAATGGCACCCCCCTGTTCTGTTCTGCCACTCCGGGACATGATCGCTGGACATCGACAGACATCAAGTCCGTGGGTCCCACGGGCGCGGTCACGGAGCTCGCAGTGGGGGTGCGCGTGCCCGCCCGGTGTGTTTTTTTAAATCAACATACGTTGCTATGCGTACAGGAGCCATTCTGCCGACGTAAATGTGAGTTACACGGTCTGCAAGTGGTTAAGTCACACAAATATGAACTTTATTCTAACTTTATTATTTTTGTAAAACGTGGAATGATTTATTATGTGACTTTCATGTCCAAAGTTTCATGACAAGTTGCACAAATGTGAATGGAGCCTAGTTGCTTTGTTTTTGGTAAATGCGGGAGAGATAAACCACATGACAGTTTCTCATATCTCTGGGACTTTTTTGCACACTTGTAGCTATGATGAGGGAATTCCCGCTCTGCCTGCTGAGTTTTTATTATACACTATATAATATTGAGGCTGTAAATGTTTTGAATGGCATGGTCCTTACCGTAGAGGACAAAAGCAAACTGATGTAATGAAAGCTAATTCTAATATTAAATACAAATGCAAACATATTTGTAAACTTTTTTTTATTTCTTCATTTTTTTGTACTTATATAATTTACTCATGACTACAAGTCACCGCCTCTCACTTCCCTGTATGTCATGGCCTTTCTCTTCTATAGTCACCATTCATGCCCACAGCCATCCACACAGTTTTTGCTTGGATATTTTCCGTTACACATCTGCTCTTCTGTCTCATTCATAGATTCTTGAGGGAGCACTGATTACACGTGGCTGCTGTCTGGATTACATCACATTTTGTTTTGGCCTTTGTCAGACATTTACTACTGAACGCTTAAACAATATTGAGAGTGGCCCTGTCACAACTGCTATGTCGGATGTTATTCACATAGCTAGTTTATTCTACAATTAGTGTAGAGACGTGACATCTGGCATTGCTATACATCATCATTTGGGTTGCATTAGCATTCCAGAAAAGCATAAAAATGCATAGGCTACCATTGCTGACCTCTCCTTTTAAAAATGCTAGGTTATTATCTGTCATTCTGGTCCAAAGGCTGCAATACTTTAAAATTCGGACCTAACAGGTATGAATACTCATAAATCTGAAGAACCAACATAGAATGTGGAATAGGGCAGAAAGCTGTGAATGCCTACACCCAACCAGCTATTGATAAAGATGCTGAGTGAGCTATATGTCTGGATTCTCTTTCTGGGGCATAGAGACATAAGGTAAGTAAGGGAGTCCAAATCTCTTCACCTTCCGAAGGGTCAGGACCAAGACTGGTAAACTGTTCATTGACTGATAGTGCGTCTACCCTGGGAACACTTCCTTCTGATCTTGTAGCGGTTCAACAGAAAACACTGATCACTGCCATATTCTCCTGACTCAGAACTCCACTCCTGGCCTGGAATGTCCCCTCCCCTATTTTATAGTGTACAGCAATATCAATCACTGCATGCTGTGCTACTAGCATGCAAAACAGGCATCCTCTGTGCACATGGGGTTCTCTTCTTCTTTAACAGGGTGCTCCTTAGGCCCCGTACACACGACCAAACATGTCTGCTGAAACTGGTCCGCGGGCCAGTTTCAGCAGACATGTTCGGTCGTGTGTAGGCCCGAGCGTGCAGGATTCCAGCAAACATTTGCCCGCCGGGCCTTTTCCCAGCGGGCAAATATTCCTGGACTTGTTTTAAAACAGTTCGCTGGAATCCTGCCCGCTCGGACATGTTCGGTCGTCTGTACAGACCTACCGTACATGTCCGAGTGCCCGCCATCCCTCGCATGCGTCGAATGACTTTGACGCATGCGTGGAAGCATTTAACTGGCAGGCCCGCCCACGTCGCCGCGTCATCGTCGTGGCTACGCCGCGGACACGCCCTGCGTATTGTTTACGCGCGGATTTCTGTACGATGGTTAGTACAGCCATCGTACAGAAATCCCCGGCCAGACATGTACTTTGAAAACGGTCCGGCGGACCGCTTTCATCGTACATGTTTGGTCGTCTGTGCACGGCCTCAATGTTTTTGTGTAAGAATGCTCACACCAGTGTGCATTAGTTGGGGACTGTGGATGGAGAGATGCTTGACACTGGGAAATGCGCTCTCTTCTTCTTTGTGTCACACTTGGAGATTCATAAGAGGAGATTCACATTTGTGCGGTGTCCATTTATTAAAGTGATACTAAAGTCTAAGAGGTAGATTCACAAAGGGCGTCCTAACTTTGCGGCGTCGTAGCGTATCGTGTTTACACTACGCCGCCGTAAGTTAGCGAGGCAAGTACATGATTCACAAAGTACTTGCCTGCTAAGTTACGGCAGCGTAGCGTAAATCGGGCGGGCGTAATGGCGGCTAATTCAAATTTGGCTGAGGGGGGCATGTTTTATGTTAACGGGGCTTGACCTGACGTGATTGACGTATTTTACAAACAGCGCATGCGCCGTCCGCCTACATATCCCAGTGTGCATTGCGGCTAAGTAAGCCGCACGGTCCTATTGATTTAGACGTGGACGTAAATGACGTAAAACCCTATTCACGGACGAATTACGCAAACAACGTAAAATTTTCAAATTTCGACGCGGGAACGGCGGCCATACTTAACATTACTATTGCAGCTATTTGATGGAATAACTTTAGGCCTGCTAATGCTTTACGTAAACGGCGTATCTGTACTGCGTCAGCCGGGCGTACGTTCGTGAATAGGCGTATCTAGTGATTTACATATTCTACGCCGACTGCAATGGAAGCGCCACCTAGCGGCCAGCCTAAATATTGCACCCTAAGATAGGACGGCGCAAGCCATCGTATCTTAGATAGGTTTAAGTGTATCTCAGTTTGAGAATACACTTAAACTTAGGTCGGCGCAGATTCCGAGATAGGTCGGCGTATCTACTGATACGCCGGCCTTACTCTATGTGAATCTAGCCCAATCTTTCTTTTAGCTAAAATGAACAAACATGTTATACTTACCTGCCCTATGTAATGGTTTTGCACAGAGCAGCCCAGATCATTCTCTTCTCGGGACCTTTTCGGTGCTCCTGGCCCCTTTCCCCTTTTGGGGGCCCACCCCCCTTTCTCTCCTTATTGGCTCGGAGACACTCCTGCAAACATCGCTGGATCAAGATAGGGCTCTGGTAATTATTAGAAGGGCTGCTGCACACAAAAGTTTTTTTTTATCTTAATGCATGCATTAGGATAAAAAACCTGCTGACTTTACAATCACTTTAAGGATGAGCTGCCAGTATGTCACAGTAAATCAAAAAAGCACATGACCTTTTTTTACAAAGCATAGTGCTCCACAACATGGTATACGCCATGCGTTTGCATCGAATATTGCTGCATAGTGCATTGGGGTGGCATTTACTATGAATGGTACCACAATTCGTAGTGAATGCCACCCCAATGCACCACAGCATGGTATGAATGTTACAGTAACATACAGTAAGGGCCCATTAACGTCGGTGCACTGAGGTAATGTGTGTGCCCTGATGCACTATGATACCATTGTGAATGGAACCCCAATGCACTTTCCCAGTGCACTTATTTTGTAGCGCACCCCAGGTTCACTATTTTGTGATGAGCTGTCTTGCCAAATCAGGTGCATATGCAGTTTTTGTTCTGCTGAGGTGTGTTGGCAGCCTATTTATTTGAACTGGCTGCCTCCAGTAGATATTTAACGCGCCACAATGAACCACCTTGGTGAGAAAGGGGCTTTAAAATGCACCTAAAATTTTTACATCTACTGGCTACAATTAAGAGGAGCATTCTACTTCACACTGGCCACCAATATAAGGGGACATTCCTCATACCAATGACTACCAGTGTAAGGATAAATTCTTTATCACAACCACAAACATGGTGAAGAAAAGTATACCGCTCTATAAAACAATTAGTCCCCGTTGCTTCCGTCCCAACAAACCAAGAGGGTGCTGGCTGTGCTCAATTAGCATGGGATGAAAGAAAAAATCCTGGATTGCCGCACTCCTCAAAAAACGATGTCTTTATTCAAAACATGAAAAAACAACAAAAATTCATATGGAAAAAACAGCCAAAATTCATGCAGTCAAACAAGAAGTGGACTAGGAAAAAAGAGCTGACATGTTTCGCATCATGTGATGCTTTCTCGTAGCTCCACCACAAACATGGGGTATAAAGTTCGCTGCCAACTGGGATTGGAAAGTGGAGGTTCAAGACAACTGCTTTAGGGGGACAAGAAGTCTATTTAGGTTGTAAGCTCTAACGAGCAGGGCCCTCTGATTCCTCCTGTATTGAATTGTATTGTAACTGTACTGTTTGCCCTAACGTTGTAAAGAGCTGCACAAACTGTTGGCGATATATAAATCCTGTATAATAATAATAATAAATCCAGCTCTGGGTAACTATGCAGATCAGAAATTCTGACTTTCCACTGACTCTACTAACTGCATGCTTGTACGTAGTTAGTGAACTTTTTCAGATGGAGGCCAGATGTGGCATTTTTCTCCATACAGGTTACTTTTCCAAACTGTTGTTACACAGAGACCCTTTGTCCACCATTGAGGAGAAGGCTTTTATTGCAGGATGTAGAGGGAAATCCTGGATGACTGCTGAAAAAAAAGATGGTGTGGGCCTACAGAGAACATGAAGATGCCACAAGAAGTACTGTGGTGAAAGGTAAATATATATATGCAAGTGTTACACTAATGCCCCGTACACACGATCGTAATCTCCGAAGGAAAAAGTCAGATGGACTTTTTCCATCGGATTCTCCGATCGTGTGTAGCCCCATTTGAGTTTTTTCATCGGAAATTCCAATGAATTCCATCGGACTTTAGATATAGAAGATGTTCTATATTTTTCAGATGGAATTCCGATGTGATTTGGTCGGGCAAAAGCCTGATCGTGTGTACGCGGCATTACACATTATTCCCGCATAAACGTAACATGAAAAAAATAAATGTGAGGTTCCTTATAACTGCTTTATTAGCAAACTATAGTAAACAACATTGCAAGTATTCATAAACCTCTTTGCCAGATGAAAGATCAATGGACCTTTTGGCTTGAAAACTCTTAATGACTTCAAGTATACAGCATATAGCTTAAGATTTCATCTACATTACTTTTGTTAAAGTGTACTAGAAAGAGCAAATACATGTAATATGAATGAGTTATATTAAAGTATTTTTCAAAGCAACACTCCCATGCTCCTACACTTAACCTCAACCTACAGATTCTCAGTTTGGTTGCAAAAGAATTTTGATTGTGTAGGAAGCAGTTCAAGAAAAATTCTTAATAAATGATATTGTGAAATCATTTCCTGCCTACTAAAACTAATACAGAAAGGCTGATGTCACTGAATAAAAAATAAACTGATATAGTAACCACGCGTTTTGTTGCTTGGCTGCTCTGAAGTAAATGTATGAAAAGTGGATTTTGTTACAGTGCCTTGAAAAAGTATTCACACCCCCTTGGAATTCTCCACATTTTGTCATGTTACAACCAAAAAGGTAAATGTATTTTATTGGGATTTTATGTGATAGACCAACACAAAGTGGCACATGATTGTGAAATGGAAGGAAAATGATAAATGGTTTTAAATTTTTTTTTACAAATAAATATGTGAAAAGTGTGTGGTGCATTTGTATTCAGCCCCCCCGAGTCAATACTTTGTAGAAACACCTTTTGCTGCAATTACAGCTGCAAGTCTTTTTGGGGATGTCTCTACCAGCTTTGCACATCTAGAGAGTGACATGTATGCCCATTCTTCTAAAAACGATACGCTGCGCCGCCGTATCAGTGCGCGCCCTTACCTGAAACTGGGCCAATATTTTTTACTTTCTGCTATAAAACATATCTAATAATAATAATAATAATAATAATAAAAAAAAATGTCTTCATCCATTTAGGCCAATATGTATTCTGCTACATATTTATGGTAAAGAAAATCCCAATAAGCTCTTATTGGCTTGCGCAAAAGTTATCACGTCTACAAACTATGTAAGTACAAACAATTTAAGCATTCATATGTGACAGGACAGCAATCTGCCTTGTATACATTGGCAGACTACCATCCTGTTTCTCTGGGGAGCGATCGCGGGTGGCTGGGCGGACACTTTGTAGTCTGGTAACAATACCTGATATTAGTATGAAATATAAGGCAGCGATTCTGTTACATCTTAGTTTGATTAGTTTTTTTTATTGTTTGTTATTATTATTTGCTAATTTATCTGTTAATTTGTTAGCCACAGGGTTTCCCCTTTTTCTTTTATCCTCTCCCTCCCCCTTTTTAATCTTTATTTGGCTACCTCTTCCCTCCTAAGGACAGAGGAGAGAGGGTAGGAGGGAAAAAAAGGCGGTGTCTTAAAGATGAAGAAGACCCTGATGGGTTCTACTTCTTCTTTTTTCACCTGCTTTCCCCTGCAAAGTAAAAGCACAATGGGCTAGTATGCATTGCATACTAGCTCATTATGTGGCACGTACCTGCAAACAAAGCCTGCGTTGTCCCTGCTGGTGGCTGCATCCATCTTAACCCCTCTTCCTTCGGGGGCCGCGGACTCTGGCTCTGTGACTGGCAGGAGTTGCGTGACGTTACTCCCGCGCATGCGTGTGGGAGCCGTCAGTCAAGGCACTTGCTAGTGAAGAAACAGCATGGAGGGCCGTTTCTTCACAATAAATTTAATTACGCTCCCAAAGCACTATGGGTTAGCTAAATAGGCAGTACTTCAAAAGATGCCTAAATTACTATTGCCACATCTCTAGACGGACCCATCAAAAAGGGAAGATACATTTTTCTGCTGATATATTTAGCTAGAGGAATTGTAATCAACATGCTTTTTACAACCCTATGGTTTTATAAAACTGCAAGTGAAAAGGAGCGTAGATCTCCACCATCTGGCTGGATTTACTTGACTAAAAAAAAATTTTTTTTGTTTACCTAACAATAATATATAATATGTACAAAACCGATATACATTCTTTATACTAGCAACCAGCCAAAAAAAAATATTATCTTAAATATGATTTTGGCAGTGTATGCACTGCAGTATTCTGCTGCAATTCTTAGATTGTAGTACAATGTGGCAGTACTTGTAGCACTGATCTCCTCATTAGCATGAAACCACAAACATAGTGACCCAGTTGCACAGGATTTCTCAATGTAACAGGTCTCTTGCTGCAGAGTCACATCTCTTCTTATTGTAGCAGGTCACATGTTGACCTAAGAAGGTTAGACACTGAGTACTGGCTGCTGAGGCCTGAGGACTGCAAAAAAAGGTACCTGATTACTACACAGCTTTTTTTATTGTTTTACTAGTTTTTGTTTAATATTTTTTTTTTCCTTAAACAAATTATTTTATTGAGCAAAAAGAAAAAATACATACAACAGTCTGTCTTGACAAAGATTGTGCATATCAAACAGTATCTCTCAATAAAGACATGAAACAACATCCTCCATTATTGCCTGCATTAATTTAAAACGTAGTTGTTGGTACCGTGAACAGTTGGTCGTATCCATACAATGTACATGTTGCGTTGTGACATACATTCCCCTTTTCGGTGTAAATAGACCGTAGGAGATCAAAGAGGACCCGGAGGCCAGACCATGATCAGTCCTGATCAAGCACAGGTTGCAGTTTCCCTGAGCCACCTATCCCATATCTTATTGTACTTTGAGGGGCATCCTCTATGGGAGTAGACCAGCTTCTTATAGGGCAACACACTATTAACCTCCGCTACCCATTGCAAGAACTCTGGAGGATCAGGCCTCATCCAAACCCTGGCTATGATTTTCCATGCCGCAAAGAGCGTTTCATGTAGGAACACTTTAGTAAATTTGTTAATCTCCGAGTCCGGAAAAATACACAAAAGGCACGGCTTTGGCTGCAAAGTTATGGGAGAGCCCAATGTGTCGTGCAGAAACCGCACAACCTGTTCCCAGAATGCCTGGATTTTGGGGCATTGCCACAGCAAATGGTAAAAGGTGCCCACCACTTGACCGCACATTGAGTAGGTGGCAGGGTGGTTACTCTTGTACCTAGAAACTCTAAGCGGCGTAAGGTACGCCCTGTGTGTAATGAAGATTTGTGTCAGTCGGTCCGACAGTTTTGGGGAGACTAAATTACAGGCGTTAAGAGCATCGCTCCATTCATCATCCTCCAGTGTGCCCACCTCCCCCTCCCACCTGGATTTTACGGCATATGCCATAGTGGTTGCCTTCGGGAGTGTCAGCATGGTATGGAATTGAGAGATCAGTTTCTTGGGATCAGGGTACTTTATTGCCGCCATTAAGGGATTGTCAGTGAGAGAAAGATCATCTTGGGGGAACTGGGAGCGGAAAGCATGTCGGAGCTGGACATACCGAAAGTACATCCAATTCGGCAGATCGAATTCAGTTTGGAGACCATTAAAAGATTTCAGTTTCCTGTTAAAGGATCACTTAATTTTTTTGTTTTTTTTAGCTAAATAGCTTCCTTTACCTTACTGCAGTCCTGGTTTCATGTCCTCATTGTTCGTTTTTGCTTTGAAGTAGCTGTAATTCTGCTCTGATCTCCACACTTCCTGGTTGTCTGGCTCCTTATAACCACAGTACTGGGAGCTTTTCACGGTGGTCTAAGCTGTCATTACTGTGTGTCTAAAACTTAACAGAACCAATCAAAATCATTTTAAAAACAAAACACTGCCCTGGATTTGTTTTTGTTTTTTTCTGTGGGTCTCTTTACTTCACAGAAACATGAAACCAGTTTAAAAGCGAAAGTGAAACTAGAGGCACATTCTATGTTTGAATTTAATCTATTTTTAATCATTTTTAAAAGGAATCAGTTAACTTTTATGTCTCTATACCCTGTAAACAGTCATTTCAGCAAAAAAAATGTTTTCTTTTAGTGACCCTTTAAGGGTGATGTGGGACAAGTAGAACCTAGAGCTCCACATTCCACTATCTTGAATAAGGTCGAACTCATGCAGGGTCGCGTTATGCCATAGGGAGGTATAGCCGTGTGGTGTTGTAATATTCAACCTGTCTGAGGCCATACTCCACACCTTTTTGTATTGGTATAGTAGTGACTGGTGATCTGTCAGTGATCCTCCACCCCCTGCCACCACCACCAGCGGATCCAGTGTCGGCCGCATCCATTGTGGGCATAGAAAGTTGTGTTTAATATTTTTAAATCTTTTTTTTTCATTGAGATATTTAAATTTTAACAATGCATACAGACAAGAAGAGAGAAAAAAAATATACAAAAGAGACATAAAATGTATGCCTATTGCCTACAAATAAAACGGACAGACTCCTATACCAGTACCCACTGAAGAGAAATAGGACTGGGAATTAAAACAGGGCTGGAGCTATTCTCGATAAAGTCTATTTTTTCAGTCCAACAAAAACAACATTTTTGAAATAAGAATCAATTCTCCACTCAACAATGTTAGAAGAATGTTAGAAGTTTGATGCAGGATGAATAGTTGTGTTAGCCTTTTAGATTGTGATAGAGACACTCTCAGGAGAAATTGGAGGATCTCCTCCCAACAAACCTCTGATTTGACACCCATGTCTTGTTCCCATTTATATTAACACCATTGCAGTAAAACTTGGATTGATGCTTAAGTGGTAGATAGGTATACAGATAAGAGATCAGACATCTAGCAACACTTGCCTGAGCTACAGTGTCAACAACAGGGGTAACAGCAATGTGATATTTTTTTAAAGTGATCCTGAGCCTACAAGGCATGCCAAAGCTGTAATCATTGAAAGACTGGCATAATTACTATGACCAAGACCTGAACAGAGCTGTTGAAGGATTTTGGGGCTCCTTCCTTATATAGCATTGATAAAGTATTAATTGAAACCCGTAGGAATCATTAAACATGGGGGGGGGGGGGTTAGTACAGTCCTTAAGGTTAAAGAGAGTTAGTGTTTTGTAGAGAATAGGTGGTTATGAAGTAAAAGGCAAAGGATATATTACTCATCTACAAACCTGCAAGATGCCTAGAGCCAAGAGAATAGATCCATAGGCGTAGGGCAGCGAGACCCAACCACCATTTATTTTGGGTAGTAAAGAGTTGTAAGACTATTTCTAGATTATAATTTTTTTGCTACATATAGGATCTCTAAACACTATTATTTTTTTCAATAGGAGCTCAAAACACTGTTGAGGGATCAGTGGGATCCACAGGGTTAAATGGTGTTTTGGAGTACATAAAGGAGTTGGGGTATCCATACCATGTTTAGTAGGTTGACTCTACCAACCAAAGACAGAGGTAGTTTGCGCCATACTAAGCATTTAGTTCTACATTTTTGAAGAAGTGGTGTAAGATTCAGAGAAAGATGTTCAGTGATCTACCTGGATTTCTATACCTTTAGGTACTTAAATTCAAAGACTACCTGGGCATGGCACAGTGAACTGGTTGTGGGAGGTGGTGTATTGGGAGAAGTATGAAACATTTAATTTCTTAAACAGCCAGAACCAAAAATGTGGCACACAAATCTGTATCTCAGTAACCATTAACTTCAATGATCTTTAGGCTGTTTTAAAAGGAGAAAGGGGGGGCAGTCCTCCCACTGATCAACAATGTTGTAAGGGGGTTCTTTTACTACTCATTACGGGACCACTACACTGACCAACCAATGTATGGGAGGACTTTTCCACTCAACACCAATGTAAGGGAGCACACTACATTTTTAAAGCGGAGTTCCACCCAAAAGTAGAACTTTCGCTCATTGGATTCCTGACATCAGCACGAGGCTCCCTCCTCCTCCCTCCCCCAGCCGCTGGGCTAGTAGGAGAGAGGAGCGGGCCTTAGGCATGTAGGGTTCTCGGCGTGATGCCGAAAGGCTACCCTTACCGCAATGGCGGTTCAGCACCTGACAGCGGAACACCGCTTTAAGTGTCTGTTTCTTTATTAGCCATTATTATTACACTTTTCATTTTATGATTATTACTATAAATAATTTAGTCTTATAGAGCAGGGGAGTTACAAATGATCTGCACTAGCTGTCAAATATGTTATCCACATTCTGTACTGATAATTCTTTTGTGCTATGAGCTACAGATGTGATTATTTAGCAGTGGTTCCCTGAGACACAAAAATTATTTGAAGGGCTACTCTGTTAAAAATTTATTGAGAAAGGATCCTCTGGGGTCTCTTTTTTTGTATGTTTTAATTGCATTTTCAATAAGAATACACTGTGATATTTGGGGGTTGTTTAGCTCATGTGTAGCACCCGCTAGCGAGAACAATTAACGCCAGAACTCCAATTTCAGGGCCTGTTGGCCCACTTTTATTAAGAAAAGTTCAAGAAAACAATAATCTCCCTTGCAAGCCTGGACTCCTCGGGAGGGTGGAGCCCAGAACCCTCGTCCTGACTCAACTATCAGGCCCACACACACCTGAACAATCGGTGTGCCGGTGAGTCTCAAAACCCGGATCCAGAACTGGTGATTTCATCCCACCTGGATCTCTAAAAAATACCTGTGTTCCAGGTCCCAAAGTGGACTTTAGTATATAATGAGGAAACTGAAACGCCAGATTCCTCTGTATGCTATAAGCTCCCTGGAGCCCCTCAACCCATCCAGTTGAGAATTCTGGGTACACTGGTGGGGTACCACACTACCACAACGTGTATGACCAAAAGTACACTATTGGCACCAAAACTGGGGTTTTAACCCCCCCTGGCGGTATTCCCGAGTCTGGCTCAGGGTAAGATTTCAGTACCAAAAACGGTATCCCCAAGCCAGACTCGGGATCGCCTCACAGTGTCCACAGGCATGGTTTACTTACCTTGTATCTGAATACCACAAAAAGGTGAACACATCCCTATTAACAATATTAGATACTACTCCCGTGTACATATAGATAGTCACTCCTCCAGTATGGAGGTCACCACCGTAGCCTGAACAACTGCATAAAAGAAAACCAAATCCCACAGAAAAAACGTACTTTGTCCCTGGATCCTGCGATGCCTCTCAGTTGTGTGAGCGAGTGGCATCCTCGCTCGATTCACACAGTGCCTGTGTGCCGCCGATCTCCAGTCCTTGCGACGTTACGACGCACAGGGACAGAGAACGGCACCAAATTCAAAAAAGTAAATAAACACAATACATACAGTATACTGTAATCTTACAGATTATAGTACTGTATGTAAAAAATACACATCCCCTTTGTCCCTAGTGGTCTGCCCAGTGTCCTACATGCACTTTTATATAATAAAAACTGTTCTTTCTGCCTGCAAACTGTAGATTGTCCATAGCAACCAAAAAGTGTCCCTTTATATCAAAAGTGGTTTTAGAGTAGCTAGAAAACAGCGATAATAAATTATAATCACTTGCAGAATTGAGCGATAGCGATTTGTGGGGAAATTCATCATAAAAAATAAAAGTAATGACAGTGACAATTCTGCAACTGAGCAAATTTCAGTGTTTTTGATTTGATTACATTATTGAATCATTTTTATTATAATTATATATTATTATTTGTTATAATTATTTATAGTTATTTATTATATTATAATTTATGATTTTGTTTTTCAAACTTTATCACACCCGAGATGTCTACTAGACTCTTGTTTGGTCAGATTTAAGTGAGTTATTCCTAGGAATTACAGGCCTACAGTATAAAACGCCAAATTTCCATGCAAAATAATGGTAACGCTTTCAGCGCCTAAATCTGAAAGAATCATACCAACAGGGAGGTTAAAAATGTAACTAAGTTGACCAGAGCCATGCTTTGAAGTTGATATATGTCTTTTGGGACAATTAAACACCTTACCCCTTTGTTTCAAGCTGCAATTTCAAATAATGCATCAGTACATTCTCAAAAAATGTATCTGCCACTATCAAAAAATGTTGATGGCTGGCTTATTCTGACATGAGAGCAGTGATCAGTTTACTTTCTTCAACACATGTATAATTGCAGGTTGGATTATCAATAGGGCTAGGTTTGCTTTAATTCAAGTTTTGCTAAATGTTGGCTAGGGTGGGGGCTAGAATTAAATGTAGAGTTAATGCTAGCTTTAGTGCAAAAAATAAGACTGGTGCTAAGGCTAGGTTTGGAATTAGGTGTTGGAGCTCCTTTGTTATATCACTGAATTTACCCACAGCCACAGGTGCCCAGAGATGGTAAAATGTTAATAACACTAGTACTCACTTTTTCAATTTTGGTTACTTTTTTGGATCTGGCAACATGGCCCTAACTGTACCTGTAGTAAGACAGTACTGATTTTGGTTTATCCCATATTGTAATGCAAAGACAGGTTATGGTGTTCATATTCTTGCTATGGGGTTGATTTACTAAATGTAAATAGGCTGTTTATTTTGAACGGGAAGTTGCACTTTGCAGGGAAATCTGTGCCAGAGCCTAGTGAAGGAGGTGAAGTTCTACTGACTTCCATCATTCAATCATCTGAAAGCAAACGTGTTTTTTTTTATTTTACTTGCACAAGATTGCTTATTATTTGCAAACTGAAACTTCATCACATTCACTAAGCTCTGGGGCAATGTGCAACTTTTCCTTGCAAAGTAAACAGTAATTCTGCCTTTGGTAAGTCAACCCTGTGTGTTTCCTTCGTGCTATTTTACTCTTACATAGGATTTAAAGTGGAACTTTACCTATAACAACTTGATAAAAAAGAATGTTCTTTAGCAAGGAACATATATTTCACATTATTAACCACTTAAGACCCGGACCATTATGCAGGTTAAGGACCTTGCCCCTTTTTGCGATTCGGCACTGCGTCGTTTTAACTGACAATTACGCGGTCGTGCGAAATTGGCATATTTCAAAATTGGCATATTTTTTTCCCCACAAATAGAGCTTTCTTTGGTGGTATTTGATCACCTCTGCGTGTTTTTTTTTTTTTGCGCTATAAACAAAAATAGAGCGACAATTTTGAAAAAAATTCAATATTTTTTACTTTTTGCTATAACAAATATTCCCCAAAAATATATAAAAACTTTTTTTTCCCTCAGTTTAGGTGGATACGTATTCTTCTACCTATTTTTGGTAATAAAAATGCACTGTTTACTGTGAAAATGACAATTGCAGTTTAGGAGTTAACCACTAGGGGGCACTGTAGGGGTTAAGTGTGATCTCATATGTGTTTCTAACTGTAGGGGGCAGGGCTGGACGTGTGACATCATTGGTCGTCCTTCCCTATATCAGGGAACAGACGATCGCTGCCACTGCCACAATGAAGAACGGGGAAGGTGTGTTTACACACACCTCTCCCAGTTCTTCAGCTCCGGTGACCGAGCTCTCACGGAGCTTCGGACCGGGTCGCAAGTGCGCCGCCGGTGGCGTTCTCGCGACCACACGGCTGGGCTTAAAGAGACACGTACAGGTACGTGATTGTGCCCAGTCGTACCATTCTGCCGACGTATATCGTCGGTAGGGGGTCCTTAAGTGGTTAATTATGCTACCAAAATTAGTGTGCAGAGTTGGATGATATAGTGTATTACTGAATTTTAAACAGTACAGGCACTTATTTTTTATGTTTTACATAGTTATATCTGCAAAAGTGCCCGGCCTAAAGTGATTTAGCAGTTAAGTTCTCATTGACCATGCTTGGCAAAAATTCATTATTTTCCTTGTGTGTCTCCACTTTTTAGCAATTATGATGGTTGAGCGATAGTTAAGATTAAGGTTATCACGAAAAGTGTAAAAACCTTTTTGTAGTAACTTATACCTTTATTCATAAATCATGTTACGTGATTATTACTGGAAGAGTTAAAACCAGAAAGTGCTGTTACATGCAGCATGATTTTTCCCAACATTAGCTCCTAGGGTCCAATATAAATAACCAGCAGAGAAGCAACAGACTGCTATTAGTGCTACAGTCTTGTTTAATATTTTAGGAGACTCAATACCCACTTCCTTCTTTTTTATTTTACTTAATTTACCCACAGGTGCCCAGAGATGATAAACTGTAAATATAATTCACCTTCGTATTTGTTAGGCCTCGTACACACGACCGAGTTTCTCGGCAAAAACCAGCAAGAAACTTGCTGGGAGATATTTTTTTGCCGAGGAAACCGGTCGTGTGTACATTTTCGTCGAGGAAACTGTCGAGAAACTCGAAAAAAGAGAGCAAGTTCTCTATTTCCTCAACGGGAGTCTCAAATTGGCTCGTCGAGTTCCTCAACGGGCTGGTTTTCGACGAGGATCTCGAGCGTGTGTATGCTAAGAAACCCGTGCATGCTCAGAATAAAGTATGAGACGGGAGTAAAAGTAGCATTTGTAATGGAGATAACACATTTTTCAAGCTGTA
This sequence comes from Rana temporaria, assembly GCF_905171775.1. Taxonomy (NCBI): domain Eukaryota; kingdom Metazoa; phylum Chordata; class Amphibia; order Anura; family Ranidae; genus Rana; species Rana temporaria. The sequence goes on along the minus strand of NC_053489.1, from coordinate 336,400,995 downwards.
ACAGACTGAAAAGTGCAAAACGTCTCTTACCAAACTTTTATTTAACACGCAAACACATGAAATTAGCAAAACCATCCCCAAGAGTTGTGCCAGTGGAATCGAACTTCCCCTGCCATTGTGTGTGTTGTAGGTCACCACGTTTGAGAACGAGGAGATTTTGTCTTGACTGTGTGTACGCCAAACAAGCTTGTCGAATTCCTCGACAAGCCTAACAAGGAACTCGACGAGGAAAATGAGGTGTTTCGCCTGTCGAGTTTCTCGGTCGTGTGTACGAGGCCTTATACTTGAAATGCCATTTCAATTTTGTTCCTTTCTATCCTGCAGTCAAATAATCTAATACTGTGCTCACCATGGGTTATTTATACCATCAACTTAGTATTTATACAGAATGTAAGAGGCAGACATGTTTGATGACAGCCTTGTCTGCCCTGTGTAAAATATAAAATAAAGTTTCATGGCACGAAGAGAGGTGGTAGGTGAATGTTGCCAACTATATTGGGAATGCCTGTGTCAAGTATATGCCTGTCTATGCATAGTAGCACTAATTAATATCTTTTATAAATGTAAATAATTGTTTTAGTCATAAGGATACCTGAAGGGTATGATGTTGATGTACTGTGCATTCAATATACCAGTGGCATTTCAAATAAAGGCTATAGATAATAGGCTTCCAAAATGTATTTATATCAATTTATTTAAACAGACCATCTCTTGAATTGAGAAATAGGCACTTCCAACTTCCTGTAGGTCATGTCAACTTTGTTCATAGCATCCAGGAAAGCTCTGAATCCCGAGACACTCTGTTATACAAATGTTAAACAAATACTGGCTTTATGGCATTTAAAATTGAATATGATTCTTCCATCAGCACCACACTAGTGGTTGGCTATGCCCCCTATTAGAGTGATAGGCGAATAGTTGTGCACCAAGAGAAGAGTAGAAGGGGTTGAATAAGCTGAAGTCAGTATTTGCATAATAGAGTGATCTGGTCATCAAAGCTCTAGGGACACTATAAAAAGACAAGACCTATAAGTACCTGGAGGTGCCTGCTATTCCATTGAAGAATTTATGTAAGTAAAATTTGGTTCAGATTTTCTTTTAACAGGCTTCAGTATTGAAACCTGAAAAAGTCAGAGGTGTATCATACATTATGATTTTGTAATGAATATATTCACAGCACCAACATCCCAACTTGATTGATATATAACTCATATCATTACAGTAAAGGGACTTTTTATAGTACTGCAATAGAAGAAACCCAAATGCAGCATTCAAAATGGTAGTATTTATTGTACATCCTGTTAAAATGTGTACAATAAAAAATACCAATGATTGTGTAGTATTACATAAATATTGAGGTAAGAATACCCAATATCCTCCAACAAGATCCTGCTCCTCAAGCATCTGTGCACATATATCATCAGTAAAAAAATTGTTCACATTAAAATCATCAATTAAATACATTTTAGTTGCTGTTAGAAAGAATATGTAATCCTCACTACATCAAGCTGGCTGATTGTCCTCCACGATGCAACCAGCCGAGTGCCAAAGCCCAGGAAGCTCATCCACACTCTATGCAATACATGCCGCTTGGAAGAAAGCGGCCACACTCTGATGATGTCACAAAAGTTCAACAGTTTTATTGACAGACAGCACACATCACATCTTTCCACCCTAGGTCCACCGGTCTAACGTGTTTCACTGATCCCGGCTTAATCATAGAGATCGTGATATTGTTAAAGGGGTGGCCCTAGGGAATGATGTAGTGTGTGCTGTCTGTAATTAAAACTGTCAAACGTTTGTGAAAACATGGAAGTGTGGCCAATTTCTTTGTAATGACTAATAGGAATCTTTGCCTTTTATACAGTATGTAGATTATTGAGGCAGGATTTGTGTGTTCTGGACCATTCCCCTGAGCCATTTCTTCAGGAAATAGATAGATGGAGCCAGTTCTTCAGGAAATAGATGGAGACGATATTAGATAATGTATGCATAACACTCCTTTACATATCAACTGAAACCTTGACTTTGTCCGACCAGCAGAGGCCAATCCAGCACCAATATACTCAGGAGCAACCCAGGAGCTCAATACAGTACTGTCTTTCTACTTGTAGGTTGACACTGTCCAGGATCAACCTCCACCAATCAAACACTGTGCATAGATGCTTGAGGGACAGGATGTTATTGGAGTCAATTAGATATTTGTACCTCAATATAATACATTTTACGATTTTTAACTAGTACCTTTCGGTTTTAACTATTGTAGTACCATAAATAAAATCCCTTTACAACTTGTTGAGTTTCTAAACATACTTATAAATATTAAATGGTTGTATGCAGTAATTTTCTATGAAGGTAAATTAAGGTATCAGCAGACAATTCATGGGTGGGGAATAAAGTGTATTGGCCATAATTAATTATGCACCAATGACCCATTTGTTATGTATCTGTAGAACACTACCAGGCTGGTACCATTCAGCTCTAGGCCACATCATCATATCCTGATCTATCTTCTAGTGGCATGAGATATCCGAGAGCTACTATTATCCATTCATTACGTTTCACAGCTTATTGAAATATATTACTGTATATAGTTTTGCTATTAATTAGCTTTTCAAGCTCTTTGGAAGCAGTGAATGGTAGGTCTATCCACCCAAAACTGGAACCTGGAATGGAGGTCCAGTAAATGTGTTCACAAAGTGCTGACATGAAAACCTGACCGCTGTAAGAAAAAATACCCTTTTGGTTAACTACCTAGAGCTATTAAAAAATTATTGGATGTATAGATAAATCAGAAATAGTTTTAAACATTTCGTGAGTGAAATTATTGTGACAAGATGATACCTGGACTATTATGCAGAATATATGAAATATAATATGATAAAGACAAACATGAAAAGAATATACAGGAATAACAGAATGTTGGATGGACAGAATTGTATTCATTCATTGAGATGATTTGAAATATTGGCAGAGATGCTTGGTTAGTTTAAGTGTATAAGTGCCAAGTCTGTGTAGGCAAAAAGTTTTGAAGCAATAACAGGTTGTATAATAAAGGCAAGAGAAGCAGAAAAGAGACACAAAGCAAAGAAAAGCAAGTTTATTTCCTATAGTAATGCTATACAGAGAAAATAGATAAGCCACAATTGCAGCACCAGGTGCTCTCGGCAGTGTCATTGTTTTATATTTTTTATAGAAGTGAATGTAACAAAAAATCCCAAAATATTTACTTAATAGTAATAGTAATCTTTACGTAATGACATCACATGTAATCATACATAAGTTAAATGCTTACATTCACAATTCTCACCCGTGACCATACATTCACTACACAGCAGTGATAACACACAACATTGTCTTTGGCCTCTAATTGAAAATGCATGTTGAATATTAATTTCATCTAGGTTTCCAGAATAGAAATAATAAAATAAGTAATCCATGTGTGCAGAAAACAAGGTCTATCCCTCCTGTATTTTTTTTGGAACTGTCGCCATTAATGGTCAATATGACTTAGTTTGTTATGCTTAAAGAGATATAGTAATCATTTTGGATACAAGTATGTGTGGACATGCATTTCCACTTACCAAATATTTGGTATACCATGTCACCCAACGCCATATGATTTTTTAATTGGGTGTCAACTAGATTTCTATTTTTTTTGTGCACTCTTACTGGGAATATTAGAGTGTAGTCTATTCAAAAGAGAATTACATTCAGCTCAGAAGTAAATAACTGGCATTTCTAAAACCTGCTCAATAGGTAAAATGTGTTAGGTTTGCTGTCTACTTACATTTCTATAAGTTTACCTTTATGTAACCAATGATGCAGGTGCTAAGGCATGCAGAGGTAAGAAACACCTTTCCACCCATGTTTCTTTAGGGTCTGTAAGACCCCCTTCTTATTACCATATGAAATATGCAGTATTTCCTCAAGTAATACAAATAATTTAGCTACACCTTTGGCCGAGTGAATATAAAAGTGTTTCCCAATGAGCCGTGTTGTTGGCTGCTTTTATTATGCCTGCCCCTCACATCCTATCATGTCACCTTGAGCTCTAAATACATTTTAATATGTCCCCATGTTCGGATACAGAGCTGTAACTGTATGCGATGGGGCCCCTTAATGAAGGCAATTAGGGATTACTTTATCTTCCAACTCAACGATAGTTAGTTTTTCTGGACTATACATTCATTTATACAAAATGTGTTTGCCAAATGCTTTTATTACTGGCAAAAAATATCACTGTCTAGCCATACAGCTCTGGTCCCCCTGTGCTTCTGGAACCCCATAGCTGTTGCATGGTTAGCTCTGGATTAGGTACACCCTAGTTTAGGTATTTAAGGCTTCCTGGTATGAAATACCTTTACAATTATACAAAAATGATTTATGATGACTGATGAACAGTTCTACATGTCACCAACTAATACGTTTAAGGATTGATTGCATAGATACTTGCATTCACTATTGATAAACCTGTGCTTCTTGGGTTTTTTATCATATAGGATGCAAAGGCACATGCAAAATAATAAAGAGTAAACAGCATAGTATAGCTAATAACTGTACATAATGAAAAGGAGAGAGCAGAGTGGGCCCAATGTTTTATTTAACGGTATTCTAAATAGAAGAGGCATGTATATTCTTATTGAATCTTGATGTTTTTTTGTTTTTTTTTCAGATCCGTGCATTAATCTAGCATGGAAATTTGCCGTTGTAAAGGAGCTCCCTAGAATAAAGACCAGTCAATGCTACTATCCTAATGCAGGTGAAAGGGTCTTGTATCTGCCCCTCCTATTGTTTCATGCAGGAACCATGTAGTTAATGAGGCCTGCTGGGTCCCCCTTAAATCTGTGCTCTCTGCTCAAGCTATATGTGGCACGGTGGTAATGTTACTGCTATAGGTTAAAAACTTTGCAAAGGCATTTGTTAAACACAAAGTGTATTTATATCCCTTGTGGTTATTGAAGAATATATTTAAATTAAATGTTTTTGTGCCTGGAGTTTAACTATCACTGATAAGCATCTAAAAAAAACGTGGTATGGTACCTGATCAATATTTAAAGCAAAGTGCAATAAAATTTTAAGGACACAATGCATACATGTTCCAAAGTGCCATAGTAATTATGTTTAGAGAGTGAAATACAAGGCACAATGTTAATCAGATGGGAGCTATTTACATGAAAATGGATTGTTAGTTCTCACTGTAATGTGACATTCTTCTTAAAGTGAACCTACGCGTTTATCATTTAGGACAAAGCAGGAAGTTCACTTTTATGGCATCCCAACAGCAGTACATTCTCAGCTTACCTCTTGCTGCTTCCTTCAACTATTAGAAGCTAAAAAAAAATCCAAGCAATGCCTTGGGTGTGGGGAACATCTGGTTCACTCCCTTTCCTTTCATGTGCCAGCACTGGTGTATGGCGATTGACATTGCAATGCCACATGGGGGCAGAAAGAGTCCTCCAATTTGTAACCTGCCTCTCCTTACTCCTATGTGCTGAAAGGAGTGGTGTGGGAGTGAAAGAAAGGTGAGAATGTGCAGCTGGTGGGGGTCAAGCCTAAATGAACCCCTCCTTGGCCAAAGCGTGTGTTCTCTTCAAATTGCATCTAGTACTAAACTTGCTGTTACTTTTCTACACATTTTTACAATCACCCTATATAGTGACATATCAATCACATTACCTTCTACACCATGCATCATCTCTAATTTTCTCCTATATTTTACATTCCCTAATCCCTTTGTGCTGAGGACCTTTCACTAATGCTGAGGATAATTGGAGCCGGATCTCCATGTACCCCAAAACAGATCCCATAAAATAAAGATGTCGACAAAGGAAGCTTTGATTTACTGAAAAACAATTTGGGAATATAAGAAGTTATACTCTAGGTGGAAGCTGTTAGCAATAGCAAGTGTCGCATGGGGCTTTCATCTTGCCATTTTGTTTTTTACTGAGAAGAAAGTGAAGCAAATTCAGTGACTTCACAGAACATTCTGAGTTCCACAGGGAATAGAAAATAACACATTAAACCAGCATGGCTTGTTTGTGTTTTCCTGTGATGAAATAAAAAAAACTTAATAGAGACAGTCCTAGAGGCAGGGAGGATTCACAGCCCTAGAACATGGGGGACATCACCATTGCTAATCACCTGTAGCTGATTACATATTACTAGGCCAATTTCATAACAATATGCAATAATCCTGGAAAAACCATGGTTAATCAGCTTTCAGCGACTTAAAAAGGGAAGAACCTAAATGTTAATTTCTGGTTGGCTGACACAGCTCCAGTACACAAGGGCAGCCACTAATTAGGTATATATACATTCATTTTGATATACAACTACTGCTTAGGGAAACTTTGTTTTAAAATTTTCTGTTTGCATGCAACAGTGGCAATACGGGCTTCAAAGAGAATGTTGTGTTTGTACAGAGTTTGGAAAAGGGGATACAAGGAGGGAGAGAAGGAAACAGGAAAACAGCATTTAAAAATATTTAAGAACAGTACATCATAAGAATAGCTGCTTATTTAGACACATTAAAAATGTAAATCAGAACCTACCAAAACACATTCCATAAATCATTCATACATATATGTCAATTATATGCCATTGAGATAGAAAGATATTTATGTTCTGGAAACCCTGCAATCTTCTAGATCCATCATGTTATAGAATAGAACAGGGTTACAGAATCTTAAAAGTATGTAAAAATATTGTGCACTGAGTAAACAAAAGTACACACAATGCAAACCAAGTGTAAACAGTTCATATCACAAAATATATAAAAAAAATCAAAAACTCACTGAGAGTGTATCAATTTTTTTTTCAAACTTTAAAAAGAAAAACTTATGTCACTGCCACTACAAAGTCATAGGTATTAAAAAATTCCTATAGGGTTGTACGTGTGTATGTTTGGTTTTGGTTTCTTTCTATGTTCCAAGTATTTCTCGAACAGAAGACCATAACTCTGTAATGTATTAAAATAACCAAATGTAGAATATTGAGCAAGCAATTTAGATGTAAAGTTGTAGATTTAGCAGTTATACTTATATCCCGGATGGAAAGCAATTGAGCTGCAAGTTTGAAAATGACTTGCTAAGCTATTGCTAGACTTGCTAGGCTTCACAAGTTTGTTGTACAGTTGCAGCAAGTCCGCATTGCATGACCCAAGATCAACTTTCTTTACAAACATTCTGCAAGTCTGCTGCAAGTTCTGGTTCAGTTATGTTGTGCAATAGTCATCCCACCACAGGGGTCACTGTAACTTGCAGAGCTCTTGCTGTAGACTCGCCACTGCAACTTTGCTCTTGCTAGAGACTTGCCACCCAAATTTGCTACAAATTGTAAGAGTGTCAACTAGAACTTGTGCTTGAAGTGCAAGTGTACAACTTGCCAGTGGAAATGTGCAGCAAGTTAACAGGCTTACAATTCAACACTGCCACAAATTTGTGGCAAGTTATCCTTGCTATCTGGGATTGTAGTTTCCCTCAATCCCATGCTAGTGTTATATCCACCAAGATATAACGGGTAAAGCCACAGAGCTGCTTGCCAAATTTTTCTGCCCATGCACTTTGCACTACCATTCATTACCATGGAGAGTTTCCGAAATACTCCAAACTAATGTTCAATGGAAGCGAATGGTGATGAGTGCATGTGCAGGCCTGGATCAGAAGATTTTGACAAGTGGCTTTGCGGCCTTATCTGATATTTTAGTGATTCAGGGACAGGTTACCATAAGGCTGGCTGGGAAAGCTGGGGGCTAGGTGGACTACAATATAAGTATAACTACATGGTGCAGTCAAACTTTGAATTATATTTCCTGAATGACATATATGATTATGTTGATCGATCATTTGCTTTCTAAAAGAATAGCTATCAAGTTAAGCCCCGTACACACGATCGGACCTTTGTCCAACAAAAATCACATCGGAATTCCGACGGAATTCCATCAGAGTAAAATAGAACATGTTCTCTATCTAAACTCCGACGGAATTCCTCAGAATTTCCGATGGAAATAATCCGATGGGGCATACACACGGTCGGAAATTTCCAATGGAAAAAGTCCGTCTGACTTTTTCTATCGGAAATTCTGATCATGTTTTTGGGGCATTAGACAGGCAAAAGCTTCAGAAGCTGCAATTGGACCAGGATTGTTTGGGAGGATGAGATCTGTGCTTTATCTTTAATGTGCAATAAAGGAATAATACCAATTGAACTATTAATTTTTTATTTTCAAATAAAGGCCACTAAATACGGTCCTCCTTTCTGTGCCGTTTATTGTATTAGACATTAATTTGTGTCTTTAGCTATAAACGTCAATGGTAATTTTTAATTTTTATGCTGGTGCTATATAATTCCTGTATTATAATAATAATTATTGTACGTATTTTATTATATCTTTTCATGTGACAACACTGAAGAAATTACACTTTGCTACAATGTAAAGTAGTGAGTGTACAGCTTGTATGACAGTGTAAATTTGCTGTCCCCTCAAAATAAGTCAACACACAGCCATTAATGTCTAAACTGCTGGCAACAAAACTGAGTACACCCCTAAGTGAAAATGTCCATTAGCCATTTCCCCTCCCAGGTGTCATGTGAATCGTTAGTGGTACAAGGTCTCAGGTGTGCATAATGGTCATTGGAAGTTCAACAAGGCACGTCATGGAAAAGAACTCTCTGAGGGTTCGAAAAAAAAGAATTGTTGTTCTACATAAAGATGGTCTACTCTAGGCTATAAGAAGATTGGCAAGACCCTGAAACTGAGCTGCAGCTTGGTGGTAAACACCATACAGAGGTTTAACAGGACAGGTTCCACTCAGAACAGGCCTCACCATGGTCAACCAAAGAAGTTGAGTACACTTTCTCAGCGTCATATTCAGAGGTTGTCTTTAGTAAATAGACATATGAGTGCTGCCAGCGTTGCTGCAGAGGTTAAAGGGGTGGGGGGTCAGCCTATCAGTGTTTAGACCAGTGTTTCTCAACTCCAGTCCTCGGGGCGCACCAACAGGTCATGTTTTCAGGATTTCCCTCAGATCAAACTGCTGTGGTAATTACTAAGGCAGTGAAACTGATAAAATCACCTGTGCACAATAATGGAAAGCCTGAAAACAAGACCTGTTGGTGCGCCCCGAGGACTGGAGTTGAGAAACACTGGTTTAGACCATACACCATACACTGCATCAAATTGGTCTGGATGTCTGTCATCCCAGAGGGGAGCCTCTTCTAAAGATAATGCACAAAAAAGCCAGCAAACAGTTTGCTGAAGAGAATCAGACTAAGGACATGGATTACTGGAACCATATCCTGTGGTCTGATGAGACTATATAAACTTATATGGTTTAGATGCTGTCAAGCATGTGTGGCGGCAACCAGGTGAGGAGTACAAAGACAAGTGTGTTCTGCCTACAGTCAAGCACGGTGGTGGGAGTGTCATGGTCTGCAGCTGCATGAGTGTTACTGGCACTGGGGAGCTACAGTTCATTGATGGAACCATGAATGCCAACATGTACTGTGATATACTGAAGCATAGCATGATCCCTCCCTTCTGAGACTGGGCTGCAGGGCAGTATTCCAACATGATAACGACCCCAAACACAACTCCAGGACGACCACTGCCTTGCTAAAGAAGCTGAGGGTAAAGGTGGACTCTGTGGCAACCTGTGAAGCCTCGTACACACGACCGAGAAACTCGACAAGCGAAACACATCGTTTTGCTCGTCGAGTTCCTTGTTAGGCTGTCAAGGATCTCGGCGAGCCAAATTTCTCCATTCCCGTAGAGGAAAAAGAAGACATGCTCTCTTTTTGGCTAGTCGAGTTTCTCGACGAAAATGTACACATGACCGGTTTCCTCTGAAAAAAATATCTCCCAGCAAGTTTCTTGCTGGTTTTTGCCGAGAAACTCGGTCGTGTGTACGAGACTTGAGGCTCTGGTGAACTCCATGCCCAAGAGGATTGAGGCAGTGCTGGAAAATAATGATGGTCACACAAAATATTGACACTTTGGTGTCAATATTTATACATTTTCACTTAGAGGTGTACTCACTTTTGTTCCCAGCAGTTTAGACATTAACCTGCTGAGAGGTATTCCCGAGTCTGTCTCGGGGTGGAATTTCAGAACCAAAAGTGGTAACCCCTAGCCAGACTCGGGATTGCTTTGCAGGATAGTCAGGGAGTTACTTACCTTGTCCCCTGGATCCTGCGATGTCTCCCCGCTGTGTAATCGAGCTGTCTCCTCGCTCGATTCACACAGTGCCGAGTGCCGCCGAGCTCCGTTCCCTGCGACGTTACGACGTACGGGGGCGGAGATCGGCGCCAAATTCAAAAAAGTTAAAACACAGTACACATACAGTATACTGTAATCTTACAAATTACAGTACTGTATGAAATAAATACACACCCCTTTGTCCCTCGTGGTCTGCCCAGTGTCCTGCATGCACTTTTATATAATAAAAACTGTTCTTTCTGCCTGGAAACTGGAGATTGTCCATAGGAACCAAAAAGTGTCCCTTTATGTCAAAAGTGCTTTTAGAACAGCTAGAAAACAGCAATAATAAATTACAATCACTTGCAGAATTGAGCGATAGCGATTTGTGGGGAAATGTATCATCAAACACTAAATCTAATGACAGCGACAATTCTGCAACTGAGCAAATTTCAGTGTTTTTGATTTGATTACATTATTGAATAATTGTTATTATTATTATATTATTATTTGTTATAATTATTTATAGTTATTTATTATATTATAATTTATGATTTTGTGTTTCAAACTTTATCATACCCGGGATGTCTACTAGACTCTTGTTTGGACAAAATTAAGTGAGTTATTCCTAGGAATTACAGGCCTACAATATAAAATGCCAAATTTCCATGCAAAATAATGGTACCGCTTTCAGCACCTAAAATCTGAAAGAATCATACCGCCAGGGAGGTTAAGGGCTGTGTGTTGAGTTATTTTGATGGGACAGCAAATTTACACTGTTATACAAGCTGTACACTCACTACTTTACATTGTAGCAACGTGTCATTTCTTCGGTGTTGTCACATGAAAAGATACAATAAAATATTTACAAAAATGTAAGGGGTGTACTCACTTTTGTGAGGTACTGTATATATATATATATATATATATACACACACACACACACACACATACAAAGTTGAATGCTGATTGCTTGCTATGAGCTTTAAGAAATGTACCTGTAAGTGCAGGTTTAACTAGCAGGGGAATAAAAGGAAATCTGTATATAAAATACCACCCTCAAAACAAGGAACATCAATTATGTTAAATTGTGATATGAATTTTACAATAATAACTCTAAATGTGTACACAACAAGTATTGTGGGCACACATGCTATGCATTGTTTTGCACTGCATCTTGGATGCCTTTCCCACTACTACCGTGTTTCCCCGAAAATAAGCCTGGGTCTTATATTAATTATGCCAACAAAAGACACAGTAGGGCTTATTTTCGGGGTAGGTCTTACCATGTAATGTGCTGTCTTCTCTCCCCCTCTCTCTCCCTGCCTGTCAGGAATCCCCAGTGTGAACTGAGTTAAAATGCCTGTACAATCCTATAATCCACTCTATTACAGTAGTATATAATGTACAATGTGTGCGTTTCTGTAATATAATTGTGCCAAATACCTCCGTTATAGCGCCGCTCTGCACTTCTGTTACCCGCCGGAGCTCTCTTCCCCGCAATTATATTACAGAAACACACACATTGTACATTATATACTACTGTAATATAGTGGCTTATAGGATTTTACTAGCATTTTTAACTAGGGCTTTTTTTACGGGGTAGGGCCCCCCCGGAAAATAATGCTAGGTCTTATTTTCAGGGTAGGTCTTATTTTTGGGGGAAACAGGGTATATTACTATGTTAGGGTGCCATCCAAAATGAAGGGCACAGCAACACACCATTGAATCTGCATTACCATGTGTTGCAGTACAATGCAAAATTTACTGATACCACCGTACGTATAACTGTGAATTGGCACCAAGGCATACACTAAGATTGCCCATTAAGCCACATCGCTGCAGTAGCTAATAATCCTGTATAATTACATTAGGGTTTGCTGATATTGCATCAATATGCTAATTCCAAAACAACATTACCTTAAAGAAAAAATGCATCTTGCAGTGGAGCTACCACCACACTGCATGGGTTATATGCCTGTCTAGGTCTAGGGGGCTGCAAAATGTTTTTTTGTATATGTTCCACCCTTTGTATTATGTGATTATTTAAGGAAAAACTACTGCTGCAATAATATAGGCAACATGTGGTCTGTTTCTCTGCAGAGCTACTTTTTGGCTATACAGACTACCAAGCAAGAAAAAAGAGAGATAGTTTCATGTTTCCTGAATTGTAGAGAGCCTTCTAACTACTTTCAACATCCCATGCGCCCTAGAGGTCTCTTGCTTGGCCACAAATATTAAGTGGATAGACGAGGGAAATAATAAAAAAAATCCTAATTCAATGTGCTGTCTTTATCTTGTTATCCTAGGAACTATCCCACTTATGCCCAATTGTAAATACAGACCTGCCCGTGTGCACCCCAAATAGAAATTTACATCACACCTAAGTCTGCTTTATTGAGGGACATTCATGGACAAAGCAAAACTGCAACAAAATTAGATGATTGCTTCTCACTAAGTCTGTGAGACTTTTTCTGCGTATAAAGAAAATTATACAGATTTACAAGGCTTGAAACACATAACTCTTCTCAAATTCACAGCGAATTTGCACTGCCCATGCCCCGCAAATACGTCAACCGGCTCCATAGAAAGCCGGTTTGGATCTCATTCGAATCAGATGCATTTCAAAACGTATCCAATTTGCATATATGTACATACATACATATATATACAGAGCCTAATGCCTCGTACACACGACCAAGAATCTCGTCGTAAAAGAAACGTTGTTTTCCTCAACGAGGTTCCTGTCAAGCTTGACGAGATTCTTGTCAAGCTTTCCTTGCATACACACTGTCGAGACAAAATCTTGTCGTTCTCAACAGAGAAATTCGATTCTACTGGCGCCACCCTTGGGGCTGCTTTTGCTAATCTCATGTTACCGCGTGTTAAGTAAAAGTTTGGTGAGAGACAATTCGCACTTTTCAGTATGTTACAGCGTGACGAATGTGCTATCTCCATTACGAACGCTACTTTTACCAAAGGTCCCCTTCCATCTCATACTTTATTCTAAGCATGCGCGGGTTTCTAAGCATACACACAAACGTGTTTCTCGTCGTAAACCAGCCCGACGGGAAACACGACGAAAAAATTGAGACTCCCGACGAGAAAAAAGAGAGCATGTTCTCGATGAAAAACATACACACGACCGCTTTTCTAGGCAAAAAAGCTCTGCCAGCATTTTTCTTGATGATTTTTGCCAAAGAAAACGGTCGTGTGTACGAGGCATTACACTAATGATGACACAGATTTTCATTCTAAATAGATGAACACTTCATAAGTGGTCTGGGGCATGTATTATTCTGTTGTAGTGCTACTTTAAGGTAAGGAATTTTAAAAAGCTCCATTCTTGTGTAAAGAATTTTACAAAAGCTGAATTCAGACTAGGGCCCGGTCAGACTATGCATTACACTGCATTAGCAACGGGCTGGCAGCAGATCTGCACACATTTTTTAATGCAGCGTACAATGTCATGTGTTAAGGTGCATTGGCCACTTCTGTGCAGTATGTCAGTGTGCCATTTAAAATAAATGCAACATTAAGGCCCCGTACTCACGACCAAACATGTCTGCTGAAACTGGTCCGCAGACCAGTTTCAGCAGACATGTTTGGCCGTGTGTTGGCCCGAGCGGACCATTTTGGGACGGATCGGACAGGTTTCCAGCGGACAACTGTTTCCCGGACTTGTTTTAAAACAGTCCGCTGGAAACCTGTCCGCCCGGACATGTACGGTCGTCTGTACAGACCTACCGTACATGTCCTGCCGCCCGCATCCCTCGCATGCGTCGAATGACTTCGACGCATGCGTGGAAGCATATTTAAGGCGGCCCGCCCACGTCGCCGCGTCATTGTCGCGGCGACACCGCGTCATCGACGCGGCGACACCGCGGACACGCCCCGCGTAATGTTTACGCGCGGGCTTCTGTTCGATGGTGTGTATAGCCATCGAACAGAAGTCCCCGGGCAGTCCCCGGCCAGACATGTCCGATGGAAACGGTCTGCAGACCGTTTTCATCGGACATGTCCTGCCGTGAGTACAAGGCCTAACACACTGCATAGTGCACATCTTGTCTTTTGTTGTGGTAGAACGTGTATTTATGACGTGACTACCCTTATTTTTGTTGGTGTCTGACCATGACACCAACTAAGACTTTAAGATCCTTGAAAATTTAGAAGAAGTCAGTTTGCTATTGAATGCACTAAATACAGTTTCCTAACTTTGCTAATACGTGTATTGTTTTATACACAAGAAATATTTAGTAAGGAAGAAAAAAAATGATAATGGTTAGGAATTTTTTTTTTATTTGGTTACAGGCATAGCTTTCTAAAAAATAATAAGTGCTGTTTAACATTGAGGCAAAGGGATATTATTGTGAAGCCCTTAATAGCAACAGAGCTAATTGACTTTCAGGGAAACATAATAAGGAAGTGAATCTGTCCAAAAAAAAATCCATTGGGTAGTATGGGCAGTTACTATTCTGAGTGGCCCAGTAGTTGCTGAAGTTGTTATTCCAAAGGGCACATTTTTTCACTTGGAACAAATAACACTGGGTTTTGCAGACAAGCAGGGGTGGTGTAGCTGTGCATGACTATTTCACATTTACTGAGGATTCCTAGCTGAATGCCAGTTGCTAATGTGACAGCATGGGACTGGAATGCTTAGCACTGAATGTCAAAGCCTTATTGTTTCTTGTATGATCATCACATGAAGAAATTCAATTAGTAAGGTCTTCTTCACATGATTCAGTTTTAATCTGCTATGTGTAGCAAACCTCAAAATACTTAGCACTCCAACCCCATGGACTGGAAGGGAAATAGTATATATTCAGTTCTGAGACTCTGCCATAAAGATTTTGCCGTAAACTGTATCCTGCCATACATTACATACTTAGGCCCAGATTCTCGTAGGAGATACAACGGCGTACCTACAGATACGCCGTCGTATCTCTGAGTCTGAGGCGTCGTTATCTTGGCGCCTGATTCAAAGAATCAGATACGCCAGAATTTGTATAAGATACGACCAGCGTAAGTCTCCTACGCCGTCGTATCTTAACCGCATATTTACGCTGATTTACGCCTGGAAATATGTAAATCAGCTAGATACGCCTATTCACGAACGTACGCCTGGGCGTCGCAGTACAGATACGCCGTTTACGTAAGGCTTTTTCCGGCGTAAAGTTAAACCTCCTCTATGAGGCGTAGATGAGGCGTAACAATGTTAAGTATGGACAACGGGCCAGCGTCGAATTTTCCGTCAATTACGTTGTTTGCGTAAGTCATTCGCGAATAGGGCTGTGCGTAATTTACGTTCACGGGTTAATTTGGAGCATGCGCACTGGGATACTTTCACGGATGGCGCATGCGCCGTTCGGAGAAAGCATCATTTACGCGGGGTCACAATATATTTACATAATACACGCCCACATCTTCCACATTTGAATTAGGCGGGCTTACGCCGGCCTATTTACGCTACGCCGCCGCAACTTTGCTTTGAGAATACTGCACTTGCCTGTCAAAGTTGCGGAGGCGTAACGTAAATAGGATACGTTACGCCCGCACAAAGATGCGCTCTCCTACGTGAATCCGGGCCATAGTCTATCAGTGCTGACCCTGGAAATGTCCTTGGTTATCAGCTTCCTTCACAAGTAATTATCAAAGTATATCTGGACCTAAAATTCAATATATCGCAGCTTATCAGTCCTTAGGGGTAGTGGATGCATTAGTATTCTTTTCTCTTTTTGTTGTGTTAATTTAACCGTGTGATATTGTCAATAACATACTAAGGGGGCTACAAGAAGATGAGAAAAAGAAAGGGTTGGGACTTTAAATGAGATGCGTGTCAATGCAAACAGTATGTATAAGTAAATAAATAAAGTTGTATAGCGTAATAACGCTATACAACTTTATTTATTTACTTATACATACTGTTTGCATTGACACGCATCTCATTTAAAGTCCCAACCCTTTCTTTCTTTAAATTTTCAGGGATGGAGGCATGTGTCATCCACATGCCTCATTCAAAGTCCCAAACCCAGTTCCATGTTTACAAGAAGTTGAGAGTCACACTCATAGTCAGCTCACCATTATACTTTATTCCAATATCGGGGTGAAACCAATCTAGGAAGTGTGGTTTCCTGGGTGGAGATTACATGTATACAGCCAGTTACTGCTATTGAAATAAAGTATTAGGCTTCATGTACACTTGAACTACTTTGACCACCGGCCGGTGTTTTTTGCAGCCGGCTGTCAAAACTTTCCTATCCTGAATGCGATTCAGGAGAGGGAGGTTAGGGGAGGTTAACTCCCCCTAAATGCTCCTAAAAGCCTATGTGTACATGAACACATAGGCTTTTATGGAGTTAAGCTTAGGAGCTTTGGCCAAAAAACGCCAAAAGCTCCTAAGCTTAAGTTTATGAGCTGCTAGTGTACATGGAGCCTTAAGATGAAATGACTATGATGTTCAACTCTAAGGCCCCGTACACACGTCCGAGAAACTCGACGGGCAAAACTCATCGTTTTGCTCGTAGAGTTCTGTGTGAAGCCGCCGAGGATCTCGGTGAGCCAACTTTCCTCATTGAACAACGAGGAAATAAAGAACATGTTCTCTATTTGGCTCGACGAGAAACTCGTCGGCTTCCTCAGCCGAAAGTGTACACACGGCCGGGTTTCTCGGCAGAATTCAGCTCCGATCGAGTTTCTGGCTGAATTCTGCTGAGAAACTCGGTCGTGTGTACGGGGCCTCAGTGTATGGAGCAGGGTTTCTCAAGCAGGGTTCCATGGAACCCTGTGGTTCCTTCAGAACTTACCAGGTGTTCCTTGAGCAATGAGCAATTTCTTCCTCTCAGATAAGTTCACACTAACACAGTCAATATTTTTAGCTATCTATAAGGGGGAATTCTTCCCAATGATCACAAGTGTAAGAAGCATTCTTCCCACTGACCATCACACTAATGTACAGTATTTGGAGGTGTGTATATATATATATATATATATATATATATATATATATATATATATATATTCATTTTTGGCAGGGGTTCCCTGAGATTGGAAAGTTATTTAAAGGGTACCTCTGTGTTAAAAAAGGTTCAGAAAGGCTGGTATGGAGGTTCCATCCTCACAACTGTCAGTGTAGTGTAATGCAGTCTTTCTCAGCCAGGGTTCCCACAGAGTTCCTACAGAGTTCCTAGGGGTTTCTTGAGTTGTGGCTGATTGACCTACCATCTGATGTGCCTACACAATTCCCAGTCCAACACAACTTGGCAGAACCAGCAGCATTACACCAAAGATCTTTTTAGCTATCTGTAAGGGTGGTGTTCTAATCACCACTGTAAGGGGAGTGTATTCACCTAAGGTAAATAATGGAATTACATCTCTGCAACATTGTTTCAATTTAATATATCAGTTCACTCTTCTGCAGTAGCTGGGTAATTACCCTGAAACACTAATTTAATATGATCATCAGATCCATCTAGCATCTATCTAGTGGTATTTTCCTAATTTACTAATTTAGTTTACGGTGTACATCATATTATTTCCTCTTCTGGTCAAATTTTCTTAGCTTATAGTGTTAGGTTATTCTCTCTTGGTTTAATATTTTTTTTTTATAGAATTCTCACAGCAATTTTTTTATAAATAGACCCTTTACTGTCCTAGTGGGAAAACTATATCTCACTGTAGCCTTCTGTTTCATCTCCAGTTGCCATGGGGCTGCACATGTGATCAGTTATGATAGCAGCCATTTGATGGTGTAACAGTTCACTTGAGATCACAAGCAAATGTGAAATGTATCATTTGTGTCTTGATTGTAACTGTAAAAAAGAGCTTTAATACAAGCCATTCATGACCTCTTTTATTGAAGGATCCCCAAAGATCACAACAAAGACTCTAGAGTCGGGTTTAGGTAGTTTCAAACAACTTACAAACACCTGTCTGTTTACACTAGAGGACTGGCAGACTGCCGCATTCTGTTCTCATATAAAAACACAATGCCTCTGTTGTGAACGTTGTAAATCAATTTCCCCACAGGGCTTATTGATACAGAGATAAATGAAGGCTTGTTTTAAAATGATTTTGCTTCTTGTTCAGAATATTTAAATACTGTAGTGTGCATGATTTAGGCACAGGTTCACGTTAAATAAGCTTGAAGCTGTACCACTATGGCAAACTTTTAAATATTTGCTCACGTCTGAAACTATCTACCACTTTGCCACTTTTACATAATTATTTGTAGAGGATGGTGAGATTAACCACCCAAAAGTATCATTTAGCATGTCATAGGCTATTAAACATCCTAAATACAACGCCTTTTTAACCACATACATTAAAAAAAAAAATTACAAAAAAATATCAAAAATATACCGAAGAAGAAAATATAATTATAAATTATCCTAAGCTGCATCTTATGTTATATAATAACATTTGAGTTTCTATTTTTTTTAATTGTGTAAGACATAGGATGAAACAGCAGCAAGAAAATTGATTTGGCATAACTGATGTTATATATGCAGACAGTAAGGATATTAAAAGCATGTTCAAACATTCATTAATATTTATACTGAGGATGAGATTTAAAAAGCTGTTTTCTGTGCAAATGAGACAGGTCTTAGATGTGTTTGATCAAATGGTGATAGGTAAAACAGAAAGGAGATAACAGGAAACTGCTTTTCCCAACTTTCAAGGTTGTGTTTAAATACATCTGGAAAACGAGGGCTAGAACATTTTAATGAGCATACCATGGTACTATAATGAAATTAATAATATGAGTTCCCTAATGCAGGTCATACCTTGCCATACCTGGTACACTGACATTAAATTTCATATTTATTCATCACTTAGATGGTTTTGTAAGTACGGTAGTATTCATAATTTTTCATATGTTCCTAATGGCACAGAGCTAGTCAAACATACTACAACTATTTATGTGCCTTGGGACCCTGTACAGTAAAAATATTAGAAAGATATGAGAAGGCTTTTGTGTAATTTTAAACAATCTCCAATTTGTTTACTTCTTCCTGCAAATGTACAAAACCATGCAGACACTGTACGACACAGCGCTGCCACAGTACCATTCATCATAAGGCTTAGTTTATAAGGCAAAGAGCAAAGTGCAGTGATCCATTGCAACCAGTTAGGTTTATCTTGCACTAACATGACTTTGGTTACCCTAAAAACTGACTTGTTTTCATTGCATACTACTGAAAAATTATACTGCTCTTTGTCCCATTAAAAGAATAAACCAAAGTATATCACCCTATTGTGTACTGCAGACAGACAGTAAATTAACACATTCAAAGTGCCCTGAAACAACTGTGCATGTGAACTAACTGCCCCAAGGCTTAGTGTTTGAAAAATGGAATTTAATACATGCATTACGATACTCATGAAATATCTGTGCATTTTAAAACACATTTAACTATGTTCAAAAATATATTAAAAATAACAATAAAACACTCACTTTTTTCACAGCCATTAAAGTTCCGTCAAACTTCATACATACGTACTGTTAGCCATATATTATACCCTGGCTACATAAAAATGTTAGATTGGCACTATGTAGATTGCCAGTCTATCAAAGCACAAGTAATTTTTCTATACAGTAGGTGAGATGTAAAGTGTTATATGACCTTAATTAAGTACTTTGCACTATTTTACAACCATAAGGCCCCGTACACACGACCAGTTTCCTCGGCAGAATTCAGCTTCCGACCGAGTTTCTGGCTGAATTCTGCCGAGAAACCCGGCCGTGTGTACACTTTCGGCCGAGGAAGCCGACGAGGAGCTCGGCGAGGAAATAGAGAACATGTTCTCTATTTCCTCATTGTTCTATGGGAGCTCTCGCCCCGCCGAGCTCCTCGGCGGCTTCAGTGCTGAACTGGCCGAGGAACTCGATGTGTTTGGCACGTCAAGTTCCTCGGCCGTGTGTACGAGGCCTAATACTCTTGCAAATATGCTTGCATGGAGCACATTTGTGGCGTTTCACAAAAATAAGCAAGATACTTCTCTGGCTATTACTCTATTGCTACTTATTGTTGAAATAATCACATTTAAGATTCTTAGAAAGATAATACTGTTTGTATCTACTGCTTAAGATCCAGTGTTTTCCTGTTGTCATGATTTATATAATGTATTAGCCTGTGCTGTACAACCAGCTAATTTTAACCACTCCCTTGCATGTATGTCCTAAATGGCTGCCCATTCATACATATAAATATATCATTATCTCAGAATATAAGGCAATCGAGTAAAATCCACATGTATAGTGTGGAAAAAATTGGTTTGATTTTTTTTTTTTTAAAGAAATGTACATCCTGAAAAAATATATTTTGCCATAAACTATTTCTTCACCTGCCAGTAACCTTTATAAATATGTTATTTTCAAGTATGGTATTAAAGGTGGTAAGATATTAAATGTAAATAGCTCTGTAGCCTCTAAACAGTGGCTGATCAGAAAATCAGTTTCCTTCTACAGTGCATGTAGCAAGCCTGAAAATGCAGTCGAAGCTTATAAGCAGGTCCAGCAAGCCCAGTTTTATAGGCAAATTGTTGTGGCATTTTTATTTCAGAGATACTGAAAATATTACAATAAAGGGCAATATTTAAGGCAAGCAGCTACTTCATACCCTTCTAAATATTTTTCAAAAATTTCAGGATAAGGTCACAAACACCTCAACTGAAATACTGTCCTTTATTTAATTTTTTTTAGAATTTCAGGAATTTACAAAGTGCAGTGGAGTAAGTCGCCCAACCCAACTTAGGTTTAATCTTTAGTAGTCCAATTTGCTGACTGGCCAGAGAACGTGTGCGGGGAAGAAAGTAAATGCCATACAACAATGCCATTGATAGATTGATGACATTATTGCAGATCAATCTACTGTATGATTAAACATGGCCAATCATGTGCCATAATTAATACAGCTGAATTTATTGTTTTAGAATTAGTCCATTGTTATCTCAATGTTAGATATGTATGTATATAATTCTATGACAAGGGAGCATTGTGTTGTGTTCGTCCTGACATCTGTTGCTTAGAGTCACAGATTTACAACTTTGTGATCCTAAACAATGAAGTAGACAGCACATGTGGTAAATATATTTAAAATAATAAATATATAAAAAAAAAACTAAACCAATTTCAAGGCAATGTAGATATCCACTTCTAGGTCACAGTATTGTACAGCTCATATCATTCTATGCGATACAAAGTTGGCAGTGTCTGTGCTGTTGGGCTTAAAGGAGAAGGGCATTCACATTACAACACAGCATTTACAGCGAGGTTTCTTTTCTGTACCTGTAATGGGTTCTGTGGCTAGACTCTCCTCTTTGCCATCAGGAGAGGAGGGTTCTGTGGTCTCAGTGAGAAGCTTCCCAGAGACCAGTTCTGCAGCATTTCCATCCATAGTGGACACATCAGTTACTGTCTTTTCCCGCAATGACTTCTCATCATCTTCATCAATGAGAATAAGCTCAGCTTTTATGGTGTCATCATAGCCCAACACTTTTTTAGTCTCATCCTCGTCATCTATATTCTGATAGCCCATGAAGATCATTGTCACTGGTTGCTCCAGCGTAGCTTCGTTCATGTCACTTCCACCATGTATATGTTGTTGTCCAGGCTTTAAAGGAAAACCTTTGCTTGGTTTATGCACCATTTCTAGTTTAGCTTCCTTAAAATGCAATTGCTCCTTCATTTGGCTAGAAATTCCTTCATTGGTAAGAGTTCTTTTGGGTAAAATGTCTTGCCCTGCTAATTGTGTGGATTTTTGTATAAGATCATCTACATCCCTTGTACTTAACTTATGGACACCATTTTCTACCACAGCACCTGCATGGTGGAGCTCATAAACTACTTTGTTACCATCATCATAGACTTTTACTCCTCTCTGGTGGAACCCCTCTGAGTCAATGGCAGTTGTAGAGAGAATCTTGGTCTCTCCTGTCTTTCTGTCTTTCTCCACATTAATTTCCATGGCGTACAATGCTTAAACAAAAACAAGAGAGGAGGTGCATGTTACAACACATAAAGCAAGTGAATGGTTAATTGGCAAACATACAGTGTCATGTGTACTAATATCTTACATAAAAAGCACAACGTGTTAACAGTTTGATTGACGGAAAAATTGTTAAACTATATACTATATGTGAGCAAACATCAGACAGACGTAAGTTGAGACGAATCAGCTGTGAATTGTTACGGTAAGAAGTCCAGATGAAAAGCAGTGTGATATTGCCACATAAGACATATAACATTGTGTAGATCAGTGTAACATGCATTAATGTGAACATAGACACTGAAATCCTACCTGTCACTTATCCAAGTATTCTCTAAATCCAGAGGTGTATACCGTATTATTATACTTTATATATTCAAAATAAATTCCTGAATACATTTTGTACCTAGTACTATAACATTTAACTGTCCATTATGATTTCAAAAGAAGTCTGCCAAATGGTTTTGTCTTTTAAGGATGGCGAGCCAGTAGAGCCAGTTAAAATCAGTTTTAGCCATGTAATGTAAATGTCACCCTCCCCAGAAACACATTCTTTACATTCACCCTACCACCACCACAGACCTTTTCAGGTGCCAGGAGTAAAGAAATTACTTCTGGGCATTGAGGTACATGTTGTTCACTACCCTTCCTGACGTGTGACTGTGCTGTTGTTGGTGTTTGGCCCAGCAATGTAACTGGAGGCAGTGAGAGAATCATCAGTGTTGTGTAAGCGCCAGGGTTTCCTTTTCTCGCTTCTGGTTTTTGTTGTGGAAAGGCAATTGAGTACGTGTAGCTTGTAAAGGGGGCATTAAAGTGCACCTGTTGCTTTCACTATAGGCAAGCACACTGGCGAATTATTCAGCAATAAAAAGGTAAAAAGAAATAAATGGAATGATCACCATTTACTAAAAATGCATGGTATCTTCATTACTTGCAAGTTGTCCCTGTTAAATACATGACCTGTAGTATTGAAATTTGTCAAAAGCGAATACATTACATTTGTGACATGAAGCTATGTTTGGACACATATCCCTAATCCAAGTCAGTCAGTGAAATAAGGCAGTTTACGATGTGTATCTTCTGACTTATTAATGTCTTAGTTCTGTTTTGTCTAAGATTGACAGTGTAGACAGTGTAATAAAAGTTGCAGTATTGTTATAGGCCAAACTTCACATTTTTCACAATTACCATTAATTCATACTGAGAAGCTTAAGTACAGTACACTTACACAGTACACTTACACAATATTTCCTGCGGTGCTTGGGAGCATAGTCAAGACATAAATGTACTACAGTAAAGGCAGAGAATGATGATGAATGTATCTGACATCTTTTGTCTGGAGCAAAGGCAACTACCATGTAGAATTTATACAGATTAGGGAAAGTCAGACCGTGTGTTTCAGGACAACAACTGAAATATGCTTGGGAGGGTAGAGCAAATAAAAATAGAACAAATTGCATAAAAAAACTGAGTGGTGGTAGACATTAGTTTTATTCTGATGTGCATTAAGGCTAAATATAAGCTAATGTACTTTATAAAATGAAAGCACTTATTCTCTGAAATATTCAGCAGAATTTAGCAATATACTTATTTTCAAAACAGAGCTACACTTTGTTAATGCATGCATCAGGACCCCATTCAAAAAATAGTTGACTCCATTACTAAGGACCCTTCAGTGGAAAATAATGACTCCAAAAGTAGGCCTATTTAAGTGTTACCTCTAAGAGCAAGGTTATATGACATTTATGATAGGAACATTTTTACAAGCCCCACCTGAAAACTGCAGATTGTTCTTACCAAACACTCTCCTGTAGCTAAGTATGGGAAAGAATACAGAAAAAGTCATACTTTTACTCTTAGCCCTTTCCACTGCATTTGACACAGTCCACAACCCAATCCAACTCGATAAACTTGGCCTCCGTGTCTCTTCTTTGATCCTCCTCCTACCTATCTCATTTTGCCTTCAGTGTCGACTACAATTATATCTCCTCCGCTCCTCTTCCTCTTTCTGTCAGGGGAACCTCAAGGCTCTGTCCTTGAGCCCCATCTATTGTCCATTTACACCTCTTCCTTGGGCCAATTGATAACCTCCCATTGCTTCCAATACCACATCTATGCCAATGACACCCAGATCTATTTCTCTACTCCCAGTTCACCCCCTCGATCCCCTCATGTTTCACAAATTTACTTTGTGATGTATCATTATGGATGTCCAAACACTTGCTCAAACTCAGCCTGTCTAAAACTGAGCTTGTAATAGTTCCTTCTCTATGATCCTGCATCCCCCACATCCAATCACTGGCTAAATCTTGTCGCCTTAACTCCCATAACATTTCCTGAATTTAACACTTTAAAACTAATCACCACAAAACAACGTATTCACTCTCTGGTCATCGCCCCCCTTGACTACTGTAACTCCACTCTCATTTGACCTGCCTTTACACAAGCTATCCCCCCTTCAGTCTATCATGAATGCTTCTCCTGGATTCATAAACCTTATTGACCGATCCGTGGCTGCTGACCCTCTCTGCCAATTTCCCCACTGGCTTACACTAGCCCAACATAAAAAAATTCTAAATACGAACAGCAACATACAAAGCCATCCACAGAAGTGCCCCCAGCTACATCGCCAAAGTCATCTCTACATATCGTCCAAATTGTCCACTCCTCCTAGGACCTCTTGCCACTAGCCCACTCCCATGCTCTCCCTTTTCTAGAACATCTCCCATCCTCAGGAGCTCTCTACCCCAGTGTGTCTGGTAATCCCCTACTCTGTTGCTCCAAGGAAGCCCACCCAACCTGAAAAAAATTGTACTTGGACCACCTCTATCAGATCATCTCCAACAGCTATTACCTTTTGCACCACCTCCCCATCCATTTAGATTTTAAGCATTATCAGCAAGGCCCTTCTAATCATTCTGTGTTGTTTGATTTAATCCTGGGGACTACTTGTATGGGAAATGTGATTTGTGATCAGAAGTAAAGTGTTTGTGAATAAATATGGCTTTTCAGGCCTGGAATCTTACGCTTGTTTAGTGATCTCTTGGCAGCCATGCTTGTTCACAAATTGTCAGGCTTGGACATTTGTTGCCAAATTTTCCCAGTTGCCAGTATTGGGCCTGCCTTTTGCAGCTATAACAGTTTCAGATTTTCTGGGAAGGCTGTGCACAAAGTTTAGGAGTGTGTCTATGGGAATATTTGACCATTATTCCAGAAGTGTATTTGTGAGGTCAGGCACTGATTTGGGCGAGAAGGTCTGGCTTTCAGTCTCCGCTCTAATTCATCCCAAAGGTGTTCTTTCAGGTTGAGGTCAGGACTCTGTGCAGGTCAGTCAAGTTCCTCCACCCGAAGCTCGCTCATTTATGTCTTTACGGACCTTGATTGTGCCCTGGTGCGCAGTCATGTTGGAACAGGAAGGGGCCATCCGCAAAACTGTTTCCACAAAGTTGGGAGCATGCAATTCTCCAAAATGTCTTGGTATACTGACTCCTTAAGAGTTCCCTTCACTGGAACTAAGGGGCCAGGCCCAACCCCTGAAAAACAACCCCACACCATAACCCCCCTCCTCCAAATGATTTGGACCAGTGCACAAAGCAACTGACTGATTTATTATAATGATTGCCTATTTGCTGCCTGCATATTGTAACTGTTGGCTGTTTGTTGTCTATGTATAGTATACAGTTGCCCATTTGGGGCCCATGTATTGTAAAGATTGTAAAGCCCTTTGTTATCCTAATATTTGAAGTCACAACTGTTTAGAAGATTATTCTACTATAATTGAGTCCTCTGTAGGCCTGTCACTCTCAAAGCATGACACACATATCCTTATGTTTCCCCATGGTGCACCATGTGTGTCTCCATGTCACAACTGCCCATTTGTTGCCCAAATATTGTCTTGTTGGTATATTTGTTACTTGAATTTAAAGAAAAGATCTTAAACCCCTTTTTACTCATCTAAGTTTGCTGTCATATGTCCCTTGCCAGTGCATTTTTCATGAATGGAGAGTGGTAATCCAGCGATGTAGTCTGTGCCTGTGCTGACTGGTCCCCTTGTCATCATGTCATCATCATACTGCTGCAGTCTTTAGGACCTGGGAGGCCCCCATGGCTGTGCAGCTATTGGTTCTTTTTAGGTTAGGATTTTTTAAGACATGGAAGTTAGTTACGGTGGTAAAGTTTGAAGGATTTGATTCCCAGTGATCATCTTTAAACTGAATATGTGGTAGTAAGCAGTGATATGTAGATACAAAGAAAAGCAGTTCACAATGCCTAGAATTATAGAGATTCTTATTTGTTTTATCATACATGATATACAGCATTTATGTGTCGGCAACAACTATGTATTTCCATGAAAAATATTTATAAAAGTGTGCAAAGTGTTACATTACTCCCCTTATTCTAAATATTACAACACAAATCCTCCTCTCGCAAAGTATCAAAGTCCATGGCACACATTTCTTTTGGCCAGAAAATCACAAGACACATACAACATGTCTATTAAGCATTAGCAGCAAATATTTCCACAAAAATGAGAACTGAAATTCGAACAATTTGAGTAACTAACTGTCCAATAAAATTATGATGCAATAGAAAAAAAAACAAGCCCTTATGAAGAGTTATTCTGAAGTAATACTTTGTTTTCATTAAAACATTTCCGCGTCTATATTTTAGAAACAATAATGCTTTTGCAATATATTCTGCAATTACTACTGTATATTTTTGGAAGTACTGTATACTGAAATAAACCATAAAGGCTTATAAATTTTTTTGCAAATTTAGAAAGATCCCCTGAATGTGACTAGATGTATAAAATGAACAAATGTTCGGTAGACCAACATTAAAATTACTGCTTTCATACATTGGGGTTGATTAACTAAATTTGGAGAGTACAAAATCTGGGGCAACTCTGCATAGAAACCAATCAGCTTCTTTTTTTTTTGTGTCAAAGCTTAATTGAAAAAGCTGAAGTTAGAAGCTGATTGGCTACCATGCACAACTGCACCAGATTTTACACTCTCCAGTTTTAGTAAATCAACCCCATTGCCTACTAACTGTTCTACCAGTTCTGCAAGCCTAGGCTCACATCTAACTTCCAAATATGTCTATGTAAACACAATAACTAAAATCTCATAAAAGTGTTAATATGTTAATGTAATTTCAAAATAGATTTTCAATGATCCTATATCTGCAGAATTTAATAGTATAATGCCAGTGATCCTGTCATGACGGTCCCTGTTTAAGTACTTCTTGTTATAGGGTGACAACTTTCTGTCCCTGTCTCCCAGCTGTGCTGCTGTGTTGCCCGCCTAGCATATGGGCTGCAAATGGAGACTACAGGTGACTGTTCTAACACACACTATGCAGACATGTCTACTGTTGTCCCCATCGGAAAATCCACCATGCAAAAAAACATGCAGGAAAGGCACTTCCTGGTATAGGGTAACAACATTCTGTCCCTGTCTCCCAGCTGTGCTCCTATGTTGTACAGTCTCCTAACATATAGGTTGTCAATAGAAACTACAAGTGACCGTTTGAACACACACTTTACAGACATGGTCTAATGTTGTCACCATCATAAAATCCACCATGCAAAATGCAATGCAGTCAAAGCTGCAGTGCATGCATGTAGAAAGGAAGTGGCTGCAAAAAAAAATGCATGAAGTCCGAAGCACTAAGAACAAAGAATTAAAGAAATGAAAACAAGTATTTTATCTAAAACAGAAACAACATTTATATCTAATACACCTGGCTTTAGCCATCTAAATGTCATTCAGTTGAGGTTTACATCTACTTTCAGAGAAAATCACTTTTTACATACCCTTAAGCCAGCCATAGATCGAATTTTGGCTGGTTCAATAGGTGAGATTTAAACCATGTATGGGCAGGCTGAATTTACCCAAGTTGATCGATAGATCAACTTGGGTACAACCAGCCTGTCGGATTTTACATGCAATTTCTGCTAGCGGTTGTATAGCCACTAGCAATAATCACTTTGTTCTTCCGGCGGGGTTGGCTCATCAGGAGGGATTTCTCCATCAACACTGACTTTTGTAGCAGGAAGTAAAATTGCTCCATCTATGGCTGATCTTAATCTGTACAGGCATAAAAGTAAATACAGCATAGCAGCAACTGAATAAAGTCTAAAAAATCACCTTATTGATGTACCAGTGTTTAGTTCACATAAAAAGGGGTTATTGAAATTGTTTCTCTTGTCTCTCCCAACACAGATTATGAAAAGGTAGGTCAGAAGTAGAACAGTGATGACAAGCAAAGTAGGTCACTTGTCTTTAGTACACTTGTCTTTAGTACATAAACCCATTTCCTATACATACAGTCACTTGCCTTTAGTACATAAACCCATTCCTATACATACAGTCACCTGTCTTTAGTACATAAACCCATTCCTATACATGCAGGCTGAAATGAAGCAGACCATTTATTTTTTTATCCTGTGGGTCTAAAAAAAAAAGCTATATACGTAAAGAAATGAACTGTTCTTTCTGTGTTCCTCTGGTCTTTGTTTGGATTTTATCCTGCAGTTTTTATGCAGAGAACCAACATTTGATTGGCTGGTATAATGAAAATCAGTTTGTGTGGTGGTAAACATTTAATAATCAAAAATGTGCACACAGATCATACCAGAGGCCACCTAGCCTTTTTCTTCCAACACACTATAGAATACAGACTGTTGCTATCACACACTAGATGCCACAATTACGTTGGGACTGCTGGCAGAATTAGCTATCTTGATCTCTTATAATTCTGCCAAGGGTGCTTACCATGCAAGATTGTCCATAATTTAGAAGGAATAAATGGACAGCCCAAAAGAAAGAACATGACATCTTTAAAGTAATCTCTATGCGAAGGGCGGAGACAAGATCCACGGTGAGATTTTGCCAGCACAGTAACCAAACAATATGCATAGAAAATTTCCATAGGAATTACTGTATTTATTGGCGTATAGCACTCACTTTTTTACCCTGAAAATAGAGGGTAAACTGTGCCTGCGTGTTATACACAGGGGGCTGTGAAAAGTTTTTTCCCCTGAAACTTCCCTCTTAAAGTTATGGTGCGTGTTATACGCCTGTGCGTGTTATACGTCTGTGCGTGTTATACGCCTGTGCGTGGTATACACCAATAAATACGGTACTTCTGTCCACTGAAAACTTGAAGGAAACCTTTCCAATGAGGTTGTCATTTGTTGGCTTTTGATTCTGCAAATGCTAGTTGCTTGGGTCACCCTCTTCTTTCAATACACTAAGGCCTCGTACACACGACCGAGTTTCTCGGCAAAAACCAGCAAGAAACTTGCTGGGAGATATTTTTTTGCCGAGGAAACCGGTCGTGTGTACATTTTCGTCGAAGAAACTGTCGAGAAACTTGACGAGCAAAAAAGAGAGTATGTTCTCTATTTCCTTGACGGGAATGGAGAAAATTGGCTTGTCGAGTTCCTCAACAGCCTAACAAGGAACTCGACGAAGAAAACGATGTGTTTCGGCCGTCGAGTTCCTCGGTCGTGTGTACGAGGCTTGATTCACTGACTTTGTGACTAATAAGGAAGTAAGCAACAAACTTTATTTCTTTCAGGAAAATCTCTTTAAAATATTAGATCGGGGTTGAATAACCCTTTAAACGCAGTAAAAAATGTATTTTCTACTTCATTTGACTTTGAAGACATACTGCATATAAAGCTAATATACTCTCACAATACTACTAGCATAATACTATTAGAATAGTTATTAAACAATGAGGTTTAAAACACAGCAGTCGGACATGTATCATTTGGGCTAACTGAGCATAGATGATTTAATTGCACATGTTATTGTTTAGAGAATAATTGACTTTTTTACATAACGTACACTACAGTCCTCACTGTGTATCAATATGATCTGTTACCTATTTAGTACAAGGTGGAATATACTTACCAGGTACCTTCGTGGTCCCGTCACAAATTAGTGGAGATTCTTGATGAGAGTAAATGTTGGTGAGGTCAGGGATCTGGGAGTAGATATAGTTCACTGCATCTGGTAGAGGAGAAAGCAAACAAGATTAAGTTAGAAGCATTGTGGAGCTCCGCAGCCAGAGCTGTGCTTAGGCAGCAGTAGAGTTTTAATTTATCAGAGGGCACAATGGGCATGAGAGCGTTCTGCTAAACAGCTGGATCAGAGGACAAAACGTGGACATTCATTGCCTTGTGACTGGACTTCAATAGACTAGCTGAGGTAGGAGGGAACAGGTCCAGATCCCTCAATCTTTGTAATTGGTTCATGTGGTTTTGTGGAAGTTCTGGATTTAATATGGCTGGTAAAATAATATTTAACTGTTTTATATTGAATGTAAATAAACTATAATTACCTACATTTTCCTCTGCTAAAGAAGAGTAAAATCTGTACAAAAGCACTGGTAAACCTAAATTACCACATAGCTCATACAGAAGCTAAATATCTAAGCTAAACGTATTACGATTTTCAAAGCTAAACGTATTACAACTACAGTATAGATTTTTATTTATTTTAAATTGCTCATTCAGTGGCAAATATTTTTTGCACATAGTTGTCCTTCCACTGTATGCTGTATAGTAATGCAGACAGCTCCATTTAGCCTTAAAGTGGAGTTCCACCCTAAAAATGAACTTTCTATTCACAGCTTGCCTTTAATGTAAAAAAAATATATATAAAAAAATGTTTTACTCACTTCTATCTTTCTGTTACAAGGCAGAGTTCGTGATCTGCCTAGTTCCTGGTCCTAGGTGGTTCAACTTCCTGTCCTAAGACCCTATTGCCTCCTGGGAAATTATGGCACTCATTTCCCAGGAGTCTATGGGCATTACTGTGCAAAAATAAAAAATCGCCCAGCATACACCTCCCTCTGAAAACCAGGAAGGAAAAAGGAACTGGGCTTCACATGCCCACACATATGATAGATACGGCCACGGAGAGGAAGAACGGGGTAATGCTGATGTAAACAAGCATTTCCCCAGTTTTCCTAGTGACAAAACACTGATCACAGCTTCCTGTAATCGGAAGCGGTGATCAGTGTCGTGTCACACACAGCCCATCACACCTGCAGTTAGAAGCTCTCCCTAGGACACACTTAACCCCTTCAGTGCCACATAGTGGTTAACCCCTTCACTGCCAGTGTCATTTTCTCATTTTTATAGCACTGCTCGCTGTAAATGACAATGGTCCCAAAAATGTGTCAAAAGTGTCCGATGTGTCTGCCATAAAGTCACTGTCAGGATAAAATTTGCAGATTGCCGCAATTACTAGTAAAAAAAAAAATTATAATGAAAATGCCATAAAAATACTATTTTGTAGATGCTATAACTTTTGCGCAAACCAATCAATAAACGCTTATTGCGATTTTTTTTTCCAAAAATATGTAGAAGAACACGTATCGGCCTAAACTGTGGAAAAATTTTGTTTTTTTTAAAGATTTTTGGGGGGATATTTATTATAGCAAAAAGTAAAAAATATTGATTTTTTTTTTCAAAATGTACGCTTTTTTTTTGTTTATAGCGCAAAAAATAAAAATTGCAGAGGTAATCAAATACCACCAAAAGAAATCTCTATCTGTGGGAAAAAAAGGACGTCAATTTTATTTGGGAGCCACGTCGCACGACTGCGCAATCGTCAGTTAAAGTGACGCAGTGCTATTTTGCAAAAAGTGCTCTGGTCTTTGGCCAGCGAAATGGTCCAGGGCTTTCTTTTTTTTATACTAATAATTGTCGCGATCAGTGACTTATAGAGGCACTGCGGATATTGTGGCAGACATTCGGACACTTTTGACACTTTTTGGGAACCAGTGACACTAATACAGTGATCAATGCTGAAAATATGCACTATCACTGTTCATTCCACAGCAAACCCCCTCCCACACTGAGTAGACAACAATCAAGTGTCTGATTTGGGTAGCATGCTGGGTGTGGAATCCCCAGTGGATATTGATTCTAAGCTAATCCTGTATCCTGTACATGTTTAAAGTTATATGGGGTTACTATTCTGCACTGGAACAGTTTGTAGATGAATATGTAGGCAGGTGTACAGAGTTTGTGTAATGCCAGAATAAAGGAATTGTTCATACATGACCCCATAAGTTATAGGGCCATTGCAGCACAACGACCCCATATTACTTACATATAGATGCAGATCTCTGTACTGTATACCCCCTATAGAGGGTTAAAGTAACAGTTTTTAGACACGGGTAAGGGCAGTGCTAGTACCATGGATCAAGGCATGACCCCTGGATCACTTGATCATTGTCCCTGGGGGAACTTGAACAACAACTATTAGTTTGCTGTGGCCCAAAGTGTGAAGCCTGCAAGACAGAGGAGGAGCTGTGTATCATTTCTCTAAGGGCTGGGGATTCCCCACCTCATGCCCAGTAATTCTATTCAGATGCTGGTCATACTACTAAATAGGTCAGGTGCCAATCAGGGAATCCCTGGCCCATGGGAAGGATTGATGTTCACCCTAAGCTCACCTGCCGCTGAAGCCTTGTACACACGCTCGGTTTACTCCGCAAGAACCAGCAAGAAAACTGCTGGCAGAGCTTTCTTGCCGAGTATACCGTGCATGTGTACTAGGCTTTCAGGTTTGTCGTCAAGAAAACTGCCTAAAATCTCGACGAGAAAAATTGAGAACCTGCTCTCTATTTTCTCGTTGTGATTCTCGGCAGTGTTTTCCTGCCGAGAAACCCAAGAGTGTGTATACTTACCTGTCGCCGTGGAAACCCGCACATGCTCGAAATGACTTTGATGCATACGCGGTAGCTTCCTAGGCATAAGTAGGGTGCAGCAAGATGGCGGCGACGGCATTGAATGTGACAAGCGCATGCTCGTCGTACGCGATGACGTCGCCGTGTTCTTGCCTTTCAAAAGAACCGCGGTTCTTTTGAATGGAGTGTCTGTACACTCGGGCGGCAAGAGATTCTTGCCAGGAATCTCATCAGGAAAAGCTATGTTTTTTTCCTGACGAGATTCTGACCCGCGTGTACAGGGCTTAAGTCTTGCAGGCTGCACATGTTGGGCCATGGGCGAAATAATATTATTTAATATTTATATTGACCCAGCAAATCCTAGCACTCTCCAAGTGGCAGTACCTGAGGTTCACCCAAATAGAGGATTGCTTAAATGAATAAGAGTTTGGGTAATTTTGGCCACATTTAAATACCAGGAAATATGTTGTACATGGCTACATAAATCTAAATAGCCAATGAAAACAAACCTAGTATCTTGTGTTTTTACAGGCATGTCTGTGTGTGTGTGTGTTACTAGTATTTCTTATACAAATACATTAGTTAGTAGTCTTTCCTGTCTTAGTCTAATTCACAAAGAAATGCATATTCATTGATTGCAAATTTGAAAGGTCCTAAAAGCATGCAAATACTTGAAAAGGTCTTTTAGGTGTGTAAATTAAATTCTTAATATTTGTTTTTCCTGTTTTCTGAGTCTTAACTATACAAATGAGCTACTATTCATTTACGAATGTAAAAACCTGCTACATATCAATAAAAGTCCACATATTTGTGTCATTATAACTGACCTGAGTTTGGAAGGTGTTTATTAAGACAATAAACAATCATAGACCCGTATACAGAGCATTGCTCTTCATTATTACTAATAGTATACAACAGAGAGCAGATTTGGTATTGTCTATGTCAATTCATTATAATTAACATTATTTAATAATATGCAGTTTGGTCATCCATTTGCAAAGCTGGTCATAGATGGATTGAAATTCAATAAGTTCAGCAGTTGAATTTCTATCCATGCATGGCCGTCCCTGTTCAGAAGAAGTTAATAGTTAGAATTGACTTCTGTCGAGCAGGAATGTTGGAAAGCTTTTCTTGATCAGCCATTGATCCATGCATGTCTGACAGTGGAGATTCCCACCGTCAGAATGCAATATCTCAGCAGTAAGCAGTTAGCAGTTTTTTTTATGCCAAAGCCATAAAGCTGAACAATACACCTACTTATACTTATAATTACAACAACTATACAAAAAAATCCGAAAACGCAATAGAATAGGAAATGTCTTACCTTTATCTTGATTCTTTAAGCTCTGTGAAAACAAGAAACTTCGTTCAGGTCTTTTATACTGATGAACAACTTATATTTAAAATTTTACTGTAAGGGCCAGTTCACACCAGATGCAGTTCCGTACAGTTTCATGTGCATTTTTTTATGCACAGTAATTCCAATGGCTCTAGTTCACACCATGCAGTCAGTTTCCGGTGCAGAAACTGACCGGAAACTGACTGCATGGTGTGAACTAGAGCCAACTAGAGCCATTGGAATAAATGGAAAATACTGTGCATGCATTTAGTGCAGAAAAAATGCACACAAAACTGTATGGAACTGCGTCTGGTGTGAACTGGCCCTTATAGATACACCCCCTCTCTCCCCCAATAGCCTAATATCTTTGTTTGGAACTTTTGTCCAATCCCAACAGCTCCACGCATATTTAGGTAAAGCCGCACTCATTTCTACTAAAGCCACTGCTTCAGAGGTCTGAAAAATATAACTATTTCAATAAAATAGGAAGTCATTAAAGCTGAAACCCAGCTCTACCTTCAGACCCCTTTAACATTGGGGCTTTTTTCAGGCACTTTTGGGCTAAAAATTGTGTATGTAAAGCACCTGAAAAACGCCCCCCCCCCCCCCCTACAGTCGCAGTGTGAAAGCCAGAGGGCTTTCACACTAAGGTGATGCACTGGCAGGACGTTAAAAAAACTCCTGCAAGCAGCATCTCTGTACACATCGCTCCTCCACCACCCCTGCCTATTGAAATGAATGGGCAGCGCAGCGGCGCCGGCAAAGCACTGCTTCAGCTGCGCTTTACTGCCGACGCCGCCCCCGTCCCAGTGTGAAAGCAACCTAAGGCCCTGTACACACGGGCAAGAATCTCTTCAGGTAAAAAACGTTGTTTTCCCTAATGAGATTCTTGGCAATAATCTCTTGCCGCCTGAATGTACACACTGACCTTTTGTAAAAGAATTGCGGTTCTCTTGAAAGGCAAGAACGCGGTGACGTCACCCACGTACGACGAGCATGCGCTCGTCACATTCGATGCTGTCGCCGCCATCTTGCTTCACCCTACCTATGCCGTGGAAGCTACTGCACATGCGTCAAAGTCATTTTGAACATGCGCAGGTTTCCACGGCGACAGGTAAGTATACACACTCTCGGGTTTCTCGTCGGGAAACAGGCCGACAAGAATCTCAACGAGAAAAAAGAGCGCAGGTTCCCTTTTTTTCTCGTCGAGATTCTGGCCAGATTTCCTGACGAGAAACCTGAAAGCCTCGTACACACGAACGGTTTTCTCTGCAAAAAGCAGTTTCCTTGCTGGTTTTTGCCGAGAAAACCAGTTGTGTGTACGAGGTCTAAGTCTTGTGCATTTGTACAGGCTCCTCTCTTGTACCAAAATTGCTCACTGTGGGGTTGATTTGCTAAAACTGGAGCACTCAGAATCTGATGCAGCTTTGCATGGTAGCCCATCAGCTGAAAACTTCTTCTTGTTCAATTAAACTGTAACAAAAAAAAAACCTGGAAGCTGATTATTTTCTATGCAGAGATGCGCTGGATTTTGCACGCTCCAGTTTCAGGCCTGGTTCACACCTATGCATTTTTAGTGCGTTTTCAGTTTTGCAGAAACACACTACAGTCCATTTAACATGGTTTACTATGGGTCATGCTCACATCTGTGCATTTTATGGAAAGAGCCTGGGACTGTTTTCTGATTTTTGGTTCCATAGACTTCAATAGATCAAAAACGTGTATTGAAAAATGCAAAATGCACCTGAAATAGGCAAACTGCAACCTGCATAGGTGTGAACCAGGCCTTGGTAAATACCCCCCACTGATTTTAACAGCTATGCGTTTCTTAAAGTGTGCATTAGAAGCTGCAGCACGTCAGATAGCACATAACTCGTTTCTTGTCTAGAGAACATTCAGCATCATCAAGTCCCTTCCTTCACAACTTTATTGTTGCTAGCTTACCATTTCAGCCATGAATAAGCACTAAGTCAGTGCGAAACGTCGGTTATCCTCCTGTTTCTGTTGCTGTGATCTGGTATGTTTTTGCTGTTCGTTTAAATAAAGACAACCTGTTTGGTTTGGAGTGCAGCCATCCATCCTTCATTTTACGCCAATGCTTGCCTAGTGCACTGCCAGCACCCTTGGAATGACCCTATAGCAGACCCACCTTGAGCGGTGATTTTCCTTCTTCTATAGCTTACCATTTCATTCATTAGATTTCAGTTCTGCAATCATTGAGCATTCAGATTCTCATTTGGGCATTACCTGTAGCAGGCTGAATGCAAATGCCTGTCTAGGAATGGGCACACCTCTGAACTGACACCAGCCAATTAAGTAATTGAAATGTTTCTATAACTCCTCCAAAGAGCTAGCCTATTGCTTGCATCAGGGTTGAGGGTTCTTAAGAAGTGGAACAGTTTTAGCAAATCCCCCCTTACCATCCAAGACAAAAAGTTATTTTACCTTTTGTAAATCTAGAAAGGATACTTCAGTCTCTTTTAACTTTTCTCTTAGGATTTGTTCTTTGGCAGATATTAATGACTCCTCACTTTCTAGTTGTTCGATATCCTGCTCCAATCTGTAAACACAGTAGAAAGAAAATACGTTAACAAGATTAGACTATTCACCCATTTAATAGACAGTCAAATATATATTTGTGCTTCATTAACAGATATTTTAACACTCAATGGTTGCATTACCATCACATACTGTAAATAAACCAACAATGGCAGTACTTTACACAGGCAATACAAGAAACTAAGATAAGTCAATGGCAATAAATGCAATCATGTACACAATCAGAATGTGATGTATTCATTACAAATTGACTCTAGCAGTGGTTAAAGAGACACTGGTTTAAAATAAGAAAATGATATTCAAGTATGGTTTCTTAACTCACAAATGTGCCTTTTATTACTCCAAGCCTCCTCCAAATCTCTGAATTCCTTCTTTTTTTTCTGCTGTGATCGAATTCTTGTTAGAGGGTGTCTATGTAAATTTTCCATGATCATACTGTATAAAGGAACGTAGCAACCAGTGGCCGCCCATAACGCAGTGCGCAGGGGCACTGCCCCCCATCTATGTGCTTGGCCCCCTATTTTACATGAGGGGTGTCGGACGCATGGATTCCGTGTTTTTTTTTTCCAAGCATGTGATTAGAGCCAGAGGCTCTAATGGGCTACAAAAAAGGGTGGGCTCGGGGCGCAGAGCACTGCACTCCAAAACCACCCAGTTGTGTGACAATAGCGAATAAATAATTACTATTGTCACACTGATTCTCCTACAGGCCAATCAGGGAGTGGGTCGAAAGGAGAAGCGGTCCTATTGGCCTAAGAGGAGGAGAGGGAGGAGGAGAGAGGAGACGCACGGCCGCCATGATGCCGAGGAGTAGATGCAAGGGAAGCTGCCACCAGTCGCCCAGATGGAATCGCTGCCTGCACCATAGATGGGGTAAGTGTGGGCTGGTAACCAACCGACCGGGGGGTGGCTGTGGGTGCATTGTTTGACATTGTTTGCTATAGAATAGTGAACATGACTACCACTAACTTTCAGCACATGCTTTTTTTTTTCAAAATAAGGAAGTGAGGAGGAAAAGAAAAAGTTCAGAAGCTCATGGAGAAGTTTACAAGAGGCAGAAAAACACAGTAATAAAATAAGTCATGAAAAATAGTTTACATGGTCATTACAGGGTCAAGTAGAATTAAGGGCTTTTTTTCAATTTTTGAAAGATTAATGGAGGGTCATAACCCATGTCAGTTTTTTGTTTGTCATCTGTGTTCCACTGGGGAGATTTACCTGCATTTCCTGTCCCATAGCCACAACAGGAAGTAAAAGGAAATCCCTCCAAAGTGATGGAATCCCTGGTTGCCATCATAACTAGTGTCCCCATTGGAAGATTTGCCCTTTATTACTGTTCTAGTGTAAACCCACATTTTGGGATTTATTTTACATTCACTTGCTATGATAATGGTAAACAGGACAAATAGAGAAGGTCAATCTCCCCATTGGGGGAAGAGGTAGCAATAAAAACCCAACAGGTGTTTTAACACCTCACCGCTATGTCCAAAACGGGGAAAAATGGACTTTACGCTTTTTTTGGACGTTAGACTTTAACCACTTCCTACCCGCCATATAGCAATATGATGTGTGCAAAGGGGTTCTGACGTGATCAGGATAACTCGCAATCGATAAGACCAGGTAAAGAGTCTCTGACGGAGACTCTTTACCACGTGATCAGCTGTGTCCAATTACAGCTGATCACGGTGTAAACAGGAAAAGCCTTGTATCTGTTTTTCCTCTATTGCGTCTGACAGATCAGCTGCTCTCCTGATGGGGGGGGGGGTCTGCACTGATTGATTATCAGTGCAGCCCCCCCCCAGGATGCCCAACCTGGACCACCAGGGATGCCCACTATTTCTGACCACCAGGTATGCCACCCATGACCACCAGAGATGCCAATCAGTGGCCACAAATGATGCCAATTAGTGCCCATCTCTAATGCCTGCAGGTGCCTCCTCATCAGTGATGCCCATCAGTGCCATCTATCAGTGTCCATCAGTGCCACCTATCAGTGCCCAGCCATGTCCATCAGTGCCACCTATCAGTGCCGCCTATCAATACCCATCAGTGCTGCATATCAGTGCCACCTACCAGTGCTCATCAGTGTCACCTATCAGTGCTGTATATAAGTGCCCATCATCAGTGCCCATCAGTGTCACCTCATCAGTGCCACCTCATCAGTGCCCATCAGTGCCGCCTTATCAGTGCCTGTCAGTGCAGCCTCATCCGTGTCTCATGAGGGTTTTTTTCTATAAAGGAAGAGTTACTAACAATACAATAGAGTACACAAGGTACTGCAGATCAAGGAACGACAATAACTGTTCCAGGTGTTAAGTATGATGTAATTTTTGCTAGATCATTATAAGAGGTTTTTAAATAAGAACAAAGCGGTGTTTTTACAAATAGCAGAAGACTGTTGAACATAGCCTGGAAATAACTTCCTTCCTGATATGTGCAATAACAAATGAAGATATTTTGTTTTCTTCCTTAGATTGAAAATTATATTTTGACAAGGGTTTAGGAAACATAAAAAAATTCCTGATTGCGTTTTTTCAAGATGTTTTAATGGCAAAATACAAATATTGTTGGAAAGCAAAGCATGATCTTCTACAAGAGTCACACTTAAGCCTTAGGCCTCGTACACACGGCCGAGGAACTCGACGTGCCAAACACATCGAGTTCCTCGGCCAGTTCAGCCCTGAAGCCGCCGAGGAGCTCGGCGGGACGAGAGCTCCCATAGAACAACGAGGAAATAGAGAACATGTTCTCTATTTCCTCGCCGAGCTCCTCGTCGGCTTCCTCGGCCGAAAGTGTACACACGGCCGGGTTTCTCGGCAGAATTCAGCCAGAAACTCGGTCGGAAGCTGAATTCTGCCGAGGAAACTGGTCGTGTGTACGGGGCCTCATACACACGATCGGATTATCCAGCGGGAATTGTGTGATGACAGGCTTTTGTCGGATAAACCGACCGTTTGTATGCTCCATCGGACAATTGTTGTTGGATATTCCACCAAAAATGTAGGATAGCATGCTTTAAAATTGTCTGCCAACAGATGTGTGTTGTCGGATTATCCGATTGTGTGTATACAAGTCCATCAGACAAAACTCCAAAGTACAAATACGCATGCTCAGAAGCGATGCCCACCATTACACAACATTAGCAGAAGTTGCCCAAAGGATGGCGCTAAAGAGCTGAAATACCACGTAGTTTTGTGTTTGTTGGCCGACAATTATTTGCTGTTTGTATGCAATACAAGTTCCTGGCCAACGTTCTTCGGACAAAAGTCCTACACTTTGTCCGCAGAAAATCTGATCGTGTGTATGAGGCATTACACTGGCATAGAAAATGTTGAGTTTTGTGTTTTGCCTGTAGAAGCAGCTAAATGTAATCCTATGTGTCCATGCACATTAGGATGATTAGAGGCATATTTTGAGCTCAAGGTTAAGAGGCAGGAAAAAAACCTTCTGGTTTGCATTTCTGATTGGAGCTCATAGGTAGAAAAAACGTAAAACTCTACTAAACTCGTCTAGACTTTGTACAAAAAATGCTCTATATGAGCGTTTTTTACTCCCAAGAGAACAGACTTGTTTTTAGCCCAGCGCGCATGGAGCCTGAGGTCTCGTACACACGACCGAGTTTCTCGGCAAAAACCAGCAAGAACCTGAGATATTTCTTTGCCGAGGAAACCGGTTATGTGTACATTTTCATCAAGGAAACTGTCGAGAACCTCGATGAGCCAAAAAGAGAGCAAGTTCGCTATTTCCTCGACGGGAGTCTGATTTGGCTCGTCGAGATCCTCGACGGGCTGGTTTTCAACGAGAAACTCGGACGTCTGTATGCTAAGAAACCCGCGCTTGCTCAGATTAAAGTATGAGACGGGAGTAAAAGTTGCATTTGTAATGGAGATAACACATTTTCAAAGCTGTAACAGACTGAAAAGTGCAAATCGTCTCTTACCAAACTTTTATTTAACACGCAAACACATGAAATTAGCAAAAGCAGCCCCAAGGGTTGTGCCAGTGGAATCGAACTTCCCCTGCCGTTGTATGTGTTATATGTCACCGCGTTTTAGAATGAGGAGATTTTGGCTTGACAGTGTGTACGCAAAGCAAGCTTGTCGAGTTCCTCGACAAGCCTAACAAGGAACTCGACGAGGAAAACGATGTGTTTCGCCCGTCGAGTTTCTCGGTCGTGTGTACGAGGAACTCGTACGAGGAACTCGTACACAATATGACTTGTGTCGCAATTGTATACGCTATATTATTTTTTCTTTATTTGCACTTTTTTTATCCCCTTGAAAGTGGAGTTACCCTTTAAGTATTCTTAATATGTTTTCTAATATTACTTATCTGTATCTGTCATTACTTAATGTACTTATATTGTAAGTAATTGTGTGATTTCTCTTTGCACAAATCGAATACAATCCCAAAAACAAACTACCACGTCATCAGGTAACCAAACTTTTCCTTGGATTTGTGGCACTCTGTAAGACATCAAAAAGTGCTTGCATTTTATAGTCGACTACAGTATTATGTAATTATCTTAATTTGGCTGCAGGTTCACTTTAAAATACAGTGGTGCAGTGTGTTTTTCACTACCCAGCGCTTTGCACATCTGCAGCTTTTCTCACCCGTCACTCCTGGGTCTCACTGGTTTTGCCTGGGTACCATTAGTTCCCAGTGCTGTCAATTAAAGCCAGTGATGAGGGAGCGGGGGCAGGGCCGAGTCTAGCTGTCTGTATCAAAGGACGCAACAGCGGGGCTCAGGTGCGAGGGTGCGCGAGTGCCCCCATGGAAAGTGGTTTCCCATGGGGGCACTGGACAGAGGAGAGGGGCCAGAAGCACCGGCGGGGAACCCAAAAAGAGGAGGTCCACAGCTGCTCAGTGCAATTCCATTGCGGGTAAGTATAGAATTTAAATTTCTGCAGCACTGAGCATGTGCGAGATCTGCAAGGCTGAAATCCAGGAGGGAAATCGAAGAAAAAGGTAAGTGAACCAACAATGCACTAGCTTAAAGGAACCTATTTAGAAAATAAAAAACGAACCTTTACAACCCCTTTAATTGAACAAGCTGAATCATATTGGCTACCATGCAAAGTTGCACCAAATTTTGCACTCTTTCCAACAGTGTATATATTTTACATGAAGGTGCATTGGAAATTCTATACAACTACATCTTCTTTTAGTATAGTATAACATAGATTTTTTTTACAAATCTGAGGAGCAGATGAATCATATCATGCATTGTTCTGAAGATCAGGGTTACTGGTCAGTCTAGACTTTTACAATTTTGTTTTACCCCGTTTGTTTAGTTTTCCCTAAAGGATTTTCCCTTCAATGCTAGATAACATTTGTTTCCTTTTTAACCAATTTAGGGATTGGCATACTAGTCTCAGTTTTGTGGTGATAAGTGGGTGAAGGTTGTTTCCCACAGGAAGTAATTAGTGATGTAATTAAAGATGTCATCTTTCTAATCTACTTGGGAGTTACCATAGTTTTAAAGGGTGGACATTGAAACGGAAACTCAAAATACTAAATGGAAACAATTAGGCATCAATTGCTCATTTGGCCTCCCTTTAAAATTAATCAGCAAATTAGGAGTACAGAATATACACAGATGTCAAATGTTGTCACTCTGACTACAATTTAGTATAGGAAGCTCAAGGAGGTCAATCAGTAGTAATAATGACACACATTAACTACTTCTCCTCTACAAAAAATTAGGTATGATCAGTTGTTACCAAGCATGTAGTAAAGGAGAAAATATATAGAGAAAATATTAACAATTAATAAAATGACGCCAAGCACTTACATTGTACTTAGACAACTATGGTCATAACCATACCCAGATGATTGTGCAGTTAGTTATTATATGTTTATTAGAAGGTGCAAGTTGTATTGAATAAATAGTAGCACATTAGTGCCGGTTCACATAGGGGCAACCCGACTTACAGCGCGACTTGGAGCAACTTACAACGTACTTAAAGTTGCCTCCAGGACAGGCGACTTTGGCTGTGGCCAATCACAGAATAATCAGCTCTGTGGGAGGGAGGGGTTTGCCTGACTAAACTATTTTCTTTTCCTGTAAAGTTGCTTTAGTTAAGACAGAGATCCGAATTTGGAGGCAACTTTCATTGAAATCAATGGGTACAAGTTGCCTACAAGTTGCCTAGAAGTCACCTTGAAGTAGTACAGGAACCTTTTCAGTAGTGTACATTAAGACGGCTCTCATTCACTTCAATGGAATTTCTCATGTCGCAAGACTTGGGGCGAGTCGGATCCCAAGTCGCGGTAGTGTGAACCGGCACTAACTGACTTTACTCTATTTTGTCAACAATGGATGGTACAATATAGTCTAAACTAGTCTATACATACGGTATACAGACTGAGATGTTCCCAAGTAGGTTGTCTCAAAACAATCCAAGATGGTATAACTCATTACAGTTCAGAATATGATTACTAAATAGTTACAACCCTTTTGTTTTTCAAAATCTGGGCCAACTCTACCAAAAAAAGTGTTGTTTAGGATCTATGCTTGTTACTTGTACATTTCATCAGCAGCAGTTCACCTTCCTCAAGTGACTTTTTCTTTGAGGTAGCCCCAGCTGTGTATCAATTATGGCAACTACTGTTTGAAGTAAACCTACATTTTGCCCACCCATCTTTCCTTCACTCCCCGCTGTTCAGACACCAAAATCACCACCACAGATTTGGCTGCACATTTGCTGGGTCAAGTACGATTTACAAAAATTTACAAACATCTGCTCTTCAAAGGGAAAATGTACTTTCTGTGCCATTTGTACTTTAAAACCTGGTGGTTTGCACACATGCCAGGCTGAGGTGCTGTATATGTGTTTTCAAGCCTTGAAATTGGAAAATGTTGCCATACCACACTCTTTAGTGATGCAACCTTATTTGGCAGCTGATTTCAACCAATGATTTTGGCTGAACAAATTACATTTCTTGTTTTTTTTAATTGGGTTTGTTTTAAATGAAAAAGTAGAAAACATAATTTTTATTTCAATTTTTGGGGTATTTTTTTCATTTATATCG
The DNA here is from genome assembly GCF_905171775.1 of Rana temporaria. Classification (NCBI taxonomy): domain Eukaryota; kingdom Metazoa; phylum Chordata; class Amphibia; order Anura; family Ranidae; genus Rana; species Rana temporaria. The sequence continues at coordinate 336,357,161 of NC_053489.1, read as the reverse complement.
CAAAACAAAAAAAGTGGTGATTAAATATCACCAAAAGAAAGCTTTATTTGTGTGAAAAAAATGATAAAAATTGAATTTGTGTAGAATAGAGTGCTAGCCTCCCTGGCGGTATGATTCTGTCTGGAATTACGTACCAAAAGCGGTACAATTATTTTGCAAGGAAATTTGGCGTTTTATACTGTAGGCCTGTAATTTTTAGAAATAACTCACTTAAATCTGACCAAGCAAGAGTCTTGTAGGCATCCCGGGTATGATTTTCTTTTTAAAACAAAATTATAAATTATAATATAATAAATAATTATAAATAATTATAACAAATAATAATATAATTATAATAAAAATTATTCAATAATGTAATCAACTCAAAATCACTGAAATTTGCTCAGTTACAGAATTGTCGCTGTCATTATTTTTTTTTTTTTTTATGACGAATTTCCCCACAAATCGCTATCGCACATTTCTGCAAGTGATTATAATTTATTATCGCTGTTTTCTAGCTGGTCTAAAACCATTTTTGACATAAAGGGACACTTTTGGACAATCTACAGTTTTTAAGCAGAAATTACATTTTTTATTTTTATAAAAGTACATATAGGGCACTGGGCAGACCACTAGGGACAAGGGGGGTGTGTATTTTTTACATACAGTACTGTAATCTATAAGATTACAGTATACTGTATGTAAAGTGTTTGTTTACTTTTTTGAATTTGGCGCCGTTCTCCACTCCCGTGCGTCGTAAAGTCGCAGGGAACGGAGATCGGCGGCACACGGGGAGACTGTGAATCGAGCGAGGAGGTCCCGCTCGCTCACACAGCGGGGTGGCATCGCTGGATCCAGGGACAAGGTGAGTAATTTGCCTGTGGATCCAGCGAAAGGTAAGCCGCGCCGCTGCACGTCCACCCCGAGCGTGACTCGGGGATACCGATTTTAGCATTGAAAACCAACCCCGAGTCACGCTCGGGTTTACCGCCAGGGAGGCTAGACCTTTGACTCTACAATAAACCAACACATTTTTTTTTCATCTCTGGATGTGATGCTTTTTCTCTTTGTTGCATGTATTTCCCAGGTTGCAAACCTTGGCAGGCACCCAGTCTTGTTGCCACTGTAGTCAAGAGATCTTTAATTTGCAGACTCTACTTCCCTGTTCCTTAGAATAGAGTGTTGCATGGCTATACAATTGGCAGTTAAAGTATCACAGTGCTGAATAGCAAAATATCTGGTCATGAAAGGGGTAAAGCTTTCTGGAGGTCAAGTGGTTAAAGAAAATCCCCAATTTTGAGTTGTGCCCAGAACAGGAATAGACACCAGTTCTAGTGAACATGAGGAAAACCAGGGATACTCCCACTTTGGAATTTCTCCTCAGTTCCTGTGTTGGCTATGGGACAGGAAGTGAATGGAAACCCCTCTGATGGCACACAGATGACAAAAAAGAAACTGGCAGATGTTATAACTGTCTCTTATGTCTTGTACACACGATCGGAATTTCCGATGAAACATTTTTTCATCGGATATTCCAACCGTGTGTGGACCCCATTGGACTTTTTTCCTCCGGAGTTTAGAAGTAGGTGAAAAAAATCCTATCGGAAATTCCGATCGTCTGTGTGGAACTCTGATGGAGAAAAAAACACGCATGCTCAGAATCAAGCCGACGCATGCTCGAAAGCATTGAACTTCATTTTTCTCAGCTCGTCGTAGTGTTTTACGTCACCGCGTTTTGGACGGTCGGAATTTGGTCTGACAGTGTGTATGCAAGACAGCTTGAACAGGATTCCGATGGAAAATTCCATCGGATTTTATACCATCAGAAATTACGATTGTGTGTACAGGGCATAACTCTATCCAAAATAATAAAAAAGGTTTGCATTTAGTTCTATTTCAAGAATGGATTCAATAGATTTGAAGTAGGAAATGGGTCTATGAATGGAGATTTTGTGGGCAGGGTAGAAGATGCATGACAGTATGTATTTTTGATGATGTTACATCTACCCATCCAAGAAAAACTAGTTGAGAATAAAAATATTTGTAAGATCATTTGGCAACAGTAAGCTCAGGTAAATAATGTGGGAAGGCAATCAATTAAAGGCCAAATGTATGGGCTGCTAAAGCGGTAGGGTGTGCTGTTGTGTGTTGTTAAAGAGAGTTGAAAGTAGTCATGAAATAGGGAGACAGTTAAGTCTGAAGTTAAAGTGGTTATAAACCCCATTTATGAAATTTGACATAGGCACATCTGTAGTGTTTACTTATCTCTCTCTCTAAAGTTTTAGGTGCTTTTATATCTCTCTAAAGCTCTATGTGCCATGTCTTTCTGCTGCTCTGTTAGCAGAGTCACTTCTGACAAGTTCTCTGACACGTGCGATAAAAGCAGCTGAAAATTTGTGTCGGGGAGGGAGCTTAGAGGTAGATAAACAGAGAGCTTGCCTATTCAGACTGCAGCTCTGAAGGTTCCTTCATTCCTCTGCCTATGTGGAGGGGGGTTGTGTGTTTTTCCTACAATCAGCTCTCACATAGTGTAAGCCCAGACTCCACACTCACTGCTGAATGAGGAAACAAGATTTGTAACACGATCTGAACTTTCCAAAGAATGTAGAAAGGGAAATACAGCAGATATACTAGTAAAGGATGTAGGAGGATTTGTTTAATCTCTGTGTATCATTTGAATCTGTTCACTTCACTGGGTGTAGGAGAGGGTTTACAACCACTTTAAGGGTGAAGGCCTGGGAGCCCTACCACATTTAGTTTATTTAATTACGTGTGCAAGTTCTAATGGCTCAATTGGACCTTCCAGAAGATCAGACACATGTCTAGGAATGGCATTCCTGCCTCTAAAAGGTATGCCCTGATGTCATACACTAGAGTTTAGGAGTGTGTTTGATTAAAGGGGTTGTAAAGGTACATTTTTTCCCCCTAAATAGCTTCCTTTACCATAGTGCAGTACTCCTACACTTACCCCATCCTTCGATTTTGCTTTTAAATGTCCTTATTTCTTCTGAGAAATCCTCACTTCCTGTTCTTCTGTCTTTAACTACACACAGTAATGCAAGGCTTTCTCCCTGGTGTGGAGAAAGCCTCCTGAGGGGGGAGGGGGCGAGCAGGAGTGTCAGGACACCCACTAACACACAGCTCCTTTCTCTATCTGCAAAGTAGAGAGTGTCCTGACTTGCCTGCTCGCCCCCTCCCCCCTCAAGAGGCTTTCTCCACACCAGGGAGAAAGCCTCGCATTACTGTGTGTAGTTACAGACAGAAGAACAGAAAGTGAGGATTTCTCAGAAGAAATAAGGACATTTAAAAGCAAAATTGAAGGATGAGGTAAGTGAAGGAGGACTGCACTAAGGTAAAGGAAGCTATTTAGGGGGGGGGGTATACCTTTACAACCCCTTTAAGGGTCAAATTATTTAGAGTAGCCTAGTAGCAAAGTAGCAACAATTTACACTGGGAGCAGGGATCATTGTTCACTCTTAATGATGTGAGCAAAGCATTTTATATTCAAAACACAATTTCTGCACAGCTTGGCAATGTTGCCTTAACATGAGGTCAATGAGTCAGAGCAGCAATGGTGCATTAGACATCTATATACTGTGTGCTTAGTGGGGTAGTGACACAGCAGTCTAAATTGAAATTCCCCTTTAGCAAAACAGGAATGACCTGGTGAAAGCATGATTCACTGTAGCTCTGAATATGATTCAGCTCGGAAAAAAAGCACCAAACAACTTTATGCTGTAAATTCAATTTTGATAGTTGAAACAACAATCAAATCTCTTTACTTTAAATGGCTTCTTAATGTCAGAATAACTTCAGCAAAATATAACTGGTTGCAGGGAGTCACAAATGATGCCCCATTCTCTCCTAAAGATTGTGCACTTAATGTTATCCAATCTGTCATCCAGAGCAAGGAATAAGAGAAAATTCAGAAAGGTTGGGCCAGTTATGTCAGAATAAAGTGTGAGGCATGCATCCCTCCTGTGGGACAGATTCAAGGTTAGCTTAAGTGTGTCTGGGAAATTGAGGCTGATCAGGAAACCTTTGCACTGTGTGATGTGTTGGATTTATAGTATCCACCCTCACTTGTTTCCTGTTATTGTTAAATGTAAAATTCACCAGTGTGTGGCTGCATTTTCAAATCATGGACACTCCATCTGTGGATTTTTCATCTGTCCTGATTTCTGCCAAGAAACTGTTAAGCGATTTAACTATTCAGGATTTGAAAACAAGTGGAATATCAGTTTTGACTGGACTTCAATGAAATATCGATACTCTCTATTAATACTGTGTTTAAATAATTACACACATACTGTAGAAGCATACATTACTTGAAATAGGGAGAGGTTAGAAAGGTTTAATGTGTACACACTAAAGCAGCCATAAGTGGAGCGATTTTCTTTCCTGCAACCACTGTTAGACATACTGTACACTACAAAAAAACTATGTACACTATCTAGCCCTCTTCACTAGAGGGTGCTACAATTTGGGTCAGAGTGAATGAGTCTGAGAGGCTGGATGACTCATCAGGCAGCACATCTGGTACCTCCTCCTACTTGCTGGAACCATGAAGAAGTTTCCAGAAGAATGGGAGGGAGGTTAGAAAGAGCTGCCTGGATTATTAAGGAGGGCCCCAGCCAATCCCCAGCAAATGGACTGGCAGGGGGTATAGGCCCCTCTTAAATACTCAGATCAGGCTGGAGATGGAGTACTGAGGAGGCTATCTGAGGCTCTCGAGGGTAGGGAGGGAGCCAGTCTTGGGCCTGGGGCTCAGGTTCTGTAGGGACCTGGAAATTGACCACACGGGCCCAAGCACATATTTTCTTTTTACTAGTAATGGTGACAATCAGCGACTCTCTGCTCATCGCCGCCTGTCTCACAGCCTGTTAAGTCTTACTCTCCGGGCCCCGGCTACTACTGGGTGGAGAGCGGAGGAAGATCACTCCACCAAGGAAGGCAAGGAGATAAGCAGGCAGGCGGCTGGCCGGGACTTGAGCCAAAGCAGAAGAACATGCGAGCAGAGCTGAATGGGCATGCGCCCGAAACTGAAGAAATATTCCCTTCGCCACGACCAGCACATGATCATCAGAAAGGGGCAGATAATGGAAAAAAAATACACCCCCCTAAGCTAGTAGGAGCGATTTTTAATTCTGCATGGACTCTCTTTGAAATTGCCCCAGCCCCTGTTCAAATCCAATCCGGGGACAAAACCGGGGACAGACTTGGTCCGGGGACAATGTCCTCAATCTGGGGACAGTCCCCGGGAACCGGGGATGTCTGGTCACCCTAAAGTAAGTGGGTGGTAGATGTTTCCTGTCAAGACAATCTGTCATTTTGACCTGAATGGGGAAAGTGACAAATCCTCTTTAAGTCATAGAATTTGTAAAATACTGTTTATGATTCCTAAAAAAAAAAAAAAAATCACATGATGCTTTGAATAGACAGTTGGGCTGTAGTAGACACCACACTATTTCATTGAAAGCATGAGTCTCAAAAGCACTTTGATTACAAAGTCGTTAACCCAAAAACAGTTTTTAATCTACACATGAGTTAGAACAAGCCTGTGTTGGTGGTCTTGTTACATAGTATATTACCAGCTACAAACATGTTGAAATAAAATCTGATTACAGCTGCTGTGACCACAAGGGCTCACTCGATATTCGGAGTCTGTGTAAAGAACAGACAATAAAGAACTGAACATTTCAAACTGTTTATAAAGCAGCTGAAATGATTTTGTCTTCGTGTGGTTTAAATGCTGCCTGGATTTTTGGAGACAAATCCCTCTGCATGTTTCCACCATCTCTGAAGAGAGCAGGAATGATATTACAGCAGGTGGTGGGCTTTGTTGGAGAGACACATCTGTTTGCACACTATAAAAAGACATGGTGACAAACCCTTGTTTGCTTCATGGAAAATTGGAATGCCATTGGATTCTATGTGGGAACGAGCTTCAGATCTTTCAGTTGTTTCTCAACAAGAGAAATTAATGTAGGAAGAGTCATTCTCATACTTCCTGTTTTACTTCACTTTTTGCCAAAATAGAAATACGTTATTATCCATTCAGTCTGCAACTCACATAGACATCTGTAGCAAGCTTTCAACACACACATAGCCAACACAACCCTTAATATAAACCTAAAAAAGAAAAAAAAAAAACACAGAAAAAGTAGGATTTTTTTTGGACAGGAGAGACCCTGCTGGTTTCTTATGTCATAAACTATTCTTGTTTGTCAAGGTTTCTATACAATGAGCCATGCATGTGTAACTCAGTGTACATTTACAGCATGGCTCCTTATTATGACAATGTAACTGCTGTGCACATGCATGAGAATGACATTGATGTGATACTGTCAACCAAGCAGGCAAACTGTCAGAACCCAGAAGGAAGACCAGGAGAAGATAGTAGCACCCATGACCAACAGGAGCACTGGAGGGGATCACTAGCCAGACAAAGCTGCCATAATGTGTCTATATTCTGTGCATACTAGTACATTATGGCTAAAGGCTCCTTGGCCTCCCACACTGCATTTCCCAAATGTAGCGCTCACCCCCGAAGGAGCCGCTGGATAGAATAGGGATGGCCTGTTTCCTCTATGGCTCCGACATCTAGGGTAGTTGATGAGAGTAGCAATGACGGAATGTCCAAACAGCAGGTGTCTTTCTTGTGCTTTTATTTTTGCCCAACACGGCAAACAGTAAAACTTGAGGTAGACAGATCAAAGATGGGTGAGGAGGAATAGCAGATTCAGGCCTAACAGAACGGAAGCAGTCCTGCTTCCAACGACACTTTACTTTCATCGCCACTCCAGCCGGAGTGGGTATAGTGTACCTGGACAGGCCTCTCACACCGACCTGGCAGCCAGGGTATCACTCGGAAAACTTGAGGGAAACAAGTCTCTGCCACAGAACGTAGATCATGGAGAAGATTCTCCTCAGAAGTATTTGGTGCCTGAATCTCTGAAAGTATTTGGTGCCTGAATCTCCCTCAGGTAATTCTCAACTTGGTCACCAACTGACAGGTGGCTGGCATCCAACCTTTTTAGTGTCCGGTTACCTTGATCCCCAGTGGATTGTCTAGGCCCTATTGGATTGCCTGCGTCTCTTGGCTCTCCTCAGGCTGACTCCCCACCGAACAGCTATCTCAGAATTGGGGACCCTGTCGTTGCTCGGGGCCAACATGGTCCCGGAACCAGGAACAGAACACCGCGTAGCACGTGTACCCCGGCCTGGTAGGCCACATCGCCGGGGGTCGTGATGTGTGGTCACCCTAAAGGTGGGTGCTGCACCCGGAACAAGAAGAACCCCGCCCAATGGCGTCTGTTCCAGAAGTACCTTCCCCCAGCATGCCCCGCAAAGAAAAACCCCTCCTGATTGGCTGCTAGCAAAAGGCACCCCAGCCTGAACTCCACTGGAGCCACCTGTCCCCCCGGGGTGGAATAGCACCTCAGGAACACAGAATGAACCCACAGTACAGCCCAGCTGAAACAGAGACCTAATTTAGACAAATCACTTGGATGAGAGCTAATTAACTCTCTCATCCCCCTTAAATTTAAGATAGCACCTGTACCTGAAAGTACACAGGCGCTACACAAAATTAAATTAAAGTCCCAGCCTGAGGCCAGAACTTTAATTTAATCGTCTGGAAATGTGGTGTGGGATATTACTTTGCCTGTACCCAAAAGTGACTAAACAGTCACCACTCTGCATCTATGCCTCTACTGAAGAAATTAGGTCAGTAGGCAGAGAGGGGACCATCATTCAATGTGTTTATAAGGTTTTTATTTATTTATTGCTTGGTTAAGTGTCAGACCCCAATCCATCTATCCTGAACATAACAGAGAGATAATTTTTGTCATGTCACGATGGAAAGCATCACATCTGCAGCATGTGTACACCTCCATCCACTGCATTTGCAGTCTTTTGCCTGTGTGTTACTCCTCCTAAGCCTTGCACTCTGTACATTACATACCCCTGACCCATGCACTTTATGAATTACCCACTCCTGATCCCAGAACTATATACATTACTCACTTATGAACTACATGAACTACATTATGTACATTATCCACTCCTGACCACTGAAATATGTGCATTGCTCACTCCTGACCCCTGAAACATGTTCATTATCCACTCATGACCCTTGCACTCTGTACATTACCCATTTCTGATGCCTGAACTATATACATTACCCACTTACATACCTCTCAACTTTATGAAATGGGAATGAGGGACACCTATTAGCAAAAGTATGTAGGCATAGGGCACACCCCCTGCCATGCCCTCGTAAAGGAGAATTATACAAAAAATGATTAGTTAAACCCAACGTGCTTTTTTTACCACTACTGTCACTTTATATTGGCTTTTGAAATTTAAAAATGCAGCAATTTAGAACTTGGATGAAAGGTTTAGCACTGGGAAACACCTTTTGAAAGATAAAAAGTGCATTTTATTTACAACTATACCCTCAGTTATGTACGTTACTCACTCCTGACCCCTGAACTCTGTACATTATATACTCCTGATGCCTGCATTTAGTACATTATATAACACCGATACCTGCACTCTGTATGTTACATACTTTTTACACCTGTGTTCTGTACAATTTTTAAAACCCTCCCACTGTTAGCACAATTTTGCCACACCCATATGCCTTCATGACGTACACTGCCTGCATGTTTAGGGGCAAGGATGATCAGGCTTAGGCCGCGTACACACGATCTGTCAAAACCGATAAAAACTGACTGAAGGACCGTTTCATCGGTCCAAACCGATCGTGTGTGGGCCCCATCGGTCAGTTATCCTTCGGTCAAAAAAAAAGAGAACTTGCTTTAAAATTTGACAGATGGACGCCTAACCGATGGGTCAAAACCGATCAATAGTATGCAAAATCATCGGTCAAAAGGTCGCGCATGCTCAGAATCAAGTCGATGCATGCTTGGAAGCATTGAACCTCTGTTTTTTTAGCACGTCGTGTGTTTTACGTCACCGCGTTCTGACACGATCGGTTTTTTAACCAGACCATCAGTCAGCTTCATCGGTTAACCGATGAAACGGTCCTTCGGACCGTTCTCATCGGATGGACTGATCGTGTGTACACGGCCTTATGCCTTCGCTTTAAAAGGAGGCCCCTGTCAGGGTGGCTGTACGGAGGCCCCATGCTTTCTAATAGCAGCTCTATCTAGGATTGTGTAAAAATATTATATTTTAATTAGGTTCTTTCCTAAGTAGGATATTGCTCTGTTAATGGAGGAGGGGACAAGATTGGAAAGGAGGAGTGAGTATATGACGGGTATACGACTGACCCTCCTACATTCAAAGAACACCTTGTAGGGTGGGGTTCACAAACAAGTGAAGTTTTATGGATAACTGGAGTTCAGCTTTAATATTACTGCAAACACCTATTTTTTTATTATACTTTAGCATCTTACTGAGTATTATAAAATATATCCCCCCCCCCCCCCCCAAAAAAAATATTTTGCACTACCACTAGAGTAACAACCTGAATTTGTCTTCATATCTGCCTTCCTGTGCAGTAGAGGAAAAGGCAGCTTTAGGAACCAGTCATGATCCGCTGACCATGCGCATGCTGACAGGAGGAAAGAGCTGAGTGAACAGAGGAATGGCCTTATCAGGTGCCAATATGCAATATGCAAATATGTGTTGCTGCTGCTTCATTAGGGTTCAAGAATCTGAATGTGCTAGCTGGCAGAGGTATTTGACGGACTTCACAGAATTCAAATATTTGACAGGTAAAACAGCTTCCATAAAGGTTGCTCAGCTTTCAAAATGTAAACCTGGAATACATAATACAAGCATACTAATGCTAAACAATAATAAAGCATGTCTGTATTGAATTATATTGTAACTGTACTGCCCTCATGTTGTAAAGCACTGTGCAAATTGTTGGCGCTATATAAATCCTCTATAATAATAATGTCTATTTTTCTCTTTTCAGTGACAAAAACCTAGGAAACAAATCTTGCCAGCCAAGTGGCAGCACAAGATTGCCGTCTTTGTTACAATTTTCTTTATATGAAGCACAATAATTAAAAACATTGACATTTGTTAAGAGGCAGTTCATTTCCTGCTACAAAATTAGAGAATGTAAAGAATATTCCATAGCCTAAGTCAGTTTATGAAAAGAATGGGAAGACATTTAATTTTAGCGTTGAAGGACACCTAGTGGACAAGTGTGGAATTTTAGTTTAAAAGCACTATAATGATATATTGCTGTAACATAATCCATTCTCACTTTATAATAATAGTGATTTTGTCATATTAGAGTACTGATTGATTTATAATTAATAATCTCCCCCTAAAGGTACAGTACAACATGTATTGGCATTTTAATGATTTAAATTCATTGAAATCATACTCACATTTATTAAGCGGATATCCCAGCACAGATAACACAGGATAATTATGGTAATTAGTCATGCACATAAATTAATACATTCTGGACAAATCTGTGCACAACTTTTATTAGACCCCATACACACTATTAGATTTTCTGCAGATTTAGCCAATTCTGACGCACAAAATTCCAATCAAGTACGAGAAGGAAGCGCTTGGTTTGGTAAAACTAGCGTTCGTAATGGAGATAGCGCATTTGTCACGATGTTACGGACTGAAAAGCACGAGGCTGAAAAGCGTGAATCGTCTCCCAAACTTCTACTACGGTAACATGACTGGTATTGAACTTCCCTTTAATAGTGCCGTCGTACGTCTTGTACATCACCACACTCTTGGCGGTCAGAATTTCGGACAACATTTGTGCGACCGTGTGTATGAAAGACAAGTTTGAGTCAAAATCCGTCGGAAAAAAATCCACGGTTTTGTTGTCGGAATTTCCGATCGTCTGTACACGGCAATAGTGTCTACAAAATAGGGTATAGTTTTATGGCATTTTTTATTAATATTTTTTTTTACGAGTAATAGCAGCGATCAGCGGTTTTTATCGTGACTGCGTCATTATGGCGGACACATCAGACACTTTTGACGCCATTTTGGGACCATTGTCATTGATACAGCGATCAGTGCTATAAAAAATGCACTGATTACTGTAAAAATGACACTGGCAGTGAAGCGGTTAACCAGTAGGGGGTGCTGAAGGGGTTAAGTGTGTCCTAGGGAGTGCTTCTAACAGACCGCGTTAGACCGCGGACTGTTTTCATCGGACATGTCTCCTGGGATATTTTGGGATATTGGGATATTTGGGATATTTTGGTCTGATGTCATCAGACCAAAATCCCCGTGGACAGAGAACGCGGTGACGTGGCGGTGACGGTGCGACGTGCGCAAACCAGGAAGTTCAATGCTTCCACGCATGCGTCGAATCAATTCGACGCATGCGTGGGATTTCAGTCCGCTGGTTAGACGTACTAACCAGCGGACATGTCCGACGGACAGGTTTCCAGCGGACAAGTTTCTAAGCATGCTAAGAAACTTTTGTCCGCTGGAAAATGGTCTGCTGGAAAAATGTTCGCTGGAAAAATGTCCGCTGGAAAACGGTCCGATAGGCCGTACACACGACCGAACATGTCCGATGAAACTGGTCCGCAGACCAGTTTCATCGGACATGTTCGGTCGTGTGTACGGGGCCTTAGAGTCTTAAAGTGTCTGTAAACGCTATTTTAATAAACAAAAAACAACATGTTATACTTACATGCTCAGTGCAATGCTTTTTCACAGAGCAGCCCTGATACTCTTCTCGGGTTCCCAGCTGTCAATTTTGGCTCCCCCCCACTGAGTGCCTCTATAGCAAGCCACTTGCTATGGTGGGTGCACTCATGCGTGCTTGCTCCCGAGCCCCGCTCTATGTGTCCATAAGATAACAGAGCGGGATTCAACCCTGCCCCCCACTTGCTCGTCACTGGTTGTGATTGACAGGGGCTCCCACTGCTGTATATGAGTCAATGAGGAGGGAGAGAGTATTGTCTCTCGTGCACATCGCTGGATCCAGATTAGGCTCAGGTATGTATTTGAGGGGGGCTCTGAGGGGAGTTGCATGTAGAGGGTTTTTAACCTTTCTGCATACAATGCAGTAAGGTAAAAAAAAAAAAGTAAATCCAATTTTGTATGCATTAAAACAGATAATGTATTTTTACACAGAACAAGCATAAGTACCAGCACTCTAGTGGTCTATAGGGATGAGCTTTGAGTTCGAGTCGAACTCATGTTCGACTCAAACATTGGCTGTTCGCCGAACAACGAACAATTAGGGGTGTTTGCGGCAAATTCGAAAAGCCGCGGAACACCCTGTTAAAGTCTATGGGAGAAATCTAAAGTGCTAATTTTAAAGGCTAATATGCAAGTTAATGTCCTAAAAAGTGTTTGGGGACCTGGGTCCTGTCCCAGGGGACATGTATCAATGCAAAAAAAAAGTTTTAAAAATGGCCGTTTTTTCGGGAGCAGTGAATTTAATAATACTTAAAGTGAAACAATAAAAGTGAAATATTACTGTGTAAAGTTAGCATGTGAAATAGCGCATGTTTCAAGTACTTAGAACTGTCTCTGCACAAAGTGTAATTTCTGAAAGGAAAAAAAGTATTTTAAAACCGGACTTGCGGCTATAATGAATTGTCAGCTCTCGCAATTCAGAGAGAATTCATTTATTAAAAAAATTTAAAATAGCGTGGGGGTCCCCCCAAGTTCCATTACCAGGCCCTTTAGGTCTGGAATTGATATTAAGGGGAACCCCGCCGTCAATTTAAAAAAAAATTACGTGGGGTTCCCCCCAAATATCCATTCCAGACCCTTCAGGTCTGGTGTGGATTTTAAGGGGAACTCCACCCCAAATTAAAAAAAAATGGCGTGGAGTTCCCCCAAAAATTCACACCAGACCCCTTATCTGAGCACGTTAACCTGTCCAGCCGCAGAAAAGAGGAGGGGACAGAGTGCAGGCCCCCCTCTCCTGAACCGTACCAGGCCACATGCCCTCAACATGGGGAGGATGTTGATGGGGACAAGGGCCTCATCCCCACAACCCTTGCCCGGTGGTTGTGGGGGTCTGCGGGCGGGGGGCTTATCAGAATCTGGAAGACCCCTTTAACAAAGGGGACCCCCATATCCTGGCCCCCCACATGTGAATTGGTAATGGGGTACATTGTACCCCTACCATTTCACAAAGGAAGTGTAAATAGTTTGAAAAAAACACAGACACCGTAGAAAAAAGTCCTTTATTAGGACGGTGATCTCCGGTCCAGCGATGAGAAGATCCATCCATCCAGAGCGCAGCCACTTCGACCTCCTCTCACCGCTGGACACAGCCCAGCGAATGACGCGGCTGAAGCTGTGACATTTCTTATATAGGGGAGGCGGGGCCACCCGTCACGTGACCCCGCCCCCTCTGACGCACCCTCTGCTACGTCACTGGGGAAGCCCAGCAAGGGGGAAGACTGGACTTCCCCAGTGACGTAGCAGAGGGTGCGTCAGAGGGTGCGGGGTCACGTAACGGGTGGCCCCGCCTCCCCTATATAAGAAATGTCACAGCTTCAGCCGCATCATTCGCTGGGCTGTGTCCAGCAGAGAGAGGAGGTCGGCGTGGCTGCGCTTTGGATGGATGGATCTTCTCATCGTTGGACTGGAGATCACCGACCGTCGCTGGATACAGACAACGTTGGAGCAGGAAGCCGGGACCGAGAGTGGATTACCACCGCTGTATTTTTTTTATTTATTTTTTTATTAATAAAGGACTTTTTTTCTACGGTGTGTGTGTGTTTTTTTCAAACTATTTACACTTCCTTCGTGAAATGGTAGGGGTACAATGTACCTCATTACCAATTCACATAGGGGGGGGCAGGATCTGGGGGTCCCCTTTGTTAAAGGGGTCTTCCAGATTCTGATAAGCCCCCCGCCCGCAGACCCCCACAACCACCGGGCAAGGGTTGTGGGGATGAGGCCCTTGTCCCCATCAACATGGGGACATCCTCCCCATGTTGAGGGCATGTGGCCTGGTACGGTTCAGGAGAGGGGGGGCCGCACTCCGTTCCCCCCTCTTTTCTGCGGCCAGGTTAACGTGCTTGGATAAGGGGTCTGGTGTGAATTTTTGGGGGAACTCCACGCCATTTTTTTTTAAATTTGGGGTGGAGTTCGCCTTAAAAACCACACCAGACCTGAAGGGTCTGGAGTGGATATTTGGGGGGAACCCCATGTCATTTTTTTTTTAATTGACGGCGGGGTTCCCCTTAATATCCATTCCAGACCTGAAGGCTGGTAATGGAATTTGGGGGGACCCCCACGCTATTTTTTTTTTTTATGAATGAATTCTCTCTGAATTGCCAGAGCCGACAATTCATTATAGCCACAAGTCCGGTTTTAAACGACTTTTTTTCCTTTCAGAAATGACACTTTGTGCAGGGACAGTTCTATGTACTTGAAACATGCGCTATTTCACATGCTAACTTTACACCCCCCCCCCCCCCCCCCGCAGGTACGAAATTTAAAGTAATATTTCACTTTTATTGTTTCACTTTTAGCATTATTAAATTCACTGCTCCCGAAAAAACGGCAGTTTTTAAAACTTTTTTTTGCATTGATACATGTCCCCTGGGGCAGGACCCAGGTCCCCAAACACTTTTTAGGACAATAACTTGCATATTAGCCTTTAAAATTAGCACTTTAGATTTCAAATGTTCGAGTCCCATAGACTTTAACGGGGTTCTAAAGTTCACACAAACGTTTGGTGTGTTCGCAAGTTCTGGTGCGAACCGAACAGGGGGGTGTTCGGCTCATCCCTAGTGGTCTACTTTAGTGGTCTACCTAACACACTAACACATTTACAAAAGGCAAATCCACTTTGTACTACAACTGCAAACTACAAGTGCAAAGTGCACTTGATATTGCACTGAAAGTGCACTTGGAAGTGCAGTCCCTGTAGATCCAAAGGGGGACATGCAAGGAAAATAAAAAACAGCATTTTAGCTTGCACATGTTTGGATAATAAAATCAGCAGAGTTTCCCCTCATTTTAGATCTACTCCTCAAATTTACAGCGACTGCATTTCCAAGTGCACTTTCAGTGCAGTTTCGAATGCACTTTGCACTTGTAGTTTGCACTTGTAGTGCAAAGTGGATTTGCCTTTAGTAAATAACCCCCTAAATGTTATTACAGGAGGGGGTGGCACATATTTGACCCAGTGTGCTACTGCCATGGGCGTCCGCTCCATAGGGCAAGGGAGGGCGCTTGCCCCCCTAGAAACCAGTGCCATGATCCTCGGGGAGAAAAACAGCGGGCAGGAAGCAAGGTGGCGGCGCGGCGAATACAATTAGAGCCGCTCTCTCTCTTCTAGTTTCAGCTGACAGAGAGGGGAAGGGGGGGCGATCAGGGGAGATTTACAGTACAGACAGCCCACGGCTCTCCTCTCCCTGTCACAGCACCGATGCCGAGTTCTCTGGTAAATGGAGCAGCAGCGCTGTGACAGGGAGAGGAGAGCTGCGGGCTGGCTGTACTGTATATCTCCCCAGATCGCCCCCCTCTCTGTCAGCTGGAGCTAGAAGAGAGAGAGAGAGCGGCTCTAATTGGATTCGCCGTGCCGCCGCCTTGCTTCCTGCTTTCCTCGCCTGGGACAGAGCATGAATGACCTTAAAATGATGCCCCCCCCGAAAAAAGTTCAGCAGACGCCCATGGCTACTGCCACTTTATTTTGCTGCCACATACTAGAGTGGGTCCTGGACTGGGCTTCACTGCTTAACTACAGTGTAGTCTGCATGGAGGTCCTGGATATTCTGTCTAACAGGGGTGCCTGGATCACAAGACTGGTTTAACATATTATATCAACCCCTTTTGGGGGGGTTGGTATCTTTGCTGTCTGTTTAACTTTTGTTTACTGGAGTTTAGCTTTACCTAAGAGATACTGGTTTATATAAGTGGTGTGATTCCTAGGGCTATCATATTAGAACATATACTGTATATGACAAATATTCTCATGACATCTTTTTTTATATGTAATATTTGTTAGGGGGATTCACATAATAAATACTTAAAGCGGTAGTTCACCCTCCTTTCCATCATTAGACCATTACATTCGGCATCGTAGCGCGAGCTACGGTATGCCGGTCTTAAATTTTTAATCCCCGTACTCACTGTGCTATTGATGATTGAAGAATCCGACTCCCGCGGGGAATGGGCGTGCCTATGGAGAGGGAGGATGATTGACGGCCGGCTCTGGCACGTCACGCTCCCCGAAGACAGCCGGAGTAGGTCTCGGCTATTCACGGCGCCTGCGCACAGGCTATGCGCAGGCGCCGTGAATAGCCAAGCCTATTTCGGCTATTTCCGGAGAAGCGTGACGTGCCAGGGCCGGCCGTCAATCACCTTCTCTCACCATAGGAACGCCCATTCCCCGGATTCTTCAATCATCGATAGCACAGTGAGTACGGGGATAAAAAATGTAAGACCGGCATACCGTAGCTCGCGCTACGATGCCGAATGTAATGGTCTAATAAAAAAAAACTTTTTTTTTTTTTTTAACAGGGTGAACCCCCGCTTTAAGAAATTAATACAACATAGATATGCTCAGTGGAAAAAACACAATGTAGGTGGCTGTGCCTATCAATTACATCAAAGCTGATCAATGTCTTAGGCCTCGTACACACGACCGGTTTCCTCGACAGAATCCATCAAGAAACTTGCTGGGAGATATTTTTTTGCCGAGGAAACCGGTCGTGTGTACATTTTCGTCGAGGAAACTGTCGAGAAACTCGACGAGCCAAAAAGAGAGCAAGTTCTCTATTTCCTCGACGGGAATGGAGAAACTTGCCTTGTCGAGTTCCTCGACAGCCTAACAAGGAACTCGACGAGGAAACCGATGTGTTTCGCCCGTCGAGTTCCTCGGTCGTGTGTACGAGGCTTCATGCTCAGCTTTGCATTCCAGAATCACTGGGGTGTACAGTATTTACCAAAGGGAACTTTGTTTTTAAGACACAGAACTGTGAGGAAACAATTGAAGCTTAAGGCTTTGTCATAAGCAGCTGTGACAATGTCATCTGAAATCTGCACTAGATGTACTATACACTACACTACCAGAAATGAAGGAACCCTGACCTCAGAAAGCACAGCAGATAAACAAAATATTCAGAAGACTTGCCAGAACTAAACACAGAAGACTGCAGGGTTTTTAATTCTCCTTAAATGACTCCCATACTATCATATTGTGGTCACCTGGCTGCCTCTTCCCCAGCTAAAAATACATATTTTTTAAAAAACAACAAACATGTCTATACTTAAACAAAAAGGGGCAGGGAAAACTGTCCAGCAGTGCATAATCTTAGAGGGATAGTAGTAAGGCCCACTACAAAGCAAGTATTGTATAAAATGTTAAAACAGCCCACACGACATCTCCTCAACCCCTGTCAATTGCCCTCTGAGGAGTGATCAACTGCAGAGTGCTCCCCAGAGGGCAAATTCTGTATAAATGTGCCAAGTGTGGTGGCGATGACCTTATTGGTGAGAATGAAAGGGTCTCAAGGAAATGCATGTGTGGTAATGTAACAAACCATAAAAGATCATTGCAAAAGTTGCAAAGTAAAAACTGAGAGACAAAATATAAACAATGAGGCGGATAGCCCAATGGACTATACACATTGCCACTGATTACTAGCTAGAAGGCTCAACTTGAAGCAGCAATGGGTGATTGCTGGGACACTGTGAAAACAAAAGGGAAAATTTCTATTCTTACCTACTCTGTGGAATGGAGTGCCGGTGCACCTAGTCCCCCCCCTCTGTCCAGTCCCCATTATCGGAAGCAGCTTCCCATGGGGGGCACTTGTGGGTGCTCGCACCCAAGCCCCTCTGATGCATTCAGCCTGTTTTCATTTACATTCGCCTACATCTGAGTCCTTCTAGGTTCAAGGACTGTGTCGTCTTCCTACTTTCCGGACTTTATTGTGATGGATCAGAGGTAGCCTGATGTAAAAGGGCACAAATCCATTTAAATCCATTCATCCATAGAGCTATGAATGTCCACTGTCTAAATGCAGACACAAACTGCATGTGCACTGTTCTGCTCTGAGTCAGCAGGGCACCTATTCGCAGATCCCCTGCTGAACAGAATGGAGTGCCCTCTGTCAAAGGACCAAACCTGTTGTATTTTACATCACTGTAATGGTGCATAAACAAAGTTTTTAAAACACCAGATTTATTCATGTGTGAAGTAAGAAGACAAGCATTGGAGGCAAGAGAGCATAAAAAGCCAATTGTGTACAGAAGTTAATAAAACACTTGGGTGCTTAGAATAAAAACACAAGTAATGATGTAACATTCACTGGTTCTTCAATTATTGCAAGCTCTCTACCTACATCATAATAGTCCCAGGGCTACAAGGAGGAAATGTTGTGTCAAAACTGACAAATAGGTAGAAAATAGCAATCTAGGTTCTTCTAACAGAGAGAGCATTCAGCTCCTTTATTTTTCTAGTTGACTACCATTTCCCTATTTTGTGATACATTTTGATCACTTAGCACCTAGCAACAAATATGCAAATACTTGGTTTGTGTCCAGTAATCAAATGGTGTGGAAGAGGAAGGACAAACAATTTAAAATAAATAGAAGAATTGAAAGATATGTATATATTTTTTTCATTTTTACAATGTATATCAATAGTGTTTATATAATACTAATAATTAATATTATTATTGGTGCAATTATTATAATTACAACACTGTTTCAATTGCTAGTGTTGAACAGGCTTGTACGCATGCTTTAGGCATGATGCTTTCTTTTGTGGCTCCGGGAAAATTCAACCCCCCTGTCAAGTGAAAGGGGTTGCGCCGCAACTACACTGCAACCATGTGCAATGGCCATGGTGCAGTGGTGCAGGTTTTTAGGGCTTAAAATAGGTGCTGGGAAGGCAATATACTGCCTACAAGCTGCCTGTCAATCACCCTCTAAAAATCCATCCATCGCAAATTACTTCTCAAGCCTAGTACACACGACCAGTTTTCCCGGTAGGAAAACTGCCAGGAGAGCTTTTGGCCAGGAAAACCGGACGTGTGTATGCTTCCTCTAAGTTTTCCCGTCAGGAAAACAGCTGGGAATCCCGGCGGGAAAGTAGAGAACCTGCTGTCTATTTTCCCATCGGGATTCACTGCGTTTTTTTCCCCGCCAGATCTACTTACCTATAGGAAACACTGCGAGGCAGTACCGATGTCCGTGATTCCCGGCCAAAGCTCCATGGCAGTTTTCCTGCTGGGTTCTCGGCTTTCCCCTCGGTTTTCTCGGAAGACTTTTTACCGCTGAGAAAATTGAGCGTGTGTACAGGGCTTTAGAGGGGCGGCAGAGTCTAAAAATGCTATACAAAGGAAACACTATTTTAAAACCCTTCACAGAATTAAGATGTATGTAAAGCCAAACGTTTTGCTTGTTTTGTATAGAGAAAATACAGGTTAAGACGCCTGTTACCTTTTTTTTCTGTCTGCCTCCTGTCAGATTCCCCTTAGGTCCTGCCCCAGAGATACAACAGGAGAAAGGAAATCTTTCCAAAGCAGGCACAATCCCCTCTTGGACAGTTGCCCCCATTGGATGATTCCTCCTCAACTTATGTTCTCATGACAACTAAAATGTTGCATTTCCTATCACTTTCTATACAAGAGGCAGCAGATAAATAGGGTCAATCTCTCTAGCAAGTATACAGCCAACACATACACATACAACCTAATGAGACAAACTGATACATTTTGGTTTAAACACTGTTTCTAATCCCTGTAAAAATGGCTTCACAAAACTGTTTCCTAGTTCTCTTGCTTAATTTTTCTCATTAATTACCAAAGCCCCAATAAAGGCTCCGAAATCACGTTGGCTTGTGTTATATAAGGAAATAATAATTTTTGATTTGCTTGGCTTGGTTCACACTTCTGCGTGTTGCTGCGGGTGCAGGAATTGCATCCACCTGCAGTGAAAACGCACTGCTCTACGAAAACATGCGGGCTGCCATTCATTCTGAGTGGCACCCTCACACATGTCAAAAAACACCATGCAATTTCCCTGTGGGCGTGTTTTTAAATGCAGCCCGCAAATACGCATAGGTGTAAACCTAATGTTCACATTCATGCCGTTGCTTCAGCTAGTGTGCCATTAAGCCTTGTACACACGATAGGTTAACCAGAGCACAACGGTCTGAAGGACCGTTGTCTTAGGTTAACCGATGAAGCTGACTGATGGTCCGTCACGCCTACACACCATAGGTTAAATAACCGATCGTGTCAGAATGTGGTAACGTAAAACACAACGACGTGCTGAAAAAAATGAAGTTCTATGCTTCCAAGCATGCGTCGACTAGATTCTGAGCATGCGTGGGTTTTTAACCGATGGTCGTGCCTACTAACGATTGGTTTTGATCTATCGGTTACCAATCCATAGGTTAATTTTAAAGTAAGTTGGCTTTTTTTTTAACCTATGGTTAAATAACCTATGGGGCCCACACACGATCGGTTTTGACAGATGAAAGCGGTCCAGGAAATATCCTGTTCTCTTTTTATTGCTTCTTGTATGTGAAATCCTGATCTGCACAGGGAGAGAAATCATTTAGAAACAACTTGTGAAAAGCTATACAAATACACAAAATACTGCTAATTCCTACAGACACTGCTCATTGATTTTTAAGGCAGGGTTGGAGGTACAAGGCTTATAAAGGTATAACAATTAGAAAAACAAAGAAAAATGATTACCTATAAATTGGTGACCCATCAATAGATATATACAGTACATTCTCCAATCCCAGCACATTTGCATGCACCAAAAAAAAGCTTATAAAATAACAGTAGCCTCAATTCAATGCCTCAGAAGACTCTTGACGTTTCATACTTCTACTCTAAAAGCTGTCATTTCTGGAGCAAGTGCCAAAAGCCACATCCCTTTCATCTTCCATTATACTTGGCAGTCCAAGCAGCAACACTGGCTATGTATCAATTACAAAATCATAAGATGCAATGTAAAACACGCTAGAAAAAAATGAAATCTATCGTTTTTTTTTTTAATTTTCCCACAATACCCTCCGCAGTAGATATCAGACTCCGGTTGGCTGGTTATTTAGGTTATTAGTCAGTTACATCTCATACATGCATTTCAACTATCTACAACTATGGCAGGGGTATTTTTTTTCCAAAATACTGTGGCCAGACCATTTATTTTAAGAGCAATTGTTCCAAAAGTTTATACGTCCATGTAGCATATTTTATGTATGCTATTTACATGTAAAAACCTCCCTTGTGTTACCTGTAAAAGCCCTGAGATTGCTAAAGGGTGCCACCATACTAGATGTGATCTCAGCAACTCCAGCAGACTTACAACTATCACTCAGAGGAAGTCTCCCCAAAGGGATGGAAATTGATCTACAGTTGTCACTGAATAGGTGTTCCTAATGGAAGATTTCTCCTTAGCTCCTGCCCTGGTGATGATTCTAAAATGGTGGATTCCCCATAATTTTCTGTACCACTGACAATCTTCACAAAGCCCTGGTTCACACTGGGTACGATTTGGAACGATTTGAGATGCAATTTGACATGTCAAATCGCATCTCAAATCGGCGGCAATTGTCAGCAATGGCACTGTCCTAATCAGTGCGACGCCGCATCTGCGATTTCAAAAAGTAGTTCCTGTACTACTTTTTGCGATTTTGGGCCGCGATTTAAATTGCGGCCGAAAACGCGGCAAAATCGCGGCCGCGAAATCGCGGTAAAATCGCGGCCGCAAAATCGCGGTAAAATCGCGCATTTTACCGCGATTTTGAATTCGCAGCAGTGTGAACCTAGGCTAAAGCAAATAGAAGGGATGAATCTACTCATCAGGTGCTCAGATATCAATTAAAAACTTGACAGGTGGGGGCGTGGCCTGGAAGGGCATGTGAACAGTCGCGTTGCACGGAGCTCCCGCTAGTGATCCTGCACCGATCCTTTTCCCGACGCTAATAGAGCAAGGCGACCGATCCACCGGCACCGCACGGCTACGCTGACCATACCGAGGGGTGTTTGAGCAAACACCGTGGCCCGGATGACTCGCAAACCGGAGAAGGGAGCCGCGTCTGCAGCAGCCATGGACACTCAAGATGGCGCCGGGGCCTCTCCGATGCAGAAGGCAGCGCGTGGAGCCGATAAACACCCGGAGGCTGGAGGTAAGGCTCCTAAGGCACAGAGACCCCAGGGGAGAGACCCACCTAAGGACATGGTGTACTATACACAGAAATTGCAGGGCCCCACCAGCTCCCCGGTACCATCGCAACTCACGTGGGCGCAGAGAGTACAGGGCCAAAATGGCGACTCGACAATGGATGACACGCTGCCGCTCGAAAGCCCCCCTGACACTATGCAAGACCTATTTGGGGAGATGCAGGAGGATGCCCCGCAGCCTACACTCAGTGAAATCCTCAGAGCAGTACAGAAATGTACAACCTCGGTTACTGCATCAGTGGATGGCCTGAAGCTGCAATTCGGGGAACTTACTGAGACAGTGTCCCTTATGCGCCACGACCTCCAGAAGATCAGGGAGAGGACCACAGCGGTTGAGGGCCGAATCAGCGACATGGAGGACGCGCTTCCCCCCCTGACCAGGGATGCCAGGGCCGCACTGCAACAGTCCGCGCAAGCCACCGCGAAAACGGACGACATTGAGAACCGCCTGAGACGGAACAATGTCCGCATAGTGGGGCTCCCGGAGAAAGTGGAAGGTAGGGACCCCACATCGTTTGTTGAAACATGGCTCCAGGACATTTTTGGCAGGGAGGCCTTTACTACGCTGTTTGCGGTGGAGAGAGCGCACCGCACGCCTCCTAGACCTCTTCCCCCTGGCAGCCCCCCTAGGTCAATGCTGGCCAGGCTTCTGAACTACCGTGACAGGGAAATTATCCTTCGGTTGGCCAGGGAGAGGGGCTCAATACACTACAATGGAGCACGGATATCGTTCTATCCAGACTTTTCGGCTGAAGTGCAACGCAAAAGAGCCAAGTTCGCTGAGGTGAAAAAGCGCCTGCAAAAGATACCAGTTACCTATGCCATGATGTTCCCAGCCAAGCTGCGGGTTACGGTGAGGGGCCAGGCTACCTTCTTTGAATCCGCGGTGGAGGCCGCGCAGTGGCTTGACCACAATGAACATGACCTGAGAAGACGCCGGGAGGATGACAGAGGAGATTGAGACCATGCATGCGTAAGACACGCTGAAGTGCTCGCCGCAGACCAGATAAGTTACCACCTGCAAGTCGGGATTTTACATGTTCTATGTTTTCTAACAGCGTTTATTGAGAGCTTCAGCAACTGAAAATTCACCTCCACTGGACTATATGCTACAGTGGGGGGCATGCACCCGCAAGAGACGCGGTGCCAGTAGTTCACCCCAGTTGGGGGATTTTGTTCCTTGGTGCCATGTTGGCACGCAACGTTTACTAGGTCCACACACGGGGGGGTGGTGGGAGGACTCCCCCTTTGCCTCGGCTGAGGCTGGTTTGTGGACCCTTTTGATCTATCCGTTATCACATGCTGTTACTCTTTTATTGCTCACTAAAGTACACCACTTGATGTTCGGTTCAATGCAGGACATGGGTGAGTCGGGGGTGGGACCCGGTAAACCCAAGATGACCCCGGGGCCTAGGGCCTTGGACCTTGACTACCACTTGATTCCGCCATGGCCACCACCTCGATAGTGACTTGGAATGTGCGAGGGGTGCACGATCCGTTGAAGCGCACCATGATTCGTGCGGGCCTTAAAAAACACCTTCCGGCCATCGTGGGGCTGCAGGAGACTCACCTCACACGGGACACAATTGGGTGTCTGGGATTTCCCTGGGTGGGCAAGGCGTACCACTCCACTCACACCACGTATTCGCGGGGGGTGAGTGTGTTGGTGCACAGTTCATTGGCCTACCAAGAAATGGATGCTGCAATTGATGGTTTGGGTAGATATGTATTTCTATATTGTAAGATATTTACGGTGACTGTGGTACTAGCCTTTGTATATATTCCCCCCCCCCTTCTCGAGAGAGGTGCTACAGCTTCTTTTATCTTATCTGGAAAACAAGCCAGAGGTCCCAGTTCTGATTATGGGAGACTTCAATGCATGCATGGACCCCGTAGTAGATAGGCACCCCCCAACTCAGGTACCTCCGGGAGGCCGGGGAACAATACTAAGCAGGCTGTTGAGTGAGGTGGGGTGGTTAGACATATGGAGGGCCAGAAATCCAGCGACCAAACAGTTCTCCTGTTTCTCTAAAACTCATGGGTCCCTGTCCCGTATCGATCTGTGTGTGGGGTCTCCTCAGGCTCTCCATATGATCCCTAGGGTGGAGTATTTTCCTAGGGGGGTATCAGACCACTCTCCACTGGTGGCACATATGGTCACCCGACCGGTGTCCTCACTGCCTAGAGCCCCGTGGAAACTCAACGCCTTCTGGCTGAAACTCTTTACATCACATGAGCAGGTTGCCCGGCGGATAGAGCAGTATTTTGTGGAGAATTGGGGTGGGGAGGACCGCGCCCTGGGTTGGGACGCTTTTAAGGCGACCCTACGGGGCACGTTTATTGAGGAAATTGCATCCATAAAACGCAACTCGTCTGCTCTTTTGGAGCAAGTCGAGGACCAGGTAAAGCATTTGGAACTGACCTATGTAGTAGACCCTACTGAATCCGCGAGGGAGGCATGGACGTCGGCCCAGGACTCCCTGGACCGGCTGAGATCCTCCGCAGCGGAGCGCAAGCGCTTTTTCACCCAGCAGGCCTATTACGAGGAGGGGGAAAAGACGGGTCGCTTGCTGGCTAGAATTGCCCGTTCGCAACAGTCGTCCCCCGCCATAGGAGCGATCCGGGGTGCTGGGGGACAGCTGGTGAACGAACCGGAGCTCATCCTGTCAGAGTTAGCTACTTTCTATTCAGACCTATACAAATCGAGAGATGGGTTTACTGACGGGGAGCTGCAGGGTTACATTAACACTGTGGCTCTCCCGGTCCTAAGTGACGCGGCGAGGGCTGAGCTGGAGAAGCCGCTTACCGTGGAAGAACTCCGGGAGGCGGTGGCCTCCTTCCCTACATGTAAGGCGCCAGGGGATGATGGTATACCCATGGAGGTGTACACTCAGTATGGGGAGGTGATGCTGCCTAAGCTACTTGAGGTGTTCAACTTCTCGTTTGATTCGGGGAACTTGCCCCCCTCAATGACGAGGGCAAACATTATTCTACTACTCAAGGCGGGCAAAGACCCACTGGATCCTGGGTCATATAGGCCCATCTCTCTCCTGCAAAGCGACGTGAAAATACTGGCGAAAATTCTGGCCATGCGGGTGAACAAATTCATTCTGTCTATTATACATAATGACCAGGCGGGGTTTATGCCCGGAAAGTCAACTGCGACGAACCTTCGGCGGCTCTATTTGAACATGCAGACTCCCTCAGACTCCGTCGGCAATAGGGCACTGTTGTCGCTAGATGCCAACAAGGCCTTCGACAGTGTCGGCTGGCGGTACCTCTGGGCGGTGTTATCTAAATTTGGCTTCGGCCCTAGATTCCTGAGGTGGGTGAGACTGTTGTACGCCACACCAAAGGCGGCAATACGAATGGCGGATAGGATGTCCCATGCTTTCGCTCTGGGCAGGGGGACCAGGCAGGGTTGTCCCCTGTCCCCCCTGCTCTTTGCCTTGGCCATCGAGCCCCTTGCGGCCCTGGTGAGGGACTGCGAGGCGGTCCGGGGGTTTCGATACGGAGACATGCATGAAAAAATCATGCTATATGCAGACGATATGCTCCTCTGTCTGGAGGATGCAGAGGGATCCCTGCGACAAGTTATGTCCATCCTTACGGACTTTGGCCGGTTCTCGGGGCTGACCATTAACTGGACAAAATCGGCCCTGATGTTCCTTGATGGGGGGTTGGCGCCCGGAAGTAGCTTGCTCTGCTCTGTCCCTGTAGTGCCCTCCTTTAAATACTTGGGAGTATGGATATCCCCAACAATAACAGATTATTGCAAACTTAATGTATACCCTTTGCTGTCCAATTTTCGGGACAAGATCCAAATCTGGAACAAATTGAAAATGTCCCTAGCGGGTAAAACGAACCTAATAAAAATGATACTGATGCCACAACTGCTATACTTTCTCCACAATACGCCTATAGTCATTACCCTTAAAATATTTCGAGTAGTCAATTCCCTCTTTAGACAATTGTTGTGGCACACCAAAACCCCTAGGATAAAGTTGGAACAACTGCAGCGCCCGAAGGAGGGAGGGGGCCTAGCTTTACCAAATCCCTGGTTGTATTACCTAGCAGCACAGCTTCAGCATCTAATAGGGGTGTTGGGGCCATCACCCGGATCCTCTGCGGCCAGGCTTATGCTGCGGGGCTCGGGGGTGGCCACGATACCTGAGGGGTTGGAGGCTCGTAGATTTCAGAAACCTAACAAGCGTATGCCCACATTTGCCTTGGTCCAGAAGATCTGGAATAAGGTTCGACAGCTTCAAAACGTGGAGGGGTTCACCGAATTCAGCCCCCTGTGGGAGAATGATTCCTATGGGGAGCTGGCTAAGCTCGACCAGGGTCGTAGGTGGGGGACGTTGGGGGTTACTCACCTTAGACATGTCTTCAGAGGAGGGGCGCTGCTTCCTTTTAGTGAGCTTAAAGCCAGATTCAATTTACCAAACAACATGCAATTTTACTACATGCAACTGCAGCATGCAATAAGGGCGCAGGGAGCGGATGTGGACTGGGCTCTGTCCCCCACGCCGATCTTCCGAGTGGTGATCTCTGCACGGGACACTAAGGGCATGATCTCACAGTGCTACAACATGCTCCTGACTTCGTTTCTGGAGGGGCACCCCATGAGAATTGCGGAGCAATGGGAGACGGACCTGGGGCCCATTGAGGGAGAAAGGTGGGAGGAAGCATTGCTGGCCGTAAACGTATGCTCGCTAAACGTTTCACAAAGGGTCTCTCAACTTTATATCCTGCTAAGGGTTCACTTCACACCAGCTAGACTTTTTAAAATGGGCAGGGCTCCAGATCCACTCTGTGGACGCTGCAGGGCGGCACAGGGGGACTTGATCCACCTACTCTGGCGGTGCCCCAAGCTCCATAGGTATTGGACGGAGGTCCTGGCTACGCTGAATTCGGTGTTCCAGACCAGCGTTCCATTGGACCCACTGTGCTGCCTGCTCGGCATTCTTGAGGGGGCAATAACGGAGGAGACCGTCAGAGTAGCAGTGGCTAGGGCACTGTTTCAGGCAAGAAAGCTCATTCTCATACAGTGGAAGTCGAGGGAGCCTCCCTCGTCCAAGACATGGGTGCAACACATGGGTAGGACACTCCGGATGGAGAAATACATCTACCAACACAGAGGGACTGCAGGGAAGTTCTTCAAACTATGGGATCCATGGCTCGAGACACCGGGACTAAGCCCCCTGGAGCTAGTGCAAGAAAGGCTATTAGGAGGATTGTAGGGGGGGAGAGGGCAGACTGGGTCACCTTTTTGGTCACTGAGTATGGTATAGATCGGAGGGAGTGCGAAGGGCGGACTGGGAAGAGAGGTATGCAAGACAGGTCTAATGGGAAGAAATGGTGTAATATGTATGTGAATAGATGTCACGCTATACTGCTGTTATCGGAAATATATGCCTGTACAGTATTGATGATGCAATCCACGGTGTACAATGTCAGTATATGGTTTCAGTTTTCTTGATTGTCTGTTATGTGAGTAATAAAAACCTTTTTGATAAAAAAAAAAAAAACTTGACAGGTTTTCTAAACCTCCACTCTATCCAAAACCAGCGAAAATAACTTTGCCTTTACATACACTTTAATGAAAACACAAGCAACCTCGACCTTGCCCCCTTCTTCAAAGAACCCTATAGCCAACGAAAACTGAGTAGCAGCATAAGCAAGGAAAAGACTAGGAAGAAAATGTTATCTTTGTTTCATTAATAATTTAAAGTGTATCCATATCCAAACCCAAGAAAATATATTGAATGTATTGCATGTTACCAGTCTTTTTATGTTGTGACTGCATTTTTTTTCTTCAGCCTTTTTAGCCCTTTTTAGCCCTTTTTAACAAACAAAAACTATATGGTCCCATAACAAATTATGCACAATAGTGTCTCTAACTATACAATAACACAGACGGGGGGCACACCTACCCGGACAACAGGAACCACTGGGCTAAAAACATAAAAAGAAATTCAACTTAATTATAATTGCAAAATAATTCCATATAGTAAGCTGTAAATGCCAAATTGAGCAAGAAACTGCATAACCTAAAGAAACAACTAGAGGTATCACACCTTTGGCTCATCTAGCTGGTCTTTCCATACTTTCACTGCATACTGCACCTCTGACGAAGCTCTTCTGAAGCCCTGTACACACGATCGGTCCATCCGATGAAAGCGGTCTGATGGACCGCTTTCATCGGTTAACCGATGAAGCTGACTGATGATCAGTCGTGCCTACACACCATCGGTTAAAAACCCGATCGTGTCAGAATGCGGTGACGTAAAACACAACGACGTGCTGAAAAAAACGAAGTTCAATGCTTCCAAGCATGCGTCGACTTGATTCTGAGCATGCGTGGATTTTTAACAGATGGACGTGCCTACAAACGATCGTTTTTTTTCTATCGGTTAGGTATCCATCGGTTAAATTTAAAACAAGATTGCTTTTTTTAAACCTATGGATAAATAACCGATGGGATCTACACACGATCGGTTTGGTCCGATGAAAACGGTCCATCAGACCGTTCTCATCGGTTTGACCGATCGTGTGTACGTGGCATTAGGGTAAAACATGTTAGGTTCTTCTTGGACATGGGTACTTTAAGTTATTTTAGATAAGTTTTCCCTTTTTTTTACATATTGTTATTTGAGTGAGATCCTGCCTGTTAAGGTAAGTTGGCTTTGAATCTGGTCTATACTATGTAGAAAATAGTGCATGAACTGGCAGAGGCTGGCACTGTTGGTAAACTGAGCTTTAGGATCAACCCCGTTCATATGTCACTTTTTCACTTGCCAGTAGCATACATCCTGTGTTAGTGTGACAATGCTCACTTACTGTGTATCTATGGGGCAGCAGCATTGTGACCCTGGGAGTGGACTACAGAACATTTATTCTTTTACTTTTCTACATAACATAGGGGAAAAGTATTCTGTAGTCTACAGGGATAGCTGGTAATAGTCAAGCTTCGTACACATGGGCAAAATGTCTGAAATCAGATGGTACAATAAAAAACGGCCAACATTCGGCCTGTGTGTATGGGTCCTTGTCCAATAGAAGCTGATCTGGAACTTGTCCAATAGAAGCTGTCGAACAAGCATGTCAGCCAACCAGCAGCCGATCGGCATCTGATCAGCGTTGTCAGCCACTGGCTGTGAGTGCTGAACAGTGTGTTCTGTAGTGAATCATATTACAGTTGTACTGTTTGCCTTTGCCTAATAATAATAATACTTCTGGCAAGATCAACCAGTACTAATTTTATTTTGCACTAATTGAACGAGTAAAACAAAAAATAGTATATTTAACAGACCAAAATAGGACAGAATTTGTGAAGTTAATTGTCAGGGTTTACATACACGTTAATAAATATTTGCTGTAACTGTCCAACTCACTGCCCTTTGCCATTAATTATCTGACAGCTCCTGCAGGCTGCGGATTATGCTGACATTTAAATTTAAACATGACTTGAAAATAAGCATAGAATAACAGCTTCTTAAATTCTAAACAACTTAAATTGAACTTCAAGAATTATTGGTACTGTACACTTACATATGTCTAGCTTGGCACAATGTAATTCTACATATTTCATGTCCGATGGGGAAGCTGGAAATCACTGTACTGTAGTAGTCTACGCTAATAAAGTGATAGCCACAATCTTCCCAGGTCTTGCCTTCGGCTGACTAATGCCGCGTACACGCGATCGGTCAAACCGATGAGAACAGTCTGATGGACCGTTTTCATCGGACCAAACCGATCGTGTGTAGGCCCCATCGGTTATTTATCCATAGGTTAAAAAAAAGCAATCTTGTTTTAAATTTAACCGATGGATACCTAACCGATAGAAAAAAAACGATCGTTTGTAGGCACAACTATCAGTTAAAAATCGACGCATGCTTGGAAGCATTGAACTTATTTTTTTCAGCACGTCGTTGTGTCACCGCGTTCTGACACGATCGTTTTTTTAACCGATGGTGTGTAGGCACGACTGACCATCAGTCAGCTTCATCGGTTAACCGATGAAAACGGTCCATCAGACCGTTCTCATCAGATGGACCAATCGTGTGGAGAGGGCTTCAGAAGAGCTTTTCAAAGCAGCATACTGTGTATAGCTATTGGGATACAGAGAATTTCAATAACTAAGTCAGATAGAGAATTTTTGTACCCAACTTTGTTGTAGCAGGGTGCTGGATATCAACCATCTGTAAAATCCTAAACTACCTACTTGTTCATCAGTCTGGTCAGACTACCACAGGGTTTGATAAATTTGCTTGGAATCTAGAAGCCAGCTAAAAAAGTTAGGAGCCAGAAAATGCGCTCCGTCCCACCAAGCTCACGCACAGAAGCGAACGCATACGTAAGTAGCGCCCACATATGTAAATGATATTCAAACCACACATGTGAGATATCGCCACGATTGGAAGAGCGAGAGCAGTAATTTTAGACCTCCTCTGTAACTCAAAACATGCAACCTGTAGATTTTTTTAAACGTATGCAGATTTTAAAGGTAAAAGTTTGTCGCCATTCCACGAGCGGACGCAATTTTGAAGCATGACATGTTGGGTATCAATTTACTCGGCGTAACATTATCTTTCACAATATGAAACAAAATTGGGCTAACATTACTGTTGTCTGCGGCCTTCTGCAAGCCTAAGCTTCCCCGGGCGCCAGCTCACAATTTCTTGTCGCAATTGTGACCGGCGCCCGGATTTTGTTGAGCCCTTAACTACCATAATGTATAGCTAGCACCTCAGCAATCATGATTCTCCCATATTTGTTTAATATCTTGTATTTATACAGATAAAGTAAGGTTTAAGTGATTGTAAAGGCTTGTTTTTTTTGTTTTTTAAAAAACAAACATGTTATACTTACCTCCCCTATGCAGTTGGTTTTGCAAAGAGCAGCCCTGATCCTCCTCTTCTTGGGTCCCTCTTTTCTGCTCCTAGCCCCTCCCTCCTTTCAGTGCCCCTCAGCTAGCAGCTGGCTACAGGGGTCTTCTAAGCCGAGTCTAAGCCGAGTCAGTGCTCCATGCATCAATTCAGACATGGAGCCCCGACCTGGCTCAACCCCCTCTCTCCCCTGATTGGCTGACTGACTTTGATTGACAGCCACATGAGCCAATAGCGCCACTGCTCTGTCTCAGCCAATCAGGAGGAGTGTACTTGATGGCTGAGGGTATCGTGGACATCGCTGGAGAGAGAAGGGGCTCGGGTAGGTAATTGGGGGGTGCTGGGGGGGGCTGCTACACACAGAAGGTTTTTTATATTTTGATCTTAATGTATAAAATGCATTAAGATAAAAAAAACCTTCTGACTTTACAACTCCTTTAAGTTCACAGAACCTTGCAGAAAATTTGATCTACATTCTGTCTGCTGATGTTATAAAATACAGTAAAACCTTGGTTTGCAAGCATCATTGGTTCTAGAAACATGCTTGTAATCCAAAGCACTTGTATATCAAAGCATTTTTTTACAGGGTATAAAAGAGAAGAGAGGCGCCTCTAAGTGCAGTAATAAGTTGCTAAATGTTGTACCTTCATTAAATGTAACCATATTGCTACACTTAGAGGCTCCTCTTTTTTTTTTTATACTCAGTTGTGACATGACGCTACTCTTATATCAAGACATCGCTTGTATATCAAGGCAAAATGTATTAAAACATTTTGCTTGTCTTGCAAAACGCTCTCAAACCAAGTTACTCAAATCAAGGTTTTACCGTATGATCTTTTACAGCTATGATGCATATTATATAGTACATTTTATTCTTCTATTATTAAATATTACATCACTTATTAGAGGTTTACTTTGTGTTACCTTGCCAGCTTGGATCTTATGTACAACAAGCTGAATAGATCATTTCTGGCTAGCAAAATAATAAGCATTTCCAAGATTGAGTTCATTTCAACTGACAATTTCAGAATATTAACACTTCTACAGTATGTGCTTTTTCTGTAACACAAATTATATTAATTAAACCTGTGTGGATAGAGCAGTCTGGTATTGATAATCTTTCCAGAAAATGTAAGGTAACTATTTTTTTTTCTTTCTAAGCAAAAGATAAATATAAGAGCCTAAGGCCTCGTACACACGACCGAGTTTCTTGGCAAAAACCAGCAAGAAACTTGCTGGGATTTTTTTTTGCCGAGGAAACCGGTCGTGTGTACATTTTTCGACGAGGAAACTGTCGAAGAAATCGTCAAGCCAAAAAGAGAGCATGTCTTCTTTTTCCTCGACGGGAATGGAGAAACTTGCCTTGTCGAGTTCCTCGACAGCCTAACAAGGAACTCGACGAGGAAAACTATGTGTTTCGCCCGTCGAGTTCCTCGGTCGTGTGTACGAGGCTTCAGTCTAAGTTCTACTTTAGAGTGAACCTATCAAGTTTTACAAAACTACAAACCATCATTACTGGTACCTGCACTTAGCCAGTTGATATACTTCTAAAATCTGAGAGGTCTTCCTTAAATTTTACAAACAACCATCAGTGTCATGAAAACTCTATGTGTCATAAAAATACACTAGTTACCTATGAATGCGGTCCAAAAACGCTTAATTAAAATTGATGTTATCATATTTATTAATAGTAAAAACATATCATCCAGGAACAGAGTAGCTTAATGAGTTCATTAATAATAGTTAATTAATGTACTAGAGCATTTCTATATGAAATGTAATAGCACTTTGCAGTTTGGCAATGCATCACCCAGTAATATGTCACAGTATAAGCTAGTGGTGCTCAGCCATTTCTGACCTAGTACTTCAAAATGTAATGAAAAACTTCATACATACAGTACATACACATGCTTTTGCATTCATGATTAAACACCCACACACATGCATACAGATAGGTAATTTGTGTGTTTCTATAGTGTCATAATTAACAAAACCAATGACTGTATATTAACGTATTTTTCTGTCCAGTCTCCCTCAATTGAAATCTATTTGTCCAAACAGATCCAAACTTTCCTCTTGCTCTTTCAGCACATTGACAAACACATCACTTCACCCTCATCCAATTTGTTACCCCACTGTAATAAAGAATATTACAGTAATCACAACTTGGGCCTACAATTTTGTTGAAATATTCAAAAAATCAGATTGAGCATAGCACCCATCCCAAACCTGCTCAGAATACTATAACCAAACAAATAACTATCTACAGGCATTCACACAGGTGCAAATTATATATATACAGTATCTCACAAAAGTGAGTACACCCCTCACAACACTGAATAAATGACACTTTGCTACCATGTAAAGTAGTGAGTGCACAGCTTGTATAACAGTGTACATTTGCTGTCCCCTCAAAATAACTCAACACACAGGCATTAATGTCTAAACCGCTGGCAACAAAAGTGAGTACACCCCTAAGTGGAAAATGTCCAAATTGGGCCCAATTAGCCATTTTTCCTCCCTGGTGTCATGTGACTCTTTAATGTTACAAGATATCAGGTGTGAATGGGGAGCAGGTGTGTTAAATGTGGTGTTATCACTCTCATTCTCTCATACTGGTCACTGGAAGTTCAACATGGCACCTCGTGGCAAAGAACTCTCTGAGGATCTGAAAAAATAAATTGTTGCTCTACATAAAGATGGCCTAGGTTATGAGAAGATTGCCAAGACCCTGAAACTGAGCTGCAGCACAGTGGCCAAGACCATACAGCTGTTTACCAGGACAGGTTCCACTCAGAACAGACCTCGACCAAAGACGTTGAGTATTTACAAAGCACTTGCGTCCTAAGTTACGCCGGCGTAAGCGTGCGTAATTCAAAGTAGGCTAGTAGGGGGCGTGTTGTATTTAAATGAGACTTGACCCCATGTAGATGCATGGCCGAACGAACGGCGCATGCGCGCGCACGCTCAGTATCACGTCGTATTTACACCCGAAGATACGTCGGCTCAATGCCTGTGACGTGAACGTAACTTACGCACAGCCCTATTCGCGTACGACTTACGCAAACGGCGTAAAAAGATACGCTTGTTCCGACGTCCATACTTTGCATGGGCTGCGCAACCTAGAGCCCAGCTTTATCTTTACGCCGGCGTATGTCTTACGTAAACGGCGTAACTAATTGCGACGGGCGTACGTACGTTCGTGAATCAGCGTATCTTGCTCATTTACATATTCAACGCGGAAATCAAGGAAGCGCCACCTAGCGGCCAGCGTAATTATTGCAACCCAAGATACGACGGCGTAGGAGACTTACGCCGCTCATATCTTGGCCAAATCTATGCGTAACTGATTCTATGAATCAGGCGCATAGATACGACGGCGGCCATTCGGACTTACGACGGCGTATCTGGAGATACGCCGTCGTAAGTCTTTGTGAATCTGGGCCCTAGACTGCAATACTTGCCCATTCTTCTTTGTAGAACTGCTCAAGTTCAGTTAAATGATTGATGGTGACCGTTTGTGGACTGCAGTCTTTAAGTCTTTCCACAGATTTTCAATGGGGTTTAAGTCTGAGCTCTGACTAAGCCATGCAAGGACATTCACCCTTTTCTCCTTCAACCACTGTGTGATCATTTTTGCTGATTGTTTTGGGCCATTCCCATTTATGATGGTAAATCTTCTTCCCATTGACAACTTTCTGGCAGAGGGCAGCAGATTTTCCTCAAGAATATGAGGGTATTTTGCCCCCTCCATTTCCTTCTATCCTGACAAGGGCTCCAGTCCCTGCTGCAGAGAAACCACCATAACAGGATATTACCACCTCTATACTTGCACCAGGTTGGACCTCCTCTTTAAAAACGATTTAAAAAATTGCTCACTGATGATATGATGAAATTTTAGTGTATGCCGTGATT
This sequence comes from Rana temporaria, assembly GCF_905171775.1. NCBI lineage: Eukaryota > Metazoa > Chordata > Amphibia > Anura > Ranidae > Rana > Rana temporaria. Next base: position 336,322,219 of record NC_053489.1, on the reverse strand, counting down.
ACATTCCATTACATCCCAGTTTTTACGTGGAAATAAAGTTCAGCGGTCACAAATTATGAGCAGGCAGGCTCTTTATTGAAGAAGAGACACACAATGGGGTCAATTTACTAAAACTAGAGAGTGCTAAATCTGGTGAAGCTGTGCATAGTAGCCCAATCAGCTTCTAACTTCAGCTTGTTCAATTAAAGGATCACTAAAGGAAAACATTTTTTTTGCTGAAATGACAGGGTATAGAGACATAATAGTTAACTGATTCCTTTTAAAAACGATTAAAAATAGATAAAAATCAATCATATAATGTACCTCTTAGATGCAAAAACGAAACTGAAAGTAATTTAGTCTTTGCATGTTATTTTATGCCTCTGTGCTGGACAGTGCCATAGAGAGTCATGGCTAGGAAAACGAAACTAAACTCTCCCATGACTTTTTTCATACGGACCCAGACAACCAGGAAGTGTCCAGAACAGAGAAGTATTACAGCAACATCAGAGCAAAAAACGAGCAATAAGGACATGAAACCAGGACTGCAGTAAGGTAAATGAAGCTATTTAGCTAAAAAAAAAATCCTTTAGTGACCCTTTAAGCTTTGACAAAGAAAGTTGGAAGTTGAGTTTCTATGCAGAGCTGTACCATGGTTTGCACTCTAGTTTTGGTTAATCAACCTTACGTCTCCTTTGCCATGAAATACACCTACCTGTCTGCTTGCTGTCTTTTCTGACACAGTTCCTGTGTGCTGGGATGACTAACTCCTTTGCATTCATAGGAGTGCCGTCATTCAATGCTGGCAAATGAAGCTTAAAGAGAAGCTCAGCAGAGAGAAGCTCAGCAGAGAAAAGCTCAGCAGAGAGAAGCTCATCATACGATCGGGAAGACAGACAGCCACACACAGTTGTAACATAACCTTCCTCGGCACTCGTTCTCCTGGTCTTTTCTTTTCCCCGCTCCCCATCCTGTGTGCTGCCGCTGGGAATCTAGTTGGAGAGTGGGGGAAGGAAAGACCAGGAGAACAAGTGCAGAGGAATGTTATATTACAACTGTGTGTGGCTGTCTGTCTTCCCGATCATATAATGAGCTTCTCTGTGCTGAGGATCATGTCTTTATTCAGCCCGTTCGCATACTGCACAACTAGCCAGGGAGAGGAGGTGAACGCTGTGGGGGACCAGAGAAATGGGGGGAAACCAGAGAAGCATGGGGACAAGATGAGCACAGGGGACCAGAGAGGCATGTGGGGGACCAGGGGAGCATGTTAGGGATCAGAGGAGCATGTGGGGGACCAAAGGAGCATGAGGGGGAACAAAGGAGAGTGGGGAGAATAGAGAATCTTGGGGGACCAGAGGAGCATGTGGGGGAAAAGACGAGCATGTGGGGAATCAGAGGAGCATAAGGGTGACCAGAGGAGCATAAGGGTGACCAGAGGAGCATGGGGGTGACCAGAGGAGCATGTGGGGGATCAGAGGAGCATGTGGGGAACCAGAGAAGCATGGGGGGATCAGAGGAGCATGTGGGGAACCAGAGGAGCATAGTGGGGACCAGAGGAGCATTGGGGGAATAGAGGAGCTTGGGGGACCAGAGGAGCATGTGGAGGACCAGAAGAGCATGTGGGGGATCGGATGAGCATGTGGGGGACCAGAGGAGCATGGGGGCAATAGAGGAGCATTGGGGAAATAGAGGAGCATGTGGGGGACCAGAGGAGCACAGGGGGACCAGAGGAACATGGGGGCGAACAGAGGAGCATGTGGGGGATCAGAGGAGCATGTGGGGGTCAGAGGAGAATGGGGGTGAATAGAGGAGCACAGAGATCAGAGGAGCATGTGGGGGAAAAGAGGAGCATGTGGGGGACCGTAGCCTCACAGGGGGACCAGAGGAGCATGTGGGGGACCAGGGGAGCACAGGGGACCAGAGGAGCACAGGGAGGACCAGAGGTGAGTGTGGGGGACCAAAGGAGCACGGGTGGCCGGAGGAGCATGTGGGGGACCAGAGGAGCACTGGGAGGGGGGGCCAGAGGAACATGGGGGCGAACAGAGGAGCATTTGGGGGATCAGAGGAGCATGTGGGGGTCAGAGGTGAATGGGGGTGAATAGAGAAGCACGGAGATCAGAGGAGCATGTGGGGGACAAGAGGAGCATGTGGGGGACCATAGGATCACAGGGGGACCAGAGGAGCATGTGGGGGACCAGGGGAGCACAGGGGACCAGAGCAGCACAGGGAGGACCAGAGGTGAATGTGGGGGACCAAAGGAGCACGGGTGACCAGAGGAGCATGTGGGGAACCAGAGGAGCATGGGGGGGGGCAGAGAAGCATGGAGGGGACCAGAGGAGCATGGGGGAATAGAAGAGCACAGGGGGACCAGAGGAGTATGTGGGGGACCAGGGGAGCACGGGGGACCAGAGAAGCACAGGGAGGACGAGAAGTGCATGTGGGGGACCAGAGGAGCACAGGGGGGACCAGAGGAGCACGGGTAACCAGAGGAGCATTTGGGAAACCAGAGGAGTATGTGGGGAACCAGAGGAGCATGGTTGGGACCAGAGTAGCATGGGGGGAATAGAGGAGCAGGGGGGAACAGAGGAGCAGGGGGGAACAGAGGAGCACAGGGCACCAGAGGAAAATGTGTGGGACCAGATAAGCAGGGGGTACCAGAGGAGCGGGGTGGACCAGAGGAGCACTGGGGGGAACCGGGGGAGCAATGGGGGGGATCCGAGGATAGACAGCTGATTCAACAGCTATGGCCTGGAAGTTTCTTACTTTCCTGCCTAATCTTGTCCCGTTATGGGGGGGCGCTGAACTGATTCTTTGCTCCGGGTGAAAGAATGTCTAGCTATATTCTCTGCAATTTCCTCTTGAACACCATTTATCAATTCTACAATTAGAAAGTTAAAAGACCGCTCACCTCTTTAGGCAACATACAGTTTGACTGAGAGCCGGTTCACACAGGGGCAACGTGACTTTGTGTGCGACTTTGCGAGGCGACCTCAGCGCGACTTGAGCGTGAACCACAGCGCAACGTGGAGCGACTTGAAGTTGCCTCCAGGACAGGGGACTTTGCCAGTGGCCAATCAAAGAGTAATCAGCTCTGTGAAAGGGAGGGGTTTGCCAAGAAAACTATTTCTACTTCTTGGAAAGTTGCCTCAGTTAAGACAGGGGATCCGACTTGGAGGCAACTTTCCATTGAAATCTATGGGTACAAGTTGCCTAGAAGTCTTCTTGAAGTAGTACAGGAACCTTTTCTGAAGTCGGAGCGACTTCAGTAGTGTACATTAAGACGGCTCCCATTCACTTCAATGTAGTTTCACATGTCGCACGACTTGGGGCGACTTCAAGTCGAATCCCAAGTCTCCCCTGTGTGAACCGGCTCTTATGCCGCGTACACACGACCATTTTTAATGTCATGGAAAAAAAAAATTCTCGACGTGATTCTTGTCAAGCTTGCCTTGCATAGACAAGATGGTGAAAAAAAATGCTCGAGGAAAGCGCGGTGACGTACAACACATACGACAGCACTATAAAGGGGAAGTTCCATTCGATTGGCGACAGCCTTTGGGCTGATTATGCAAATTTCCCTTCTCATAACCTGCTTCTGAGCATGTACGTTTTTTCCCTGTCGTTAAAGCCTACACACGACCGTTTTTCACGACGTGAAAAACGACGAGAAAAATAGAGCAGGTTCTAAATTTTTAATGCCAATTTTTCACATGCTCTGGAGCCTACACATGACCGTTTTTAATGACCAATTAAAAAAATAAAAATTTTCTACCAAAACGGTCTTGTGTATAGTGTTGAGCAGAATATGCCATATTCGATTTCGCGATATATCTCGAATATATATTCGAATATTCGAGATATATTCGCTAAATTCGAATATTCGTGATATTTTATCGAAAGTAAATGATTGCGATTTTTCGCTATTGCGAATGCGAAAATAATTGCGATTTTTTGATAACTGCGGTAGGAGCACTCTGATTGGCTCAGAATATTCGTGATATTTTATCGAAATATCGCAACATGCGAATGCGATATTTATTGCGCAATTTCGAGAAATGCTGGAGGAGCGCTCTGATTGGCTCAGAATATTCGTGATATTTTATCGAAATATCGCAACATGCGAATGCGATATTTATTGCGCAATTTCGAGAAATGCTGTAGGAGCACTCTGATTGGCTCAGAATATTCGTGATATTTTACAATACAAAATAATTGCGAATATTCGGCAAATGCGGAAGGAGCACTCTGATTGGCTCAGAATATTCTTGATATTTTACAATACAAAATAATTGCGAATATTCGGCAAATGCAGAAGGAGCACTCTGATTGGCTCAGAATATTCTTGATATTTTACAATACAAAATAATTGCGAATATTCGGCAAATGCAGAAGGAGCACTCTGATTGGCTCAGAATATTCTTGATATTTTACAATACAAAATAATTGCGAATATTCGGCAAATGCGGAAGGAGCACTCTGATTGGCTCAGAATATTCTTGATATTTTACAATAGAAAATAAAAAGTGTTTTGCATTGGTGGTGATTCTTTACTCTATCCATCTGTCACAGCCGTTTGTCAATCAAACACCTTAAAGATTGAACACGTTCATGCTGCATGCTTTGGACTTTTTTTCACTTCACATATCAAAGACATTTTTATGAAAGATTATTTTTCTATTATTGGGACTATATTTCTTTATATATTTGTTTCACTGTGTATTTCACAAGTTATTTGCGCTTGCTTATTTTATAATTTGCCCACATGTCTTGTCACTAGACATATTTTTTATTCTTGTAGAGCGACTCCATTTTCTGTCTTGTATTAATTTATGTTGTATAACATTTTTGAGTTGCTGCTGTATTCTCCCCTTTTTTAAGGTATGCGCAATTTTTTCCTTCTTACAAAAAATAATAATATCAAACATACAAATATTCATAACATACACATACACATACACAAAGCCCCCCCCTTTTGCATCAGAGACAATCAGAGTTCTCCTACCACAGTTATCGAAAATTCGCAATCATTTTCGCATTCGCAATAGCGAAAAATCGCAATTTTTTTTTTTTCAATTTGGCAACATAATAGGATCGCCTCAGCTTAGCTACTCGGCCCAGGGTCTCTAATCATACCAGCAATGCTTTTAGACGTCGATAGGATGTGATCTGTTTTAAAAATCAAATTGAAAAAATGCGAATATTCGGAATTGCGAATATTCACCGCGAAATTCGAAATATAGCGCGATTTCTCGAATATGCTATATTCGAGTCGAATATTCGCAATGCGAATATTCGTGAGCAACACTACTTGTGTACGCGGCAATAGGCCCCTTTCAGATATGTGTTCTGATCAGGTCCACCTGTCAGTTTTTCAGATGGACCTGATTGAAAGGTCCATGCGATCCTAAGGAAAGGTGGGTGTAAATGGACTTGTGTTCTTGTACACCTGCCTACTTCCAGGTCCGCAAAAAACCCCCACAGAAGATGAGCTCACAGATCCCCTGCTGATCGAAACAGAATTTGCCTGAATGAAAAAGGCCTTAGGGCTGACCAGCCAAGCAGCTAAAAACACAGCTGAAATATACATAGATGTAAGCTATCTTACCTAGCAAAACTTAGTAATTTTGATAGGCCAATTCTGTCATCAAGCTTTTATAACATTGTGCAATGCAATAGAGCTTCTCCCAGTCTTAGCCCTACTGTGCAAGGGACTATGATAAGTTAATAAAAAGACAAATTTTAGAACATATGCTAATTAGATTTAAAAATAAATTGAATGAATTTTAATGAATGCAACCAGGATTAAATAACTTTAAGCTTTGAGATCTTGGCTTCAATTCATTAAGCTATGATGACCATTATTTTCTCATAAGAATCTGTTTTAACAATGAGACCTTAAAATAATTTAATTGCTTCAAATAACAAATCATGGTTTAGCAAACTGAGCCAATTATCTTCAGTTATTGATCCAGCACTGCTTGCTTCTCCACTGCTTCTTATGCCGCGTACACACGGTCGTTTTTCGGCATGAAAAAAAAAGACATTTTTCAGTATGTCCAAAAAACGAAGTTTTTTCAACTTTATCATTAAAAACGATGTTGCCCACACACCATCGTTTTTAAAAAATGATGAACAAAGCGCGGTGACGTACAACATGTACAACGGCACTCTGAAGGGGAAGTTCTATTCACCTTTGGGCTGCTTTTAGCTGATTCCTTGTTAGTAAAAGACGATTTGCGCTTTTTTGTCTGTTACAGCGTGATGAATGTGCTTACTCCATTATGAATGGTAGTTTTACCTGAACGAGCGATCCCGTCTCATAACTCGCTTCTGGGCATGCGCGGATTTAAAACGACGTTTTAGCCCACACACGATCATTTTTTACAACCCGAAAAATGACATTTTGAAAGCCGAAAAACGATGTGAAGCCCACACACAATGATTTTACATTTTTTCATGCCGAAAAACGTCCGTGTGTATGCGGCATTACCCATTCCTTTACTTATTGTTTCTACCCATTATCTCTGTAGATGGTAAAGGGTTTTTGTACTTTGTTATTGCAGAATGTATGTGTGCTTGGAAATGGTTTATGTGTTGCCTATTGTTTATTTTATGCAACAACGCTTATATTTTACAGTGTCATATGAAACAGTGACACAATATACTGTATATATATATATATATATATATATATATATATATATATATATATATATATATATATATATATATATATATATATATATATAATTTCTTACTAACTTCTGTCCTGCCAAATCTCTGGAGTAGCCAAATTCAGTGGTGGTGGATTGTAAATAGGTTACAGCAGGGCTCAAAATTTCAAGTCCTGAGCTAATAGCCAGGCCTCAAGGGTTACTCGCCACCGCCCAACCCCTACCCTGCCCTGCCCCTAATCCCGCCCCTAAACACGCCCTCATATATTATATCATGAAATTACACTTAAATGTCCTATGCAGAATTAAGTTATAAAAATATTAACAACAACTTTATCCATACCCAAAAATGTAGCCTGCCCGTGTCCGCCAATGCAGCCCGTGTCCGCCAATGCAGCCCTTGTCCGCCAATGCAGCCCGTGTCTGCCAATGCAGCCTGTGTCCGCCAGTGCAGCCTGTGTCCCCAGTTCAGCATGTGTCCCCAGTTCAGCCTGTGTCCGCCCCCAGTTTCAGCCTGTGTCCCCACCCCCAGTTTCAGCCTGTGTTCCCCCCCAGTTTCAGCCTGTGTCTCCCCCCCCCCCAAGTTTCAGCCTGTGTCCCCCCCCCAGTTTCAGCCTGTGTCCCCCCCAGTTTCAGCCTGTGTTCCCCCCAGTTTCAGCCTGTGTTCCCCCCAGTTTCAGCCTGTGTTCCCCCAAGTTTTAGCCTGTGTTCCCCCCCAGTTTCAGCCTGTGTTCCAGCGATCGTAGGGGATGAGAGGGGAGAGCCGCCACCTGGCTAATTAGAGCGCTGGGGAACATAACAGCTTTCATTACAATAGCTGTGTGTTTCCCCACCGTGCGGCGTCATATACGGCCCCTCCCCCTTGTCTGGGGAACTTTGAAAGACAGATCACGTCCCAGAATTGGATGGTGATCTGTCTATCAAAGTGCCCGGACAAGGGGGAGGGGCTGTATATGACGCCGCACGGCAGGGAAACACAGCTATTGTAATGAAAGCTGTTATGTTCCCCAGCGCTCTAATTAGCCAGGCAGCGGTGGCGGCTCTCCCCTCTCATCCCCTACGATCGCTGGAACACAGGCTGAAACTGGGGGGGAACACAGGCTGAAACTGGGGGGGAACACAGGCTGAAACTGGGGGGGGGAACACAGGCTGAAACTGGGGGGGGGACACAGGCTGAAACTGGGGGGGGGACGACACAGGTTGAAACTGGGGGGACGACACAGGCTGAAACTGGGGGGACGACACAGGCTGAAACTGGGGGGGGGACGGACACAGGCTGAAACTGGGGGGGGACACAGGCTGAAACTGGGGGGGGGACACAGGCTGAAACTGGGGGGGACACAGGCTGAAACTGGGGACACATGCTTAACGGGGGACACAGGCTGCACTGGTGGACACAGGCTGCATTGGCGGCGGGGGCTCTCCTCTCTCTTCCTCTACGATCGATGGGACGAAGGCTCCCATACAACCCGGGCCGACGCTCCCCCCAGCTCCCAGGCAGCCCACACTCGCCCCCCCCCCCCCTCAAAATCCACTCGCGAGTAGGCGAGTGTATTTTTTGAGGGCTGGGTTACAGTATATTCTAGGGCTGTTACTGATTACAATTTTAATGTTTGATTAACCGTTTTTTTTAATAGATTAATCAACTAATTTTGATTAATTATAACGCATATACATTTTTAGGATCACCACCATATATAGTCCCCACTGTAATATCCGCAGACATCTCCCCACTGTAATATCCACAGACATCTCCCCCACTGTAATATCCACAGACTTCTCCCCCACTGTAATATCCACAGACATCTCTCCCACTGTAATATCCACAGACATCTCTCCCACTGTAGTATCCACAGACATCTCCCCACTGTAATATCCACAATCACCCCCACTGTAATATCCACAATCTCCCCCACTGTAATATCCATAGACATCTCCCCCACTGTAGTATCCACATCTCTCCACTGTAATATTCACATCTCCCCACTGTAATATCCATGTCATCTCCCCCACTGTAATATACACAGACATCTCCCCCACTGTAATATCCACAGACATCTCCCCCACTGTAATATCCACAGACATCTCCCCACTGTAATATCCACAGACATCCCCCGACTGTAATATCCACAGACATCCCCCCCACTGTAATATCCACAGACATCTTCCCACTGTAATATCCACATCTCCCCACTGTAATATCCACGTCATCTCCCCACTGTAATATCCACAGACATCTCCCCCACTGTAATATCCACAGACATCTCCCCACTGTAATATCCACAGACATCTCCCCCACTGTATTATCCACAGACATCTCCCCACTGTAATATCCACAGACATCTCCCCCACTGTAATATCCACAGACATCTCCCCACTGTAATATCCACAGACATCTCCCCTACTGTAATATCCACAGACATCTACCCACTGCAATATCCACAGACATCTCCCCACTGTAATATCCACAGACATCTCCCCACTGTAATAACCACAGACATCTCCCCACTGTAATAACCACAGACATCTCCCCCACTGTAATATCCACAGACATCTCCCCCCACTCTAATATCCACAGACATCTCCCCCACTGTAATATCCACAGACTTCTCCCCCACTGTAATATCCACAGACATCTCCCCACTGTAAAATCCACATACATCTCCCCCATTGTAATATCCACAATCTCCCCCACTGTAATATCCACAATCTCCCCCACTGTAATATCCACAGACATCTCCCCCACTGTAATATCCACAGACATCTCCCCCACTGTAATATCCACAGACATCGCCCCCACTGTAATATCCACAGACATCTCCCCCACTGTAATATCCACAGACTTCTCCCCCACTGTAATATCCACAGACATCTCCCCACTGTAAAATCCACATACATCTCCCCCATTGTAATATCCACAATCTCCCCCACTGTAATATCCACAGACATCTCCCCCACTGTAATATCCACAGACATCTCTCCTACTGTAATATCCACAGACATCTCTCCACTGTAATATCCACATCTCCCCACTGTAATATTCACGTCATCTCCCCACTGTAATATCCACAGACATCTCCCCAACTGTAATATCCACAGACATCTCCCCACTGTAACATCCACAATCTCCCCCACTGTAATATCCACAATCTCCCCCACTGTAATATCCACAGACATCTCCCCACTGTAATATCCACAGACATCTCCCCACTGTAACATCCACAATCTCCCCCACTGTAATATCCACAGACATCTCCCCCACTGTAATATCCACAGACATCTCCCCCACTGTAATATCCACAGACATCTCCCCCACTGTAATATCCACAGACATCTCCCACACTGTAATATCCACAGACATCTCCCCTACTGTAATATCCACAGACATCTACCCACTGCAATATCCACAGACATCTCCCCACTGTAATATCCACAGACATCTCCCCACTGTAATAACCACAGACATCTCACCACTGTAATAACCACAGACATCTCCCCACTGTAATAACCACAGACATCTCCCCCACTGTAATATCCACAGACATCTCCCCCCACTCTAATATCCACAGACATCTCCCCCACTGTAATATCCACAGACTTCTCCCCCACTGTAATATCCACAGACATCTCCCCACTGTAAAATCCACATACATCTCCCCCATTGTAATATCCACAATCTCCCCCACTGTAATATCCACAGACATCTCCCCCACTGTAATATCCTCAGACATCTCCCCCACTGTAATATCCACAGACATCTCCCCCACTGTAATATCCACAGACATCGCCCCCACTGTAATATCCACAGACATCTCCCCCACTGTAATATCCACAGACTTCTCCCCCACTGTAATATCCACAGACATCTCCCCACTGTAAAATCCAGGGTTGGGGGGAGGGGGGCAGGTATACAGAAAAATATGGTTTGTCAAAAAAAGAAGAAAAAAAAATTGTAGAAAAAGAATTTCCAGGCATCCACTACCTCCAGAAGTAGAAATAGAATGGATGCGATTAAATGTATAACTTATAATGTCAGAGGGTTAAACTCCCCACAGAAGAGATTCCCCTACAAAAAGGGCAAAAGGGGTAGCAATAGGCTTTGGGAGTAATGTTCGCTTTGAGATGAAGGAGAGGAAGGTGGACCCTGAAGGCAGATTCCTGTTCCTGAGAGGAACAATATTAGGCATCAGTTTAGGCCGATACGTATTCTTCTACATATTTTTCGTAAAAAAAAAAAAAAAACGCAATAAGCGTTTATTGATTGGTTTGCGCAAAAGTTATAGCGTTTAGAAAATAGGGGGTATTTTTATGGCATTTTTACTAATATTTTTTTTTAATAGTAATGGCGGCGATCAGCGATTTTTTTTCATTTTTATAGCGTATGGTCTGACCACTGATAGGCTACCCCCCCACCCCTTCTACCTCTGCAGCAATGCTGGCAGCACTCATATGTCTATTTCCCAAAGATAACCTCTGGATATGACGCTGAGCACGTGCACTCAACTTCTTTGGTCGACCATGGTGAGGCCTGTTGAGTGGAACCTGTCCTGTTAAACCGCTGTATGGTCTTGGCCACCATGCTGCAGCTCAGTTTCAGGGTCTTGGCAATCTTCTTATAGCCTAGGCTATAGGTCTCAAACACAAGGCCGCGGGCCCTCCTCATGTGGCCCTCGCACCTCCAGCCCTCCTCTGCTCCTCCTCCAGACCCTTACTTTCTGCTTTTAAGCAATGCATCCATCTTCTTCCCAGTAGCAGCATAAGGGGGGTGCACTGTGATGTAAGGGAGGGTGGGGGACTCAACTTCTGATGGTGGGGTGACTCTTGACATCTAATGTAAGGGGAGGGGATGCGCTGGACACCTAATCTTACAGATACAACCGGCTCTTTTGAGGGAAATCATAATGCTGATGCGGCCCACAATGAAATTGAGTTTGACACCCCTGGCCTAGGCCATCTTTATGTAGAGCAACAATTCTTTTTTTCCAGCTCCTCAGTTCTTTGCCATGAAGTGGCAAGTTGAACTTCCAGTGACCAGTATGAGAGAGTGAGATTGATTTCACCAAATATAACACACTTGCTCCCCATTCACACCTGAGACCTTGTAACACTAATGAGTCACATGACACCGGGGAGGTAAAATTGATAATTGGGCCCATTTTGGACATTTTCACTTAGGGGTGTTCTCACTTTTGTTGCCAGCGGTTTAGACATTAATGGCTGTGTGTTGAGTATTTTTAAGGGAACAGCAAATTCACCCTATTATACAAGCTGTACATTGTAGCAGTGTTATCACATGAAAAGATATAATAAAATATTTGCAAAAATGTTAGGGCTGTACTCACTTTTTTGAGATACTGTATATAACCCTGCTGTTTTCCAATAGTTAGGGCCTAGAGCAGGCACTTACTAAACAATAAGGACCTTATTTATAGCTGACAGTGCCCATCCACTCTCTGCAATAGTCCACAGCACTACTCCACACCGTGGTCTATATTTTACTGGCTTCCAAATCTAAAGTCACCATTTTCCACTACTGGAGGTGGAAAGTGTGGACTGGTTCATGCCCCTTGTCACACCCTCCAGCTTTCAGCAGTAGGAAGCGTACATTATACATAATGGTGATGATAACATGATAACAAGAAGACTTTGCAGGCACAGTTTCCTGCAATCCCAATTCTCCCAAATCAAAGCAGGCATTGATTTTGTATTTATTAACAACATTAAAGGGGTTGTAAAGTTTTTTTTTATTATTATTTCTAAATAGGTTCCTTTAAACTAGTGCATTGTTGGTTCCCCAACCTTTTCCTTTGATTTCCCTTCTAAAATGTAAATTTTTTCCTCTGTTTTCTTTGTCTGAATTTCTCACTTCCTCCTCAGTAAGCTGTTCTGGCTGACTAACCCCCATGGATGATAGGGGGCAAGCTTACTGAGGAGAAACAGGAAGTGAGAAAATAAGACAAAGAAAAAAAAACATTTCGAAGGGAAATTGAAGGAAACGGTAAGTGAACCAACAATGCAGCTTAACGGAACCTATTTAGAAAATAAAAAACAAACCTTTACAACCCCTTTAAATACATTGCACAGCCAAATTGTCAACAACTTTATTAAATGGCTTTACATATACTTTTTATACTAGGTGTATGTCTACATATGTATTGGTTGCACAGCTTAGAACTAATATTGTACAGAACAAAACTTTACACTGCATTTTACCTTTGGACATTTTCTTCATGTATCTTTAATTTCTGATCATCCTCTTCACATTGCCTATTTCTGGCTTCTTCTTCTTCTAGTGAACTAGCTGGTACTCCTTGCATCAGCCATTTTTCTCTAAGCAGTTTTGACTGAAAGTAAAAAAGGTCATCATTATATTTCTTACAAACCTCTTATGATGTAAATAACTTTAATAAGCCCAAAGTAAAAAGCTAGATAAAAAAATAAAAGTAATAGCCAAAAGCCATAATTAAAACTAATGTACATTTTTTGCTAAAACCTCATTCACAACACAAAGGGGCATTTAATAAAGCAGTAACATCACTTTTTGGGTGGTATGGCCCCTCTAACATGGCTGTTAAAGGTTCTAAAATTACAATTTGTAATATTGTTACTTAAAACTATTCATGGTGCCAACATCCCAAACAAAAAAAATTGTAAGAGTACAAAAAACACATTGGGTGGAAGGGATTTTATAGGCACCATATATTAAACAACCATACATAAAACCAACAAAGCTTTATTATTATAAAAATAAAAACCATATAGTAGAATTTTTATTTATTTATATAGTATATAGTAATAAATAGGATACATTGTTTCCAACAACTGCATTGTATACCTGTGTATGACGTCTATAACCGCATATTACCTGTTATATAGGACAAATATCTTGCCCATTACATCACAAAAATTATGCCCACATGCCCAACACGTTTTAAGACCTTAGGGACAGCTCGATGGACCTTCATATTGAAAATGGGAAAATATAGGAAACATGTATAGAACAAAACACATTATACCTGTCAATCCCAAAAAAGGGGGTGGGAACCAAATACAGAAAAAAAGAGGGGGAACCCAAGAAGAAGCATTCGATTAAAAAAAAGGTAGTTGGGCCTCCCTCTTCGGCTGGTATGGGAACACACGGAGTGGTGTGTGTCTAATTTTATACTCGCAGTTTATTTTCCCCTAATCGTCTTTCAGGACAGCCACCTGAGAGACCTTGGCTCCTCCCCTCTGTTGGAAACACCGCGCCAGCCCATAAATTTCCTCCTCCCCTGCTGGTCCTCAGTTATTTGTGTTTCCTCCAGTGGGGAGACACCATAGGAACAAGCCAGGAGAGCCAAGGGAGGCTCAGGCAAGACGGTCCTGAAAGGGAGCAGGGGCTCTCTGGACAAAAGAGACAGGTACTAACCTGAAAGACAGCCACCCTCACATCCCTGAGCGCAGGTGTAAGTCGGGGGGGCTCCGGTTTTTGTATGCACCGAGTGCGGTGTGAGGAGGTACAGTCAGCGTCCTAGACCAGCGTGTGTGGCTGCCGGAGGAATGGGGATTCCAGACGCGCAAGCCACGCTGTGTACTAGGACCGCTCGGAGCCGATGGCGGGTGACGTCATTCAGGCACGGGGGCGGGTACTTCCGGGTTCGCGGCTTCCGGTTCCGGGCGCGAAACTCAAAAACGGAGCCAGGCAATGGCTGGAGGGAGCTGCATAGACGCTGTAGAGACAGCACACGCGGCGCTGGTGACACAGACATGTCGGAAGCAGAGGGGAAAGATGTTGCTCCAGCAGAGACCAGCTCCAGCCACAGCAAGGTAAGGGGAACCTAGGGTGGATTTCCCCTCTCCTAAAAAATAGCCTACCATCCCTCTACACCCCCCAGGGTAATAGGGAGGGGGAGGTGGGTTAACCCCTCAGTGTCAGAGGGTGATTCATAGGGCCCCTAGCGTGGTAAGCCCATATGAAGACACTGCGCACCTGCCGTGAGCAGGGGGAAGGCTACGGTACTAATCATGGGGTATATATTTTCGCTTGTGTCTTTCAGAAAACTGACAAAGACAAGAATACCCACAGTACAAAGAAAAGATGTCCATCCTGTAAAGTCACACTTAGGGAGTCATGGAAAAAGGCTATTTGTAGCGACTGTATTGATAAGTTAGTACAGGAGCACACTGCGGAACAAAGTGATTTGGCATCATCAGTGAAAGAACTTTCTAATACCTTTGGGTCATTCAAAACATTTTTTGAAAACTTCCAGATCCCGCAGCTTCAGTCAGCTCCTCCTGTACAGGCAACAACATTAGTCCCGGGAGTAAGACCTTCCACTAGTGCAGGCCCTTCAAGAGTTCCTAGTGAGGAACTAGAAGAGGAACCTGACAGCGCAGTGTCCGGTTCACAGGAATCAGAGGAGGAGGCTCGGGAAGGTGATTCCAGGAAGCCCTCCCGCTACAAGCTCTCCTTGGAGGATGTAGACCACTTATTGGAAGCTATTTATGCCACTCTGGGTATTCAAACAGAGAAAAAACCATTATCATTGCATGACCAAATGTATGAGGGTTTAGGCGACCAGGAAAGTAAAAATTTCCCAGTCCATGATGTCTTGATCGAAGCAATTAAAAAAGAATGGCAGGAACCAGAAAGGAAACCATTGTTTTCCAAAGCTTTGAAAAGACGATTTCCATTTTCGGATGACCCATCCTCAGTTTGGAATAAAACGCCAAAGCTGGATGCTGCCTTTTCTCAAGTTTCAAGGCACACAGACCTAGCTTTTGAGGACATGGGCATTCTATCCGAACCAATGGATAAGAAAATGGATTCATTACTAAAAAAGTCCTGGGACTCCACGCTGGGTAGTTTAAAACCAGCAATGGCAGTCACCGTGGTAGCCAGGAACATGGAATTTTGGCTGAACCAGATTCAGGAGCACATTGAGGAGGAGACGGCAAAAGACCAAATCCTAGCCTCATTTCCCACATTGTTGAGAGGCATAGCTTATATTGCAGACGCTTCAGCTGAACTGGTACGGATGGCAGCTAGATCGTCTGCATTAGCTAACTCAACCAGGAGGGCCTTATGGTTAAAGACGTGGCAGGGGGACTGCGCGTCTAAAACCAAATTATGCAACATCCCATTCACAGGGGACCTGCTCTTTGGGCCGGGATTAGAAAAAGTGCTGGACCGTACAGCGGACAAGAAAAAAGCGTTTCCGCTGAAACGCAAAGCACCCTGGAGTCAGCCACAGCAGACCAAAAAGAGACAGAACAAATTTAATTGGGTACCTAAGGGCCCCCGCTTCACACCCAAGGTAGACAATCAGAAAAGACCCTGGGCCCAGAGAGGGAAAGGCAAAGCAGGAGCTATTTTTCGTGCTCCTGAACAAGCCTATGATAAGAAATGACAGATTGCTCACAGTGGGAGGAAG
Source organism: Rana temporaria (assembly GCF_905171775.1). Lineage (NCBI taxonomy): Eukaryota > Metazoa > Chordata > Amphibia > Anura > Ranidae > Rana > Rana temporaria. The sequence continues at coordinate 336,306,153 of NC_053489.1, read as the reverse complement.
ACTGGGGGACTTCCTCCCTCAGTGGGAAAAGGTGACTTCCAATCGATTCATATTGAGGATCATAAAGGAAGGTTATCATCTAGAATTCTCCAGAACACCCCCAAAAAAGTTTTATTTAACAAAACTTCCGAAGGACAGAAGAAAGGCCGAAGGGTTAATGAGAGCCCTGGAGGATCTCAAGAAACAAGAGGTAGTAGTGGAGGTCCCCAAAAAAGAAAGGGGACTTGGGTTCTACTCCCACATTTTTGGAGTACTAAAACCCACGGGGAAGGTCAGACCAATCTTAAACCTAAAACCCCTCAACCTATCCATAACCTACAAGAGGTTCAGAATGGACTCAATTTACTCAGTGAAAGCCCTACTACCTCCAAACTGTTTCCTGGTCTCCTTAGATCTAAAGGACGCCTACTTACACGTTCCAATACACAGGGACCACCAACAGTTCCTGAGATTGGCGATAGAGACGGGAAACAGAACCTTACATTTACAATTCCAGGCTTTACCCTTCGGCCTCTCTTCCTCACCCAGAATCTTCACCAAGATTCTGGCGGAAGCCCTGGCACCCTTGCGAGTCCAAGGCATTTCCATCATTGCATATCTGGACGATCTGCTGCTGTTCGCAGAAACCCCAGAGAGGTTGCAAACGAACCTCGAGACCACACAGATCTTTTTGAAGGATCTGGGGTGGTTAATAAATGTGGAAAAATCAAATCTAAAGCCCACACAACAGATAACATACTTGGGGTACGTGATAGACTCTGTACAGCAAAGGATTTTTCTACCCAAAGAGAAGATAGAAAAGATCCAAAAAGAAACAAAGGCAATTCAGGTGAATTCACCATGTACCATCAGACAGATCATGTCAACACTGGGGCTGCTAACATCGGCAATCCCAGCTGTTCAATGGGCAGCCTTACATTTCCGACCACTGCAAATGTTCCTTCTAGAGGTTTGGGACCACAGGCAGGAGTCCTTAGACACCCAGGTTCGAATACCGACACAGGTAAAAAGAACCCTTTGGTGGTGGAGGACGGTGGAAAACTTGACCATAGGTCGGCTGTGGACACTTCCCATTTCCCAAATCCTTACCACGGACGCAAGTGGGATAGGATGGGGAGCACATCTAGGCTCCCAAGTAACCCAAGGAATTTGGAAAGGGGAAGAGAGGAGGAGATCCTCCAATTGGAAAGAGTTGAAGGCAGTGGGGCTTGCACTTCAATTCTTCCAGGGACAACTGAAGGGACATCATGTTCAAATAAGATCCGACAATGCTTCAGTTATTGCCTATGTAAACAAGCAGGGTGGAACAAGGAGCGGAACCCTGTGGGCATTAGCGAAAGAAATCCTGACATGGGGAGAAAGGAATATTCTCTCGCTATCAGCAATCCACCTAAAAGGGGATTTAAACACAGTAGCGGATTTCCTCAGCAGAACTCAGCTGAAGGAAAGCGACTGGGAACTAAATCAGGAAGTGTTCAGGCAGATCACACTAAAATGGGGAACACCTCAAGTGGACTTATTCGCATCCAAGAAGAACAAAAAGGTCAAGACCTTCTTCTCACTAAACAGAGAGGACGGAGCAATAGGAGTGGATGCTTTAGCACAAAGGTGGACTTTCAGGACATGTTATGCCTTTCCTCCACCCGTATTAATTCCACAAGTGTTACGGAAACTACGTGCAGAGAACACCAACCTGATTCTCATAGCACCTCACTGGCCCAGGAGACCATGGTTCTCTTTACTGAAAGAGCTAGCTATAGAACCCCCCTGGTTGTTGCCAGTCCAGGAGGATCTACTCTCCCAAGGCCCAGTATACTGCCCCCAAGTAGAAAAGTGGAACTTGGCCGCGTGGTTTCTGAGGAGCAACTGCTGAAAGCAAAGGGTTTCTCAAACCACTTAATTGCGACTCTACTGAAAAGTAGAAAGTTAGAGACACGCAAAATTTATGAAAAGGTATGGAAGTGCTTTGGCAAATGGTGCACAGAAAACTCCTTTAATACACAGAGTTCAGTGGCCGTCCTAGAGTTTTTACAAAAGGGAGTAGAAAAAGGACTAAGCCTTAGTACGCTAAAAGGTCAAGTATCCGCACTGTCAGTGTTCCTAGAGGAAAGGCTAGCATCTGACCCATGGATAGTCAGATTCTTCAGATCCTTGAGCCGACAGAGACCTATTCAAACCTCGGTCTTCCCGAAATGGGACCTGTCCTTGGTACTACAAGCTTTGACAGCCAAACCTTTTGAGCCTTTGGAAGATTGCAATCTAAAGACGCTGACACTAAAAGCAGTCTTTTTGGTGGCAATCACCACTGCAAGACGGGTCTGTGAGTTAGAGGCCCTATCGATCAGACCCCCCTTTTTTCAGATCTTCGCAGATCGTATAATTTTTAGATTGGATCCGGGATTCCTGCCTAAAGTAATCTCAAGGTTCCATAGAGAACAAGAAATTATATTACCTTCATTTTGTCCGAACCCTTCCAGAGAACAGGAAGTGAAATTCCATAGCTTAGACGTCAGGAGATGCGTCTTGCATTATTTAGAAGTGACTAAAACTTTAAGGAAAACGGACTCTTTATTTATTTTGCATTCTGGAGCTAGACAAGGACATAGAGCTACCAGGCGCACTATAGCTAGATGGTTAAAAGAAGCCATTGAAAAAGCTTACAGTTTAGGAGGCATACCGATCCCAGAGGGTATCAAAGCGCACTCCACAAGGTCTATGGCAGCCTCACAGGCAGAGAGAGCTGGAGCAACGCCGGAGCAGATCTGTAAAGCGGCGACATGGTCCAGTTTTGCCACCTTCGTAAGACACTATAGGGTGGATCTTTGGTCAGCTAAGGATCAGACCTTTGGACGTAAGGTCTTACAAGCTGTGGTCCCGCCCTAGGGTAAGTGCTCGGTTATCCTCTCAGGTGGCTGTCCTGAAAGACGATTAGGGGAAAAACGAAGTTACTTACCGTATTTTCCGGCGTATAAGACGACTTTCTGGATGCAAAAAAATGCATCCAAAGTCGGGGGTCGTCTTATACGCCGGGTACAGTCTAAGTACTCACTTTTTTCCCCAGCGCTGACAGTCCCCCATGCTGCGATCGCGATCGAGAATGATTTCAAAGCCGCGCCTTCACTGCAGAGTGTTCTGTGATAGGATGAACAAAAATCTTCCCAGCAACGCCTCTGTTCTTTGTTCCTCCTATCACAGATGCCTTCTCATCCTCGGACGAGATGAGAAGACGTCCGTGATAGGCGGGAAACATAACAGAGGCGCTGCTGGGAAGATTTTTGTTCATCCTATCACAGAACACTCTGCAGTGAAGGCGCGGCTTTGAAATCATTCACGATCGCGATCGCAGCATGGGGGACTGTCAGCGCTGGGGAAAAAAGTGAGTGTTAATGCACTGGGGGGGGGGGGCAACAAGTTCAGGCACAGTGGGGGCAAGTGATGGCAATGTGGGGGCATGTAATGGCACAATGGCAATGTGGGGGCATGTAATTGCACAGTGGCACAGTCTGGGCATGTAATGTAATGGCACAGTCTGGGCATGTAATGTAATGGCACAGTGAGTAATGTAATGGCACAGTCTGGGCATGTAATGTAATGGCACAGTGAGTAATGTAATGGCACAGTCTGGGCATGTAATGTAATGGCACAGTGAGGAATGTAATGGCACAGTCTGGGCATGTAATGTAATGGCACAGTGAGGAATGTAATGTAATGGCACAGTGAGATTTGAAAAAGCCTGTTTCTGTCAGCGGTTCTGGCTCCCCCTCAGCTTCCAGAAAGACAGTAAGAAGGGGGTAGTCTTATACAGTGAGTATATCCCAAAATCTAAATTTTTCCTGGAAAATTAGGGGGTCGTCTTATACGCCGGGTCGTCTTATACGCCGGAAAATACGGTACTGGTAACGTTCTTTCCCGTAGTCTTTCAGGACAGCCGGGTAACCCACCCAAAGGTATGTATAAGATTTCCTTACAGGAATTGTGATATGGTTAACGATGTGTATCATGTTTTCTTGTGTCTCCCCAGCAACTGGAGGTGCTCTAAAAGAACTGAGGACCAGCAGGGGAGGAGGAAATTTATGGGCTGGCGCGGTGTTTCCAACAGAGGGGAGGAGCCAAGGTCTCTCAGGTGGCTGTCCTGAAAGACTACGGGAAAGAACGTTACCAGTAAGTAACTTCGTTTTTTCTACATACTGGGGGGAATTATCAAAGCTGATACACAAATTTTCTGACGTTAATCCCTCGTGTTAATGTATTGTGGTAAAATCAAGAAGCATTTGCAACACTGTCGATTTTGATAGCTATTTGTGCACCAAATTTACGTAGTTCTAAAATGCCCCAATTATACAATGTGTCGCATTGAATGCATCATATTTACATTGCGTTATATTTAATGCGCCAAATGTAAAAGTGAAGCTAATTAAAACCAACTCTCTTTTGGCATACAGTGCGAAAAAACTGGCTCAGATGGATATTGCGAAAGCGAAGGTGTATTCTAAAAGTGGTGCAGCATGAGCCACATTCCAGTTCAAGTTCTAGACAGGTATATGAATTTGATGCATTCTTCACCACTTTTAGAATGAATGAGAGACACTTTCGCAAAATCTGCCTGTGCCGATCTTTATGAATTCCAGGGACTGTGTGTATCATCCACCTTTTTTCGGGAGGCAGGTATAATACCTGTTTCCCCCATTGGCCAAAACGTCTGAGGATCCTATTGGACGCCTAGCGCCAGGAGGAGGAGAGAGGAGACACAGTGGAAGCTGCTCCAGGAGAGGAGACCGGAGCAGCTTTTCCTGAGCCCACCACGCACTCACCGCCCGCATCCATGGTAAGGACAGCGGGTGGTGGGAGAGTGTGTTAGTGTCGTGGGGGGCCCCCAAAAAATAAAAACACCAGCCGCCACTGATGTAACATGCGGTAATAGGTGTCTTAGGCTACTTTTACACTTTTTCACACGATTTTACCGCGATTTTGACAAGACAGTCATAAGACTGTGGATCCGACTTTGCCCACGACTTGAAGTATGACTTCAAATAATTAGGGGGAACTCCACTAGAATATTTTTTTAAACGGCATGGGTTCCCCCTTCATGGGTATACCGGGCCCATCGGTCTGGTATTCCCTGGTAAGGGGAACCCCAAAAAGCCATACCAAACCCTTATCCGAGCACCAGCCCGGCTGGTCAGGAAAGGGGGTGGGGACGAGCGAGCGCAAGCTTTAATACGGGGGCCCCCAGATCCTGGCCCCCCTCCCTATGTGAATGAGTATGGGGTACATCGTACCCCTACCCATTCACCTGGGGGGAAAAAGTATCAAGGAAAAAAAACACACTAGACAGATTTTTAACCTCCCTGGTGGTATGATTATGTCTGGAATTACGTACCAAAAGTGGCACAATTATTTTGCATGGAAATTTGGCGTTTTACATTGTAGGCCTGTAATTCTTAGGAATAACTCACTTAAATCTGTCCAAACAAGAGTCTAATAGACATCCCGGATATGATAAAGTTTGAAACACAAAATTATAAATTATAATATAATAAATAACTATAAATAATTATAACAAATAATAATGTAATTATAATAAAAATTATTCAATAATGTAATCAACTCAAAATCACTGAAATTTGCTCAGTTGCAGAATTGTCGCTATCATTACTTTTATTTTTTTTATGACGAATTTCCCCACAAATCGCTATCGCTCAATTCTGCAAGTGATTATAATTTATTATCACTGTTTTCTAGCTGCTGCTAAAATCACTTTTGACATAAAGGGACACTTTTGGTTGCTATGGACAATCTACAGTTTCCAGGCAGAAAGAACAGTTTTTATTATATAAAAGAACATGTAGGGCACAGGGAAGACCACTAGGGACAAGGGGGGGGTGTATTTTTTACATACAGTACTGTAATCTGCAAGATTACAGTATACTGTATGTAATGTGTTTATTAACTTTTTTGAATTTGGCGCCGTTCTCCGCCCCTGTGCGTCGTAACGTCGCAGGGAACGGAGATCGGTGGCACACAGGCACTGTGTGAATCGAGCGAGGACGCCGCTCGCTCACACAGCGGGGATGCATCGCAGGATCCAGGGACAAGGTAAGTAACTTGTGCCTGTGGATGCTGCGAGGCCCCGAGTCTGGCTCGGGGATACCGCTTTTGGTATTGAAATCTTACCCCGAGCCAGACTCGGGAATACCGCTAAGGAGGTTAAAGTAATTTATTAGGCAGTTCCGGGGGTCTTCTTCCAACTTTGGGGGGGTCTTCTTCCGACTTCAGGAGTCTCTTCCAACTCTCCGGCCTTTTCTCCCGCTCTCTAGTGCCTTCTCCGTGCTCTCTGTTTTTTTCTCTCGCTCTCCAGTGCTTTCTGCCTTCTGCCGGGCTCCTCCGCTATCTTCTTCCAGCTTTTTTACTAGCGTTGGCCCGGTCTTCTCCGTCGTCTTCTTCCCTCTTCTCTTCATCGGATGTTGACACGGCGCTCTCTCCCGCTGTTTTGCCGTGTGCAACGATTTATATAGGCATGGGGCGTGGTCACCGGGTGATGTCCCCCGGTGACCCCCCCTCCTATGACGTTACAGTCCCGGGGCACGAATGGATGAAGAAACTGACATACGTTCCGCTGGTGTGAAAGGGCCCTAAACCTATTTTATTGAAACATTTTGACATACTTTTGCCCTGTGTTCAATATTATCTTTACAATGAACAATTTTATTTAATTCATTTAGTGTTATGTGTTTTTTGATCCTGCCAGCAAAGTCAGCATATACTACACTGTTTTTGAAAAGTCCATAAGAACATATGAAGCAGGAAACACAGCATTTAAAAACAAAACAAAAAACGTGTATTTGTTTTCTTCTAAAAGCTTGTTAGTATTTTTATTATTTGGTTTTTAATAACTACTTCTGCATTTTCTTGTCTCTTTAATGCTTTAATCATAGTGGTTGACATTAAAAAAAAAAGTGTGAAAAGAGGTTACCATGACAACATTACACATGAATTTGCTTTGAAATGTAGAGGTTTAAGAGGAAGAGTTCATGAGTTTACTGCACTCGACTCAAGCACATTCATTCCTTATTAAAATATTGATTGAACCACCTTTCTATCAATAATTAAACAGAACTCCTGGAATGCAGGGTGTTAATACTAGGTGGTCTATAAAGGAATAAACAAATAAGAACAAAACAACAGAGCTTTAGAACCATTTCCTGGCAGCTAGACAACAAACAGGACATATTTATACTTACTCCCTAAGAATTCATATTCCACTTGAGTAATAACAAACGTTCTTTGCATCCCATCATAACATTATTGTGTTGGTTCTCATGATCTAGTGCCCTGGTGCCCAACCTGCTGCCCTGGGATCCACATGTGACCATATGGCTCAATGTTTCCCTATTGCCCTGTTATAGCTGTGATTTCTAGCAGTCTCATGTAAAATGTCTCCAGTTTATGACTGTCTCCTTAAGCATATCTGCAGTCTCTGACCATTTCCTGTATCCTGTCTGGAGGCTCTGACCATCTCTTGTAAAAAGTATCCACAGTCTCTGACCATCTCTTGTATTATGTCCACACTCTCTGACCATCTCTTGTATTATTTCCACAGTCTCTGACCATCTCTTGTATTATTTCCACAGTCTCTGACCAGTTCTTGTATTATGTCCACAGTCTCTGACCATTTCTAGTATTATGTACACAATCTCTGGCCATCTCTTGTATTATGTCCACAGTCTCTAACTATCTCTTGTATTATGCCCACAGTCTCTTAGGCCGCGTACACACGGTCGTTCCAAACCGAAGTGGCCTGCTGGTCTAATGTGCGTACACACCATCGTTCCAAAATCCGAGCGGGTCAGAACGCGGTGACGTCAAACACACGACGTGCTGAATAAAACGAAGTTCAATGCTTCCAAGCATGCGTCGACTTGATTCTAAGCATGCGTGGGTTTTGAACCAATGCTTTCTGTACTAACCATCGGTTTGGACCGATCGGGCAGCGGGCCATCGGTTCAATTTTAAAGCATGTTTTAAAATTTTGGACCGAAGGACAACAGACCGATGGGCTTTACACACGGTCGGTTTGGACCGATGAAACTGAACCTCGGTCCATTCTCATCAGTTTTGTCTGACCGTGTGTACGCGGCCTAACTGTCTCTTGTATCATGTCCACAGTCTCTGACCATTTCTAGTATTATGTCCACACTCTCTGACCATCTCTTGTATTATTTCCACAGTCTCTGACCATCTCTTGTATTATGTCCACAGTCTCTGACCATTTCTAGTATTATGTCCACACTCTCTGGCCATCTCTTGTATTATGTCCACAGTCTCTAACTGTCTCTTGTATCATGTCCACAGTCTCTGACCATCTCTTGTAATATGTTCACAGTCTCTGCCCATTTCTAGTATTATGTCCACAGTCTCTGATCATCTTTTGTATATCGCCCGTATGCTATTATGTCATTTCTACAATGTGTATTACATTTCCAGATGAGAGTATTCTTGAAGATCAACCCACAATCAGGTAACACAAAAAAAGGTGGCCATCGCTTGTATTATGTTCACAGTCTCTAACTGTCTCTTGTATCATGTCCACAGTCTCTGACCATCTCTTGTAATATGTCCACAGTCTCTGCCCATTTCTAGTATTATGTCCACAGTCTCTGATCATCTCTTATATTATATCCACAGTCTCTGACCATCTCTTGTATTATGTCCACAGTCTCTGACCATTTATAGTATTATGTCCACACTCTCTGGCCATCTCTTGTATTATGTCCACAGTCTCTAACTGTGTCTTGTATCATGTCCACAGTCTCTGACCGTTTCTAGTATTATGTCCACACTCTCTGGCCATCGCTTGTATTATGTTTACAGTCTCTAACTGTCTCTTGTATCATGTCCACAGTCTCTGACCATCTCTTGTAAAATGTCCACAGTCTCTGACCGTTTCTAGTATTATGTCCACACTCTCTGGCCATCGCTTGTATTATGTTTACAGTCTCTAACTGTCTCTTGTATCATGTCCACAGTCTCTGACCATCTCTTGTAAAATGTCCACAGTCTCTGACCGTTTCTAGTATTATGTCCACACTCTCTGGCCATCGCTTGTATTATGTTTACAGTCTCTAACTGTCTCTTGTATTATATCCACAGTCTCTGACCATCTCTTATATTATATCCACAGTCTCTGCTCATTTCTAGTATTATGTCCACAGTCTCTGACCATCTTTTATATTATATCCACGGTATCTGACCATCTCTTGTATTAAATCCACAGTCTCTGACCCTCTCTTGTATTAAATCCACAGTCTCTGATCATCTCTTGTAATATGTCCACAGTCTCTCTCTGCCCATTTCTAGTATTATGTCCACAGTCTCTGATCATCTCTTGTATATCGCCCGTATGCTATTATGTCATTTCTACAATGTGTATTACATTTCCAGATGAGAGTATTCTTGAAGATCAACCCACAATCAGGTAACACAAAAAAAAGTAGTAGTAGGCATATCTTTCTAATACGGATACTTCTTTCAGTAGTAGTGATCAAAAGTAAGGATATCTTTTCACTTTGGGGACATTTGCACTTACTTCCTGTCATGTTACTGGAACAAGAAGTAAAGCAAAATGTGCCCAATGAGGACTGTAATAAAATCCTAAAAGAAAGATCTATACAAATCTAGAAAAATGTTTTTGGCCAAACTGGTACTTAACCTGCCTGGCGGTGTTCCCGAGACTGACTCGGGGTTAGATTTTCCTGCTATGATCGGTAACCCCGAGTCAGACTCAGGCTCGCCTCGCTAGATCCACAGGCACTTTTTACTTACCTTGTCCCTGGATCCAGCGATGCCACCGCGCTGTGTGAGCGAGCGGGACCTCGCTCGATTCACATAGTGCCTCCGTGTGACGCCGATCTCCGTTCCCTGCGACGTTACGACGCACGGGGACGGAGAACGGCGCCAAATTCAAAAACGTAAACAAACACCTTACATACAGTATACTGTAATCTTATAGATTACAGTACTGTATGTAAAAAAAACACACCCCCCATGTCCCTAGTGGTCTGTCCTGTGTCATGCATGTCATTTTATATAATAAAAACTATTCTTTCTGCCTGCAAACTGTAGATTGTCCATAGCAACCAAAAGTGTCCCTTTATGTCAAAAATAGTTTTAGATCAGCTAAAAAACAGCGATAATAAATTATAATCACTTGCAGAATTGTGCGATAGCGATTTGTGGGGAAATTCGTCATAAAAAAAAAATAATAATGACAGCAACAATTCTGCAACTGAGAACATTTCAGTGATTTTAATTTGATTACATTATTGAATCATTTTTATTATAATTATATTATTATTTGTTATAATTATTTATAATTATTTATTATATTATAATTTATAATTTTGTTTTTAAAAAAATGTCATACCCGGGATGCCTATTAGAATCTTGTTTGGTCAGATTTAAGTGAGTTATTTCTAAAAATTACAGACCTACAATATAAAACGCCAAATTTCCTTGCAAATAATGGTACCGCTTTCAGCATGTTTTTTCTGAAAGAATCATACCGCCAGGGAGGTTAAAGAGGAGTTCCACCCAAAAATGGAACTTCCTCTTAACCCACTCCTCTCCCCTTACATGCCACATTTGGCATGTAATTTTTTTGGGGGGGGAGTGGGGGCTTCAGGAGAAGGGGACTTCCTGTCCCACTTCCTCCTTTCGCCGAGGGGCTGCAAAGGCGATTAAGCTTAATCGCCTTTTGGCAGCCCCTCCCTGTAGGCGATCGCCTAGGACACGTCAGGTCCTAGGCGATCGCCTGTCCAATCAAACAGCGCAGCGCCGGGCCGCGCCGCGCGCGCATGCGCAGTGCCGCTCGCACATGCGCATTGGGTGCCCGGCCGTGAAGCCGAAATCTGTCACGGCCGGGTGCCCACAGTGACAATGAAGACGCCGGCCGGGGAGGGGGGGGAGAGGAGCGGACCCCCGGCCGGCACGTCGCTGGAAAACTGGAGCAGGTAAGTGTCAGTTTATTAAAAGCCAGCAGCTACACTTTTTGTAGCTGCTGACTTTTAATAAACTTAAAAAATGGGTGGAAAACCCCTTTAAAGTGTTAGAAAACCCAGGACCCTGCACTATATCTGGTCTCCCACAGTACACAGAACATGAAAATGCAATTATTTTAGTAAATATAAACTGCTAAATACCTTTTCTCATCAGCAGTATATAGCAGTCTTGTGACTTCTATCAGTGTCCAGCAGTACACTGGTTAAAGCTTGTAGAAGGAGTTTTCATTAGATATGTGCAATTCGTTTTGGTTCTGAATTAGTTTTTTCACTAATTAAATTTTTTTTTATTTGAATATTCAAAAATGTGTAAATTCATAAATTCGAATATTCAAAAATTCGCAAATTTTAAAATTCAAACATTCGAAACCTGGAAATTTGAAAACTCTGAACTTCAGAAAATCGTAAAAATCTAAATCCAAAAATTCGAAAATTCGAAAATAAGAACGAAAATTCAAAAGAATGAAAACTTCCATTTGTTTAGATACGGCATTCATTATTTCGGATAATTTGTAACTTCACATAAATTTGTATTCGTTACGGTGACTGACAGCCAAATTAGAAAGTAAATTCCAATACCTAGAATTTGATAGTTAGTTATTATTAGTTATTATTATTATTTCGTATTTTTCGTTCTTTGGAATTTTTTGATTTTCTTTTTTAGTTTTAGATTTTCGAATTTCCGCATTTTTTAATTTTCAAACTTTTTAATTTACGAATTTCGATCATAACGAATGACCCGAAAAACAAACAAACAAATGAAACAATAATTTTTTTTTTTTGCAGCGACTCTGTTCTTACTGACATGAATGGGACTGGCTGCGCAGAATACCTGTGCATTCCATGCAGACAAGACACGGCCCTCACACAGGTGTATGCTTACATTTGCCCGTGTGAACAAAGGCCTTAAAGGGTTTGTAAAGGAATTTTTTTGGATGACCTGAGCTCATCATTGCACATCCATTCCAGATGTGTAGGGTAGTACAGTGGTGAGGCAGATGTGTAGGGTAGTGGACAGGATAATGGACAGGGAGGGACAATTGGTGTGACAAAAGTGGGGAGGCAATAACAGGAACCGATCCCCTGTGTGGCTCTTTCTGCAGCAGCTTGAAAGCCAGAAGGAGGGAGAGGAGGAGAAGCTGGATTTTTAGCTGCTGCAGTGAGAGCTACAAAGGGGATCAGCTCCTGTAATTACCACCCTCGCACTAATCTTCCTTCTTGCCCACATCTGATTCACCCTGCTGGCCCGGGCCCTGTACAGGAGGACCGGTGGTATCCCCTTATCAGTGGCCCTAGCTCCGCCAGCTGCTGATAAGGCACCCGGGTGGATCTTGACAATATTGTTGGGATCCGTCCAGCGCGTTTGCTACAGCCCACCCTCAGCTGACTTTGGATCACAGGAGAGGAAAAGTAAGTACACCCCTGTAACTCACAAGAGAAGTATGGCCAAAAAAGCAGCGGCCATACATTTCTTTAACTACTTGCCGACCTGCCGCCGTCGTTTTACGGCAGCAGGTTGGCTCCCCTGCGCGAGAGCCCGTAGCTCTACGTCGGCTCTCTCGCAGGATACTAGGGGCGCCCACGATTGCTCGTTACAGAGCGGGGACCGGGAGCTGTATGTGTAAACACACAGCTCCCAGTCCTGTCATCGGGGAAATGCTGATCCTCTGTTCATACAACGTATGAACAGAAGATCAGTGATTTCCTCTAGTGAGGCCACCCCCCCACAGTAAGAACACACCCAGGGAACATACCTAACCCCTTCCCCGCCCCCTAGTGTTAACCCCTTCACTGCCAGTGGCATTTTTATAGTAATGCAATGCATTTTTATAGCACTGATCGCTATAAAAATGTCAATGGTCCCAAAAATGTGTCAAAAGTGTCCGAAGTGTCCGCCATAATGTCGCAGTACCGAAAAAAAAATCGCTGATCGCCGCCATTACTAGTAAAAAAAAATACTAATAAAAATGCCATAAAAATACCCCCTATTTTGGAAACGCTAAAACTTTTGCGCAAACCAATCAATAAACGCTTATTGCGATTTTTTTTGTGTGAAAAATATGTAGAAGAATACGTATCGGCCTAAACTGAGGAAAAAAGACGTTTTTTTATATATTTTTGGGGGATATTTATTACAGCAAAAAGTAAAAAATATTCATTTTTTCCAAAATTGTCACTCTATTTTTAATTATAGCGCAAAAAATAAAAACCGCAGAGGTGATCAAATACCACCAAAAGAGAGCTATTTGTGGGAAAAAAAGGACGTCAATTTTGTTTGGGAGCCACGTCGCACGACTGCGCAATTGTCAGTTAAAGCGACGCAGTCCCGAATCGCAAAAAGTGCTCTGGTCTGTGCATATACACATTTGGCCATTGTGATCATGTAAAATATAGATATGTATGTTTTTCATGTTGGAAAGTGATGCATATATGCCATAGTGATGGTATAATACACACCTATGCATGTTTACTAGAAGATACTATGATTTCATTCACTTTGCTTCCTCTGACATGAAAGTCCATACTTCCCAACATTTTGAGATGGGAACTAAATGAACGACACCTACTAACAAACATATGTAGGCATAGAATACGCCCCAGGCCACACCACCTTTAAAGGAGAATTAACCAAAAAAAAGGTTAATTAACTCCACTTAATTTGTATGTATTTGTAGGGACCTCCACTTTTAGTCCCAGCATATCTCTCTCGTAGATCTGCCTATCCTCTGGATCTCTGGATAATTCTCCTTAAGGGATGAACAAACATTTACAAGTGTTCTACTTAGATCCGTATTGATGTGTCTACCTCGATGCCCCTATGTATTAGATTGGCAACCTCATTGACATAATCCAGTGTGCTGTCTGTAGCGCTCACCCCCGAAAGAGCCACTGGTTGATTTTGCAATCGGCCTGCTAAGTAACCCTGGCGGTGTCTAGGGGTGAGATTGTGAGAACAGTGGCAATGAGCGAAAGTCCAGACAGCCAATAAAGGGTTTTCAATGCTTTATTGTCCAGGCCAAACATGACCAACATCAACACGTATTAGGAAGGTCAAGGTTGGTTGAAGGAAAGAGAAGAGAACCTTGCGGTATCAGGCCTGGATATTGAATGGAGCAATCAATACTGCTCTGTATAGTACCAATTAGTAACTTGTCGCCACTCTACTTGGAGTGGGTAAAGTGCCCCCGGACAGACCCCTATAATAGGCCTGGCAGCCGAAGCGTCATTCTGAACTAGCTGGGAGGAACAGGTCTCTCTCACAGACCCGGCTCTAGGGCCTCTGCCACAGGCCAGTTTCAATAAAGGACTTAGGTGAATAAAAGAGAGCGAATCCTCCCAGTAGACTTTTCCTATATGGGCCCCCCCCGGATGACAGCAAGCATACCTGTCAGTGGTCCGGATGCCCGATCCCAGACTGGGATCCTCTCAACAAGTCATGGGACCCAGCGAAACACTGGGATCCCTTTTCTCCTCAGGATGAGGTTCGATGCAGCTGTCAGCTTTGGCCAGGTGGGCCGCGCTGGCGGGGTCCATGGATGCGCGTACCCTGAAGGTGGATACCGCACCTGGAACGGGGACCCCGCAAAGATTTTTTAACACATGACCCCTGTCACAGATATCCTCTCCCCCAGCATGCCCCGCAAGGGAAAACTCTTCCAATTGGCTGCTGGAGAAAACTTGCTCTGCCAGAACCCCTCTGGCGCCAACTGCCGGCAAGGGGTGGTATTGCACCCCTTGACCACGGACTGACCCAGTGGACATTTCTGGGATGACAGAAGTCCCAAATTTGAACAAACATGAATGGGAGCAAAGTAACTCTCCCATTCCCACTAACTTTTGCGTAACGCCCCTGCAGAAAGCAAGGGGGTGCTATATGTATATTTTCAATTCTTTTAAATCATACCCAATGAAATATTGAAAATCACCCTGCTACTTTTACAATACATAAGTGATCAATTGTAACATTTTGTATATATATATATATATATATATATATATATATATATATATATATATATGTATATATATATGTATGTATAATTTTGTATATGTTATGATAACTGTTTGAATATGTGTAAATTAATCATATGTATTTTTATGCTTAGATTAATTATTCCCCTTCTTCTATACTCCCCTGAAGAAGTATATTTCGAAACGCGTTGGGTGTTAAGGAGGTGTACCCCCTCGCATGGTGATATTCAGTGGAATTGTATATTTTAACTCAATATTTTCATTTTTTGCTAATTATGCTTAATTATGAATAAAAAATATTTCTACTTCAATACTCTGTATATTTGAAATGAATACTATTAGTGCCTAAAAAGTCCACCCAGGGGAACTCTCCCTTTTTATAAATTAAATCCACAAGGTTTTTTTTTTACCACTACTATTCCTTTATATTGGCTTTTAAAATGTACAAATGCAGCCATTTAGAATTCGGATGAAAGGTTTAGCACTGGGAAACGCTTTTTGAAAGATAAAAAGTGCATTTTATATAGATTAGACCAAAATGAGGGACAAAAAATTAGGGGGAAAGAGGGACAGAGGGACAAATGAGGGGGAAAGAGGGACAGAGGGACAAATGAGGGGGAAAGAGGGACAGAGGGACAAATGAGGGGGAAAGAGGGACAGAGGGACAAATGAGGGGGAAAGAGGGACAGAGGGACAAATGAGGGGGAAGGAGGGACAGAGGGACACATGAGGGGGAAAGAGGGACAAATGAGGGGGAAAGAGGGACAGAGGGACAAATGAGGGGGAAAGAGGGACAAATGAGGGGGAAAGAGGGACAGAGGGACATTGCTTCAAATCAGGGATAGTCCCTCAAAATTAGGGATAGTTGGGAGCTATGTGAAAGGCTTCTGTTTAAAAGCATATTAGAACAGGGCCCAGATACACTGGCACTGCCAACCCACACAGACATGGCCAGATGTCTCATCATTGAGCCAGCTTGCTCCAAATCTTTATTGCCCAATGCCACGCCTAATTCATGAGCCACATTACAACATAGCAGCAGCTATCACAGAACAAATACATACTGTATTTTCTAACTTGAAGTGTTACCAGTACAAATGTAGAGAATGATATCATACAGAAAGAATAATTGCGCCTAACATGCTTTTGTCGATGATCCTGCCTTCAAAGTGGCATTTTACGTCTTCAACAGATTGTTCTGTATCTCTGAGTAGCATTCTTCCGCTTTGACAGACGACTTATATTAACCTCCAAGGCCTCCCAGAAAATGACAACATTGTGTTTTAGAGCAGGATCATGCAGCTATTTCCTAACTATTCTATAGTAAAACAGAATGTATATCTTACATGGTGGTAGGGGACCCCCCACAGTGAAAAACTCAATTGAAATAAGCAGTGATATAATTGACAGTTACCATGTACAATCATGCAACTGTCACTTATGTACGTATAGCATGCAAAGGATGCAAACAACATCAATTATTTTCTAGTATATATATATATATATATATATATATATATATATATATATATATATACCGTCATCTAACATACTCATTTAGCATTAGATATACAAATGCTGTTGGAAAAAGCTGGACTTTGAATTTCCATATTACAGCAGCAGTTTCTTGCACTGTGTGATGCTGCTGCTACTGCATTGGAAACACACGTTACCTACATGTTTAATATGGATGATGTGACTCAATGCATCGTCTCTGCCAATACTTCTTACCTTTAGGTGCTGCAGTTGAAGAATTTGGTCTTCTAGCTGCTGTCTTTTGTCCTCAATTGCAGCCTGTCGTTTTCTTTTTTCCTTTGCAAGAAAAGGAAAATAAAAGAGACAAATGAGAAATGTGTACTGTGGCTGAGGGTTTTGCTATGAGCAGCTGTTAGCATGTGCTAGCATTGCTGTTTCTAGATGCTGAGGAAACATGTTATCATGAAGAAGAACTGCCGTACGCTGACATGAAAGGAAAGCCACCAGTTCTCTCGCTGATAGATGCTACACTCCCAGTTTAAAGGCACATCCATATTTTAAAGGTTCCTTACCAGCCTTGTTCACATCTAGCGACTTAGAAAAATGGCAGATTTCACTAAAATATCACCAGGCTTATGTGATTACTACACACATAAAGATCACATGAGATTATCAGAATCTGGTCCAATAACAAGGATAAGATCCAAACATGGAATTCATTGCGTGCACATCAATAATGAATTACAACACTAATCTTAAAGGGGTTGTAAACAATCTTTTCCCCCTAAATAGCTTCCTTTACCTTAGTGCAGTCCTCCTTCACTTACCTCTTCCTTCCATTTTGCTTTTAAATGTTCTTATTTCTTCTGAGAAATCCTCACTTCCTGATCTTCTGTCTGTAACTCCACACAGTAATGCAAGGCTTTCTCCCTGGTGTGGAGTGTCGTGCTCGCCCCCTCCCTTGGACTACAGGAGAGTCAGGACACCCACTGACACACAGCTCCTTTCTCTATCTGCAACGTAGAGAGCGTCCTGACTCTCCTGTAGTCCAAGGGAGGGGGCGAGCACGACACTCCACACCAGGGAAAAAGCCTCGCATTACGGTGTGTAGTTACAGACACAAGAACAGGAAGTGAGGATTTCTCAGAAGAAATAAGAACATTTAAAAGCAAAATGGAAGGACGAGGTAAGTGAAGGAGGACTGCACTAAGGTAAAGGAAGCTATTTAGGATTTTTTTTTTTTGACCTTTACAACCCCTTTAAAGGGGTGTTAAACCAAAAAGAAGACATTTATTATATTGCAGTTTACCAATTCTTAGATGTGATAGCTGCATTCGTCTTCCTTTTTAAGCTTTCTTTATTTATTTACACCTGATGATCCTGTTAGACCCCTTTCACGTGAACGCCTTTGTGTTGCCAAACCTGCTTGCGCAGTGGGGGATCAGTTCGCTGATCCCCGCTGAACAGGCACATTACAGGTCCCGTTCGCTTCCGCTGTGCAGAGCGGACACAGTGAAAATGGACTGCCTATCTGTTTTCTGATCAGCCAGACGGATGCAAAATCGGACCACCATCCATCTGGATGGGATGGCAGCGGGTGGCAGCTGACATCTGCTGCTCCATAGGGGAGACTGGAGGGTCTGGTCAGGTCCGCCTGAAAAACTGACAGCGGACCTGATCAGAAAGCCAGTGTGAAAGGACCCTACAGGTCTGCTTTTTCAATTGAACAAGATGTAGCAGTTAGATGGTTGAGACAACCCATTTACCACAGACAGGGGTGCTTACAATGACCAGATTTTATTTATTTATGTAAAACCTTTAACCCCAAATTGCCTGCTGTAACTGCTTATAAAGTGTTAGCTGGAGTTTGGCTTCAGTCTGTTAGTGTATCTAAATCTGCTAAAACATCGAACACAACCCCCCCCCCCCACAAGACTGACAATGCTGCTGTGTTCTGTGCCCCCTGTGCTCCTCCATACAGAGTGGGGGCACTGTAATACAGGAGGTGTGTTACAGACCAGATCACCAGGTGAAAACCGAGGGGGAAAAAACAAAAGAAAGAAAATTAATGCAGACACAACATCTAATGATTGGCAATATATTACAATTGTGGTTTTGAGTTTAATTCTGCTTTCTGTGTGACAGAGGGTACAATTCATACTAGGCTTTGCTGCATAACATGAAAAAAAAACTGTGTTTAGGATAATCTCAAGTGCTTTGTTAAAGGAAACTTGACACAATATATAGGGGCTGATCATTATTATCGTTTTCCAAAAAATTACATTTTTTTGGCTTTAATCTTCACTAGAAAAAACTCCCTATGAGCATGTGTCATTGAACCAGTAAGCAGATCCGATCTGATTTCCCTTGCTGCATGCTAGTTCCAGGTCAATTCAGGGCCAGATTAAGAACATCATGGACCTGGTGCTGAGGATTTTGGTGGGGCCTTTTAGGCTGCATTCACACCTCCGCGACAAGTAACGCCGCGTACGCGGCGTATTTTGCCGCAAATAGTGTAACTTTTTTTTTACAAATCCTTCCTATTGCTTTGTATGGCCGAACGCCAATGCCGCCTGAAAAAAAGGGTCCGGGACTTTTTTTCATGCCGCAGGTGTACGGCGTCTATGAGATGTGAACCATCTCATAGACAGCAATGGGAATTCTCCCCTCCAGCGGCACGAGCGGCCGGTGTCGGGCGTTTTGTCGCGGAGGTGTGAATGGGGTGTAATAAATAATAAATAAATGCGTGGGAATGACATGAACGCAGCCCAGCCAAGGCAAGTGACCAAAGGCACAGAACCCAGAAGGAAGACCGGGTGAAGATGGAAGTGCCCGGGCCCCGCCTGATTCATCGCAGCACTGGAGGGCTCAGTCTGAAAATTGAAGTGTACACTAATGTGCTAATATGCTGTGCATACTTGTACGTTGTGGCATAACCTACCCCAGGGCCTCTAAAAAGTAGTAATGTCAGGAAAGTTTACTACCGCTTTATTATCACAGGATCCCAGGAGCCTCTCATGGGGCCTCCTACTGACCCGGTGGACGGTGGCCCTTGGGCAGTGCCTAAGTGCACAGTTGCCAACATTTAAAAAATATTTTCAGGGCCACTTTTTTATATAAGTGCTATATTTAGAGTAGCTGAGATCCCCGATGTTCCTCTATACATCATAGTAGTAATCACAAAATTAAATGAGTACTAATAATGGGGCAGAACAAATATGAGAACTGATATTTCCTTTAGTTGAACTAACAAAAGTGTGTCCATTCTAGAGCTGGTAACATTGAGGATATTCAGTATAATTTTAAAGAACTGTTTTTGTGGGTAAGCGACATAGGGGAGGAGTATGGACGGTATATAAGTGGGAAGTATGTGCAGGTGAGGGAGAGGAATGTGGAGGGTCTAACAGTGGGCACTATGTACAGGAGAGGAGTACAAAGGGTACGGAAAAAAGCACTATGTACAGGAGAGGAGTGTGAAGGGTATGACAATGGGCAGTATGTACAGGAAGAGTGAGGGGGTATGACAGAGGGTAGTACGTACCAGAGAGAAGTGTGGAGGGTATGATGGGGCAGTATGTACAGGAGAGGAGTGTGGAGGGTATGACAGTGGGCAGTATGTACAGGAGAGGAATGTAGACGGTATGATAGTGGGCTCTATGTATAGGAGAGGAGTGTGGAGGGTATGACAGTGAACACTATGTATAGGAGAGGAGTGTGGAGGGTATGACAGTGGGCACTATGTATAGGAGAGGAGTGTGGAGGGTATGACAGTGAGCAGTATGTACAGGAGAGGAGTGTGGAGGGTGCGACAGTGGGCACTAAGTACAGGAGAGAAGTGTATGACAGCAGGCACTATGTACAGGAGAGGAGTGTGAAGGGTATGACAGTGGGCGCTATGTATAGGAGAGGAGTGTGGAGGGTATGACAGTGGGCACTATGTACAGGAGAGGAGTGTGTAGGGTATGACAGTGGGTACTATGTATAGGAGAGAAGTGTGGAGAGTATGACAGTGGGCACTATGTACAGGAGAGGAGTGTGGAGAGTATGACAGTGAGCACTATGTACAGGAGTGGAAGGATATTTAGGGACTGAGTAGTGGTTAAGCGGGTCATACATGGATTGAAATTACGCCAATTATGCAGAGACCAGCCATAGTCAATCTATGTATGGGCTAGCTGGTTTTACACAAGTCAATCTATTAATCAACTTGAGTACAACCAGCCTGTTTTTTTTTCTTAAAACAATCAGTGCTGCCAGCTAAAGTTAGCAACACTGATCATTGTACGCACTGGCAGAACACAATAACACTGCAGGAGTGATTCCCCCATCCACAGGTCAGCAGGTGAGAGGGTGTGTGGGGACAGGCTGGGGAGAGATACTAGTCAGTGGCTGGGTAGGCACTGGTAGTATCAGAGCCAGATACACACAGGTTACATACGCCACGATCGTTAGAGCGAGAACAATAATTCTAGTACTAGACCTCCTCTGTAACTCTTAACATGTAACCTAAAAAAAATGTAAAGCATCGCTTAGGATACCAAAAAAAATTGTGCTAACTTAACTAACTAACTGTTTTTTTAATGAATGAAACATTTTTTTCCAAAAAAACATGTTTGAAAAATTGCTGCGCAAATACCGTGCTAGAGCTGAACAATTAATCGTTAAAAAAATCGTGATGTCGATTCAACCCCCCTGATGATCTCCAATGCAGAGTTTGCTGATTCTTTCATATAAAGAAGAGAGACTTTCAGCTGTCAAAAGAAAATATCTGGGCAGTCTGCCAAGTTTTTAACAGGAAACATTGTAACTAACACTTCCTTCTCAGATCAAAGGGATAAACTTCTGTGTGTAAAGAACAAATCTGGGCAGTCTGCGAAGTTTGTAAACAAAATGAAACATTGTAACTAACTAACATTGTAACTAAATTTAACCACTTAAAGTCCAACACTTGTTTCTTAAGTTAGAAAGCAATATTATTTGCTAGAAAATTACTTGGAACTGCCAAACAATATATATATTTTAGCAGAGACTCTAGGGAATACAATGGCTATTGCTGCAATATGTTGTGTCACACTGCATTTGCCCACTTCAAAGAATAATAAAAACCATAAAAACAAAACAGTGAAGTTAGCCCATTTTTTTTTTTGTTTTAATGTGAAAGATGATGTTACGCCGCAACAATCGTGAGAGAATCGTGATCTATCTTCTAAGCAAAAAAATTGCAATTCTCATTTTAGCCAGAATCGTGCAGCTCTGTACCGTGCAACATAAAAAGTGCAAAGAACACCATAGAGTAATTTTCTAGCAAAAAACAAATGATGATTTTTACATGTAGTAGAGAAGTGTCAGAATTGGCCTGGGTGGCAAGGGGTTAATTTCCATGAGTAATATACAAATAATTATTATAAGCACTGTGATCCTATCAGTTTGCTGCAGTGTGTCAGCTTGTATTTATATTGGCCGCTCTGAATGTAGCTTCTGACAGGCTGTGCAAGCAGGCCCGTATGTCCGGAACCATAAATGATAGCCATCCCATATTTTGACCAGTTGTGGGGTAGCTCTTCCCATGCCTACCCCCAAATGTGGGGTTTCTGTGACCTCTGGTCATCGAGCTACAACCCCCCAAATTCGATCTTAGAAAAAAAAATTCTCAAAAAAAAAAATGTTTTTTTTTTTTTTTTTTGGGGCAAATGGGCCTATCTTGAGAAAGGGGCCTGGAGCTGCAGCTCCATCAGCCCCATTGTTATTCCGGCCCTGGGTCAATTACTCATATACCTTTAACGTCACAGTTAGCCATGCAAATAGCTTTTTCAGGCGTTCAGCACTGGCAATCCATATATCCTTATCATTATATGCTCCTTTAACTTGTTACATAGTTACATAGTTGGTGAGGTTGAATAAAAAAGACACAAGTCCATCCAGTTCAAGCTATGTGTGTGTGTGTGTATGTGTGTTTATGTTAACAGTACATTGTATATCCCTGTATGTTGTGACCATCTAATAGTTTTTGGAAATTATCAATGCTCCCTGCTGATACCACTGCTTGTGGAAGAGAATTCCACATCCTTACCGCTCTGACAGTAAATAACCCTCTATGCCAGGGTTGCCCAACATTTTGAAGAGCGAGGGCCACTTAAGCGACTTGGTAACCAGTCGCGGGCCACAATGAGCGGAGCGGGTGGATGGCAGCCCACTCTATTCTATAGAACCCACTCTACTCTTTTCTTTCGTTTTTTTTTTTTGGTCGGATTGGAGGTAGGCGTTTGTAAACGGACACAAGTCCATTTATATCTGCCGCTCCTTAGAGGTGAATAGAGGGTCCGATTGGGTTGGACTGACTGTGTGAAAGGGGCCTAAGGCTGCTTTCACTCTGATGCATTGTTGTTAACCCGCACCAGGAGTGCAGCACAGTTCCCATGTGGCTTTCCTGCAGGTTAGCTGCACTTTGCCATAGACTTCTATTAAATCCTGTAAGTGTGGTGAACTTTCAGAAAGCTCACCAAACTCGCAGGTAAAAGAAGGCTATAGTTTAGTGCAGGTAACCCGCAGGTGCGCTGCTCTGCGGCTGCGGATCTGTTTAAAAGCAGCCCAGTAACCGCTGCAGAACAAATATGCCCATATATACACTGTGATTTTAGTAATAAACTTACCTTTAATAACAGTATTCTATTCCATCCCAGAGCAGGAGGTTGCGGGCCACATCAGAGGGCTCCGCGGGCCACATGTGGCCCCCGGGCCATTGGTTGGGCACCCCTGCTCTATGCAGTTTAAGGTTAAACCTCTTCTCTTCTATGTCAGCAAGGTGGCAAGAGATCCATCATGGGTCCCCTAGTATCCTGATGTCTGTGACCTCCAGTTTGCGTACTATATATACTCTATAGTTTTGTCTTTTTACTAATTGCTTGTTTTCTCTTGTAGAATCTCATTATTACACTGAATTTATACTATTCCCCTGAAGAAGCCGATGTTTTGGTGAAACATGTTGGGATAATTCAGTTTGTATTTGTATTCAATGTACCAGAACATATATTGATCTTTATATCTTGTTAATTTTGTTGTTTAAATAATTATTTGTAAAAATAAATGTTGTCTTCTTTTAAAAGAAATCATGTGACTAATCTTGTGACTGGCACCGGTATAATCCCATCCCTCCTTCCTTTGCTATTCACTCTTCTCTTCTAATTTTAGTAAAAGGTTGTGTGTGTTTTTAAATTACCTTTCACTGAAAAGTTTTTCCCTATAGTAAGGTCACAGGTATGGTATTTGTACATCGCTATCATATCCCCTCTCAATCGTCTCCTCTCCAGAGAGAATGGGGCAGATCCACATACATCTGCGTGAGCGCAGCATATGTGATATACGCTACGCCGCTGTAACTTACTTTGCTATTCTTTGTAGGGTTGTCCAGATACCGATACCAGTATAGGTATCGGGACCGATACCGAGTATTTGCGGGAGTACTCGTACTCGTGCAAATACCCCCGATACCTAAATAGAATACTTTCCCCCCCCTTTCCCCCCCCCCGCCGCCGCATCGCGCCGCCGCATCGAGGGACATGGCTAGAGGGACATTGCTGCATATGTGAGGGACATGGCTAGAGGGACATTGCTGCATATGTGAGGGACATGGCTGCATATGTGAGGGACATGGCTAGAGGGACATTGCTGCATATGTGAGGGACATGGCTAGAGGGACATGGCTGCATATGTGAGGGACATGGCTGCATATGTGAGGGACATGGCTAGAGGAACATGGCTGCATATGTGAGGGACATGGCTAGAGGGACATGGCTGCATATGTGGGGGACATGGCTGCATATGGGGGGGACATGGCTGCATTTGGGGACACATTTAAAAAAAGTATCGGTATTCGGTATCGGCGACTACTTGAAAAAAAGTATCGGTACTTGTACTCGGTCCTAAAAAAGTGGTATCGGGACAACCCTAATTCTTTGAATCCTGAAAGAATTTGCGCCGTAAGTTACGGCGGCGTAGGGTGTCTCTTGCGGCGTAAGGGCGCGGAATTCAAATGCGGCGAATAGGGGGCGTGTTTCATTTAAATGAAGCGCGTCCCCGCGCCGAACGAACTGCCAGGGTGCATTGCTCCAAACGACGTTGCAACGACGTCATTGTTTTCGACGTGAACGTAAATGGCGTCCAGCCTCATTCACGACTTATGCAAACAACGTAAAATTTTCAAAATTATACGCGGGAACGACGGCCATACTTAACATTGAGTACGCCACCAGATAGCAGCTTTAACTATACGCCGGAAAAAGCCGAACGGAAACGACGTAAAAGAATGCGACGGCCGCTCGTACGTTCGTGGATCGCCGTAAATAGCTAATTTGCATACTCGACGTGGATCACGACGGGAACGCCACCTAGCGGACGTCGAAAAATTGCATCTAAGATCCGAAGGCGTACGAAGACGTACGCCTGTCGGATCTAACCCAGATGCCGTCGTATGTTGTTTTGAGGATTCAAAACAAAGATACAAAGAAAGTACGCCGGCGTATCTATTGATACGCCGGCGTACTTTCTTTGTGGATCTACCCCAATATGTTCAATGCTTGTAGTCTTTCCTCATAGCTAAGATCCTCTAGTGCATTTACTAGCTTTGTTGCCCTTCTCTGTACTCTCTCTATTTCCAGAACATCCTTCTTGAGGACTGGTGCCCAGAACTGGATGGCATATTCTAGGTGCAGCCAGACACCACAGTCTTGTAGAGCGGGAGAATTATCGTTTTATCTCTAGAGTGAATCCCCTTTTTTTGTAATAGCAGCTTTAATTAACCTCTTCCTTCCCTTCTCTCCTGGTGAAATTTGAAGATTGCTCTGATCCAAATGAGGTAAACAACCGCTAGAGATTACAACCTGGTAAAAAAACAAACAAAAAACAACTGCTATAGCCGAAGTCCTTAAAGTGGAGGTTCACCCTAAAACAATTATATAACATTACATCCAGCATACTAACGACATGTACAGTATGCTGGTATTTTTTTTCCCGCCGTACATACCGTTTTATTGTTATTTTCCCCCCGGATTCCGGGTTCTGATTCCCGCTGGACTGGGCGTTCCTATTGAGAGGTTAGATGATTGATGTCTGGTGAAAAACTTCTCATGGCGCATAAGGCGCGTCACCAGTTTTCCGTAAATAGCCGACCTGCGAGTCGGCTCTTTATGACGCCTGCGCAGTCAGCTCTACACGGCGGGCGCAGGCACCGTATAGAGCTGACTCGCAGGTCGGCTATTTACGGAAAACTGGTGACGCGCCTTATGCGCCATGGGAAGTTTTTCACCAGACGTCAATCATCTAACCTCTCTATAGGAACGCCCAGTCCCGCGGGAATCAGAACCTGGAAGCCGGGGGGGGGGGGGGGAATAACAATAAAACGGTATGTATGGTGAAAAAAATAAAAATACCAGCATACTGTACATGTTGTTAGTATGCTGGATGTAATGTTATATAATTGTTTTAGGGTGAACCTCCACTTTAAATGTGTGCTTAAATACCAATCATTGGGCTAGGTTCAATCATTAGGCTAGGTGTGGGAAATGCCACAATCCAACATTCAAATCGCACAGTCCTTGCGATCCGCAGAGTTTTCCGGCACCGGATTGTATGATACAAAACGATCATGCGATCTGGTGCCAGTACCATTCCAAAATTGCTGCATGCACGTCTTTGGTGTGATGCGGTGTGATCTGAGCCTATTCAAAATGAATGGGCTCAAATCGCACCACACTGAATCGCATGTCAATTAAACAGGAATACGGTGCAGTTCCTGTGCGACTCACATGCGATTCATAGTGTGAACTGAGCCTTAAAATATTGTAATTATTATCAGTTAGCCACCTGTGATCCCCTTGAGCAGGGGTCTCCAAACTTTCTAAAGAATGGGTCAGGTAACTGTCCTTCAGACTTGTGGGGCCAGACAGTGCCCAGTGGGAGTAAACAATGCCCAATCTTTTGTGTTAGGGGGAGAAATAGTGCCCCATTTTAGTTGTCAGTGGAAGGAATTATGCCCCATTGTTGGTGTCAGTAGAGCAAATAATCCCCAGTTGTTGATGTCAGTGGCAGGTATTATGCCCCATTGTTGGTGTCAGTGACAGGAATAATGCCTCAAGGACCAGATAAAGGCAAGCAAAGGGCAGCATCCGGCCCTAGGGCCACAGTTTGGAGACCACTGCCCTTGAGCATAGAATTTAGACCGGGAAAAGGAGGGGTGGCTCTTCTAGGAGGTGCTAGGAAGAGAGCAGAGTAATAACCCCGGTAATGCTGCTGCCTCATTGTAAAATCTGGATGGCTGTTTGAATCACAAGACTAGCTGAACACAATTTAATAAATATATATGTAGCGGCTTGCTCTTTTTGAACCAGCATTGTTGTAAATTTAGAGGGATGTCTGAGAGTTAGTTTACTCAGACATATGTGATTTGTGCAAATTTGGCTTCTGTTTCAGCCATGGCTGTGCTGCGAGTGACCACTATTGTTCGCCTGGGGTGTAGTTGCTACTCCAGGCCAAGGGTGGCAGCAGCTAGGTCAGGGTGATTTGAGTATTCTCCCTTGGCAGCCAATCAGTGGGGTTGATCATCCCGCTGTGCATGCTGAGGAGGGGTACTTAAGAGAGAGACGTCACTGGACTGAGGTCGTCGATCCTCAGTCTGTCGTCCCACCACCCCCCCGTGTGTGGCCCTCCTGGCCGGGGTGCGTGTTCCTGTGATCCTGGCTCCGGGACCATGTTGGTCCGGGGTTGTGATCTTCTGAGTAGGCCTAGTAGGCAGATTGGGTCTACGCATTGGAAGGTGATCCTGTGCTGTCCGTCCTGAGGAGGGAAGCCGATTGATGAAGGACCTATCTTGGAGAGGACTGAGCACGAGGCTGGTGTCTCAAGAGAGGCCTTGAACTTCTTTGAAAGACACACTGTTTGCTGAAAGGCTTGATGTTGATTGCCTGTCAGTTTCAAGTTCTACAAGAAGTTACTCTGGGGAGATCTGGGTGCTGAATCCTGCACTGTGTGGATTCCGGACAGAAAAGTGTCTCCATCAGTGGGAAGGTCTGTGGCAGAGACTATACCATATTCCGTGCGCCATTTTGGCTGCTAGGCTAGTGAGAGAAACCAATCCGGGTGCGCAAAACCCACTCTGGCTAGAGTGGCAACGGAAGCTGTGTCACTGGAAGCAGGAGTGTTTCCGGATTGAAACTACGTACCTGAACCTACAGTATTTACCTGTTACCCTTCCACCTCTTCATTCACTTCTTTTATCTTCCGATCACGTTCAGAAAATAAATCTTAGAAAAAGAAGTGCATGGTGTGGACATTGAACTTTTTCAGCTCTCATCTAATACCCTGGACGGTGAGGAAAAATAGGTAACATGCCACCCGAAAATATCCAGCAGCTCCTTTGGTAGTAGTGCTACATGTATATATATATATATATAAGAAGGCCAGTATGGTGGCCTGAGTTTATGGGAGGAGCCCGGAGGGTATTTAAGCAGCCCACTCACACATGCTCTTTGTCGGTTCAGTGTGCGGTACTACACGTCACTGGGCCGACTCTTCCCAGCTCACCTCACGTCCGTGAGTCTGCGCATTCAATCGCATTCGACATCGCAAGCGCTTTGCGGCTTCTCCCTTCATGGTCTTCGCCGGCGGTTCCCGCTTACTGTCGCAGGTAGGATTCAAACCTTTTCGTATCTTGTGCAATCTTGCAATTCGTTATGCTTCCTATCCTGCATCCCTTTTGGGAAAAAATCTGCCTCTGAGTAACTTTTGCTCATGTTCCAACATCATTCGGCTCAGGCGTAGTACATTTGTAACTTCCTTCTGCCAAACATACGATTCATTTGTAAATCCATTTGGAGATTGACATATGTTTGTATGGGTTCTTTGGCAGATTGAGGTGGTAATTGGACTCACATGGTGCCTTGTCTGCACTTGATTAGCCTGGGGGGATGGGTGGTCGGTAGGTGTTCAGTTTCAAAGCAAGGGGTAGCATACACTCTACAACCAATTCGTATCAGATTCGTTCAATACTCCTTACTATCAATTCGTATCGGATTCATTTCATGCATTTTACAACCGTTTTGTATCAGATACAGATATTGCATACTTTCTACCATTGCCATTCATTGTTTCCCCCATGTCGTGTGTTTTAGTTCCCGCAGCGGAACTTACGAATTGTTTGTACACGGCTCTTCTCTCTCATTTATTTACCAAAGTTATTGCCTGTGCGTCATGCATGGCGCCACACCACACTCTTGGGATGTGTTGCACATCCACTCCAGTCCAAAGTAAACCCAGTCGCACGTTCACTGTCCCAGGCAGGATTCGTTAGCTTATTTGTCATGTCAAATTCGTGGCCACTCATGGTGTCACCCGTACCATATGTACGGTTCCCGCAGTGGAGCTTACAAAGCATTGATACGTACTTCTCGTGTTCTATTTTCTACACCAAACCTCGTTGTTTTGCCCCATGCACGGCATCACGCTACATGTTCCCGACATGTTTCATTCCAGCCACAGTCCGCCGCAAACTCACTCGCATGGCCCACTGTCGCAAGTAAGATTTGTAATTACATTCTTTATGTCTTATCAATTTGCTACCATTCGTTGTCTCCCATATCGTTAATTAGTGGCCCCTGCGGAACCTACGATTCAAACAGGCGTTGTCCTTCTACCTTATACTGCTTGCTTAAGGTACAAACAAACCAGGTGTTTCTATCCTTTCTCAGTAACCCAATTCTTATTGATTGAGACCTTGCAACCATGCAAATCATCTCAGCAGTCTGATACCCTTGCTGAGACCCTTGCAACACGTGACCCTTACAAAATGCAAAAAAAAAAACGCAAAAAGGAAAAAAAATATATAAAACGCAAAAAAAAAAAAACAATTGCCACCACGTAATCTCAGCCCAGCAACCTGACACCTGTTGAGACCGTTGCAATGACGCAAAATTCGTCTCCACAGCCTGACACCCTTGTTGAGACCCTTGCAAACGCAATACCGTCTCAGCAACCCCACACTCATCAAGACTCTTGCAACCACACAAAATCGTCTCAGCAGCCTGACACCCTTGTTAAGACCCTTGCAACACATGACCCTTAAAAAACGCAAAAAAAAAAAAAAAATTATAAAAAAAACACAAAAAAAAGACAAAAAAAAAACGCAAAAGAAAAAAGAAATATAAAAGTGCAGAAAAAAAAAATTGCCACCACACAATCTCAGCCCCGCAACCTGACACCTGTTCAGACCGTTGCTATGACGCAAAATTAGTCTCCGCAGCCTGACACCCTTGTTGAGACCCTTGCAAACGCAATACCGTCTCAGCAGCCCTACACTCATGGAGACTCTTGCAAGCACACAAAATTGTCTCAGCAGCCTGACACCCTTGTTAAGACCCTTGCAAACGCAATACCGTCTCAGCAGCCCCACACTCATGGAGACTCTTGCAAGCACAGAAAATTGTCTCAGCAGCCTGACACCCTTGTTAAGACCCTTGCAAACGCAATACCGTCTCAGCAGCCCCACACTCATGGAGACTCTTGCAAGCACACAAAATTGTCTCAGCAGCCTGACACCCTTGTTAAGACCCTTGCAACACATGACCCTTACAAAACGCAAAAAAATTTAAAATAAAATAAAAAAATATAAAAAAAAATGCAGAAAAAAAAATTGTCACCACACAATCTCGGCCCAGCAACCTGACACCTGTTGAGACCATTGCAACCATGCAAAATCGTCTCAGCAGCCTCACACCATTGTTGAGACGCTTGCAAACGCAATACCGTCTCAGCAGCCCTACACTCATCAAGACTCTTGCAACCACGCAATACCATCTCAGCAGCCTCACATCATTGTTGAGACCCTCGCAAACGCAATACCATCTCAGCAGCCCTACACTCATCAAGACCCTTGCAACCACGCAATACTGTCTCAGCAGCCTCACACCATTGTTGAGACCCTCGCAAACGCAATACCATCTCAGCAGCCCCACACTCATCAAGACCCTTGCAACCACGCAATACCGTCTCAGCAGCCTTACACCATAGTTCAGACCCTTGCAAACGCAATACCGTCTCAGCAGCCCCACACTCATCAAGGCCCTTGCAACCACGGAATACCGTCTCAGCAGCCTCACACCATAGTTCAGACCCTTGCAAACGCAATACCGTCTCAGCAGCCCCACACTCATCAAGACTCTTGCAACCACGCAATACTGTCTCAGCAGCCTCACACCATTGTTGAGTCCCTTGCAAACACAATACCGTCTCAGCAGCGCCACACTCATCAAGACCCTTGCAACCACGCAATACTGTCTTGAGCAACCTCCCACTCCTCAAAGACCTTTGTGACCATGCAGTCTCGCCCCAGCAACCTGGCATTCATTGAGACCCTTGCAGCCAGACAAATCATCATTGGCCTCATGTACACTGCTGTTGGTAAAAAGAAGTTTAGGAACAGTTGGGTGTTTTTCAGACGCCCCTGATTTCTCCTCTATGTTATCTTATCAGTACATGTACACAGGATCATTTATAGTCGTTTCTAGGCAGTTGAGTTTAGAAACCTTCCCGAAAAAAATGGGTTCAGACGGATGTTCAGAGGCATTCGAAACGCCAATGCCTGTAACAGCTTGCAAACACTGCCAGATGCGGTAACTCATGTTTACCAGCGTTTCATTCACAGTCGTTTTTAAAAAAAAATAAAAATAAAGGGGAATATTGTCTCAGCAACTTGACACTCATTTGAGACCCTTGCTAAATGTAATATCATCTCAGCTACCTCACACCCGTCTAGACCTTTGCAACCACACAATCTCATCTCAGCAACCTGACACCCGTTCAGACCTTTGCAGCCATACAAAGTCGTCTTAGCAACCTGACACTCATTTGAGACCATTGCAAATGCAATATCGTCTCAGCAACCTGACACCCATTCAGACCCTTGCAGCCATACAAAGTTGTCTCAGCGGCCGACACTCATTTGAGACCATTGCAAAACGCAACATCGTCTCAGCAACCCCTCACTTGTTGAGACCCGTGCAACCACACAATGCCATCTCAAAACAAACCTCATAATCATCGAGACCTTTGCAACCACGCAATATCTTCTCAGCAAACCAGACTGAGACCCTTGCAACCACGCAATACCATCTCGGCAAACCAAACTGAGACCCTTGCAACCACGCAATGCCGTCTCAAAACAAACCTTCATACTCAAGGCCCCTGCAACCACACAATATCGTCCCAGCAACCTGACACTCACTGACACCCTTGCAACCGCACAATATTGTCTGCAGTAGTATAAAACACTTTGCGGCACGCACCTACGTGCAAACCCGAATACAAACTAAACTTGCAAACACACCTCAGTGACAAACAATCAGCCACACAAACACACAGTGGCACCCAGTTAGCCATTCATCTTCAGTGGCACGCGGGCCACTCATCTTTTCTCTGTGTTTTTTCCCTGCGGTTAGTTCAGGTTTTTATCCAGCACCAGCGAGTGCACGTTGGCCTGCGAGTGCACGTTGGCCTGCGAGTGCATGTATATCGTCTTGTTGAGCACCTGTGTATTGTCTTGATTTTCTCACACCAATGCAAGATCCAGTCCAAGTTCTCAAACTAGACCAAGCATCAGTAGCAGACTTAGCTATGTGGGACAACTTCCCCACCTGATAGAACAGCATTTCAATCTTCATCCCGGCAGTGTCAGCCGAGCCACCAAAGGCTTTTGCAGCCATTTTTAGGCCACCACTGGTTCTCCAAACCTTGGCCCCCAGAAATTCTCTTAAATTTTTGCTTCACCCAGTCTTCATCACGGCTTGTGCTGCACCCTATCGTGGCAGCTGCCCAGGTCTGGGACCACACTTGAACAGGACAGACACTGTTCTTCACCACAGACAATCAGGCCACAGCCGACATCATCAATTAAGGTAGATCTAAGTCACTCCCCATCACTTCCTGGGCAGGCTCGCGCAGCTGTCACTCCGTCACCAGTTAATATCTTATGTAGACCTTTTCCAGGCAAATGCAAAAAGCAGCTGATGCGCTTTCCTATTCCAACCTTGGAATGGATGTTTTTTCCAGCAAGAGCCTGGAGCCGACCCAACAACTATC
Organism: Rana temporaria; assembly: GCF_905171775.1. NCBI lineage: Eukaryota > Metazoa > Chordata > Amphibia > Anura > Ranidae > Rana > Rana temporaria. Next base: position 336,273,526 of record NC_053489.1, on the reverse strand, counting down.
CCTGTCCCACCATGGACATTGCTGACGATGGACTGAAGTCGCATCTCACCAAAGCAATCCAACTTATTAACCACTCCTTGGCACGCAACACACTGAAGGCCTATCGCACTGCTTGGAACACTAATCGCAAATTTTTGGCCCCTTGCCCCGGAGCAGCAATAGGCAACGTTGGACACATCCTAGCCTTCATATCGTATTGCCACATGCAGCTGACCATTTCTCAATACTATCACGCCATATCTAGATGGCATCCAGCATTTCCTGTCCCTGCAGAACCCCAGTAAACCGTCAGTATTCTCGAGCCCATGCAGTCAAGTCCCTCCTACAGGGCATACAGAAGCACCAACCTGTAGTCAGTGGCAAGCGCCTAACTGTCACGTACCTTAAGGATGAGCCCGACGTGCAGGAAGTGGCTGCTGTTGCTCCTCTGATCCCGGACCCCTGGTAGAGTAGACAGGGGGAGCGGGAATGCAGAGTCGCACAAGCGCCAGGGATGACGCTGGTGCAGGGGCCGGATGGAGCTTCTGCGGAGTCCAAGGAAGTCTCTGAGAGGCAGGTGCAGGCCGGTAAGTAGCAGCCTGGATGCAGGAGCACTGGAACAGCAGGTAAGCCGGAAAGGAAGGTATTCTGAAAGTCTGGCCGCAGCAGGTCCCAGAAGACTGGACAGGGTCCCAGAAGACTGGATAGGCAGGAGCAGCCGGACTGGTAACAGGAGAGGCCCAGGTAACAGAGAGGTCGACTAGCCGGGTCGGCAACAGACGGTCAGCGGAGTACCAGGGGTCAGGCAGAAGGATGGTCAGAGCAAGCCGAGGTCAGGGCAGGCGGAAGACAGGAACAACGAAGACAAGCCGGGTATCAGGATCTGGATCAAGCAGGAGTAGTTGGTACAGGTATAGGTACAGGTACAGGTGGTCTCAGGAAACGCTGCAGACCGGACAGCAAGGGGCCAGGCTCCCAGGACACTTTAAGTAGGTTGTTTTGGCGCCAAATGGACGCCTGCACGTGCCCGCGCGCCGTTACCGCCGGTGCGCGCTCCCGTGCGCCGTTACCGCCGGTGCGCGCGTGCACGAGCGCGATGCCGTGGTTGCGCGCGCATTGCGCGTGCCGATGCGCCGCTAGCGCCCTCTGGTGGCCGAGGTAATTCATGACATTGCCCCCCCCCAAGGGGCAGCCTCCGGATGCCCAACTGAGTCATCTTCAGCGGGTGAGAGTCTTTAAACAACTGAATTAGTCTTTCGGCGTGTATGTTGTCCTCCGGTTCCCATGAATTTTCCTCTGGCCCATACCCCTTCCATTTAACAAGGAACTGAATTTGGTTGCGTCTCTTCCTGCAATCCAGGATAGATTCCACCTCAAATTCCTCCTCACCGTCGACTAATACTGGTTCTGGGGGATCGGTATCCCGTCCAGGGAAGGAGTTGGGGACGTCCGGTTTGAGCAGGGCCACGTGAAACACCGGGTGGATTCGAAAGGACTCCGGTAAGTCAAGTTCGTAGGCCACCTCGTTTATCCTTCTCTTGACAGCAAAGGGACCCACGAATTTAGGACCCAGTTTCTTCGTAGGGCATGCAAGCCTTAAGTTCAAAGTGGACAAGTAAACTTTAGTTCCGGGTACTAAGTTGAGTTCCCCCCTTCTTCTCCTGTCAAAGATTTCCTTATTACGTTCCTGTGTTTGGGTCATGGTTTCCTGCAGGATCCTGTTATTTGAGTTAAAGAAATCCAAGGTGTCTTGAACGGCGGGTACCGTACTTTCTGGAACAGAATTAGAGAGGAACAGTGGGTGGAACCCGTAGTTGGCAAAAAAAGGAGACTGTTTGGTGGCCGAATGGATAGAATTATTATAGGCGAACTCCGCCAAGGGCAGCAGAGAAACCCAGTCTTCTTGCGAAAAGGACGAGAAGCAGCGGAGATACTGTTCAAGGGTCTGATTCGTCCTCTCCGTCTGCCCATTTGACTGGGGGTGGTATGCTGAGGAAAACGATAGGCCAATCTCGAGACTACTGCAAAGTGCCCTCCAAAACCTAGATGTGAACTGTACTCCACGGTCGGACACAATATCCGCAGGAACGCCGTGGAGTCTGACAATTTCTCTGATGAAGGCTTTAGCCGTCTCTGGAGCCGAGGGTGTGCCCTTTAAGGGGACAAAGTGTGCCATCTTAGACAGCCTGTCCACTACCACAAAGATAGTGGTGAAGCCCTCTGATGGGGGAAGTTCCACGATGAAGTCCATGGAGATCCTTCTCCAAGGTCTTTCCGGTACGGGTAATGGTTTAAGGAGCCCCCAGGCTCTGAGTTTACTACCTTTGTTTCGAATGCACGTAGTGCATGATTCCACATACTCTTTGCAGTCCTTTAGGAGTTGGGGCCACCAAAAGGTGCGTTGCAGAAGTTCAGCGGTCTTTTGTATCCCAAAGTGCCCAGCCAGCTTGTGGTCATGACAGGAGCCCAGAACATTAACTCGCAGCCCCTCGGGTACGAAGATCTTATCCCGGTACCATAGCAGACCGTCCCTGGATTGTAGCTCCGAATCAGGTGGAGAAGAAATGCCAGCGGATGCCTGCCTGATCTGGGGTACCAAGTCTCTTTGTAGTAGCAAAAAGTTCCCTGATGACAGAATAGTGTCCGGAGGATTGGGAGGCTCCGAACTGGCGTACATGCGGGAAAGAGCATCCGGTTTGACATTTTTCGACCCTGGCCTGTACGTGATGTGGAATGAAAACCTTGTAAAAAAAAGTGCCCACCTGGCCTGGCGTGGTCTAAGTCTCTTGGCTACCTTTAGGTACTCCAGGTTTTTGTGATCTGTAAAAATCAAAATCGGGTGCGCTGCTCCTTCCAGGAGGTACCGCCACTCCTCCAAGGCGGCTTTTATCGCCAACAGCTCTCGGTCTCCAACATCGTAATTTTTTTCTGCTTCAGATAGTTTACGGGAAAAGTAAGCGACGGGATATAGCAATGCCTTGGGACCCTGCCTCTGAGAGAGGACTGCTCCAACCGCGGTTTCAGATGCATCCACTTCAAGAATGTAGGGCAGGCTTGCGTCGGGATGTCTCAGAATGGATGCCGAGGTGAACAAGCCTTTCAGGGTTTCGAAGGCTGCTTGGGCCTCTGGTGTCCAGCGAAACCGAGCAGACAGTTTAGTCAAGTCCGTTATAGGAGAAATGATGTTGGAAAAGGCTTTGATGAACTTCCTATAAAAATTCGCAAACCCGACGAATCGCTGAACACTTTTTCTGTCAGTCGGAGCCGGCCAGTCAAGTATTGCGGAAACTTTCTGAGGATCCATCTCAACGCCCCTTACAGAGATGATAAGTCCCAGAAACTGTATACTGGGGCGCTCGAACTCGCATTTGCTGGGTTTTGCGTACAGTCCGTGGATACGGAGACGTTCAAGCACCTTCCTCACATGTACACGGTGTTTCTCTAAGGAAGGGGAGAAGATTAGGATATCATCCAGATAGACAATCACAAAGAGGTCCAGATAATCTCTAAAAATGTCATTGACAAAATGTTGGAATGTTGCCGGAGCATTACAGAGCCCAAAGGGCATGACTAGATATTCAAAGTGCCCGAAACGGGTACGGAAGGCGGTCTTCCACTCATCGCCTTCGCGTATGCGGACAAGGTTGTAGGCCCCTCGGAGGTCCAATTTAGTAAAAATGACCGCGGACCCCAGACGCTGAAATAGTTCGGGTACCAAGGGAAGAGGGTATCTGTTTTTAATAGTTATTTTGTTGAGTTCCCGGTAGTCCACACAGGGGCGAAGGGAATGATCTTTCTTTTCAACAAAAAAGATGCCTGCACCCGCGGGTGACGTGGAGGCACGGATGAACCCCCTCCTCAAGCTGTCATCGATATAGGTTTTCAGGGTCTCAAGTTCAAGTCCGGTTAAGGGGAAGATCCTTCCGAAGGGGACTTCGGCACCAGGGAGGAGTTCGATGGGGCAGTCATAGGCCCTGTGGGGTGGGAGGGTCTCGGCCCCCTTTTTGCTGAAAACATCCAGATAGTCATGATAAATTTCTGGGACGGATTGACGAGTCTCAATGTCAGAGTCCGAACAGAGTAATGGCAGGGGTGGAGACGGTAGTTGCAGGCAATGCTGTCGGCAGAATGGAGAGTTGAAGTCAATTTTACCAGTGGCCCAGTCAATCTGGGGGTTGTGGACTTGGAGCCATGGTACTCCCAGTATGACAGGAAACAGAGGGGAGTTGATCACATCCAAGCATAAGAGTTCGTGGTGGTTATCGGCAATGGTGGTGGCAAGAGGCTGGGTCTCCTGGGTAACGGGACCAGATTTTAACACCGAGCCGTCTGCTAAGTACACAGAAAGTCCAGTAGACCTGGGGCGGAGAGGAATCTGATATCTGAAGGCAAATGATTGATCCAAAAAGCAGCTACAGGCTCCTGAATCAATAATGGCGCTGGTTTGTATAGTTCTTCCTGGAAGCTGGAATAAAACAAGGATAGCCAGATGAGTGGAATTGCTTGGACGGACAGGTAGGGATACAGACGACAAGGATTGACACTTACGCAGCTTGGCAGGACAGGTCCTCACGTAGTGTCCGGACTCCCCGCAATACAGGCACAGGTTGTTGGCCCTACGGCGTTGTCGTTCCTCCGGAGTAAGTGAAGGGCGAAGGAGGCCTAGCTGCATAGGCTCTGAATTATCAGGGGTAGAAGAGGCTGTGGGCGCTGGTAGAGGTGGATTGAACGTGGAAGGTACCCGTGGCATCATCCAGACCGGACGGGATGGGGCAGTGGTCCTTTCAGTCCTGCGCTCCCTCAGGCGTCGATCGATCTGGATGGTCAAGTTGATTAAAGCGTCCAGGGTCCCAGGAACTCCTACCCGGGCCAGCTCGTCCTTTAGCGGTTCGGACAGACCAAGGCGAAACTGGTAGCAGAGAGCCGAATCGTTCCAGGTTGTGTCAGAACACCATTTGCGGAATTCGGACACATAGTCTTCGGCGGGTCTGCGACCCTGTTGTAGAGCATGTAATGCGGCTTCTGCAGTGGCGGTTTGATGCGGGTCCTCATAAAGCAGAGACATAGCCTGGAAAAAGGCGGTTAAGTTGTCAAGTGATTCATCCTTGATCTCCATGAGGCGATGAGCCCAGGTTTGCGGTTCGCCAGACAGTAGCGAAACGACGAAGCCCACCTTAGTAGCTTCCAGAGAGAAAGTCCGGGGTTGGAGGGCGAAGTATAATTCGCAAGCGTTGCGGAAGGCTCGGAATTTGTTACGTTCTCCCGCAAACCTCTCGGGCATGGGAACTTTAGGTTCAGGTGGCAGCATTATTACTGATGGCGAAGCGGATGCTCCTGAAGTCGCAGAGGCTGTGGCAGGAGTGGACAAGGCTTGGACCCGATTTTCCAGACGTGTGTAACCTTCTTGCAGGGTTCGGACGGCCTGGGTTAGTCCTTCCAAATGGCGGCAGAGTTCCTGCATCGGATCCACTCCCTGCGCGGGCTCGGACATGGCTGTCCGGTACTGTCACGTACCTTAAGGATGAGCCCGACGTGCAGGAAGTGGCTGCTGTTGCTCCTCTGATCCCGGACCCCTGGTAGAGTAGACAGGGGGAGCGGGAATGCAGAGTCGCACAAGCGCCAGGGATGACGCTGGTGCAGGGGCCGGATGGAGCTTCTGCGGAGTCCAAGGAAGTCTCTGAGAGGCAGGTGCAGGCCGGTAAGTAGCAGCCTGGATGCAGGAGCACTGGAACAGCAGGTAAGCCGGAAAGGAAGGTATTCTGAAAGTCTGGCCGCAGCAGGTCCCAGAAGACTGGACAGGGTCCCAGAAGACTGGATAGGCAGGAGCAGCCGGACTGGTAACAGGAGAGGCCCAGGTAACAGAGAGGTCGACTAGCCGGGTCGGCAACAGACGGTCAGCGGAGTACCAGGGGTCAGGCAGAAGGATGGTCAGAGCAAGCCGAGGTCAGGGCAGGCGGAAGACAGGAACAACGAAGACAAGCCGGGTATCAGGATCTGGATCAAGCAGGAGTAGTTGGTACAGGTATAGGTACAGGTACAGGTGGTCTCAGGAAACGCTGCAGACCGGACAGCAAGGGGCCAGGCTCCCAGGACACTTTAAGTAGGTTGTTTTGGCGCCAAATGGACGCCTGCACGTGCCCGCGCGCCGTTACCGCCGGTGCGCGCTCCCGTGCGCCGTTACCGCCGGTGCGCGCGTGCACGAGCGCGATGCCGTGGTTGCGCGCGCATTGCGCGTGCCGATGCGCCGCTAGCGCCCTCTGGTGGCCGAGGTAATTCATGACACTAACTTTCAAGAGTCCCCTCTTTAGGGACATGTCTAAAATCCTTACTCGTTCCCTGTTTAGGGCTTTGCCCAGACTAGTCACCCAAACAGCCATCTACCAGGCCTTCTACGGTTCCCTACAACCTAGTGAATTTAGTCAGCGGCTCCGGCAGTCACACACTGCGCCGACGCCACCCGATTCGCTTTCGAACCACTACACTCTCACAATCTGCAAACGCAACAAACCAGCCCCTGGGGTTGACATCAACCTGTTTCAGACTGACAACCCCTGACGCCCAGTGACGTTGCTCGACCCACTACTGCTCCATCTACCCAGCCAATCTGATGGTAGCTCGTTGCTACCCTTTCTAAACCAGCCCCCTGAGTGTCAGCCAGTGTGTCAAGCATGTCAGAATCCTCCTAAGTAACTTGGGCTTCAAACCCCAGTCAGTTCTCTGGACATTCTTTCCGAATTGGAGCAGCCTCAGTTGCCTCCCAACAGGGAGTATCAGACCACGTAATCAAGATACCAGGCTGATGGAAGTCTCCTTGTTTTGCCACATACATCCCAAATCCTCATGAAGGAATGGCACAAGCCTTTACCAAGCTGGCTCAATAAATACAAGAAATCAATATAAACTATTTCCCTATCTGAGTCTTTTGCCCCCTTTTCTTGGCATACTGACCAGACCACCAAGGCACACTTCAGGTCTATTTATGTTGTAAGTCTTGTCGCGTGTTTATGTGATCCACATCTCTCTCGGTCAGAGGGTAACGACCATAAATAAGAAGGCCAGTATGGTGGCCTGAGTTTATGGGTGGAGCCCGGAGGGTATTTAAGCAGCCCACTCACACATGCTCTTTGTCGGTTCAGTGTGCGGTACTACACGTCACTGGGCCGACTCTTCCCAGCTCACCTCATGTCCGTGAGTCTGCACATTCAATCGCATTCGACACCCTCCCGCCCTTCCCTTTTTCAGGCCACTTCTCAGCATATCCTTCTTCAATTAACTATCCATTACTTACCTTGGGTATGCCCCCTTTTCTTGGCATACTGACCAGACCACCAAGGCACACTTCAGGTCTATTTATGTTGTAAGTCTTGTCGCATGTTTATGTGATCCACATCTCTCTCGGTCAGAGGGTAACGACCATAAATAAATATATATTTTATATATATATATATATATATATATATATATATATATATATATATACACACACACACCTTGCCTGTGCAAAATTTAGACTGTCAAAAATAGATGCATGCATGATTTTGTCCTTTTTGGTGCATTGGGCAGCCCGTTCAAATGAATGGGAATTCACATTATTATTATTATTATTTAGGATTTATATAGCGCCAACAGTTTGCGCAGCGCTTTACATCAGGGAAGACAGTACAGTCACAATACAATTCAATACAGCAGGGATCAGAGGGCCCGGCACGTTAGAGCTTACAATCTAGAAGCACAACACCTGTTAACTCACATTTGTTAAATGCACCATAGCAGACTGGGCTGGTCTGAATCAGGGCTGTCTTAATGAGAGGGCACACCTGGGCACTGCCCAGGGGCCCCAGCTGCATGGGGGGCCCCTGCACTTTCCCCAAAGCAGCTGGTCCTTGGGCCCACGCTGCCCCGAAATTGGGGGCCCCATGATGGCACTGAGAGTGATAGATACACAGGGGAGGCAGTCTGCCTCCTACCTACTTGATGTCCGTTTACCTTCACTGTCATCATTGTAGGGGCCCCAGAGCATTACTTTACCCAGGGGCCCATGATGCTATTAAGACAGCCCTGGTCTGAATGGCACCTTATTATGGCACTGGCACTGATCATGTGACTACAGCAGGCCGACCCTCCCACTGAAAACTTAGGAATAAGAAATTGAGTGGAATCTGCTTATCTCTGTCTAAAAGAGCAGAATCAACAGCAAGTAGGACTGCAACAAGGATCGGAAAAACACATTTTAATGCATTTACCTGATCAGGATTTGAAAATGTTTGTTTTCCTTTAAAAATTTGAGTTACACTTTTAAGTAGAAGAAACTTTCACAACCTTGTGTGCGCTGCAGGAATAAAGATGATGGTGTATTATGACTTCCCTGTGTTAAGGCATTGGATTTTGTTGGAAGGAAAGGTATTAAGAAGGAGCAATTTTGTTAATGGATATCTACATCGCGTTGTCTGTGTATTGCTGTTTTGTGCTGTTATAAGCTTATAACGCGCTGCCTTGTATTGCTCTTTCTTACTTGCCATTTTATTGACTCCTATAATTTGTTTATTAGATTAACCTGCAATTTTTGCAAACATAGCTTTTGAAATTGTTAGGGGCAAACGTCTAGTCTTGCCTAGACACATTATCTAATTTGCTGTGATGCTGAACATGCACTAATAATTGGATTTCTGGGATTTGGCCACTCTGCTAGAGTAAATACACAATTTAAGAAGATAATTGCTGGAGATGTAATACTTGTATAAAATCTCATAACACTTATCAAAGTTCCAAATGATATCAGCAAACTAGGTGCACAGCTGTGTAAGCCTAAAACAGCTCAGGGGTAAGAACAATAATATTTAGTACTCTTATCTCGACTCTTTGTGACCATTTTTTAAGCTTATATTTTATAGAATAAAAATGAAAGCAACAAACACTGCAAAAGGAACCAACTGTTATCACTATTGCAATGGCACAGAGACATAAAAGTGATGGTAACAGTAGCCCTTCCCCCACCCATGTGAATTTCATGATTTTTTTTCAAGGACTGTTAAATGACTGGCCTGACTACTGGAAAAGGTCACTTAACACTGGTTTATATTCCATTCTCCAGCAATGGCTGGTCCTCAATGATTCAGAGAGCAGCACTGGTGTGATTATGTCAGTGTCGTCTCTTCATTATGACACTGTGAGTACAGGTCAGGATGCCATGATGATATCACCTCAGTGGTGGTTCCATAAAACCCTGCACTCAATTAGGTAGATTCAGGTAGATAGGATTATCTTTAGGGCGGCGTAGCCTAGTGTTTTTAGGCTACGCCGCCGTAAATTAGCTAGGCTAGTAGTGATTTTCAATCAACTTACCTGCTAATCTACGGCGGCGTAGCCTAAAACGAGCGGGCGTAAGGGCGCCTAATTCAAATGACTTGGAGGGGGGCGTGTTGTATGGAAATGAGGCTTGACCTCATGTTTTTTGACGTTTTTTGCTACTGCGCATGCGCCGGGCGACTACATTTCCCAGCGCGCATTGCGGCTAAGTACGCCGTACGGGCCTATTGATTTCGACGTGGACGTAAATGACGTAACTCCCGATTCGCGGACGACTTACGCAAACGACGTAAAAAATTCGAACCTCGCGGCGGGAACGGCGGCCATACTTTAACATTGTTATTCCACCTCATAGGTGGAATAACTTTAGGCCGCCTAAGGCCTTACGGAAACAACGTAATTCGACTGCGGCGGGCTCGCGTACGTTCGGGAATCGGCGTAAAAGCTAATTTACATAATCTACGCCGGCTGCAATGGAAGCGCCATCTAGCGGCCAGCAGAAAAATTGCAAGCTAAGATAGAACGGCGCAAGCCGTCCTATCTTAGCCTTGTTTAAGCGTATCTCTGTTTGAGCATACGCTTAAACAAACGCCGGCGTAGATTCAGAGTTAGGTCGGCTTATCTACTCATAAGCCGACCTAACTCTTTGTGAATCTACCTAATTGTATATCTTCAGTCTTCCAAGTTAAATGATGCAGGCCACCAGTCATTTCAAAAGACTGAGGACATCTAGTGGCAGAAAGGATTTTCTGCAGGGGAGAGGACCAAAGAGGAGGTTAATGTACCACAGTTGCTTTTTTTTATTGACACTGCTGCTGAGAGACCTTTTCTTTGTAGAAATGATTACCTAGAGTTGAGATTTAAACATATAAGTGACTACAAGTAGGCCTAGATTGCACTTTTTACCCCCTACAGACCAAAGGTTTTGGAATTGAATATAGGATTGACTGAACCACAACTGATTACATTTTTGGAAAGTTTGCTCATCTCCATTTACAAGGCACACCAAGAGTGGGGGATAGAGAGGCTCAAAGACAGTTTGCACAGTCTGTGTCGGAACACATAGAACTGATGACTGTTAATGAAAGCTGCCCCTCTACTTAGCCCTTTGGTTCTAGGTGTAGAAGCGCAGAGTGGGTGAACTGTAAGTACACAGTATACTAGTCGGCCAGTAAAGATACAAAACCATGTAGAGACAGCAATACTGAGAATCGAGCTGGATTGCCCTGGCAGTCGGGGAGCCTTTGATATACACAGTAGTGAGTTCCTAAAGTGGGGCACACACTATAAGAAAATCAGATTTTCTCTGTTGTTTCACAACAACTCTGAACCGAAGAAGGAGATAATGTCCGAAAATTCTCATACAACAAAGACTTTTTTTTGTTGTTTTTTTGTTTCTGAACATGCATAGTCTCCATTACATATGCTAGTTTTACCAGAACGAGCGCTCCCGTCTCATAACTTGCTTCAAAGCATGCACGCTTTTTTTCCCATCGTTAAAGCCTACACACGACCGCTTTTCACGACGTGAAAAACGCGGTAAAAAATTAGAGCATGTTCTAAATTTTTTATTTCACGTTGAGAAAAATGCTCTGGAGCCTACACACGATCGTTTTTAATGACCAATTTAAAAAATTGCATTTTTCACGTCATGAAAAACGATCGTGTGTACGCGGCATAATAGTGTGTATGATTCTTTAGAGTGCTTTCACACTTACAGCCTCCGGGTGTCGGCGGGTATTTTTAGCGGTGCTTTACCGTCGTTTTTGTGACACTTTTAACCCCCGCTAGCTGCTAAAAAAAGGTTTAAAAGCGCCCGCAAATCGCCGTTACAGCGACGCTTTGCCGGCGGTTCTGAGGCGCTGTCCATTGATTTACCGTATTTATCGGGGTATATCGCGCTCCCGCGTATAGCGCGCACCCCTAAAGTTTCCCGAATTCCTGTGGAAAAAAGATGTTTTGTACTTACAGTTTTGGTGTCTTGCGCGGCGGCCATCGGCGGCCTCGTCGGGTCCGGCGTCCGTCTCCGAGTTTGAATACTGCGCCGACATATATCGAGCGCAGTTACACTCGTGTATCGTCGGGCAGGCTCGGCAACTCTCGCGCTGACGTCCTGTACGCTCAGGACGTCAGCGCGAGAGGCGCAGAGACTGCCCGAAGATACACGAGTGTACTGCGCTCGGTATATGCCGGCGCAGTATTCAAACTCGGCGCGGGAAAGCGGGTATTGGCGTATACCGCGCACCCGCGATTTTGCCCTGATTTTCAGGGCAAAATAGTGCGCGGTATACGCCGATAAATACGGTAATCAATGGAGTGCTGCAAAAAAGCTGCTGGCAGGACTTTTTTTTACTCCTGCCAGCGCAGCGCCCCAGTGTGAAAGCACTCGGGCTTTCACACTGGGATTGCAGCTGAGGCTTTTTACAGGCGCTATTTTCGGAGCTAAAGCACCTGAAAAAAACCTCCAGTGTGAAAGGGGTCTTACAGTCAGAAACATGACACGTGGCTATTATAATTTAACATGTTGTGTCCTGGTGATATTTTCAACACTTTCTACCAACACAACAGCCAATAGCAGCCATTCAACCTCTTGCAAAAGATGAGGATCAACAGGGATTGGATCAAATTCAAAATTAGGGCCTTAGGGTCTCTATGTGTGTACAATTTCTGAAAAATAATTCATATATCTCAGTATTTTACAGATTATATTTTTATGGATAACTATTTCAACAAAAGACAAATACAGCAAAGTATTTGAGGCTAACCACACAAGTCATTAATAATGTCTGAATGCGACATTAGTGAACATATATGAAAGGTCTATTATTGCTCATTTACCCGTTCCTTCAAGGCTTTAATCCCCCAAACATGATTGCAACTCTTCTTTTCCTAAAATACTTGTGGTCGATGTTCTGTATCGTGTTCTATTACATTCTAATTTTGCAGTATATTTTGGAATAAAGTAAAGACATTTCCAATGTCTGAGGGAAAAAAAAGTCTGTGGTTGTTCTATGAATTATGTCTAGTGGTGTCTGTTTCTCACAAAGCACTTTTTAATATATAGTCCAATGTCCATCCAAACATTTGTAATTTTTTTTTTTTTTTTTTGCATTGTTCACTTTAGTGGAGCAAAGTGCTATGATCCATAGAATCCAGACTGCAAATAATGGCAATTAAGAGATTACTTCAGACTGGTTACTAGGTAGGATATGTTTTCACACTTTACACCTCATTATTATTCTCTATGCATAATATTAAATGTATTGCTCATATCTGTTTATCATTATTTTTACCCAAGCTTTCACAAAAGAGCCACACATTTTTCTAATTGAAGTGTACTGTATGTGAAAAATGTGTGACTTGGGTTAAAGTTGAATCCTGGGTAAAAACACTGATATACAGTACAGATAGTAATTATAAATGTATTATTATGTATAAATAATAATAATAGATCGTGAAAACCTATACCAACCAATCAAAAGTAATCTCTTAAAAGGTAGTTCATGGTCACAGCATACGTATTTTATTTTTTAACATCAGCCTTGTAATTGTTTGCTTGCTATCTCTTTCCACAACTTCCTGGTTTTCCTGCATGCTTTGTGGCTTCTTGTCTGCTATTTACTTTAAGGCTGCATTCACACCTTGGCGTACAAAATCGCTGCGTTTTGTCCCGCGAATTGCGGCGACAAATTGTGGCGTTTTGTACCGCGATTTGCGGCGACAAAACGCCGCGATTGTGAATGCAGCCTTAACCCCCTCTATGGAGATGGTTCACATCTCCTATGCCGAATGCCGCCTGAAAAAAAGGTCCGGGACTTGTTTTCAGGCGGCAGGCGTACGGCGTTCGGAGTTTGGCGTGGAGATGTGAACCATCTCCATAGAGGGCAATGTGAAATCATCCCTCCAGCGTCTGAGGGGCTGCTGCGGCGTCGCACTACAGGCGTATATACGCCTAGGTGTGAACGGGGGCTAAATTTCTGAGGACTACATATCCCATGGTAAAAAGAAAAAATCATGGTAATCTACGGTATGTACATTGTATGTGAGTGAGTAACTTGTATAGCGCTACAAATACGAACTGAATCGCCTCAAGGCGCTTTTCGCACGACGAGCCGAGAAAAATTAAGTTCAATAGGCAGTGCGGCTCTTCTGCTTGATTCAGAGCATGCATGTTTTTTTGTGCATTGGAATTGCATACAGACGATCGGATTTTCCGACAAGAACTTTTCCTGTTGGAAAATTTGAAAACCAGCTTTCAAATTTTTGCTGTCAGAAAAAGTCCGATGGGGCCTACACACAGTCGGAATTTCCGACCAAAAGCTCACATCGAACTTTTCTTGTCAGAAATTCCGATCGTGTGTACGCGGCATTAGAGACACATTTCAACAGGACCAAGTGCTATATGGGATGCCCTATGGAGTTAAATTATTTTTTTTTTAACCATACTAATTAAAAACCTCTTCTACCCCTTCAACATTGGCTACTAGGGGTGTAAAATCACTGGGGTAGATTCAGAAAGCAATTGCGTCTGCGTATCCATAGATACGCAGCGCAATTGCTAATTTGCGCCGGCGTATCGACTTTTCTGTATTCAGAAAGCTGCAGCCTAAGATATGACTGGCATAAGGCTCTTATGCCGTCGTATCGTAGGCTGCATTCTTACGATGGCCGCTAGGTGGCGTTCCCGTAGTGGTCAGCGTAGAGTATGCAAATTGCATACTCACGCCGATTCACAACCGTACGCGCGCCCTGTGTTCGCATTTTACGTCGTTTGCGTTCGTCGGTTTCTGCGTAAGGCTGCTCATGCTATTAGCAGGGGCAGCCAATGCTAAGTATACCCGTCGTTCCCGCGTCGCGATTTTTAAAAATTACGTCGTTTGCGTAAGTGAATCGTGAATGGCGCTGGACGCCATTTACGTTCACGTTGAACCAAATGATGTCCTTGCGACGTCATTTACCGCAATGCACGTCAGGAAAGTTTCCCGACGGAGCATGCGCACTACGTTCGGCGTGAGAACGCGCCTAATTTAAATGTTCCACGCCCCCTACGGGATCATTTAAATTACGTGCGATTACGCCGGCCAGTTTTACGGAGCGCCCGCGCAAATTACGGAGCTACTGCTTCGTGAATGAAGCGCAGCGCACGTAATTTACGGAGGCGTAGCGTAAAAACGGTACGCTACGCCTCCGTAGTAGTGCGCGCCCCTACCTGAATCCACCCCACTGTCTATAATTACGTTAAAAAAAGACCATGAATTTCTCTACACAGAACTTGTTACTTCCTTCCCACTTCCTGTCTGAAAAACTGCTATACATATACAGTCATAAAAAGGTGTTTTGTGTGGACTTAGTCTTACTCACACTAAAATGTATACTACTCCATTGCAAATAGAAAGACGCTTTATCATAGCTGTTTTTCAAAAAATATTGCTACTGCAATATACATTTGGCGAAATTTTACAGCTAGATTTTAGCTTCCTGCTAATATACTTTGCATAGGTTTTGCCAGAAAAAAACATAATAAATGTGCTTATTTTCCTCTTGTCAGCAGGGTTGGTATGTTGCCTTTTACTCCCCAACTACCAAGCTGAAGCCAAAAAATGATGCTCTGGATTTTGTTTCCACATAAAAGACGTCTATCTAAATGATGAGTATTTTATTCTACATTATTTTTTCATTTGTGACTGGAAAGAAGCTACAAATAACAAAAGGTAATTGTCACGATCACTACAAGTTATTACACAGCTTGAGTATTATTATTAGTATTTGCCAAATTCCTTTCATTATGTTCGTGTTATTTTCACAATTAACGCTTATATCTTGCAGCAGTTCTCCATGCACGTAAATGGCCGTTTGTGAGGAATACTTGTTTTTTTTTAAAGCACAAAAAATATCTTATTTAGAAAATTTCCAATAAAAATGAAAAGACAGTACCATTCAGGTGCAGTAAATATAGCAAGAAAAAGGTTTGATCTGACAGTGACAACAGTGAATCCTTCACCCTTCTATACAGTATAGAGCAGGGATCTCAAACTGGAGGACCTCCAGCTGTTGCGAAACTACAAGTCCCACTATGCCTCTGCCTCATGCCTGTAACTGTCAACCTTGCAATGCTTCATGGGACTTGTAGTTTCGCAACAGATGTAGGCCACCAGTTTGAGACCCCTGATATAGAGGAACGCATTGAGACTTATGCCGCGTACACACGACCGTTATTCATGCCATGAAAAGAAAAAAAAGTTTTTTTCGACGTGATTTGTCGTGATTCCTCTCAAGCCTGCCTTGCATACACACATTCATGAAAAAAAATGCTTGCGGTGACGTACAACGGCACTATAAAGTGGAAGTTCCATTCAAAGCATGCAAAGCATTGCACCTGTGATCAACAGATCGCGGCTGCAACGCAGGGTTCTTTTAGACAGCCAGTGTAAGTGGTCTGCTCGTACCTTGTATGGACAGGCAGTTACACACTGACAGGAAGACTCAATGAACTACCTGGAGCGCTCAACAGTACCCTGGTAGTTCATAGAGAACTTACTTACAAGTACTTGTTGGTACTTGTAGTTCTCACACCCTTGCTGTTAAAAAAGGGGATCGGGAGGGGGGGGGGGGGGCTGCTGCATCTGTTACATGTTAGGAAAAATGAAAGATGCAGTGCTCTCAACAGAAGCAATCCAATCCTAATGTTCAATCCTAATCCTAATGCAGCACAGGTGCCATTAGGTGTCTTCTCATACTAGATATAATATATAAGAGAGAAGAGCCGGCAACTCAAAAGTCCTTGATGCAAAAATGTATTGGCTACATATGAGCATTAAAAAGCAAACAACTGACGCGTTTCGGCGTGAGTCTTATGCCCTGTACACACAATCGGTTTGTCTGATGAAAACGGACCGATGGACCGTTTTCATCGAATTAACCGATCGTGTGTGGGCCCCATCGTTTTTTTTCCCATCGGTGAAATCCATCGGTCAAAAATCCACGCATGCTCAGAATCAAGTCGACGCATGCTCAGAAGTATTGAACTTCATTTTTCTCAGCATGTCGTTGTGTTTTACATCACCGCGTTCTGACACGAACAGATTTTTGACTGATGGTGTGTAGGCACGACTAATGAAAGTCAGCTTCATCGGATATCTGATGAAAAAATCCATCGGATTAGATTCCATCAGATATCCGATCGTGTGTACAGGGCTTGAGTCTTAGGCTATGACTAAGGCTCCTGCCGAAAAGCTTTTTTTTTTCCAATAACAGTTTTAGGCTGCATTCACACCTCCGCGACAAGTAACGCCCCGTACGCGTTTTGTCGCGGAGGTGTGAATGGGGTGTTAGTTCGATATTTTTTTTTTTTTTTTTAACAGATGTGCATGTAAGACATTACACATGTACAGTAAGTGTTTGCTTTTTAATGCTCCTATGTAGCCAATACATTTTTGCATCAAGGACCTTTGAGTTGCCGGCTTTCCTCTCTTATATATGTTACATGTTACACCCTGAATATGGGTGTAACATGTTATGAAAGGTGAACCTATCCTTTAAGTCAAAAAGTAACATTTACCTTATCTTCAGTTTTTCTGTACAGAAAACAGCAACCCTGAGCAGGTTGGATATGCCCTTTACACATTTCCAGGCTATATTTAAAATTTGATTTAATTGAATTGTACCTTTAATCATGTAAACTGAATATATTATTGGGGCTTCTGGTAGTTTTACAGTGTACCTTATAGCACTGTAAAGAAAACAACATTTTTAGAGCTCAGTATTACAACTAATAGCTTGAGCATGGAGTTAATTATGGGTTTATGAGAGTTGGAACATAATATATATACAGTATATATATATATATTAACACCATCCATCTAATATCCCTAAGGTCTGCTTCTGGGCTCCCACTCTACTCTCCATTTGCACATGAACTGAGTCTCTATGGAGTAATTAGACGCATACTGCTGCTTCTGGAAAATCAGGTTAATGTTATCAGACCACTGAACTGAGGTTGCAGGGTATAGGGCAAAAACACTGATGTATTTTCTGAGGTTATTATAGACTTTGCTTATATTCGTGTGATAACCAATAGAACCTATAGGTTTTGTACATATTTTCTTTTTTGACTGTGGCCAGGACTAAAAAAATATGATTTTGCCTTAGGCCCCTTTCACACATGGTGGGTGCATCGGCGGGAAAGTGCCGCTAGCGGCCGGAAAAGGGTTAAAACCACCCGCAAATCGGCGCTGTATTACCGCGGTGCCCAGGGCTGGACAGGGACAAAAATGTAGCCCTGGACTTCATCCAGACCGGCCCAGGGCACAACACATCAGGGTACAGTGCACATCAGGGCACGGTACAGAGCTCAGCACATCAGGGCACAGCACATCAGGATACAGGGCACAGCACATCAGGGCACGGGGCACATAGCACATCAGGGCACATAGCACATCAGGGCATGGGGCACCTAGCACATCAGCGCATGGGGCACATAGCACATCAGGACAGGGGGCACATAGCACATCAGGAAACATAGCACCACAGGGCACATAGCACATAAGGGCACGGTGCACATCAGAGCACAGGGCACATAGAACATCAGGGCACATAGCACATCAGGTCACGGGGCACATCAGGGCACATAGCACATCAGGGCACGGGGCACATAGCACATCAGGGCACATAGCACATCAGGGCATGGGGCACATAGCACCACAGGGCACATAGCACATCAGGGCACGGGGCACATAGCACATCAGTGCACGGGGCACATAGCACATCAGGGCACAGGGCACATAGCACATCAGGGCACGGAGCACATCAGGGCACGGAGCATAGGGCACATAGTACATCAGGGCACGGAGCACAGGGCACATAGCACATCAGGGCACATAGCACATCAGGTCACATAGCACATCAGGGCACATGGCACATCAGGGCACAGGGCACATAGTACATCAGGGCACAGGACACAGGGCACAGGGCACATGGCACATCAGGGCACAGGGCACCTCAGGGAACATAGTAAATCAAAGCACAGGGCACATCAGTACATGGGGTACAGGGCACATCAGGGAACATAGTACATCAGGGCACATAGGCACACGGGCACGGGGCACATCAGGACACGGGAGCACAGGGCGCACATCAGAACACATTGTTTACCAGCCAGCATGCAGAGTAGCGCAGGCAGGAAGCGTGTGTAATAACTTCTCATGTCTCGCTGCGGCTGCTGGGAGTAAAATGTGTAAGTTAACCAATCTGAATGCATTTTGTGATGCATTTTGACAATAAAAAGAACTGGGCAGGCCCAGTCACTTCCTGTTGGGCTGAGAAGCTGGAAGGTGAGAGATGTAGATTCTTTGTCTGGACTGCATATTTCACCTTTAATTTGAATCAAACGGCAGAATGGGTAATCCTGAGATTGTATCAGGGCCTCATCCTCATCATCAGGGCACATAGGCACACGGGCACATGGCACATCAGGACACGGGGGCACAGGGCGCATATCAGGACACATTGTTTACCAGCCAGCATGCAGGCTGGTGGTGAGTAGCGCAGGCAGGAAGCATGTGTAATAAGTTCTTTCTCATGTCTCTCTGCGGCTGCTCCCCGCCCCCCGCCAGCCCCTCCTCTCTTCTCGTCCATCCCAGATGATGTCACAAGCAAATGGGGAAGTGGCTAAATCTTGATCTACCCGTCAAGCGCCAGTTGTCGGCGATTGACGGGTAGATCACCGCGGACCTCCGACCGGCCCACTGAGCCACCGGGAATCTACCGGTAGTACCGATGGCCAGTCCATCCCTGGCGGTGCCCATCAATGAGCAGGAGCAGTGGAGGAGCAGTATACACACCGCTCCTTCACCGCTCCAAAGATGCTGCTAGCAGGACTTTTTTTTAGCATCTGCTAGTGCACCGCTCCAGTGTAAAACCCCTTTGGGAGCATACTGGAATGTGAGGAGCGGCTCTTTCAGGGCGCTTTGCAGGCGCTATTTTTTGCGTTATAGCGCCTGCAAAGCACCTCAGTGTGAAAGGGGTCTTAGTCAAATATGTGATATATTTGCAATATGAATAGTTCACCATTATACTTCCTAACAGCAGGTGGCGCTCCAGGCTCCACCTGAAGGAAACCAGCTTCTGTTTTGCTTTAGACCACTTACAATTCTGTGTAATTCTAGCATGATGAGTGTACCATTTATTAAATATTTAATTAGTAAAATAAATAATAACTTTAGATAAATGGTTTAAAAAAATGTAAAACATCAATGAATACATGTAAAATAGGATAAAGCCATTAGCATTATAATTTCACTTTAAAGTGACATGCCACCCGCTTACATGCACCCTACCCCTGATATCCTGTTCACCGGCCCTAAGCATAATTCCTGTGTAGGCAAAGGGGGAGATTTACTATAACTGGAGGGTGAAAAAGTGGGTGCAGTTTTAGTAAATCTACCCCATAGTGTCAGTCACAGGGTTAATGACCATTTTCCCTCCCTGGTGTTATAGTTTTCAGACCAATAGATTTGGTTCCTTTTTCTACATTCTGGTCACATGCTCCTCCATATTGGATATTTCTGACGGCTCCAACAGGCAAACAAAGCTGTGGGGCAGCACAACAAAAACTAACATGAGTAGAAGAAGGGAGGTATAATTAAACCTGAACTCTAATAAAAAAACAAACACAGTATTATCTAAAATACATTCATCATGTGTATTCTTCCTTGAATCTTGGTGCTTTGTTGTTGCCTCTGTGCAGGAACTTCCTGTAATAAAGACTGGTCACTGCTGATCTCTCTCTTTGTACAGGGTAACTGGTCTTGTCTCCACCCCCTGCTGTAGTTTTCCGAAGGCAGCTTGTAAGGGGAGGAGCCAGGTGGCCCCTCCCACAGCTCTGCTCTTTGCACGGGCTATGTACAGCACTGTGATGAAGTCACTGCTAAATTTACAAGGATTATAATTAAATGAACTTTTTTGTATTGGAGTTTAGCATTAGGAGTACCTATCACTTTGCCCTGAATGCCCAATTTGAATTCTGCGCCCTTACGCCGCGAGAGATACACTACGCCGCCGTAACTTACGGCGCAAATTCTTTCAGGATTCAAATAAAAGAAAAGTAAGTTACAGCGGCGTAGCATATCTCACATACGCTGCACCCACGCAGATGTATGTGGATCTGCTCCCAGAAATGCAAGATGGATAAACAAAGACCCAATAAGTCTCAACTACTGCTAAGATACACTAACCCTAGATTCACACTTGTGCGACGCAGACACTGCATGTGATTCGCACAGGAATCGCACCACATTCCTGTTCACATAACATGCAATATCCGTGTTCTGCAATTTCAGCCATAAATTTGGTATGGCTGAAATCAGATCACATTCACACCAAAATTGCGCTGGACCCTTTATTTCCCTCACCTGAAATAAATTAGATGGGTATCTGGCAATCACACTGCATTTTGCGACCTGTTTCGGGGTGTCATTAAGATAACATTGACACCTGCAGCAGATTGCATTGATGGGAACGCACAGGATTCGCTGCGTTTCCCACATCGCATAACTGTGAACCAGGGCTTAAGCTCCTATAAAAGACTTCAGAATTTCTCATGTTTCAGCTACAAAGGAAGTTGTTGGAGTTATTTGGCCAGCAAAGTGTTTGTATTGTGTCAAAAAGGGGTAGAGATCACCCAGAATTCCCCAGACACAAGTGCATCAATCTTGGGTTACCCTGACATAGGGGTTGATTTAATAAAGGCAAATAGGCTGTTTGCAATGGGTTAGTGAATGTGGTGACATTTTACTTTGAGAAGAATACATAGTTACATATAGGTAGATTCACAAAGAGTTAGGCCGGCGTATCAGTAGATAAGCCGACCTAACTCAGAATCTACGCCGACCTAAGTTTAAGCGTATGCTCAAACAGAGATACGCTTAAACCTATCTAAGATACGACGGCTTGCGCCGTCCTATCTTAGATTGCAATTTTTCGGATGGCCGCTAGGTGGCGCTTCCATTGCGGCCGGCGTAGAATATGTAAATTAGTTTCTAAGTCGATTCACGAACGTACGCCCGGCCGCCGCAGTCGCTTTACGCCATTTCCGTAAGGCCTTAGGCGGCCTAAAGTTATTCCACCTATGAGGTGGAATAACAATGTTAAAGTATGGCCGCCGTTCCCACCGCGAGGTTCGAATTTTTTACGTTGTTTGCGTAAGTCCGCGAATCGGGATTTACGTCGTTTACGTCCACGTCGAAATCAATAGGCCCGTACGGCGTACTTAGCCGCAATGTGCACTGGGAAATGTAGGCGCCCGGCGCGTGCGCAGTATCAAAAAACGTCAAAAACGTGAGGTCAAGCCTCATTGCCATACAATACGCCCCCCTCCAACCCATTTGAATTAGGCGCCCTTACGCCCGCCGCGTTTACACTACGCCGCCCTAAGTAAGGAGGTAAGTGCCTTGAGAATCATGTACTTGCCTCTCTTACTTAAGGCGGCGTAGTGTAAACACGCTAGGCTACGCCGCCGCAAATTAGCGCGCCCCTACCTGAATCTACCCAATAGTTTCATAGTCAGGTTGATCATACATCATACAATCCCATATACCCAATTCTATACCCACAGTTGATCCAGAGGAAGGTGAAAAACCCCAGCAAAGCATGATCCAGTTTGCTACAACAGGGGAAATAATTCCTTCCTGATCCCCCGAGAGGCAACTGGATTTTCACCGGATTGGGGTGCATGAGTTTAGTCAGGCCTAGGGCAGCACGAAACCTAAATACACTACTGGCTTAGTGTCATCTGCAAAGACAGAAATGTTACTTTTTACCCCGGACCCAATATCATTTATAATAATATTAAAGGGTCCCAACCCTGAACCTTTGGGTACACCGCTGATAACCTTAGACCATTCAGAGTAAGAATCATTATCACCCAAACTCATGCAAGGAAAATGAAACAAAACAGCATTTTTGCTTGCTCGTCATTGGATGATGGAAGTCAGCAGAGCTTCACCACATTCACTAAGCTCTGGGGCAAATTCCCTTGCAAAGTACAGCATCCCATACAAATGAAAAGGCCTATTGGCCTTTGGGAAATCAACTCCAGTAGTTCCACAGAGATAACTGTACAGCTATTGAAATAACGGAGCTCCAAATAATCATTATAGATAAACTTGAATTAAGCTCAATCAGTATCTATAAAATGTGTATTTAAGATTATTAATTGCTTGCATAGCATGTTTATTATTTCAAATGATAATTACATTTCTGTGATGGAAGGAAACCAAGACATGTTTTTCAGTTAATATTTATTTATGATGGACTGTACTTTGTAAAAATGTAATGTCTGTTCCCAATTTTTTCATCCACAAAGCTCTGCAATAATATAAATATATAACCACAAATAAATAATACAGATAAAATCATTTTTTACTGACTTTGTGCAATAAAGGGGTCAGGGAAAGGATCATTTTATATTAGAAAAGGTTCAGCTCTTAAGACACACCTGTCATGTAGCACAATACTGAACACGTGTATAACCTTGATGAGATGTGCACTGCTATTCATCATAGAGGAAACTTGAGTAATCCTTCTTTGAATGAAGTGAAGCATGTAGTGTACAAGAAGAACGTGCTTACCCATTGGAGATAAAGAGACCAAAGAAATTATATATTTAATCAACTAAATAAGTTAAAACCTTGTACACATGATTAGAAAATCAGATGAAAAATACTGCTTTTGAAGCGATCATACGATAATCTGATCATTAGTACAAAGTGGGGTATGCCTGTACACAGCTTTCAAGAGCCGATCACAACAGTTCATTTGAATTTATCCGAAGGGAAAAAAAGTTTCTCATACGATACCAGATTGTACGATTTTTGCTTACAGGGGTTGTAACGGTAATTTTTTTTTTCCTAAATAGCTTTCTTTACCTTAGTGCAGTGCTCCTTCACTTACCTCATCCTTCCATTTTGCTTTTAAATGTCCTTATTTCTTCTGAGAAATGCTCACTTCCTGTTCTTCTGTCTGTAACTACACACAGTAATGCGAGGCTTTCTCCCTGGTGTGGAGTGTCGTGCTCGCCCCCTTCCTTGGACTACAGGAGAGTCAGGACGCCCACTAACACACAGCTCCTTTCTCTATATGTAATGTAGAGAGCGTCCTGACTCTCCTGTAGTCCAAGGGAGGGGGCGAGGACGACACTCCACACCAGGGAGAAAGCCTTGCATTACTGTGTGGAGCTACAGACAGAAGAACAGGAAGTGAGGATTTCTCAGAAGAAATAAGGACATTTAAAAGCAAAATCGAAGGATGAGGTAAGTAAAGGAGGACTGCACTAAGGTAAAGGAAGCTATTTAGGAAAAATAAAATGTTTTACCTTTACAACCTCTTTAACCAATAAAGTTTTCGTGCAAAAAGAAAATCAGAAGAGCAAGACTACGTATGCTCGGAAACGCATGAATACATTACAATATAATACAACACATTACTTCACTTCCGAAGTTGTATTTTGTCATACGAAAATTTTCGTAAGTTGAGTAACCTCTTCATTTTTCGAGACAAGACTAGCATCTCGAAATTTGTCCGATATTTCATTTGTGTGTACAAGCCTTTACTGTTCTGAAAATGTGAGCCTAAAACATTTAATCCAAATATTATTTCAATCTGCAGTTTCTTAGGGAAAATAAAGACATTATCTGAGAATTTCCACTACTGGAAAGATGTCAATATTTTCACGCGCTGATAGACATTTTAGGTGTCAGCATTATGAAAGATTGAATTATGAACCTACTATAGGTACAGTATGACGTGGGAACGGGGCAGAACCTTTTTTTACTACTATCAGGTCATTTTCACCCCTGAAACTCCCATTAATAAAAATAATAATAACAAAAATCTCCCCTCCTGTCCCATCAAAACGTTGCCGTCAAAAACCAACATGGAACATTCTAAAGAAGAGTCAGGCCTCGTACACACGACCAAGGAACTCGTTGTAAATTAAACATAATTTTCCTCAACCAGTTCCTTGTTAGGCTTGTCGAGAATCTGTGGTGGAGGTAAATAAAATGAATATTTTTGTGTTTGTTACTTTTCTCCTAAACCATTCAAATGTTGCTTTTCTTTCCTTATATTGTTTTATTCCTTGATAAATATATATATATGTGTGCGGGTATTGCAACAAGTGTTATTATCCTTAAATGAGGTAACAGATTATAGAGTTAAATTTCGGCTCAGAAGTAAGAATGAAAACAGATGTCTTCAAACCCCTCCCTTGTACACTTTACTCCAAATCACCTCCATCGAATGAGGCCCCTGTGAGTTTGAGTAGAGGACCCCGTGCGTCTGAGTGTGCCTCGTGGTAAGAATAAATGTAACAAGAAGAAAGCCATATATGGACTAAGCCAATCAGTTGTGCTCATATGAGTGATGTCATTTTGTCTATAAAGCTATAGTAATAAAGGGTTCGGTCTCTCTTGACGATCGGGCACAGAAGGAAGCAGTCTGTTTTTTTCCTTGCTTTCACAATTCGGATCAACGGCAGAATAGTTATGCTCTAGAGTTGTGCTAGAGGCCTATCTATTACAAATATTGACAAGCTTTCTTTGCGTACACACTGCCAAGACAAAATCTCGTCGTTCTCAAATGCGGTGACATAAAACACGTACGACGGCACTATAAAGGGGAAGTTTGATTCCACTTGCGCCACCCTTCTGAGCATGTGCGGGTTTCTAAGCATACACACGAATGTGTTTCTCGTCAAAAGAACAGCCCGACGAACACGACGAGGAAATTGAGACTCCGGACGAGGAAAAAGAGAACTTGTTCTCTTTTTTTCTCATCGAGTTCCACAACAGTTTTCTCGATGAAAAACATACAAACGACCGTTTTCCTCGGCAAAAAAGCTCTGCCACCAAGTTTCTTGATGAATTCTATCAAGGAAAACGATCGTGTGTACGAGGCCTATGGCCCAGCAATCTGCTGAATGGAAGGACCAATGGCTTTACACGTGTGGTCAGCACTGAAGGAAGTATGCAGCAACATTCTTGCAAGCAACATTTTTCTAGCCATTCTATTTATCTTTATGCATTTAAAGTGGAACTTCGCACACTCAATCGAAATTGAAGATATTT
The DNA here is from genome assembly GCF_905171775.1 of Rana temporaria. Classification (NCBI taxonomy): domain Eukaryota; kingdom Metazoa; phylum Chordata; class Amphibia; order Anura; family Ranidae; genus Rana; species Rana temporaria. The sequence continues at coordinate 336,248,120 of NC_053489.1, read as the reverse complement.
AATCCTTATGCATTGCTTAAGTTACTTTTAGGTTTCCAGGCCTAGGCAAATTATGTCATACATCCCAGGAAGAGTCTGCAGGAGAGGAGGAGAGGTTTTCTCAGCTAAGCACACCCTCCTGCCTGCATGCCTGAGCAAAGGGCAGATGGATTCCAGAAAGTAAAATGCTACATGAATCATCTGCCCTTAATCAAGATGGCCACGGTCAGAAATGAACTTTGCCCATGAGAAAGCTTTTCTCCTTAGTTCCAACTCCCATGCCCTTTTCTTGCAGCTTTGGCACCCCTGGGCAGAATGGTGTGATACGGATGTGAATTAACACCACTTCTCTGTTTTGGTGACCTATTATAATTCTACTCTTTGCACAACTGTAGAGCTTTATTGGATGCTACTGTGTTTCCCCAAAAATAAGACTGGTCTTATATTTATTTTGGCAAAAAAACACACTAGGGCTTATTTTCAGGGGATGTCTTATTTATTTACAGTATGTACAATAATCTACATTTATTTAAATACAGTCATGTCATCTTTTTCCTGGGAAAACATATATAATAAAATATCCTAATCCTTTGCATGATGGACGGCACAGTGCCTGTACTGTGTCATTTACCCCTCTCCTATGTTCTAAAAACCTGGAATAAAACAATAATTTTTTTTTTTTAAAGTTTCTGTATCCTCTGTCTTTTATGCCCGTCAGCTCAGGAGTCAGCATTATGCAATTCTGTAATCCCAAAACCTTAGTTAAAAAGTCATTGTAAAATTATGTAATCTGTTTTGTAAAAGGATTATATAATGTGCAGTGTGTCTCCTTGTGTACTGTGAAAATACCTTATTTACAGCGCCGCTGGGCACTCACGTGACCCAACGGAGCTCTTCTTCCCCATACCGAGCACTGCAGAGGGAGGGGCCGCTGACGTCAGCCTGGCAGAGAGGAGAATATCTGTAGCGGGTCACGTGAGCGACCAGCAGTGCTGTAAATAAGGTATTTTCCACAATAAAGTTACACAAGGAGACACACAGCATTATATAATCTTTTTACAAAACTGATTACATGCAGCAACTGCATGATGTTATCATGTCACTATAGACCAAAACATCTGAGGAATGTTTCCAACACCTTGTTGAATCTATGCCATGAAGAATTAAGGCAGTTCTGAATGCAATAGGGGGTCCAACCCGGTACTAGCAAGGTGTACGTAATAAAGTGGCCGTTGAGTGTATATTGCACTACAGCCAGCATAAGCCACCATTATTATATGGGAGTTCTAGTCATTTGGATATAGTGTTATAGTATAAAGGTAGAGCTGATAACAGTATTTAAAAAATATCACTTCTTACATATGGAGACATAAACATGATATCTCATTTCACAACTTCTTTCTACTTCACTGAGGAATGTCTTCTGTCTGTCCCCAGATCTTGAATTGGATCTGTGGGTTAACCACTATCCAAAAACAGCAATGTGGTCTATTCCCACAGCATCCATGCATGTATCCATTGCCTAAAATCCACAGGATCTTGGCTCAGAACCTAAGCGGGGCTGCTTGTTTTAAATGAAATGATTTTCTATAAGTAAAATGAATATGCGTACCGCACGATGAAACAGCAGATTAGGAAGGGACATGAAGAAAACAGGAAAACATTTCCTTTGCTTTGTACAGAATGTAAAATGAGCACAAAGGTGGTAAACAAGGTATGAACAGCAGTATGTATCATAACCCCCCCCCCCCCCCCTGCATTTCCTGTAGTTATGCCCCAGGCTGCCTCATGGCATGATAAACGTCTGCTATAAAAAAAAAAAACATGTCTGTGCTACAGATGTGGAAAGGTGACCATTGAAGAAAATATGTCACAGGTGGAGAAAGATGAAAGCCTAGTAGGGCAAAATGATACAGCGAAGGCATTGCCATTACTTTTTTCACATTTCCAAACGTAACCATGGAATATCACCTGTTGTTTTGAGTGCTTTGAACACTAGACATTGCTAAGGCTGCCATGTTTTCTGGGAAGAAATACCAGAGTTTTTTTTTTCTAATGTAGCGCCCCCTTACTTTCAGTGCGGGTGCTACGCTAACGTTAGTGGGGAATGGGAGGATTAGTTTACTCCCCATTCACAGTTTATGGAAATTTAGGCTGTTGCCATTTTTCAGAATTTGTCCTGTAGGTCAGTCTGCGCTCCGGGGGGGTGTTATCACAGAGGGGTTCTGACAGACCCACCTTCTCCCAGCAGCCAATCAGAGGAGTTCTTCCCTCGTCGGACATGCTGGGAGGGGATATATCTGGGCAACCGCCTTTGGGCCTTTCTGTTCTGTGCGGGGCCCGAGTTCCAGGTGCGGCATCCACCTTCAGGGTGCGCGCATCCATGGGCCCCGCCACCGTGGCCTGCTTTACTGAGGTCATGCACCATGCGGAGTCTCATCCTAACTTGGAGAGGGGCCCCAGCGACTGGCTGGGTCCCAACCTTCTGATGAAAGGATCCTAAGCCGGGAACTGTGCGATGGGGGATTGGCTCGGGAGAACCTAGAATCAGAGGTTGTCCAGGAGGCCTAGACGAACCATCGGGGATCCAGTCACCACACTGCATGACCGGTATGTTCAAGCTGTCAGCGGGTGACACTATCTGAACTGACTGGGAAATCTCAAATTGTCTAGCCTGTGGCAGAGGCCTGTTTCCTCCCAGTGATCCTTAAGTGGCGCTCCAGCTGCCAGGCCTGTGATAGACGCCTGTCCGGGGGCACTTTACCCACCCTGATTGTGGTGGCGACGAATTGGGTTACATTATTGCTGAGAGCAGGCTTGCTCTCTTTCATATCCAGGGCCCAGGGCTGGACTGGGACAAAAATTTGGCCCTGGACTTCATCCAGACCGGCCCACTTTAATTCAATAAACTGCTGCCCCCGCCCCCACCACCACCCCGAAAAATCACACCCACCAAAAGGCCCCTACATCCATTATTGTATATCATGAGAGGGTGAGAGAGAGGGGAATGAGAGAGAGAGAGGGAGGGTTGAGGGAAAGGGGGTGAGAAAGGGGGGTTAGTGTAAGAAAAAGAGAGTGAGTGTAAAAGAGAGGGGGTGAGTGTAGGACCCCTTTTTACACTGATGCGTTTTTTAGGCACTTTTGGGCTAAAAATAGCGCCTGTAAAGCGACTGAAAAATGCTTCCGCTGCAGTCCCAGTGTGAAAGCCTGAGTGCTTGCACACTGGGGTGCTGCCAGGGCAGTAGAAAAAGTCCTCCAAGCAGCATCTCTGTTTTAAAAAACGGCCCACTGAGCCATCGGCCCACCGGGAAACTCCCTGTAGTCCCTATGGCCAGTCCATCCCTGCCAGGGCCTGATACTAAAGTTTTCTCTACGCTCATCAACTTTTCTCTACTGTGTGTCATGTTGATGTTGGCCATGTTGGGCCTTGGAATAAAGCATTGAAAACTCAATTGACGTCTGGACACTTGCTCTTTATTCACACTCACAGCTATCACCCCTAGACCAAGTCAAGAAGGTAACTTAATAGGCCGATCCCAAACTAAACAGCGGCTCCTTCGGGGGTGAGCGCTACACTAATAAATGCACTCAGAACATTATTCCCGGCTAAGCTGGTAAAATATTGAATAGGTGGCGACCTTGAACACAACAGATAACTATTTAAAATATTCCCACCCAGATTGATTTTAGTAACACTCCTTAAAGTGGTTGTAACCCCCCCCCCCAAAAAAAAAAACCTGCAAGACAAAGGCATAATGAGCTAGTATGCATAGCATACTAGCTCATTATAAATTACTTACTGTGAGAGACTCACCCGGGACAGAAGCTTTTGGAGAGGACTGAATGCTAGCCTCTTGCCTACCAATCATGGGCCCTGGCATTTGGGGGAACAGTGCTCTTTGTGAGCTGTATGCCTGGGGACCCTTGAGGTGGCGTTACTTTGGATTCAGGTCCATGTCCCCCCAAGACACACAGACTCTGGGAACCCTGTATATGCCATATTAGAAAGACTGACTGATTCATACTGTTAGGACACATACTGTTAGGAGGTGCTGACCTGTCTGTCTGTTGTCTGTTATAATGTAAATGAGTCTAGTATGGCTTCTCTTTCACCCATTGTTGCCTGTACTAATTGACCCTGCAATTGTATGAAGGAGTTCTGTGTTGATATGTATGATAATGTGTATTGTAGTTAGGGAGTCACATCGGCTGCATAAGGGATTAGTTAATTAGCTCGTGTTAATTTATGTGTCTGTGTATTGCTGGAGTAATATGAGCAGGATGTAGGAACCTCCTCTTTTACTGTATACAAGACTGTATTCTGGTTCTAATAAACTGGCCGATGTTTTACCCTACACTGAGCTACGACTAGTGAATGGGAAAGCTAATGGGCCCTTGGATGGTGTGGTTCCGGATAGAGGAAGCATTTACGGCGGACATTATCGCTTCCGGAGTTACTTCCGGGTATAGCAGGCTCCCAAGAAAACAAAAAACTCTCTAGCAATACACACCAAACTGAGCATGTGCAGCTTGTCCCCCAAGGTGCTGTTCTATCAGAAGATTAATTGAAGACAGTGAAAGAAGTGGAGGATAAGAGGAGACAGGATCAAACAGCCTTTTTTACATAATGCGGAGGATTAACCCCTTAGGTTCCACAGTGAGTATAACAAGCATGCTTTACTGCATATACACACTGATTTTACTGTTGTGGGTTTAGTAATACTTTAAAGCGGAGCTCCACCCTGAAGTGGAACTCCCGCTGATCGGAACCCTCCCCCCCTCCGGTGTCACATTTGACACCTTTCAGGGGGAGGGGGGTGCAGATACCGGTCTAAAGACAGGTATTTGCACCCACTTCCGGCCACAAGTCTCGGGTAAACTGCGGGCATGACGTCACCTCCCCCCCCCCCCCGTTGTGTTCTGGGAACACTCGGCTCCCAGTACACAGCGGGAGCCAATCAGCAGGCGTAGCGCAACTCGCGAATGCGCCGTAGGGAACCGGGCAGTGAAGCCGGAGCGTTTCACTTCCTGGTTCCCTCACCAAGGTTGGTGGGGGGGCAGCAGAGTGACGAGCGATCACTCGTCCTCTGCTGCGGACATCGCTGGACTCCAGGATAGGTAAGTGTCCTAATATTTAAAGTCAGCAGCTGCAGTATTTGTAGCTGCTGGCTTTTAATATTTGTTTTTCAGCGGACATCCGCTTTAAGTTCAGAATTCCCCTCAATTGGTAACTTTTCAATATGTTCCTGCTGCGTCTTTGGGACAGGAAGTAATGAGAGATTTCCTTAGCGGTACAAAGACAGAAAAAAAAAACTGGCAGGGGTTTTATCCCTTCCCTACTCTATCTAAAACAAAAATAACTATAGATACATATTAACAATTACATGCCCTTCAGATTGTTATCTCTGCATTGACTTGTTTGGTATATCATTCTCTGTACCTTGGACAGCTCTTGTTGTTTCATTTTGTTTTGCAGTATTAGCTGCAAGAAGACACATTTTTAAGTCGTTCACACTAATTGCACATGTTGCATGCTAGTGCTTTCTGCTGTAAGGCTAGATTCACATCCCTGCGTATCAGGAACATGCACAAAATCTCTTGCTTTCCCGAAAAACATGGTGCACTTTATTAGACATGCAGGGTTGCCATTTATTCTTTAAAAAAATACTGCAGCTGCTGACTTTTAATATATGTACAGGGAGCCCGCAATGTCGGCGCCGCACCTGATCTTCAGACCGGCTGACGGGTGCAGCCACCGCCATTCCTGGTAAGGGTACCACGCATGAGCGAAGTGCGCTGTGCTTTCTATTTGTTGCGGAGGAAGGGGCAACCGCAGCGTGACTTGAGAGAGAACACAGTTCAACACACTCTTCCTGTGCTACTCTGCTGGCTGGTAAATGATGGTAAATGATGTGCCATGTGCCCTGATGTACTATGTGCCCCATGTCCTGATGTGCTATGTGCCCTGATCTGATGTGCCATGTGCCCCGTGTCCTGATGTGCTATGTGCCCTGTGTCCTATTGTGCCCTGATGTGCTTTGTGCCCTGATGTGCCCTGATGTGCTATGTGCCCCGTGCCCTGATGTGCTATGTTCCCTGATGTGCTATGTGCCCTGTGCTCTGATGTTCGATGTGCCCTGTGCCCTGATGTGCTCTGATGTGCCCCGTGCCCTGATGTGCTCCATGCCCCGATGTGCTGTGCCTCAATGTGGTGTGCCCTGATGTGCTGTGATGGGCCCTGATGTGCTATGTGCCCTGTGCCCTGATGTGCTATGTTCCCTGATGTGCTATGTGCCCTGTGCCCTGATGTGCTATGTGCCCTGTGCCCTGATGTGCCCTGTGCCCTGATGTGCAATGTGCCCTGATGTGCCCTGATGTGCTGTGCCTCAATGTGGTGTGCCCTGATGTGCTGTGATGGGTCCTGATGTGCTGTGCCATGCCCTGTACCCTGATGTGCTGTGCCCTGATGTGCTGAGCACTGTACCATGCCCTGATATGCACTGTACCCTGATGTGTTGTGCCCTGATGTGCTCTGTACCCTGATGTGCTGTGCCCTGTACCCTGATGTGCTGTGCCCTGATATGCTGAGCTATGTACTGTACCCTGATGTGTTGTGCCCTGGGCCGGTCTGGATGAAGTCCAGGGCCACATTTTTGTCCCAGTCCAGCCCTGCCCAGAAGTGGGGAACGGTACCTGTCAAAAACAGGTACCTGTTCCCCCTCCCCCCTGAAAGTTGCCAAATGTGGCACCGGAGGGGGAGAGGAGACAGATTAGCGAAAGTTCCACTTTTAAGTGGAACTCCGCTTTAATAACAACCCTGGGGGTTTGTTAAAAAAGGGAACACAAGGGGGCACCAGCTAAGTGCAGCATCAATAGGGTTATTATGAATAAAAAGCCATAAAAAAACTCACATAAATATAAATCAAAGCGCTTATCTGCAGCCATGCCACATTGGATGAAAGCCATCCAGCTGAAGAGCAGTTTGGGAATAAACCCATGGATGCTGCACTTAGCTTAAGCCCCCTTGTGTTCCTTTTTATAATTTCAGAGATTTGTTCCTGTCTCAGGTGGAACTGCCTACTGAAGAGCAACACCCTTCCTATTGGATTTTACTGAACTTGTTATGAACATTTCAGCTACCTATGCTACACCAGTGTATCTTCACATTTATCTAGGGGGCTGAAGGCTAACGTATGTGGATGGTGCATTACCATTTGTTTGCGGCACAATTTAATTTGTTGTCTAGGGGGGGCTTGCCTTTCTCTGGATTAACTGTGGGTTATATGGAGGTTTTTGATTTGTATGTTGTTGTTTTTTGTTGTTGATTTAACTGGATGGAATTGTGTATTTTTCCAAACAGACTAACTATGTAACGATGTAATGGCAACCCCACACATCAAAAAATAAAAAATAAAAATATTATTTAAAAAGTATTTAAAATAATATATTATTTTGCATGCACCAAACCACATGGTGTTGCAGAAGCATGCAGTTCAGTGTGATGTGATTTTACAAAAGGGTCAGGCATTTGTTTTCCCACATTTCTCATGGGCAGGGCAGCCCATTCATTTCAAACAACACGAAGCAAGCACAGATGACAACCAAAGCTAATATAGGTTGCTGTGCATTTTGACATGCCATTGCCTATGATACTGGAATGGCAATAGATGTAGACAGAACCATGCTGTACCTGGAGTCAATCAACTTTTACCAGAATGCTGTAATGTAGTGCAGTAGTGAATATGAGTCCTTCAGAAAAGAAAATACTTTTATTTTTTCATGCATGAACTACAAATATGACTGATTGACTATGCAACTGCTGTGAGGCCCAAAAGTACAATGATTAAAAATTAGACCCAATTGTCTAGCCACATCATCATTTTATCATTATTATCATTATCATTATTTATCAGACAATACCATTTAGACAGTTTTAAGTAATATGAATTTATATTATTCAGACTGCTAATGTTATAAGAGTAATTGTTTTTCTGTGATCACTTTTAGGTATACAGTAGTTATGCATATTGACATTTTACTTTTTAACCTTTTACAATGATTTGTATGAATCTTTTCTTTATTGAAACTGACTTTCCTTTAATATTTTGATAAAACTTCAGTAAAAGAATACTTTCTTTCACTAAATGCTATGATAAATATGTACAGGTGATACTCGAAAAATTAGAATATTGTGCAAAAGTTCATTTATTTCACTAATGCAACTTAAAAGGGGAAACTAATATATGAGATAGACTCATTACATGCAAAGCAAGATCGTTCAAGCCGTGATTTGTCATAATTGTGATGATTATGGCTTACAGCTCATGAAAACCCCAATACCACAATTTCAGAAAATTTGAATATTGTGAAAAGGTGAAATATTCTAGGCTCAATGTGTCCCACTCTAATCATTTAATTAAGCCATAACACCTGCAAAGGGTTCCTGAGCCTTTAAATCAGGGGTGCCCGACCTTTTGAGGAGCGAGGGCCACTTTATCGACTTAGTAACCTGTCGCGGGCCACAATGAGCATCAGTGGCATAGCGTGGGTTGTCAGTTCCCGGGGCAAGGCAAGTAATTTGCGCCCACTAACCTGTGGAGTTTTAGCACTCCCTGAGTCCCTTCCCTTCCTACAATAGTACTGACCAGCCTGATTCCCACACTGACGACTACACTAACCTACCTGACCACTACACTAACCTACCTACCTTATTCCTACACTGACCTACCTGACCACTGCACTAACCTACTTGATTTCTACATTGACCTACCTGACCACTACACTAACCTACCTGCTTCCTATACTTGCCACTACACTGACCTACCTGTCCACTATCCTGACCACTACAGTACCTGATTCCTACACTGTCCACTACACTACCCACTAAACTACACTGTCACCTACATTGCACTGACCACTGCACTGACCACTACACTACACTGACCACTGCACTGACCACTACAGTACACTGACCACTACATTGTCCACTTCATTGCACTGCACTGACCACTACACTACACTGACCACTACATTGCACTGACCATTACACTACACTGACCACTGCACTGACCACTATACTGCACTGACCACTACACTGTCCACTGCACTGACCACTACACTGACCACTAAACTACACTGACCACTACACTACACTGACCACTACACTGCACTGAACTGACCACTACACTACACTGACCACTGTATTGACCACTAAACTACACTGACCACTACACTGTCCACTTCACTGCACTGACCACTACACTGACTACTACACTGACCACTACAATACACTTCACCACACTGACAATTACACTGACCACCTCACTGCACTGACCACTACACTGTCCACTTCATTGCACTGTCCACTACACTGACTACTACACTACACTACACTTATACTGACACCAGACGTTTTTTTTATTTATACTGACTCTAACTCTGGCTGGCTGTTCCCTCTCTCCCCAGACTGTATCTACCTCCTCACCTGCAGCTTGTAGCTTTCATCAGTCCGGAGGAGAGGGGGAGCCTGGAGGGAAGTGAAGGCAGCGGTGTTCACAATGCGGTGGAGGTGGAGGCGGGACTCCAGGCTGGCCGCCATCACTGATAGGCCAGCCCGTGGGCCCCGCCGTGATCACAGATAGGCCAGCCCCACCGTGATCACGGATAGGCCAGCCGCGGCCGCCGCACATGACCCCATTCTTCGCACTAATGCTCGGAGATGGTGGGTCGGGAACCCGCAATCTGGGCTTGCCAACCCACCATCTCAGAGCAAGACATGGCGGGCCACATCGGAGGGTGCCGCGGGCCAGCGGTTGGGCACCCCTGCTTTAAATGGTCTCTCAGTCTGGTTCAGTAGGAATCACAATCATGGGAAAGACTGCTGACCTGACAGTTGTGTGCAGAAAACCATCATTGACACCGTCCATAAGGAGGGAAAGTCTCAAAAGGTAATTGCAAAAGAAGTTGGATGTTCCCAAAGTGCTGTATCAAAGCACATTAATAGAAAGTTATGTGGAAGGGAAAAGTGTTTAAGAAAAAGGTGCACAAGCAGCAGGGATGACCGCAGCCTGGAGAGGATTGTCAGGAAAAGGCCATTCAAAAGTGTTGGGGACTTTCCAAGGAGTGGACTGAGGCTGGAGTCAACAAGAGTCACCACACACAGACGGATCCTGGACATGGGCTTCAAATGTCGTATTCCTCTTGTCAAGCCACTCCTGAACAACAAACAACGTCAGAAGCATCTTACCTGGGCTAAAGAAAAACAGACCTGGTCTGTTGCTCAGTGGTCCAAAGTCCTCTTTTCTGATGAGAGCAAATTTTGCATCTCATTTGGAAACCAAGAAGCCGGAGTATGGAGGAAGAATGGAGAGGCACACACTGCAAGATGCTTGAAGTCCAGTGTGAAGTTTCCACAGTCTGTGTTGATTTGGGGAGCCATGTCATCTGCTGGTGTTGGTCCACTGTGCTTCATTAAGTCCAGGGTCAATGCAGCCATCAACCAGGAGATTTTGGAGCACTTCATACTTCCTTCCGCAGATGAGCTCTATGGGGATGCTGACTTAAAGCGGGGGTTCACCCTATCAACGAAAAAAAAAATTTTTTTTTCTTTTACCATAAAATCAGGCATTGTAGCGCGAGCTACAGTATGCCTGTCCCGAATTTTTTACCCCCGTACTCACCTTGTACGCGTAGATCGAAGATACCGGGGAATGGGCGTGCCTATGGAGACGGAGGATGATTGACGGCCGGCTCTGGCGCGTCACGCTTCTCCGGAAATAGCCGAAATAGGCTTGGCTCTTCACGACGCGTGCGCATAGCCTGTGCGCAGGCGCCGTGAAGAGCCGAGACCTACTCCGGCTGTCTTCGGGGAGAGTGACGTGCCAGGGCCGGCCGTCAATCATCCTCCCTCTCCATAGGCACGCCCATTCCCCGCGGGAGCCGAAATCTACGATGTCCGATTACAAGGTGAGTCCGGGGTTAAAAAAATCGGGACAGGCATACTGTAGCTCGCGCTACAATGCCTGTCTCGATGGTAAAATCGTGTCGGGGGGGGTGAACTACCGCTTTAATTTTCCAGCATGACTTGGCACCTGCCCACACTGCCAAAAGCACCAAAACCTGGTTCAATGACCGTGGGATTACTGTGCTTGATTGGCCAGCAAACTCGCCTGACCTGAGTCCCATAGAGAATCTATAGGGCATTGCCAAGAGAAAGATGAGAGACATGAGACCGAACAATGCAGAAGAGCTGAAGGCCGCTATTGAAGCATCCTGGTCTTCCATAACACCTCAGCAGTGCTACAGGCTGATCGCTTCCATGCCACGCCGCATTGAGGCAGTAATTGCTGCAAAAAGGGCCCAAACCAAGTACTGAGTACATATGCATGCTTATACTTTTCAGAGGTCCGATATTGTTTTATGTACAATCCTTGTTTTATTGATTGCATGTAATATTCTAATTTTCTGAGATTGTGAATTTGAGGTTTTCATGAGCTGTAAGCCTTAACCCTTTCACGCCGACGGAACGCATATATGCGTCCTCGGCTTTCAGGGGTTATACCGGGATGATGCCTGCAGCCGCAGGCATCATCCCGGTACCGTTGTTTAGAGCGGGCGATCGGCTTTCCAAACATAACAACCGATGCGGCTAAAAGCCGCTCGGCTGTTATGCCGGAGGAGCGGGAGGGGACATCCCCCCCCTCCCGCCGCCTCTCGCCGCTCTGACCGGGCCTCCCGTCCCACCGGGAGACCCGATCCACGATCCGGCGCCTCCAGCGTCTCGGCGCGCTCTGAAACAAAGCCGTAAACGGCTTTGATTCAGTGTCCGCATTGAAACCACGGAAGCGGCGTCATGACGTCACTTCCGGGTTTCTCAGATGCCAATGGCGCCGGATTTAAAAAAGTACACAGTATTCAGAATCGCCGTTTTCGGCGATCTGAATACTTTGAAGTGCAAAGGAGGGCTCGGAGGTCTTTTAGACCCCCGATCCCTCCATAAAGAGTACCTGTCACGACCTATTGCTGTCACAAGGGATGTTTACATTCCTTGTGACAGCAATAAAAGTGATCAAAATGTAAAAAAAAAAAAAAAAAAAATTTAATATTAGAAAAAATAAATAAATAAATAAGAAAACAAAAAAATTTTTTTTTAAAGCGCCCCCCTCCCCGCGAGCTTGCGCAGCAAAGAAAGCGCATACGGAAGCCGCGCCCGCATATGAAAACGGTGTTCAAATAACATGTGAGGTATCGCCGCGATCGTAAGAGCGAGAGCAATAATTATAGCACTAGGCCTACTCTGTAACTCTAACCTGGTAACCATAAAAAAAGTTTAAAGCGTCGCCTATGGAGATTTTTAGTTACCGTAGTTTGTCGCCATTCCACGAGTGCGTGCAATTATAAAGTGTGTCATGCTTGGTATCTATTTACTCGGCATAACATCATCTTTCACATTATGCAAAAAAATTGGGCTAATTTTACTTTTTCATTTTTTTAAAATTCATGAAAGTAAATTTTTCCCAAAAAGTTGTGTTTAAAACACCGCCGCACAAATACCGTATGACATAAAATATTGCAACAATCGCCATTTTATTCTCTAGATTCTCTGCTAAAAATATATATATAATGTTTGGGGGTTCTAAGTAATTTTCTAGCCAAAAATATGGATTTTAACTTGAAAACACCAAATGTCATATATAGGCATAGGCATGAAAGGGATAATCATCACAATTATGACAAATCACGGTTTTAACTATCTCATATATTAGTTTCACATTTTAAGTTGCATTAGTGAAATAAATAAACTTTTGCATGATATTCAAATTTTTCGAGCATCACCTGTATTATAAGATGCCATGGCCATTTAGTGGATCTATAACAGTGGCTAAGTGGTTAGCATTTCCACCTAGTAGCACTAGGGGTCGCCGGTTCAAATCCCAATCACGACACTACCTGCCTGGAGTTTGCATGTTCTACCTGTGCCTGCATGAGTTTCCTCCTGGTACTCCAGTGTCCTTCCACGCTCCAAAGACATGCTGGTAATTTAATTGGCCCTAGTATGTATGAATGTGATTTAGGGACCTTAGAATGTAAGCTCTTTGAGGGCTGTGAATGTACAAAATGTATATACAGCATGGGACGCACTGCATAAATTGACATTGCTATATACGTATCTATAATAAATAAAGAAGTAAAAAAATATATATGATGTTCTATCACTTATAACACAATTACCTATTTTTCTCTCCCCAGATATCCCTGTCAGCAGCTAGAAGAGAAAATGGAATGAAATCTCCATGCCTTTTAAGTGCCCTATTTAATAGAAACCATCCAGTGACGGCTGGTGCTGTATATTTTGGGGGGTCGGTAAACAAGACATCCCATCACCACTGCCCCCCGCACCGTCGGTTGGTCGGCCCCACACTTACACCGCCAGCCCCCGGTCGGTCGGCCCCACACTTACCCCATATCTAGGTCGCAGAAAGCTTTGGCTCCCTCCTGCATCTTGGGCTTCGCGTTGGCTTCCTCCTCGGCAGCTTCCCTTGGCGCAGTAGCCAATGCAATCGCTTCTTCTCTCGGCCAATCGGGTTTTAGCACCCGCTTCCTGATTGGCCCGGAGGTGAATCCGGAAGATAATAGCAAATATTGATTCGCTATTGTCATACAACTGGGTGGGCCCATCCTTTTTTTAAGCCAATTAGAGCGTTTGGCTCTAATCACGTGCTTCTAAAAAATAAAACCCAATTGGAATCCATGCGTCTGGCGCCCTGCATGTAGATTAGGGGCCGGGCACATGGATTAGAGGGCGGTGCCCCTAATGGATGGGCTGCCACTGCTAGGTACACTACCTGAGCCTAACTATTGTTTATTGTAATGAGTGGCCATTTAAGCTAACAATGAGGCATGCATGTAGATTAGTGACCTGGCACATGGATTAGGGGGTGGCACCCCTAATGGATGGGCTGCCACTGCTAGGTACACTACCTGAGCCTAACTAAGCCTAACTATTGTTTATTGTAATGAGTGTCCATTTTAGCTAATAATGAGGCATGCGAAGCAGGGGAAAGACCAGAGCCAGCAAATGCAAAGCATGTGGTTTTACCATACCATGACACCCTCCTGTTTTTAGGGGTCTTTTGCCACTCTTTATTACTAAAAGGTTCATGGAAGTGCCTGGTATTTAAAGTGAGAAGAAAATGTAAAGCTTTTCCCTACTCAGACAGCAAGCAAGGCTTCGGCTGACCTTTCAAGCACATATGCAGCCACATGTATACAAATGAGGCCAACCTCAGGAGAATTGGCCGCATACTACACTTCCAGGGAGTTGACATCACTGGCAGAGTGGTTAAATGCTTTAGAATCTAGCTTTGGCACTGAGAACTCCACGTCTCTCCGTGGCAGTCCCATGAGATGTTTAACATCAGCACAGTGCATGTAATATCTTGGCATTAATCACAAGATCAAATTTTATACTGCTATAGGAATTATACAAAAAAAAATGTATTCTCATTAACGTTAGACCAACTGCTATGCTAGAAGTCCACATAATTTGACATTTTAAAATAATCATTTTTGTGATATTTAAACCTTGCTGCAGGAAAGAGGTTGTCAGACTGGAAGTAATCCAATTGTTATGCAATCGGGATGAATAATGAAAGATCGCTGTCTGACCACGTATGCTGTAATAGTCGAATCAGGTTTCAAACCCTGGCTAATATTTACGCCTGTTTTTAGCACATCACAATACTGATAAGTTGCCAACTGTGTTAGTATGTTATCAAGAAATGCTTGGAACAAATGTTACTGGTAATGAAGGGCCACAGTAATAAAACCTGAGGCCAGGGGCTCAGTTTTTATTTATATATATATATATATATATATATATATATATATATATATATATATATATATATATATATATATATATACATATATATATATATATATATATATACATATATATATATATATATATATATATATACATATACAGTGCATCTGGAAAGTATTCACAGCCCTTCACTTTTTCCACATTTTGTTATGTTACAACCTTATTCCAAAATTCTACAAACAATACCCCATAATAACAATGTGAAAGAAGTTTGTTTGAAATCTTTGCAAATGTATTAAAAATAAAAATGAAAATAATCACATGTACATATTGTAAGTATTCACAGCCTTTGTCATGACACTAAATTGATCTCAGGTGCATCCTGTTTCCATTGATCATGATCTTTGAGATTTTTCTACAACTTGATTGGAGTCCACTTGTGGTAAATTCAATTGATTGGACATGATTTGGAAAGGCATACACCTGTCTATATATATAAGGTCCCACAGTTAACAGTGCATGTCAGAGCAAAAACCAAGCCATGAAGTCCAAGGAATTGTCTGTAGACCTCCGAGACAGGATTGTATCGAAGCGCAGATCTGGGGAAGGGTACAGAATAATTTCTGCAGCATGAGCACAATGGCCTCCATCTTCCACAAATGGAAGAAGTTTGGAACCACCCAAACTCTTCCTAGAGCAGGTCGCCCAGCCAAACTGAGTGATTGGGGGAAAGGGGCCCTAGTCAGGGAGGTCACTCTGACAGAACTCCAGCATTTATCTGTGGAGAGAGGAGAACCTTTCAGAAGAACAACCATCTCTGCAGCACTCCACCTATCAGGCCTGCATGGTAGATTGGCCAGGCGGAAGCCACTCCTCAGTAAAAGGCACATGACAGCCCACCTGGAGTTTGCCTATGCCAAAAGGCACCTGAGGGACTCTCAGACCATGAGAAACAAAATTCTCTGGTCTGATGAAACAAAGGTTGAACTCTTTGGTCTGTCATCACCTGGCTCATCCCCTGGCCAATACCTTCCCGACAGTGAAGCATGGTGGTGGTGGCATCATACTGTAAGTATGTTTTTCAGTGGCAGGAACTGGTAGACTAGTCAGGATTGAGGGAAAGATGAATGCAGCAATGTACAGAGACTTTCCTGATGAAAACCTGCGCCAGAGAGCTCTGGACCTCAGACTGGAGTCAAGGTTTATCTTCCAACAGGACAACGACCCTAAGACCCCTTTCACACTAAAAATAGTGCCTGCAAACCGACTTGAAACAGTGGCTGCTGTTTCTCCAGTGTGAAAGCCCGAGGGATTTCACACTGGAGCGGTGCGCTAGCAGGACCGCTCTAAAAGTCCTGCTAGCCACATCTTTGGAGCGGTGAAGGAGCGGTGTGTTTACCGCTCCTCCACCTCTCCTTCTCATTGAAAGCAATGGGAAACCACGGCTATGCTATACGGCCGGCAATGCGCCTCTGCAGAGGCGCATTGCCAGTGGTATTAACCCTTTCGGTCACCAGCGGGGGTAAGACCGCACTGCTAGCGGCCGAATACCGCCGCAATTCCAAAGGTAAAGTGCCGCTAAAAATAGCGCCGCTTTATTGCCACCGCATCTCCCATCCCAGTGTGAAGGGGGCCTAAGCGCACAGCCAAGATACCAAAGGAGTGGCTACGGGACAATTATGTGAATGTCCTTGAGTGGCCCAGCCAGAGCCCAGACTTGAAACCCAATTGAACATCTCTGGAGAGATCTGAAAAAGGGCTGTGCACCGACACTCCCCATCCAACCTGATGGAGCTTGAAAGGTCCTGCAAAGAAGAATATGTGAAACTGCCCAAAAATAGTTGTGCCAAGCTTGTAGTATCATACTCAAAAAGATTTGAGGCTGTAACTGGTGCCAAAGGTTCTTCAATAAAGTATTGAGCAAAGGCTGTGAATACTTATGTACATGGGATTTCGTTTTTTATAAATTTGAAAATATTTTAAACAAACTTCTTCCACGTTGTCATTATGGGGTATTGTTTGTAGAATTTTGGAGATTTTTTTTTTTAATTTAATACATTTTTGAATAAGGCTGTAACATAACAAAATGTGGAAAAAGTGAAGTGCTTTGAATACTTTCCGGATGCACTGTATGGACTGGAGTTAAGGCATTTGACTGTAATATAAAATTAACAATTGTATTTTTATTTATTTTTTATCAGTAGGGCTCAATCTATCCTAAACTTAGCTGCTCTTGTTCTCTACATGTAGCACTTGTTGCTGGGCAGTTTAGATTGAGAGCAGAGGTTACAAGGCAGAAAACAAAGTCTTAACTCCAGAAAACTGGTCTGTGAGTTTAGGTGGGTCACCTCGCTTTGACAAAAAAAAAA
This sequence comes from Rana temporaria, assembly GCF_905171775.1. Taxonomy (NCBI): domain Eukaryota; kingdom Metazoa; phylum Chordata; class Amphibia; order Anura; family Ranidae; genus Rana; species Rana temporaria. Next base: position 336,230,945 of record NC_053489.1, on the reverse strand, counting down.
AAATTGAAGCTGATTGGTTTCTCTGCAGCACCAGATTTTGCACTCTCCAGTTTTGGCAAATCAACCCCATGTTGTGTACAAAGGTCAAATGAAGAGCCAGATTTTCACTCCCAATACCCCCCCCCCCCCCAACACACATGGATGGATGTCATAACCACTGCAAGACACCCAAAGCACAAACTCGTTAAGGACAGCAGCAATGAGACCCACAAGCAGTGATTGTGGTAATTACAACTCCCTACATCCCATCTGATTAATAATATTAACTGTCATCTCTTTTAAAACCCGACCAGTTGTAGGCCAGCAGTCACACACTTTTCAAAAGACCACAACCAAAAAACTGTCAGTTCAGATACCAAAAACCCAAGAAAAGGTTTTGTTTTGTAGTGCATCATAAAAGGGCAATGTAGAGAATGGAAAGACTATAAATAGTTATAAGAAAGTACAAAAAAAGCTGCAAACTAATTTTCTTGCTAAAGGATATCAGCCACCCACCACTAATTCTTGAAAAAACACAATGACAGAGTTCTGCAATTGAAGTAATTGCTCAAATGCCTCCGTTTGTATTTTTAGTCTTTCTAGTAACAAACATCTGTAAAATGAGTCCAAACCAAAAAAGATTAGGAAAGCAGTTTCCGGTCTTTTACAAGAAGAATTGGAATGGATTGACTGTACCGAGAAAAAACAAACAAAACATAGGTCACTGAAGAAAGGTATAATAATGCATTAAAGTGCTAGCCAACCTGCCACCCACTGTGTTATTCTAAGATATAACATTTCTTTCCATGTGTGATACTGTATATTTCTTTTTGTGTACTTAGAACAGATAACAGCAACAAGCAAGTGTGATTACCATTCAAAGCATATTCCAAATAAAAAGTATTAATATGATACTCCATCTGTAAACTTTCCTCTCCTACACATACTACCCGCTGTCATACTCTCTGCACTCCTCTCCTACACATACTGCCAGCTGTCATACTCTCCTACACATACTGCCCGCTGTCATACTCTCTGCACTCCTCTCCTACACATACTGCCCGCTGTCATACTCTCTGCACTCCTCTCCTACACATACTGCCCGCTGTCATACTCTCTGCACTCCTCTCCTACACATACTGCCCGCTGTCATACTCTCTGCACTCCTCTACTACACATACTGCCCGCTGTCATACTCTCTGCACTCCTCTCCTACACATACTGCCCGCTGTCATACTCTCTGCACTCCTCTCCTACACATACTGCCCGCTGTCATACTCTCTGCACTCCTCTCCTACACATACTGCCCGCTGTCATACTCTCTGCACTCCTCTCCTACACATACTGCCCGCTGTCATACTCTCTGCACTCCTCTCCTACACATACTGCCCGCTGTCATACTCTCTGCACTCCTCTACTACACATACTGCCCGCTGTCATACTCTCTGCACTCCTCTCCTACACATACTGCCCGCTGTCATACTCTCTGCACTCCTCTCCTACACATACTGCCCGCTGTCATACTCTCTGCACTCCTCTCCTACACATACTACCCGCTGTCACACTCTCTGCACTCCACTCCTACACATACTGCCCGCTGTCATACTCTCTGCACTCCTCTCCTACACATACTGCCCGCTGTCACACTCTCTGCACTCCTCTCCTACACATACTGCCCGCTGTCATACTCTCTGCACTCCTCTCCTACACATACTGCCCGCTGTAACATCCTTTACACTTCTCTTCTGCACAAACTTCCCCTGTCATACTCTCTGCACTCCTCTTCTGCATATACTTCTCTCTGTCATATCCTTTGCACCCTTTTCCTGCATGTACCTCACCTGTCATACTCTCGCCACTCCTCCCCTGCACATACTGTCACATCCTCTTCATTCTTCTCCTGCACATACTTCCCCCTGTCATATTCTTTGCATCCTTCTCCTGCACGTACCTCACCTGTTATACTCTCGCCACTCCTCCCCTGCACATACTGACCACTGTCACATCCTCTTCATTCTTCTCCTACACATACTTCCCCCCTGTCATATTCTTTGCACCCTTCTCCTGTATGTACCTCACCTGTCATACTCTCTGCACTTCTTTCCTGCACAAATTGTCCACTGTCATATCCTCTGCACTCCTTTTCTGCCTATACCTCACCTGTCATACTCTCTGCACTCCTCTCCTGCACATACTAACCACTGGCATAGCACCTGGACTCCTTTTCTGCCCATACCTCACCTGTCATACTCTCGGCACTCCTCTCCTGCAAATACTGACCCCTGTCATAACCTCTGCACTCCTTTCCTGCCCAAACCTCACCTGGCATACTTTCTGCACGCCTCTCCTGCACATACTGCCCACTGTTATGCCCTCCACACTTCTCTTCTACACATACATCTCCCTATCCTAACCTCTTTGCACTTCTCTACTGTGCACACCGCTCACTATCATACCCTCTGAATTCCTTTCCTCCACACACTGCCTGCTGGTATACCCTATGCACTTCTCTCCTGCAAACACTGCCTGCTGTCATACCCTGTGTACTTATCGCCTGTACATACACTGTCATACCCTTTCTTCTCCTGTCTGACAGTGTACTGACTACTGTCATACCCTCTTTTGCACACTGACAAACCCTCTGTACTTCTCTACTGCACATACTGTTCACTCTCATACCCTCCTTACCTCTATCCTGCACATACTGCCCACTGTCATACCCTCTGCTTTCTGCTCATGCACATAATGCACACCACAATACTTTCTGCACTTTTATCCTATTGCTAAAACACTTTGTAAGCATTGGTAGCTATATCCCATTTCTTAACCTTTCCTGTTTTGTAACGGGCATGTTTACTAGTTCATGTTACATTTCTGATCTGATACATTTTAGGCCAATAATCCTCATAAAATGTAGGGCACAGGCAATGATTGTTGCATTATCTCCAAACTCTGTTTAATTTCACAGAAGTCTAGTTCTAGCACAAGACATTTTACTGTATGTGTCTACTTTCCAACCCATATAGAAAGTCTGAATGTTATGCCAAGTCCCATTATACATGTTTCCAATGGAAAGTAAGTTATGTAGCAAAAAATTTCACATTAGTCGTTTTTTTTTTTCTTTCCCTTTTCTTTAGACCAGTAGACTTGTGTGTTGTGGTTTTATTTGTTCAATTTAATAACAGTAACATATCCCCATTAATAAGCAACAACCTCTAGACAAGCTTTCCCTTTGTACAACCAGACTACAATTTCACTAGAATGATTTTGGTGCCATAGTGATGTAGACAAAGGGGCCCTGTTCCGTTTCTTAAAATTAAACACAGCTGGATTACAGCTGCGCTGTATTCACCTAAGTCAGTACTCCAGACAGAGCGAAATTCAATAATGCTTTCAAATTCACTACTATGATGTGTAGGAATTTTGAGTGACCCTGTGGATTTTCGTATCTGAGGAAAACTGCCAATAGTCTTTTCTTTATTATGAAAGGAATGTTGTACTGAGACTTAAGACGTAATCATTACAACATCAAAAATACTAGTTTAAAGCATTCATCCACCTGAATTATCTTATAGAATGATCATAGCCAACAGACTTTTATCGAAAAGGAAACTCCACCAAGCATTAGATTATATTCATAAAGTGGCACAAACAGCAATGGTTTGGACCACCGATAATACAGACCATCAATACAGTAGGTGCCAAATCAATTGAAACTTTACTAATTGACAGCAGAATGCTTTCCCTATCTCAAGCTCAACTGTGGCCAGGGTGCAGGGATTCTACAATTAACAGATTCTTAAGAAGCGGTTAAAATTGTTTAACATAAACTCTCACCGATCTCTGTAGCTGCATGCACTGTGGTGTAATTCAGTGGTTCTCAACCCTGTCCTCAAGTACCCACAACAGGCTATGTTTTGGGAATTTCTCTTAGATAAAATATCTGCCCAAACCCATTGACTCTGATTTAAAGCACCTGTGCAAGATAAAGGAAAACCTGCAAACATGGCCTGTTGGGGTACTTGAGGACAGGGTTGAGAACCACTGGTGTAATTCATCTTCAAGTTCTGAGACTTTTACTAGTTCCCCCATGGAAGCAGAGTGTTGGCAACCTCCCAACTTTATACTATGTAATGAAGTTAAAGCGGTTCTCCACCCTAAAGTGAAGTCCCGCTGATCGGAACCCTCCACCCCTCCGGTGTCACATTTGACACCTTTCAGGGGGGAGGGGGGTGCAGATACCTGTCTAAAGACAGGTATTTTCACCCACTTCCGGCCCGGCATTCACGGGCAAAAGACGGGCATTGCGTCACATCCCGTCGCCCCCCCCCCCCCCCTTTGTGTGCTGGGAACACTCGGCTCCCAGCACACAGCGGGAGCCAATCGGCGGGCGCGGCGCGACTCGCGCATGCGCCGTAGGGAACCGGGCAGTGAAGCCGCAGCGCTTCACTTCCTGGTTCCCTCAGCGTGGATGGAGGGGGGAGCAGCAGGGTGATGAGCGATCGCTCGTGCTCTGCTGCGGACGGCGCTGGACTCCAGGACAGGTAAGTGTCCTTATATTAAAAGTCAGCAGCTGCAGTATTTGTAGCTGCTGGCTTTTAATATATTTTTGGGGTGGAACATCCGCTTTAACCTGTCAGAAGGTAGGTGAACACAATAAATGCTTCAGAAAGGTGCACTGAAAGATGGCATTATTGACGTATTAAGGATTGTTTTTTTGAAACATTACAATTAAATTCAATAGAGGCAGCAGCACAACCTAGAGAATATGACATGCTCTAAAATTCCTAATGCAACACAAACCGAAGCAACACCAATACACAGGTGTATACAAACCTGTCCACCTGTAATTGTTTTACCTAGCATGTTGGCAGGAGGTATGGGAGTATTAAAAAACACAGCTAAAATGTTTGCTTTGTGCTAAGCTTGTGTGAGAAAGGTGCCCAGTAGAGCAGAGTGCCCAGACCAACTTGGAACTAATTCACTTCATCTCAAGTGAGTCTGCAACTACACAGGTTAAGGGGGCTTTTTTTTAAAGCCTTGGCACTGCTTGTTAAGTATATGTAAAAAAATGTAATGTCCATAGCCTATGGTCACTATTCTACTTTAACCACCTCAATACCAGGCACTTTCACCCCCTTCCTGCCCAAGCCATTTTTCAGCTTTAAGCACTGTCACACTTTGAATGACAATTGCGTGGTCATGCAACACTGTACCCAAGTGAAATTTTAAGCATTTTTTCCCACAAATAGAGCTTTCTTTTGGTGGTATTTGATCACCTCTGCGGTTTTAATTTTTTGTGCTATATACAAAAGAAGAGCGACAATTAAAAAAAAAAAAAAGCAATATTTTGTACTTTTTGCTATAATAAATATGCCCCAAAAATATATAAAAAAATATATTTTTTTCCTCAGTTTAGGCCGATATGTATTCTTCTACATATTTTTGGTAAGAAATGGCAATAAGCGTATATTGATTGGTTTGCGCAAAAGTTATAGCGTCTACATAATAGGGGATAGATTTATAGCTTCTTTATTTTTTTTACTAGTAATGGCAGCGATCTGCGATTTTTATCATGACTGCGATATTGTGGCGGCCACATCAGACACTTTTGACACTATTTTGGGACCATTCACATTTATACAGCGAACAGTGCTATAAATATGCACTGATTACTGTGTAAATGTGACTGGCAGGGAAGGGGTTAACACTAGGGGGCGATCAAGGGGTTAAATGTGTACCCTAGTGAGTGATTCTAACTGTAGGGGGAGGGGACTGACTGGGGGAGGTGACCAATCAGTGTACCTATGTACAAGGGACACACCATCGGTCTCCTCTCCCTGACAGCATGTGGATCTCTGTGTTTACACACAGAGATCCACGATCCTGCTCAGTTACTGGGCAATCGCAGGTGCCCGGCAGACATTGCGGCCACTGGGCATGCGCATCGGGTTCCTAGTGATGCAGCGCGCCCCCTAGTGGCTCGGGAAGGCGAGGACATCATATGACGTCCTCCCTGAACAAGAGGTTTATCGTCCCGCCGTCATTTGACGGTGGGCGGTAGCCTAGTGGTTAAGGGGCACTCCTGCCACAGTTAACAGTTACCTGCTAAGAACTTCAGTTCACCCAAGCATTGCCAATCTGGTAATTGAAGACCTATTTTTACATACCTATTTGTAAGGCAGAATAGATTGTTAAAAACATACCTATTGTATACAGTTCAGTGTTGCTGCTCTCTTACAATTACCAATCAGATTAAGCTCCTTAAATAGTTAAAGAGAGGGTAACACAGCAGAGGTTCAGAAGCAGACCTGCCTATCCTACAGGTTTGGAGTTCCCTAGAATCTGTGTGCAGTGGATTCCACAGAACAGATTATAAGGGGTGTACTGTATATAAAAAAGTTTGGTGAATGATATTACAAAACAAACAAAACAGAAGATACAAACAAATGACATATATTGGCCTTCAAAATAATAACTACCCATCACAACACACTTTTGGCAACGTTCATAAAGCGCCTGGAAACTGTCAGCAAAGACCTCTTTATGAATTGCGGAACCGCTGTCACACACTCTTGGATTGCTGCCACAACCGCAAAACATGTGCCTTTCATAACACTCTTCAGACGGGGACTTTTGTAAGCGAGTCTTTTTGGGTCGTGGGGAAGACGATGAATGCCATTCCATCTATTGGCACTTGGATTCCAGATCAAACAAGTCTCAAACAGGTCTCATCCCCTGTGAGGATGGTTCACAGAAAGGATGGATCCTGGTCACACATGGTAATGAAATCTCCAGAGGTTTCCATCCGTTTTGCTTTCTGTTTCGTCTGTCAGCTTGTGTGGCACAAACCGGAAACAGATCTTCCGCCTACTCAAATCTTCACTTACGATGGTGCGCAACGTGCCCTTGCTAATGCCCAATTCCTCCGCCATCAATCGTAGAGTCAGTCACCAATGTCGTGCTGGCATTTGTTGCTCTCGCTCGATATGCTTGTCGACAGCTGACCTGAATGTGGCTCATTCTCAGGCGTTTTTTTCCCATCACAAAAGCGTTTGAGCAAGTCGTAATCAAATTTTCTGCTCACGGCTTCTGTCCCGTACTCTTATATCAACATTTCATGCATGCATCTCCGTTGCCGGTTTCCCTAATTTGTAGCAGAACTCGTTGCTCCATTGACCCTACCTCTCACCCTGACTACGTTTGACTGGTTTACCCTGATAGTCATGTGTACTCCACGCTAGATGGCGCTTCTCGACATGTCTCTGGATAGCCATGTGCATGCGCACGCACCTGCCCCATATTGCCGTTGAGATATCGGACCATTCACCAAACTTTTTAGACACACCGGGCCGGATTCAGAAAGAGATACGACAGCGTATTTCCTGATACGCCGTCGTATCTCTGAGTTCCGCCGGTCGTATCTATGCGACTGATTCAGAGAATCGGTTACGCATAGATATCCCTAAGATCCGCCAGGTGTAAGTGTTTTACACCATCGGATCTTAGGCTGCAATTCCAGGCTGGCCGCTAGGTGGCGCTTCCGTATTTTTACGCAAGGAATATGCAAATGAGGATTTACGTCTATTCAGAAACGAACAACCGCCCAGCATTTTTTTTTTTTACGTAGTTTGCGTTCAGCTTTTTACGGCGTATATTTACCCCTGCTATATGAGGGGTAGCTAATGTTAAGTATGGCCGTCGTTCCCGCGCCGAGTTTTGAGATTTTACGTCGTTTGCGTAAGTCGTTCGCGAATACGGCCAGATACGCCATTGTATCTGAATCCGGCCCACCTTGTATAAGAGCTCATAAGACACAATCAAACAATATTATAAGCTTAGGACAGGAAAAGTACATCAATACAGCCACAGCCTATCACCCAAATGCCACATAAGAAAGGAAAGGTGGAATGTGAAGCTTGTGGATTCCTTTGACATTTTAGAAGGTCAAAACACAGTAAAACCTTGGATTGCGAGCATAATTTGTTCAAGAAACATGCTTGTGATCCAAAGCACTTGTATATTAAAGCAAATTTCCCCAATGGAAATAATGGAAACTCAAATGATTCGTTCCACAACCATTTATTCATAAGTCCTTCAGTTTATAGTCCATATAAAAAGATTATAGCAATGTGACCAGGTTGTGTATAAAAGAGAGGCGCCTCTAAGTGTAGCAATATGGTTACATTTAATGAAGGTACAACATTTAGCAACTCGCACGGTTGATGATTAAAACAGGCACATCTAAGTATGCAGGCATCCGGGGTAAAGATGTCCACATAGACTGTCCTACTCAACGCCGGCTCTCACCGCTGTCAGTCTGCAATAGTGACCGGAAAGACTACCCTGCAGTAGAGCGATATGAAAGCGAGGCTTGAAGAGCTCATGGAGCGCAGAGTGGAAGGGATGGCATTTATGACGGTGAGGAGGATGGTCTATGTGGACAGCCTTACCCCCCGGTGCCTGCATATTTAGACCATGCGACTTGCTAAATGTTGTACCTTCATTAAATGTAACCATATTGCTACACTTAGAGGCTCCTCTCTTCTCTTTTATACTCAGTTGTAACGTGAGGCTACTTTAATATCAAGACATCGCTTGTATATCACTTCAATTTTTTTTTTACAATTTTTGCTTGTTTGGCAAAAAGCTCTCAAACCAAGTTACTCTCAAACCAAGGTTTTACTGTATTCTTCTTTCCTGTGCCAGCTTTCTACTTTAAAAGGAGTAGCAGAAAACACCCATATCCTGCAAAAACTGAACAGGATATAAATTAACAATGTTCTAATATAAAAATTATAGGAAAGGAAATACTGCCAGGAGATGAGCGGCTTATTTTTAATAATGTGTTTATTTACACGTATTAGAGGCATTTTTAGGTGTAGAGAGAATAAAAAACACCTCAGAAGAACTTTATTATAAGACTTATGACAGTGGAAAAACAGAATGCACACAAAAAATGACAAGTCAAAAAGATTTGTCCCCCTATATCTGCCCATAGATATTTGTAACCCTCCAAATTAATGGCAGATAGCAAGATACCTATCCATCTTTTCCCTACCTTGGCTGTACCAAATGTTAACAGTCCATTTCTGGGCATACATTATTAGGTAACTAAATAAGGCTTTTCACGTATTCATTTATTTTCTTTTTAAAGCATATATAATCCCTTATACTACCTCTTGGCATACTGTATACTGATTGGCCATACCTCTTTGACCACTGACCAGTGGTGGCTGGTGCTCGAGGAGACAGATATAACTGCGGGGAGCACTGGGAAGAACACTCCCGCGTGCCACGGGAGATGGACGGCCCCCTTAGCTTAAGATACAGATGTCCTGCCTGGGATGACTCCCTCCCCTGTCTGAGCCGGGGAGTGCTGGATGGCTGAGCCATTTGCTGGATGGTAAGCCATCCCTGGAGTCTGACTGTGGCAGCTGGTGGGTCGGTCTGTCTTCCCCTGCTTCTCCCCCAGCCATGCGTTTCCTCCGACCGTGCATCTCCTTCCTTCTCCCCCTTGGCCAATAAAATAGCTTCTCCTTTCGGCCAATTGGGAAACGGATCTCACGACCTGCTTCCTGATTGGCTGGGAGGAGAATCAATGTGAGAATAGTGAATATTCATTAGCTATTGTCACACAACTGGGTGGGCTTGAAGTGCAGTGCTCTGCACCCTGAGCCCACCCTTTTTTTAAAGGCCTACTAGAGCTGATTGCTTTAATTGCGTGCTTTAACCCCCCTCCCCCCATTGGAATCCATGCATACGGTGCCCCTAATGTAGATTAGGGGGCCAGATTAGGGTGGCGGTGTCCATGCGCCCCTAATGACGGGATGCCACTGCCACTGACAGTTTAAACAAATAATACTGATTATCCCGTTACAATGGCATGTGCAAGCCAATGGTATATACTGTATTAGGCAGCACAAAAACATGTTGTCCATGAAGATGGTGTGTTCAAAGTAGAAAAATGGGTATTGTAGTTTGTTGTATATGGGGCTGTGTAGCTGCAGACCAGTCAGGGAGCCCATGCTGACCTATGTCTGCTGTCAAAAGCACCTACAATGGGCACAGAACTGGACCACAGAGCAATTGAAGAAGGTAGTCTGGTCCAATGGATTGCATTTTATTTTAAATCATGTGGGTGGCTGGGTGGGTGTTGATTACTTACTTGCGGAAGAAATAGCACCAAGATGCAGTATGGGACAAAGGCATGCTGTGGGCAATGTTCTTCTGGCAAACCTTGGGTCCTGCCATTTATGTGGATGTTACTCTGAGGCCCCGTACACACGGCCGAGGAACTCGACGTGCCAAACACATCGAGTTCCTCGGCCAGTTCAGCCCTGAAGCCGCCCATAGAGCTCCCATAGAACAACGAGGAAATAGAGAACATGTTCTCTATTTCCTCGCCGAGCTCCTCGTCGGCTTCCTCTGCGAAATTGTACACACGGCCGGGTTTCTCGGCAGAATTCAGCCAGAAACTCGGTCGGAAGCTGAATTCTGCCGAGGAAACTGGTCGTGTGTACGGGGCCTGAGACATGCAACCTACTTAACCACTTCAGCTCTGGAAGATTTTACCCCCTTCCTGACCAGACACTTTTTACAATTTGGCACTGTGTCGCTTTAACTGACAATTGTGCAATCATGCAATGCTGTACCCAAACTATTTTTTTTCCCACAAATAGAGCTTTCTTTTGGTGGTATTTAATTACCTCTGCGGTTTTTATTTTTTGCGCTATAAACAAAAAAATTCTTAATTTTTATAATAAATATCCCCAAAATTGTTTATAAAAAACAAATTTCTTCATCAGTTTAGGCCAAAATATATTCTTCTACATATTTTTAGTAAGAAAATAAAATGTAAAATAAAAAATAAAACTTATAGACTTTTTATGGCATTTTTTTTACTAGTAATGTCAGCAAACACTGCATGCATTTTGTGCAGAAAAAAAGCACACAGAACTGAACGGAACTGTGTCTGGTGTGAACTGGCCATTAAGCCAGAACAATAGTCAGGCAAATAGTATTTGAAGAATGATGCCACGTACACACGACCGTTTTTCGGGTTGTAAAAAATGACGTTTTTAACCACTTCAATAGACAATTGACGTCTGGGAAGTGGCAGGATAACATGCCGGAATGTGCGCCCCCACGGCGATCGGTGATGTGGGGTGTCAGTCTGACACCCTGCATCTCCGATCTCGGTAAAGAGAGTCCGGCGGAGACTCTTTACCACGTGATCAGCCGTGTCCAATCACAGCTGATCTTTATGTAAACAGGAAGAGCCGTTGATCGGCTCTTCCTCACTCGCGCCTGACAGACGCGTAGAGGAGAGCCGATCGGCTGCTCTCCTGACAGAGGGGGGTTTGCGCTGATTGTTTATCAGCGCAGCCCCCCCCACGGATGCACACTGGACCACCAGGGAAGCCGCCAGGACCACCAGGGAAGTCCCAAGCATGTGGATGGCCAGGTACATCCCACATGGCCATCCACATATGCAAATTAATGCCAAATATGTGCCAATCAGTGCCCACAAATGGGCACTGATTGGCACCATTGTGAAAGACCGCAAATCAATGATGCCCAGCAATGCCACCCATAAGTGCCATCCAGTGTCAATCAGTGCCACCTATCAGTGCCCATCCGTGCCCACCTATCAGTGCCCATCCATGCCACCTATCAGTGCCACCATAAGTACCAATCAGTGCCACCATAAGTACCCATCAGTGCTGCCTGTTGGTGCCCATCAGTGCCGCCTATTGGTGCTCATCAGTGCCGCCTATGAGTGCCCTTGTTGGTGCCACCTCATCGGTGCCGACATAACAGCACCCGTCATTTTTAGTGCCCATTTTTTACATCGTGAAAAATGCTCTGGAGCCCACACACGATCGTTTTTAATGACATACAAAAAAACTACATTTTTTACAACCCGAAAAAAGGGTCGTGTGTACGCGGCGTTAAAAGTAAAAAATGGTAGTATTTCTTACCTCCCAACATTTTGAGATGGGTATGAGGGACACCTACTAGCTAATGTATGTAGGCACAGGACACGGCCCCTGCCACACCCCCTTAAAGGAAAATTAACCAAAAAAAAGGTTAATTATATCCACAAGTGCTTTTTTTATCACTACTATTCCTTTATATTGGCTTTTAAAATGTGCAAATACAGCAATTTAGAAACGGGATGAAAGGTTTAGCACTGGGAAACACTTTTTGAAAGATAAAAATCACATTTTATATACAACTATATAGATCAGAGCAAAATGAGGGACAGATGATGAGGGGTAAAGAGGGACAGAGGGACATTGCTCCAAATCAGGGACAGTCCCTCGATATCAGAGACAGTTGGGGGCTATGGTATTTCTCACAGGAAAAGTCCACTTCTCACCCTTCTGACAATATGGTCCACTGTAATTTTGTTCAGCGAATTCAAATTTTCAGTGCTGCATAATGAGGACCCTATTTGTCTTTGAACATACTTTAAGCCTACTTTCAACTAGCCTTGTCCTTTGACAGAGATTTTAGTTCATTATAATACCCTCAGGAGAATTGATCTTAAATGTTAGGTTTTTCCACTGTGAGATAATTGCTGGAACAATGCAACTGTGTTATCTGTACAGACATTACCCAGTCTTATAAATAGCATATTCTGTATGCAGATACTGAATAAACTAATAAAAGAAATGAAAGAGACAAGACAGGAAACAAGTCAATTAAAAAAGCACATAAATGACAGAACGGTTGATTTAATTAGCATTAGTAGCAAGCAACGCGGTGACCTTTTCCTATAGCAGACAATTTTCAGTCATATTTACAGCACATGTACTGAAAAGCTTGAACTATCTACAATATGAAGAGGATGCAGAAAAGATTCTGACAGAACATAGAATTGAACTTCAGGAAAATTCCAAAACTACCCCCTTGCAGTGGGACACCCAACTCCCCCACTCCTGCAGAAGTTACATACTATTTTTTTTACTAGGGCACCTATAACAAGCCGTTTTACTTACCGGTACCTTGTTCCATGCTTCTATAGGCTTCTCCCTTTCCATTCACCCATTTTTCCTAAGGCGGTTCTCTACAGTGCTTCTCTGGCTGCAGGCACTCAGGCATCATTAATTACAATGCAGGACTGCTGGTCCTGCATTGTATGTTTTTGGATTCAGAGGGCCCACCCACAGTTCAGAGCTTCAAGGGGAACAGGAGAGTGATGGCTGCCTAGGAAGCTAGGCAAAAAGTAAAGCAGCCCATAGAAGGATCAGTTTTTTTGTACAACCAATGGATTGAATGAAAAAACAGACTAGATTCCCCCATCCACACTGTCCCTACTGAACTGTCCGACTTTGATCCATGAATAGAACTGCTTGTTAATTGTACCCTAGAAAAAAAAAAAACATTTAAACCTTGTCAGTGCCCAGTTGTTGGGGGGGGGGGGCCCTGCAAGGGTAAAATTGAAAAATCTCCAGCATCCAGTTTTAAAGTGATTGTAAAGGCTATTTTTTTTTTTAAATAACAAACATGTCTATACTTACCTCCTCTGTGCAAGGGTTTTGCACAGAGTGTCCCCGATGCTCCTTTTCTGGCTCATCCTCTTTATCGAATGCTCCCACAGAGACCCGCATTCCCTGGGGGCACTCCTGCGGGAGCGCACCTGAATCCTGATGCCGCGTCCATTGGCTCGCGTGTCAATGGATTAGCAATGCAGCAGAGGGAAAAGGAGCAGGGAAGGGAGGATAGGAGAACCCCCGAACCCCAGGAATGCCCAGCCGTACCAACCCACCTAAGCGGGAGGGACTGTACTTGCCCGTCCAAGCGAGGACTCGCTGACGCATTCCTGACAGGCCTACAACCACAATGGAGGTAGCTGTCGGCCCGGTATGAGTGAGACAACACCACAGCTCAGTCATATGTGGACCTCAGAGCAGAAAGCTCACCGGCCACCCCAGGAGTCATGGGGTATGTCATGGCAGACCCAGCCTCTTTGCAAAGGTGTGCTCACGCTCACTGGCTGGACTGAGTAGACTACAAGGATCTATATATCCAGCCTGTCTCTCAGCCGACAGTTGATAGAAGATTCTTCAAGAAAAAACGAAAATGAAATAAAATAAAACTTCTCCTCAGGGCACTGGGGCCAAAGGGAGCCATACGTCCTTTTCCTTTGCTAGGCAGAACGAAACTGAGGCTGCATACTGCAGGGAGGAGAGTTATGTCTGGAGGGACCGCCCCCTGGGTGGGGCTTTTCAACTCTGTTAAAGTAACATGTATTTAATTATCTAACATGTTTCTGCCTAGTCCCCTCCTGTGAACAGGAACATAACCCACTTGTCAAGATTTTTGGAGCTGTGTCCATCTATGGACGATAAGAGAAAGAGGAGCTCTGGGGGGAAGCTGCACCACAGAAGGTTTTTCACCTTAATGCATAGAATGCATTAAGGTGAAAAACCATGAGACTTTACAACTCCTTTAAAGCTGACCTTGAATGATTTTAAAAACAAAACAATTTTTTTTTAGCTTAACCACTTGTGGACATAGGTCAATTTTTTTTAAGTGGGAATAAATTCCTTTGGTTGATTTTTACCTATAGGTAGGCCTATACTGTAATAAAGCTTACCTATAGGTACAGTAAATATCTCCTAAATGTGCAACGTTTAGGAGATACTGACTTACAAAGCCGCCGGTGACGTCACTGGCACATGGACTCTGAAGGAATGGCATACCGTGCCGCTCCTTCAGAGTCCTGTGCCATAAACAGCAGTTTAGGGAGTGGAGTTTTAAGAGTGGCTTTATTGCAGCTTGTTCAGTCAAAGGACTGGAGCCTGCCAACCTAGAAGGAAGACCGGGTGAAGATAGAAGCCCTGTTAGTGCTGACAGCATGTCGCTGGAGGGTTTCATTTTACGGTAAGTTTTAAATAATGTGCTAGTATGCAATGCATACTAGCACATTATAACTTTGCCTTGCAAGTTTTTAAAAAAACACAGAAAGCTTTAGGCCCCTTTCACACGGGCTGGATCCACTCAGCGGACTCCGCTAGCTCAGTGGGCGATCGATCTGTTTATCTGTCCATCTCTGCTCAATGAGAGAGGAGGGACCTGTCAGAGCCCCGATGATTTCTATAGGGAGCTCAGACGAAAACGGACAGCATGTTTTGTTTTCATCATATCCTATCCAATCGGATCCGCCAGACAGATGGCGAACGTATCCATACGTCTGTCTTGAGCAGATCGGATGGCAGATGGTTGTCAGTGGACACATCTCTGCTCACATCCACCTGCCCATAGGAGTCAATGAGTGGCCTGCTCGGATCCGCTTGAAAAACGGACAGGCAGATGCGAGTGGGCTTATCATGTGAAAGGGACCACAATCAATGTACATTTTGGGGTGTTGTGTAAAAGCTGCTTTTGTCAAAAAGCCAAACGTCTGACACAGTGTTTATTAACATTGTTACTTTTATATCTATTTGTTTATTTAATTGCAGAACAACCTTTGATCTGCATATGTTGTCAGTTAAATCATCATGAGCAATAAAAACAATTTCCTGACTTTCTTTTTTGTATATTTCTATTTGTTAATATTCACTTATTTAAAATGTTTTGTCTGTTGATTGTAAAATTATATGCAACTGCCTGCAGTGCCTCTTCCTCTTTGATTTAGGCCCGGTTCACATTGGTGTGACATATGCTTTCGACTTTGAGAGCAACTGTCACATGATGTGTATAAATCAATAGTTCCCTACGAGAGCCATCTTAACTGGTCTGACACAAGTTGGTCCGACTTTGGAAAAGGTCATACTGGGATGTTTTGATTGGTCAAAGGACAAATTGGATTACCTAGAAGTCGGAGCAAAATCGTATCCTGTTCATTCAAGTCGGATGGAAGTAGGACCGATGTCGCAGGGCAAAGTCAGATCGACAGTCACACGACAGTCGTGTCATACCAGTGTGAACCTGGCCTTAAAGTGGAGGTTCACCCAAAAAATCAATTTTTAACATTAGATTGAGGCTAATTTTACTAAGCAGAATCGGGTGTTTTTTTTTTAAATGAATGCAGTACTTACCATTTTAGAGATCGATGTTCTCCCGCCGCTTCCGGGTATGGTCTGCGGGACTGGGCGTTCCTATTTGATTGACAGCCTTCCAACGGTCGCATACAGCGCGTCACGAGTTCCCGAAAGTAGCCAAACGTCGGTGCTCAGGCGCCGTATAGAGCCGCACCGTCGGCTTCTTTCCGCAACTAGTGACGTGCTGTATGCGACCGTCGGAAGGCTGTCAATCAAATAGGAATGCCCAGTCCCGAAGATCATACCCGGAAGCCACGGAGAACATCCATCTCTAAAACAGTAAGTACACCCGAAAAAAACACCCGATTCTGCTTAGTAAAATTAGCCTCAATCTAATGTTAAAAAAAAAGATTCGGGTGAACTCCCGTTTTAAGCTGAAGCTTAGTATATATATTTTTTTGGGGGGATGCAGTACCATACACAATAGTTCTGTGTAAGGGTGTGTATCTTTTTACCTGCAGGTTGTTGCTTTTAAGACCTGTTACTCAACTGCTCCCCCTCAAATTCAACGCAAAATATTTTGGGGTTGTGATAATACAAGTTCTATGATTGGCCAAGAGAACAAAAAGAGGGAAATTTTACTTTTTGATTTTGTCAAGACTGCAGTTTACTTTTACAGTGCTAGAAGACATCCGCTGAAGATGGTATCTGGCAGATGTAGCAACATTTCCAGAATTGGAATTCATAACTCTTTACACATAACTAATGTGTGTATTCCAAAAAATATACTAAACTTCAGCTTCAACATTTTAATGCAGTATTTGAAAGAAAAATAAAACATTATATATGGCCACTATGAAGCCTGACCCCCTGGCATTAGATCAGAATACAACTGTCCAAAAGAGTATGTATCTTAGAAAATATCTTTAATATACATATATCAAAATGTTAAAATCAATTAGAATCACATTACCTTAATCACATTACTTAAACCTGGCTGTAATTTAATATGTAACTTCAATAAAAAATTATACTAGTCTATTGATTAATATATATTGATCCAGCAATCTGTATAGTGCACATAACATCAAAGACTGAGTAAAATATATATAAATTTAATGAGGTGAGATCCTAGATAAGTCTGGACCTTATTGGATACTTGCTGTGACTACTTAAAAGCCATTCAGTTCTCTATAGCCATATTTCATAGTATGAGTTTCCTGTAAACTAGAAAAATAACAATGTAAAAATGTAATAGTCTTTTTGTTATATGGACAATGTAGCTCATTTCTGTACCACAAAGTATCAATAATACTTGATCTCAACACATCAATATTCACATACATGTCCCTTGGAACATGTCTATGCATGTATTGGAGGTTTGTTTGTTGTTTTTTTAAAGCAGGAATATGACAGAATTGACAATTTTGGGAATGTAACTGTTTTTTGGACTGTTTGTAATACAAGCCTCAACAAAGGAACCCGATACACTTCTAAAATGTAACATTGTATAATTTGTGATTGTTTTATCATACAGTCGATTATCATTCAAAGGAAAATGGTGTGCATAGTGAGTTACATTGCACGAAAGGCATCCCAGGCTCCAGAGCAGCTAACATAGCTGGCATGCAAACAGCATGAGGTATACTTACTAAGCCACTAACCTGGAACAATCAAGCAGATCAAGAAAGTATCTGAAAAGTCAAAACTCCTTATCTGCATGCATGTTTCAGGTCCATTACCCAAAGTAATGAAGCCAGGGGTCCACACAGTAGTCAGACAAATAGTATTTAGAGAATGAGAAGTAAAAAATGGCAGCCTCTGAAAAATAATTGATCCACTAGGGCAGTTGACAGGTGGGTGGGAGGGGATATGTTGCCTCCTCATAGCTTATTTTAACTGGGCAGTTGCGGAATGACAGGGAGTATAGTTTTTGCAGCAGCATTGAAACAAAGTATTTATTGTGCACTATTGCATGTTGTAATAATGCGTTATTGTGTCATTCGTTATTGTGTGAATGAGTGCAAGGAGGTAGCAGCTGCAAGCTGCAAAACTGTAGGCATTAGGCTGGAGACCTGGGACCAGGGCCCAAGTCCTGCGGGAACGCGTGGGAACCGAGTTCCTGCACTTTTTTCACAGCAGGAACTCAGTTCCCTTTGCAGGACTAGAGCAGCCGAACCGCCTGAGCCAATCCTTCACTAAGCGGCGATGCCCAGCTCGAGTCACTGTCAGGGGCAGGCGAACCTTAGTAATCCTTTATGTCACTGGCCGCTTCCTGTATATGGATTCATTGGGTAGTGTGCGGGTATTACGTCACTTCCTCGATGCCGCAATGTCTCCTGGGAGCTTTTGTCATTGTTCCCAGGAGACATTGCGGAGGTCTGCCGTGAGTTATCGCGGGATTTAGAAAGAACTTGCTTAAAAAAAAAAAAAACATGCAGTTTAGTAATTATGCATGTGAGCCTATCATTTTTTTTTTTTTTGGTGGGGGAGTGGATCTTGGGTGGGAGTTCCCACACTTTTTTCCCCAGGACTTGACCCCTGCCTGGGACCAATGCCTTGGGTTCAAGGGTCTAACAACTCCCCTGTTCCCAGGCAGTTGCTTGATTGACTGATTCTACTTGATGTTTTTCTTTAAATTAGAAGTATGACCAAAGCTTATTTGGCCTTACTTCTCTTCTAGATCACAGGAGTGCACTTACTTCTACACTTCTGTGACCTAGATGCAGCATACAGCATGCTAAAGCCTGCTGTCGGCTGATGTCACAGAGCCTCTCAATGCACCACTGAGAGCCTGAACCAGCTTCTCCTGCCCCTCTGCAGCCTGGCCCACCAATGAGCGCTCTGAGGGGCACAACAGAGAGTGGTGGTTGAAAGTTACCGATCTCTGCTATGTGAAAACCGAGAACTCACCATATGGGTATTTATGTTTTTTTTATTTCCCACACTTCTTCTTCAACTATCAGAGTAGACAGCCTAAATACAATTTGTTTATGGACTTGTTTCAAAGAGACACAAAGAACTTGTGGGACATTGACCTTCCATCATTTGATTTGCTACTCAGATGTATATATTCCTTCCTAAATAAGATATAATTTTATAACTTTACCCAAAGTAAGTAGGTATCTTTTCAAAATGAGTCGAAATCCCACCT
Organism: Rana temporaria; assembly: GCF_905171775.1. Taxonomy (NCBI): domain Eukaryota; kingdom Metazoa; phylum Chordata; class Amphibia; order Anura; family Ranidae; genus Rana; species Rana temporaria. The sequence goes on along the minus strand of NC_053489.1, from coordinate 336,211,817 downwards.
CTGGCTGTTGTCAAATTAATAAGGAACTGCACTGGAAAAAGGAAGCAAGACTCCCATTCGGTGACCATAACATATTGGATTCATCCTGACTTCTGCTGACAGTGGCTAACAGGACTTCTATGGAGGGATACAGGCAATGATAAAAACCTGATACAGGTTCGGACCCTTTTGGGGCACCGTTTAGACCCATATTGGTCATGAACTTTGTAATACTGGGAGACTGTACTGTATGTTGTTAAAAGTAATGTGTTTACTTTAGTGCAGACAAGGCTGTAGAAACATAAAAGACTGACAGCAGACAAAAGACAAATGGTCCATGGAGTCTGCCCAGCTACTATATAGTTTAAAATATGGAAGAAACCTATTTTTAATCAGTAGAAGACCATAGTCAGCTTTCACATAAGAAAAATAAATTGCTTCTGTAGCACCTGGCTACTTTCATAGCAGGTGCTGCTGTAAATTTAGAGGGGGTCAGACAGTTAGTTGCCTCTGACCAGGTTTATTTGGCAAAATTAAGGCCTTTGTTCCAGCTCTGGCTGTACTGTGTGCCTATCCTGCTGTCTGGGGACTTCAGGTACCCCCGGGTGGTAGGTGGCAGCAGTAGAATCAGGGTTGTGTGGATACTTCTCCTCGGCAGCCAATCAGGAGGGTTGATCGCCTCGCTGTGCATGCTGGGAGGGGTATTTAGAGCGCAAACGCCATTGGTTCGTGGTCGTCGCCTTGCTGCCTTCCACCTGGGCCGTCGTCCCACCACCCCCGTGTGTGGCCCTCCTGACCGGGGTGTGTGTGTTGCAGTGTTCCTGGCTCCGGGATCATGTTGGTCCAGAGCATTAATCTACCTTGTAGGCTCAGTAGGCAGACTGAGTCTACAATTTGCAAGTGGTCCTGCGCTGTCCCTCCAAAGTGGGAGGAAGCCGATCGATGGAGAACCTGTCTGGGGGACACCGAGCACGAGGCTGGTGTCACAGGAGAGGCCTATTTGCTCATCGAAGGACACTTCGTATCTGAGAGGCTGGACGATGGTCACCTATCAGTTCCTGACATAACTGATGCCGCGTACACACGATCATTTTTCAGCATGAAAGAAAACATTGTTTTTCAGCATGTCTAAAAAACTACGTTTTCCCAACTTCATTATTAAAACGATGTTGCCTACACACCATCGTTTTAAAAAAATGATCTAGCAAAGCGCGGTGACGTACAACACGTACAAAGGCACTTCAAAGGGGAAGTTCCATTCGCCTTTGGGCTGCTTTAGCTGATTCCGTGTTAGTAAAAGACGGTTCGCAATTTTTTATCTGTTACAGCATGATGAATGTGCTTACTCCATTATGAACGGTAGTTTTATCAGAACGAGCGCTCCCGTCTCATAACTTGCTTCTGAGCATGCACAGGTTTTTTTCCGTCGTTTTAGCCCACACACGATCATTTTTTACAACCTGAAAAACGACGTTAAAAAATGCAGCATGTTCGAAAAAAAATGTTGTCGTTTTTCAGAACCTGAAAATGATGTGAAGCCCACACACGATCATTTTAAATGACATTTTTGAAAATGCTGAAAAATGATCGTGTGTACGCGGCATCAAGCTTGTTGAAGGAGATCCGGGGGCTGAATCTAGTTGAGAAGGATTTTGGACTGAGACTATCTCCACCTTTAGGAGGGTCTGTGGCAGAGACTTCAACCTAAAGTTTCCGAGTGACACTCTGGCTGCTAGGCTGGTGAGAGAGGCCTATGCAGGGGCACTATACCCACTCTGGCTAGAGTGGTGAAGAAGTTTGTCATTGGAAGCAGGACTGTTTCCAGTACCAGTTAACTCTGAATCCGCTATTTCCATTTCTACTATCCATTTACCTATTTCTACTTCTACTGTTTTTACCCGGCTGGGTAATAAAAGCACAGAAAAGACACCTGTTTTGTGGACATTGACTTTATTACAGCTCTCATCCAGTACACTAGACAGCGGGGATACAGAGGTAACATGCCACCCAAAACAACCCAGCAGCTCCTTCGGGAGTAGTGCTACACTTCCATTTATTTAAGCCTGGAATGTATATATTATGATGTTTAGCCTATGAGCACGAGTTATGGCCTGATTTGCTATTACTTCAGCCATGTTCATATGTGTTTATGCTTCAAAAATAAGCAAGGTACTTATACTTTGCTTAAATTTTTGGTTGCGGAAATTTTATATAACAATCTCCAGATATTCTTTTCCTTTGTTCTATGAGAAATATTTCAGATTTAATAAAATGCAGCTGATGCCTGGATATTGTCAGCAAAACACCTCACATTCCTTCTGTCGGTGACAGTGACAAAGCAAATATATGTTGCTATGGTAATGTGGAAGGTATTCAATAGAGGTGGTAAAGGAAAACTTGCCAAGATCAACTGAAAAACTCACATCTGTTTGTCTACCATAAAACTATGTACAGGTACTGCACAAACAAAGACTGAGGAGAATAAATCTGGATAACTGTATAGATCGAACACTAGAATTAATTAGGGCTGCGGAAATTAACGATTAATTGGTCGATTAATCGTTAATTTCTTTGATCGAAAATTTGATCGAGGAAGATCCGCGAAGTGAGCTCCGCGGTCTCGCCCATAGGAAAGGCTGCGGCTTCGGCCTAGCTCCGGAGCCGCAGCCATCTTGGTCCACCCGGCGGCAGCTAAGTAGCGGCGCGCTGACGTCATCATCACCCACCTGCCTGCTTGTATCATCTTCCCTTGCGCACCGCACGTGTCCATCAGCTACTCTGCGGACGGGTCTGCCTGCCTGATGTATTGTCAGGTAAGACTGGACAACCATCCTGTGTGTGGTTACATTATGGGGGCAGATGTATATATTCCTGGAGTATGGGGGCAGATGCTTCATTTATACTTATGAGCCAGTGTATGTTTATTCTTGCAGTATGGGGACAGATATTGGATATTAAAGCATGGGGGCAGATGTGTATATTACAGCATGGGGGCAGATGCTGTAATATGCACATCTTCCCCAATGCTTTAATATACACATCTGCCCCCATACTGCAAGAATATACACATCTGCCCCCATGCTTTAATATACACATCTGCCCCCATACTGCAAGAATATACACATCTGCCCCCATACTGCAAGAATATACACATCTGCCCCCATGCTGTAATGTACACATGGGGGCAGATGTGTATATTCTTGCAGTATGGGAGGCAGATGTGTATATTAAAGCATGGGGGCAGATGTGTATATTACAGCATGGGGGCAGATGTGTATATTACAGTATGGGGGCAGATGTGTATATTCTTGCAGTATGGGAGGCAGATGTGTATATTAAAGCATGGGGGCAGATGTGTATATTACAGCATGGGGGCAGATGTGTATATTACAGTATGGGGGCAGATGTGTATATTCTTGCAGTATGGGGGGGAGATGTGGATATTACGGTATGGGGGGGAAGATGTGGATATTACAGTTTGGGGGGGCAAATGTGGATATTACGGTATGGGGGGGGAAGTCATGGATTGTGGAAACCAACTAGTTTTGAGTGATTGTATATAGTGTATACCACATTTACCACTGACTAATGCAGAGTTGCAATGCAAGGAGATCAGCTAAAAGTAGTTGTATCTGTATGTGCGTTAATTAATCGAAATTAGTCGATTAATCGATAAAAAAAAAAAAAACGATTAATCGAACACAAACATTTTAATCAGTAACAGCCCTAGAATGAATGTTCATGGTGTGATTTCTTAAAGGTTTACTGAATAAATGGGGCATTTAATTTGTTGTACCTATAGCTGTAAAGGAAAGTTTTGAAGAAAGCAAAATTTTGGCTATAAATACACATAAAAGTTCAAATGTAACTATCCACAAAATGCAATGCTATAGGTGTTCCGAGGACTCATTTGTTTAATTCATTGGAGCTGCTGCCAACAGTGGCCATAGTGGCCATTCCACTGCTGCCATGCATGGGATGTCAATAAGGCAAGCAGTGAATAATTTCAAATACGAATGATAAATACAAATAAAGTAATAAATACATTTTACAACATAAATGGGCATATGAAGTATAAATTAACTTTATTGATTAGGCTACAGATCGGCATTAAAGAGCAGCTCTACCTAACTAGAAAATGATTCTGCAAAGAAGGAAGGTAGAGTAGATAGAAGACCTACTAATCACTAGTTATGGTTGTAAAAACAACTATTCTAAGCTCCCAAAATACTAATCTAAATCAATATTCATGTGACCCTATGGAAACCCTACCCCAGGGCCGATCCTAGGGTCACAGATACCTGGGTGCAGAAATATTTCTGGTGCCCCCCACATGGGTGTAGTCATCTTACTAACTCCTCCCCTTTTACACATGTTTCTATAGCTACGACTCAAACAAGTCCCCCACAGCAGGTTTCCCCCATCAGAGCCCCCCAGCAGGTGTCCCCCATCAGAGCCCCCCACAGTAGGTGTCCCCCATCAGAGCCCCCCACATCAGGTGTCCCCATAGATCAGTACTTGTCCAATAGATCCCTGTAGCTTGGACGCGCTGGGAGCAGAAGCACTTTACAGGGGGCGGGGCATACGTGGCATCTTTGGTTACTTGGAGGGTGGCACTCGGAAAGCATTTCTGGGAGTGCACGGGACGATTGGCAGCAGTTCCAGCCAACCCAGAAGCCTCTCATCACACCGCCTATGGGAGAAGAGCCGACACACGCAGAGGGGGGTAGAAAGGAGACTGCTCCATGCACACTGGACAGAGTTAATTAGTGGAGCCTAGTGCTGGAACGTGGAACGTGGTACCCAGCCCGGATTCCGGGGACAGCGGGAAGTATGCGCCCTTGTCAGTTGCCAGCGGAGAGAGCATGCGGGATGGGGAACCGCAGCAGGGAGGGGAGCACTTTGGAGCTTCGGCGCCCCCACCTCTGTGGCACCTGGGTGCGGAGCACCCCGTGCACCCTGCCTAGGATCGGCCCTGCCCTACCCCACCTTTCTCCCTCTTGTTTCTATTTCAATCCCCCTTTCCTCATTGTCCCCCATTCCCTCTTTCTTAACCTTACTCCTTTCCTTCTTCTTTCACCTACCTCTTCCCACTGGTTGCATTATCATCTATATTTATTACTTTATATGCACTCTATGTGCCATGCCCCTTACTGCCTTTGTTTATGTAGTGCTCATGCTCAAGATGTGCACATCTTGTAAGATATGATGTTGCAATTTTTGTATTTCTGAAGACTTTCTAATAAGACCCGGTTCACACAGGGGCTACTTGTCAGGCGACTTAGCTGTCGCGATTCATTCTGTACAATGGAACCGTTCTAATAGGAGCAACTCAAGTCGCTCCAAATTAGAAAAAGGTTCCTGTACTACTTTGTACTTTGTACTTAGTAAGCAAATGAAAATGTGCTTTTCTAACACTGAACCGCCTATGGACTGCTGGCATGGGGATGCATGCAACACCTGTGCAGCACTGTGTGAATGGACCCTTAAGCTAGCCATACATGGATTGATCAATGTATGGGCAGGCTGATTTACCCACGTCGATCCATCGATTGACTTGGGTACAACCAGCCTGTCAGATTTTTTACATGATTACTGCCGGCTGTGTTCTGCCAGCCGGGAAGGCTCCCCATGTTCCCCCACCGGCAGAACACAATAGTGTTGATGGGGGAAGGAAAGAAAATGTAATCATCTATGGGCTGCCTTAAGCCTCGTACACACGACCGAGGAACTCGACGGGCGAAACGCATCGTTTTCCTCGTCGAGTTCCTTGTTAGGCTGTCGAGGAACTCGACAAGGCAAGTTTCTCCATTCCCGTCGAGGAAATAGAGAACTTGCTCTCTTTTTGGCTCGTCGAGTTTCTCGACAGTTTCCTTGACGAAAATGTACACACGACCGGTTTCCTCGGCAAAAAATATCTCCCAGCAAGTTTCTTGCTGGTTTTTGCCGAGAAACTCGGTCGTGTGTACGAGGCCTTACAGTAGATGTGACAAGCTTAACTGTTCTGGAAAGAGAGATAATATTGCAGAGAGAAAATCGGGCAAGACTTGGTAGCTAGTATACAACTTGTCACAAGATCACTGTCATTGGTTTCTCTCTCTAGTTATTTCCTCTGGAACTTCTCCTGGCTATCCTTTAGCATTTAGGAATATTATTGTAAAGGGATATCTTCCATATACCTTTACTTCCTTCAGCTGCCATGGTAACATTCATCTAAGAAGGTCGTAGAGATTACCGGGAAGGAAAGTTGGATCTTTAGTCATGTCTCCCTTCCAAACTGCACTAAATCCTTCATAGCATTTTCTTCTATTTATATGTACATTTTCACACAATATAATTTTCTACAAAATTTGTATGCTTTAACCTATACTTTATAGATTTCCTGATTTACTAAGGAAGTTGAGAATCATCAGTCAAAAAAGTGTAAATATCAACTTATTAACAATCACCCAGTCATGTGAAAAGAATCTACAGTGAGTGCAAATTTACCGTATTTATCGGTGTATACCGCGCACTTTTTTGCCCTGAAAATCAGGGCAAAATCGTGGGTTGCTTGGTATACGCCGATACCCGCTTTCCCGCGCCGAGTTTTGAATACTGCGCCGACATATACCGAGCGCAGTACACTCGGGTATAGTCGGGCAGTCTCGGCAACTTCCGCTCTCACGTCCTGGACGTACAGGACGTCAGCGCGGGTAGCCGAGCATTGCCGACAATACACGAGTGTCAGAGCGCAGTACACGAGTGTATTGTCGGCAATGCTCGGCTACCCGCGCTGACGTCCTGTACATCCAGGACGTGAGCGCGGAAGTTGCAGAGACTGCCCGACTATACCTGAGTGTACTGCGCTCGGTATATGTCGGCGCAGTATTCAAAACTCGGCACGAGAAACGAGCGAGGACGCCGCAGAAGGACGCCGGACCCGCCGATGAGGACACCGGACCCGCCGCAGAAGGACACCCGAAGCCGCAGAAGGACACCCGAAGCCGCAGAAGGACGCCGGACCCGCCGAAGAGGACACCCGAAGCCGCAGAAGGACGCCGGACCCGACGAGGCCGCCGATGGACGCCGCGCAAGACACCAAAACTGTAAGTACAAAAAAAACTTTTGTTCCACAGGATTCGGGGTCACTTTAGGGGTGCGCGGTATACGCGGGAGCGCGTTATACCGCGATAAATACGGTACTTTACACATGGTTAAATAACTGAGTGAAAATTCTTAACTTTTTTAGTAAATCAGCTTTATTGTCTACCTTTCCCTATTCTACTTTTGCAGCAGAACTTTTTAATAATTATAGTCAAGGCATTTATATGCTTGTTGCCTAATATTGTAAAAAAAAAATCTGTCTCAGTGATTTAATGAAACCATTTGGGTATTCAGTTGTGAATCTATGAGGTTGATTTACTAAAAGAAAATCCACTTGTTACTACAAGTGCACTTGGAAATGCAGTCGCTGTAGATCTGAGGGGAAGATCTGAAATGAGGGGAAGCTCTGCTGATTTTATCATCCAATCATGTGCAAGCTAAAATGCTGTTTTTTTATTTTCCTTGCATGTTCCCCTCTGATCTACGACTGCACTTCTAAGTGCACTTCTAGTGCAAAGTGTATTTACCTTTAGTAAATCAACCCCTATGTCATTAAACCTTTTAAATGTGCAAAATATAAGCAGGCATACTCAGTGCTAACTTAAGCCTCGTACACACGGTACGACTGTTGGCCAACCGAGCGTCAGATGTTTGTCAAAAGGGCCTGTGCCTGGATCTTGTCTTGAATACTAATGTTACACAATTGTTGTGTCACAAACACGAACGTAGTGGCGTACTACGAGGAATTTCAGCTCTTGAGCGCCACCCTTTGGGCCCCTTCTGCCAATTTTGTGTTTTGTGAGCATTGAATCCGAGCATGCATGTTTGTACTTTCGACTTTTGTGTAATGGATTTGTGTACTGACCATATGAAAATCAGACATGGAGCCGTTGCCTGTTGGAAAATGTACTAGCCTGCCATCCAACATTTGTTGGCCAAAAGTTGGACAACAATTGTCTAAAGGAGCGTACTAAAGGTAAAAATTTAGGACAGAATTTAGGACAACAGTCTGTCAACAGACAATCCCCTTTCAACAATCGAACCGCGTGTACGATTAACACTATACAGGGGTCAGTAAAATCTTTTTTTGGACACCTTAACCACTTAAGGACCGCCTAACGCCGATATACGTCGGCAGAATGGCACGGCTGGGCACAGGCATGTACAGGTACGTTGCCCTTTATGTGTCCAGCTGTGGGTCGCGCGCGTGCCACCGGCGGCACGCTCGTGACCCGGTCCGAAGCTCCGTGACCGCGCCCACCGGACTTGCGGACCTGATCGCCGCCGGTGTCACACGATCGGGTCACAGGAGCTGAAGAACGAGGAGAGGTGTGTGTAAACACACCTTCCCCCGTTCTTCTCTGTGGCAGTGTCACTGATCGTCTGTTTCCTGTTATATGGAACGACGATCAGTGATGTCACACCTACAGCCAGCCCTCCTACAGGAAGAATCACTCCCTTAGGGCACACTTAACCCCTTAGCGCCCCCTAGTTGTTAACTCCTTCACTGCCATTGTAATTTTCACAGTAATCAGTGCATTTTTATAGCACTTTTCGCAGTGAAAATGACAATGGTCCCAAAAATGTGTCAAAAGTGTCCGATGTGTCCGCCATAATGTCGCAGTCATGAAAAAAATCACTGATCGCCGAATCATACGTCTAGTAAAAAAAAATATTAATAAAAATGCGATAAAACGATCCCCTATTTTGTAAACGCTATAACTTTTGCGCAAACCAATCAATAAACGCTTTTTGCAATTTTTTTTACCAAAAATAAGTAGAAGAATACGTATCGGCCTAAACTGAGTAAAAAAAAAAGTTTTTTATATATTTTTGGGGTATATTTATTATAGCAAAAAGCAAAAAATATTGAATTTTTTTCAAAATTGTTGCTTTATTTTTGTTTATAGCACAAAAAATAAAAACCGCAGAGGTGATCAAATACCACCAAAAGAAAGCTCTATTTTTTGGAAAAAAAGGACGCCAATTTTGTTTGGAAGCCACGTCGCACGACCGCGTAATTGTCAGTTAAAGAGACGCAGTGCGGAATTGCAAAAAGGGGCCAGGTCCTTTACCTGCATAATGGTCTGGGTCTTAAGTGGTAAAAGGTTATTTATTGTAGGTCTAAACTTTGCATTATTTTATTGAATAACACTGACTCCATGCTGTAAAGCCACATACTTCCTTGTGCCGGAAAAGAGATTTTAAATTAGAGGAAAATTCTTCAGTGATCTGGAGGCGTACAATACTATCCAGAAGTGCCTTAAGCTAATGCAAGTTTATTTACTATTGTGAGAGAGGCTGCCAACATGAATTGCTCCTTTGTGCTGTAAAGTCACATCACTGCTATGCACACAGACGTGTGTCTTCATAATACAATCACAGACCATTTGTAATTAGACAATTCAGCCGCACAACAGTTTGTCATGCTAATGCTACAGTGACATCACAGCAATTTTTCTAAATAAAAAAAGTTTGAACGAGAATATGTTCTTCCCTTTGATTTACCGGTATTTCAGATATAATTATTTTTTTAGTGAAAAAGCAGATTAAAAACCATACCATACAGCAATGAGTAAACAAATGGGAGTCTTTCCACTTTCAGAAATCCCAACACTTTGGGTAAGAGAAAACTGGCAGTGAAGCCCTAACAGCTGGTTCCCTAATGTGCATGTGTGAAGCGTGCTGCGCTTTGTGAATGGCGGGGGGAAGGAAGAGGGGGGCCGAACCATCGGATGACTTTGTCGCACCTGGAAGTTGGAATGGGTACCTGTCATAATTTGGTACACGCTCCCCCCGAAAGGTGCCAAATGTGGCAGCGGAGGGAGGGAGGAGGCAAATAAGAAAAGCTTCCCCTTTTGGGTGGAGTTCCGCTTTAAGTATTTTTCTCCAAGTACACAGTGAGAAATGTATTCAATAAAATGGCTCAATAAACAAACTTTTTCAAAGAAAAATGTCTGCTCTCTTTTCCCTGTTTTACATAGCACAACATAGTCACATAGCACAAGCCAATCAGCCAGCCAATGGATGTCCACCGCACCCACTGATCGGTGAGGAGAGAGACAGGACATATGTAAACAAGGCAGAACTCTGTCCTGTCAGCGGGGAAGTGATGCATTTTGATTCCCTACAAAGCATGTTTAGGCCTAAAGCCTCGTACACACGACCGAGTTTCTCGGCAAAAACCAGCAAGAAACTTGCTGGGAGATATTTTTTTGCAGAGGAAACTGGTCGTGTGTACATTTTCGTCGAGGAAACTGTTAAGAAACTCGACGAGACAAAAAGAGAGCATGTTCTCTATTTCCTTGACGGGAATGGAGAAAATTGGCTTGTCGAGTTTCTCGACAGCCTAAGGCCTCGTACACACAACCGAGTTTCTCTGCAAAAACCAGCAAGAAACTTGCTGGGTTTTTTTTTTGCCGAGGAAACTGGTCATGTGTACACTTTTCGACGAGGAAACTGTCGAGGATCTCGCCGAGCCAAAAAGAGAGCATGTCTTCTTTTTCCTCGACGGGAATGGGGAAATTTGGCTCGCCGAGTTCCTCGACAGCCTAACAAGGAACTCGACGAGCAAAACGATGTGTTTCGCCCGTCGAGTTTCTCGGTCGTGTGTGCGAGGCTTCACAAGGAACTCGACGAGGAAAACGATGTGTTTCGCCCGTTGAGTTCCTCGGTTGTGTGTACGAAGCTATAGAAGCATTGGAGATCCCAGAAACTCCAACACTGGCCCAATGCCAGAGGAAATAATAGTAGTTGGCTAAAAATATCAAACATGGCATATAGCTAATTCTGGTAAGAACAATGGGATAAGGGGCGTCTGCAGAAAATCAAGGACAGTCTGCAATATTGTCGTTTTGATTACTGCCAACTAGGGCTGTTACTGATCAAAAAATTTCTGTTCGATTAATCGTTTTTCTTTTACAGGGGACCTGTGGCAGAGGTATCTTCTGAGGCTCTTTGAGAGGAGTCTGTGGCAGAGACTTTCTCCCAAGTTCAAGTTCACCAAGGAGGGTCTGTGGCAGAGACTTATTCCTAAAATTGTCCGAGTGATACTCCGGCTGCCAGGTCAGTGAGAGAGGCGTAAACCCACTCCGGCGGGAGTGGTGAAGAGAAGTGTTACGTTTGGGAGCAGAACTTTCCTTTCACTTTCTCCCAAGTTCAAGTTCACCAATGAGGGTCTGTGGCAGAGACTTATTCCTATAATTGTCCGAGTGATACTCCAGCTGCCAGGTCAGTGAGAGAGGCCTAAACCCACTCTGGCGGGAGTGGTGAAGAGAAGTGTTATGTTTGGGAGCAGAACTTTTCCTATGATTACGCCTGAATCTGCTGTTCTTCCTCCTTTCAACTTTACTTTCCTCGCCACAAGTTTTATTGTTTTTACCCGGCTGGGTAATAAAGAGCACAGCAAAAGAGCACCTGTCGTGGACATTCCTTTACTTGTGCTTATGCAAATACGAATCATTCACCCCTAGAGAATTCGGAGGAGCCATGAGGTAACACACCGCCCAAAAATCCAGCGGCTCCAATGGTAATGCTACATTTGTTTCTATAGCAAAAAAAAAAAACACAGTGGTGATTAAATACTACCAAAATAAATCTCTATTTGTGTGAAAAAAATTATAAAAATGTTGTTTGGGTACAGTGTTGCACGACCGCGCAATTGTAATTCAAAGTGTGACAGCAACGAAAGATGAAAAATAGCTTGGGCAGGAAGAGGGTATACATGCCCAGTAGGAAATGGTTAAAAAAAAAATACCACATAAAATGCTATGGTAAAAAAAATTATACTATGGAAAACACTTTTCAGTAAAGCATGACATTTAAATTTGACCTAAAACTATATGCAAAATAGTGAATAAAGCAATTGTTAGATGCGGGTGAACTATTGTTTTATTTCGCAAGAAAGCCGCAAAAACAGTACACACACACAAGATTTAAAAAGTAACAATATGTTTAAAAAACCTTTCACTAGTGTTAGAACTAAAAGGATGTAGAATGTACAATTCAGGCACAAGCACATCTTGTGAGATAAACATAAACTCTACATAACACATGTGTAACCTGAGCACTACTCCCAGCCATGAGCTCCTTGCAGATCCTCTGTTTACTCCCTGCCATTGTCTAAACACTTGCAGCTGCAGCTATATTTAGCCTTATTTGGTCCTGGGTGACGCCACCCACCCAACAGTTCTGTCCAGATGATGATGATAAATAAAGGTGGCACACAGTAGAGGGTTTCAAATGAAAGTCATCTGTGTAAACACATCAGATTGCTAGCTGCGTGATTGAATCCCTCTAGGCTTTTCATGTTCTGGCTGTGCTGGAAAGACATCAGGGAGTTTTCTTCTCATACTGCTACTTATCCAGGTCATCAGACACTACTACTCTGGCGTAGTCAAATGTCAAACAAGCTCTCATTGACTATTTCTCTGGAGAAGTCTACTTAGTTTCAGTACTATACTAACCCACTTGGAAACCTGCCCTACCATTGGCATGCTTTGGTACTGTAGAGAAATTGCCACCTAGTACCATCTTTATCCATTAATACTAACACTGAAATAAAAAAAGCACTGCATATTATGAAGGCTTTGGGGCTGGGAAAGCCAAAGTGAGGATGGGGTTGATTTATTAAGGCAAATAACATAGACGTGCGCACAGGGTGTGCCAGGTGTGCAGGGCCGTCTTTAATATGGTTTGGGCCCTGGGCAAACATTTTTTTTGGGCCCCCCTCCAGCTTATTTTGGGCCTGGCTGGTTCACATGTATGTTTTGGCGGTCCTCATTTGTGCAGGCACAGCAGCCCATTGATTTGAATGGGCCGCCATGCCTTTGTTTCCTGCAGAAAAAAGGTGCATTCAGCATTTTAAAAATAGTTGCTTGAAATCCATTCTGCTTTTGCACCATGCTACTTACCTGCAGTTCTTGCACACACAAACACACTGTGTTTTTAAAAGCGTGACCTAAAAGTCTAAAAATGCAGCAAGTTTGACAGTGCGGGAACTGCAGATAAGTCACAGCAGAATGGACAGACAGTGCTGTATTTCAGTGCTTGATGGGCATAGGCGTGCCTATTACATGAGGCATGCGCTTTTCTTTGCAGGAAACGCAGGCATGGCGGCCCATTCAAATGAATGGGCTGCTATGCCTGCGCAAATGTGGGCCGCCAAAACACATACATGTGAACCAGCCAGGCCCAAAATAAGCCCATCAAGCAGTTAAATACAGACAGTAATGCCATGTGCTCTGAGGCCTTACTCAGCCTGGACTGCAGGTCTGGTCTGTGATTTAAAGAGTTCCTCTATTTTACACATGGCATGGCATGGGGTCCCATGGTGCTAAAGCAGAATGGACAGACGGTGCTGTGACCCCCATGCCATGCCATGTGTAAAATAGAGGAACTTTTTAAAACCCTGACCAGACCTGCAGTGAATCATCAAATATTATAAAGACTTTGGGCACACTCTACAGAAAACTTCTATTTACAATATAGATTAGCAAACAGTGACATACCTTGAGGAGCAGGACATGAAGAAGTCAGCCTCGGGAAGAGAAAACTGGGGATGTTATAAAATCACATTCTAATTCACTTTTATATACAAGCAGCACCCAGTGGCAGGAAGGGAGAAGTGCACGTCTAAAGGGAAGCCAGGGGTGCTGTACATTTTAAAACACTGGGAAAGTAAGCAGTACTGTCACTGGCTGCGTGCCACTGATGATTTTCAGCCTGATTTGTGGGCAGCACAGGGGCTTAACGGGCAGCAGGGCCGCCATCATGAATTATGGGGCCACTTACACATCTTCAGGCATGGGCCCCCTGGAGCAGAGAACCGGGATGGGGGGGTGCTGCCGCCTGAAATTGAGAAGCAGGGGGGGGGGGGGGCTGCCGCGAATTTAGAAGCAGGGGCCCTTTACAAAAAAAGAAATAAACAAAAATATATATAAAAAAAGGGGTGTAGCCATCCTCTGGGCCCTTTAATAAAAAGAAAAAAAGAAATAAAAAATATATATAAAAAATATATTTTAAAAGGGGGTTGCAATCTGGGGCCATGGGGACCTCTGGGCCCTTTAATATTTTTTTTTTAATAAAAATAAATTACAAAAAAAGGGGGTTGCCATCCGGGACCTCTGGGCCCTTTAATAAAAAATAATAAAAAAAATATATAAAAAAGAAACATTTAAAAAAAAAAGGGGGGGGGTTGCCATCCAGGGCCCTGGGGACCTCTGGGCCCTTCAATAAAAAAAAAATATATAAACAAATATAAAAAAATAAACATTTATAAAAATGTTGTGTGTATATATATATATATATATATATATATATATATATATATATATATATATATATATATATAATGTGTATGTATGTGTGTATATATATATATATATATATATATATATATATATGTGTGTCTGTGTGTGTGTGTATATAAAAGAAATACAAATTAAAAAAAAGTTTTTTATAAAAAAAAAAGGGGGGTTGCCATCCGGGGGCCCTGGGGACCTCTAGGTCCTTTAATAATAACATTTATATTATATATATATATATATATATATATATATATATATATATATATATATATATATAAAGAAATATATAAAAAAAGATTTTTTTTATAAAAAAAGGGGGGTTGTCATCCGGGGCCCTGGGGAACTATGGGCCCCTGGGGACCCCCAGACCTCTAAAAAAAATGGCCCTTTAATAAAAAATAAAATAAAAATATATTTAAATTTTTTTTTTTTTTTAATTTAAAAATAAATAAAAAAAGGGGCGTTGCCATCTGGGGCCCTGGGGGCCTCCGGGCCCCTGGGGACCCCTAAAAATTGTCCCTTTAATAAAAAATAAAAATATATTAAAATATATATTAAAAATATATTAAAAATATATTTTTTTAATTTAAAAATAAATAAAAAATTAGGGGGTTGCCATCTGGGGCCCTGGGGGGCTCCGGGGCCCTAGGGGCCTCCGGACCCCTAAAAAAAAAAAAAAAAAAATATATATTTTTTTTTTTTTTTTTTTTTTTTTTAAAGGGGGTTGCTTTGGGCCCCCAACAGTGACAGGGCCCAGGGCACCTGCCCCATTTGCCCTGCGGTAAAGACGGCCCTGCAGGTGTGCCTGGGCACACCCTAATCACCCTGTGTGGTGCAGATTACATTGAAAAATATACTGCGTTAAACGTGCACTAACGCACAGAAAAATACACCATTAAACAGCACATAACACACCAAAATATACAACGTGCACTAATGCACAGAAATATGCTGCATTAAACAGGCAGTAACACACTGGAATATACTGCGTTAAACATGCAGTAATGCACAGAAATATGCTGCATTAAACGTGCAGTTACACACTGAAATATACAATGTTAAACGTGCACTAGTGCACAGAAATATGCTGCATTAAACGTGCAGTAACACACTAAAATATACTGCGTTAAACATGCAGTAATGCACAGAAATATACTGCGTTAAGTGTGCAGTAACGCACAGAAATAGACCCCTGATATTTCACCAAAACTAATGGGGCTCCTAAAATAAAATAAATATATAATAAAAATAAAAAACTACTAACACTGTCCACTGCCCTACTGACACCAATCTCTGCCCTACTGACACCGTCCACCGCTCTGCTGACACCATCAATATACTGTATATACACATGCAAATATGTTTGAGCTGTGGGTTGCACACCCTAATGCAATAGGCTGTGCACACCTTTGGCAAATAAGCTGATTACATTGCAAGGGAAAGTAGAATTTGCAATGAAATATTCCCTAGAGCAGCCATTAAACCTCAGGATTCCTCCGGTGGTTTCTGGGGGTTTCTTGAGCTGTGGCTACTTGACCTCCCATTTGATGGCGTCTGCATAGTTTCAGGTCTAGTGCCACTTGCCAGGACCAGGACATCAATCTATTTTTTTTTTGCTGCCTAAAAGGGAGGCATTCTGACCACCGCTGTAAGTGGAGCGTTGTTTTCTCCCAATTTAAGCAGGGTTACCCTGAGATCTGAAAATAATTTCAAGGGTTTCTCTTTGGGTGAAAAGGTTGAGAAGGCTTGCCCTAGCCTAGAGTCTGTGGTAAATTTTCACTTTTCAAAGAATATATAATCATGCAAAAGGAAAATGTTTAAAAACAGCCTTTTTGCTTGCACATGATTAGATGATGAAAGTCAGCAGAGCTTCCCCCCCCCCCCACTCCATTTACTAACTAGTATTTATAGCAGAACTTCACCTTAAAAACAAAGTTCCACCGATCCTATTTCTGACAGGTACCTGCTGCCACTTCTGTTGGAATCACCTAGATCACAGGTGTCAAACAAAAGACCTGCGGGCCAAATCTAGCCCTCCAGGCAATTTCATGTGGCTCTTGCACCTCTCCTGCAGCTGCAGGAAAGCTCCAACCCTCTCCTGGTCCTCCTCCAGACCCTTACTTTCGGCTTTCAAGCAATGCATCCAGCTTCTTCCTAGCAGCAGCATAAGGAAAGGGGGGTGCACTGGGATGTAAGGGAGAGTGGGGGACTCAACTTCTGATAGTGGGGTGGCTCTTGACATCGGTGGTGGAAATTTCAAGATGTATTTATTATGTATTGTCATAGTGTCACCCCTGGGTTGGTTCTCCCTCAGCCCCCTCTAGAAAGCTGACTGGGGCAGACAGACTGGTGGAGATACACTTCCTCATTTGGAGAAGGGTGTTTGTGGAGGGGGGGTGTCGGCCGGCGAAAGGGCCCCTGTGTGATGCACAGATATTCGCCTTCCCGGTGCGTCCGCTCTGCAAGAGCATTGTCAATTTAGCTGGTGTGCGCTCCTGTCATCTCTCAGTACCTGATCGACACTGTTTTGTGATATGAGCCTACACCTGCAGATAAGCTCCTCTCATCAGGAACTGTATCCTATTGTTGTTATTATATTGCTGTATTGTTATTGATTATTACTAGGGTTGTCCCGATACCACTTTTTTAGGACCGAGTACAAGTACCGATACTTTTTTTCAAGTAGTCGCCGATACCGAATACCGATACTTTTTTTAAATGTGTCCCCAAATGCAGCCATGTCCCCCCCCATATGCAGCCATGTCCCCCACATATGCAGCCATGTCCCTCTAGCCATGTCCCTCACATATGCAGCCATGTCCCTCTAGCCATGTCCCTCACATATGCAGCAATGTCCCTCTAGCCATGTCCCTCACATATGCAGCCATGTCCCTCTAGCCATGTCCCTCACATATGCAGCAATGTCCCTCTAGCCATGTCCCTCACATATGCAGCCATGTCCCTCACATATGCAGCAATGTCCCTCTAGCCATGTCCTTCACATATGCAGCCATGTCCCTCACATATGCATCAATGTCCCTCACATATGCAGCAATGTCCCTCACATATGCAGCAATGTCCCTCTAGCCATGTCCCTCGATGCGGCGGCACGATGCGGCAGGAGCGGCGGGGGGGGGAAGTATTCTATTTAGGTATCGGGGGTATTTGCGCGAGTACGAGTACTCCCGCAAATACTCGGTATCGGTCCCGATACCGATACTGGTATCGGTATCTGGACAACCCTAATTATTACTGTATCGTATCGTGTTGTTATATTGCTGTATTGTGGTGTTGTTGTATTATATTGTTATTGAATATTACTGTATTGAATCCCTGTTGGAAGGGGTTATCTGTACTGCCAAATCAATATATGGGCATTTGTTGTATCGAGCCCACATGCTGTGACATCACTTCCCATGGAGGAGGTCACATGCTGTGTCATCACTTCCTATGGTCACATGCTGTGATCTCCTCCAATCAGATGTAGTCTGTGAAGCCTATTGTGTTAATAAAACTGCCTGTGAGGGCGTTGGCAAACCAGTGATGACTGGGAGCTAGGATGGAATGAGAACAATTGCTGAGGTCTCTTGACTTGTATGAATGGCAGGGAATATGGTGAGTGAATTTATTTAGCTTTAAGATGGATTATTTCATTAAGATGAATTACCGAAAAGATATCTGTCTGTCTGCTATGCAAACAGCCAGAAATTCTACAACACATCTAATGTAAGGGGAAGGGATGTGCTAAACATCTCATCTTACAGATACAACTTGCCCTTTTGAGGGCAATCATGATGCGGCCCACGATGAAATTAAGTTTGACACCCCTGACCTAGACAATCCCAATGGAAGTTCTGCCCCCTCCCTTCCTGCTAGCAACCTCCTAGGACATGTCGCAGCTCCCAGGAGGCTGTGGGATCATTCAAAGCTTGCAAATGCCCATTGGGGTGCTGGCCCCGGGGACCCGAAGACTGGCGACATGCACCGTTTAGGAAATATTTACATTAGTAGCAGCTGGTGACGTCACCAGAGAATGCGCACTGTGCTCTCAATAGTGTCACTGGCTGTGACTTTCGTGCGCAGGAAGTGACGTTATCGCGGCTATCGCAGCCATTTTAACTTTCAAAGCTTGCGAACCCAGCAGGAAGACCGGGTGAAGATGGAAGCCCTATCAGCGGTGACAGTGCACCACTGGAGAGATACGTTTTAAGATAAGTCTTTCATAATGTGCTAGCATGTGATGCACACTATGCTCTTAACTTGCAGGGGGAAGATTTTTTCGTTGCGCTTTACTACCACTTTAATATATAAGCCAGAAAGTAGGTGTTTACAGAAAAGGTATAGTACAGAATTTGAGCTAAAAATAATAAAAGTAGCCAATTAGATTTATCTTAGAATGACTTTTTCCATTTTATAAAAAAAATCTTAATAAAAAAAGACTAGTATTATTATAGTGTACAGTATATTAATATTTATATAGCGCATACTCAGCACTTTACATATTTTACATTCACACCCCTCATGTTCTCAAACAGCTTACAATCTAAGGTCCCTAGCTCACATGATCACACACATACTAGGGCCAGTTTGGAAAGGAGCCAATTAACCTACCAGCACGAGAGGAAACCAGAGAACTTGGAGGAAACCCACACAAGCACAGGGAGAACATGCAAACTCAATTTTTCTGGTCTTTTTTACATTTCATTCTTCAAGCATAGTTTTGGCAAGCTAAATCCTGCCCATTCTTATTACAACAGACACCCTATTAGATCATGTGTAAACACTGGCGTGATTATGTCATGTCATCTGTTCGCTATTAGCAGATTTGAAGTGTGAATAGCTACTTGTGGTGTGGATTACAATGTGTTCACAACTGATGTGTTGCAATGTACACAATTTTTAGGCTGTCTACTTTGCACAGTGGTAACTATGATCAAACCTAATGTATGCAGTCTATGGTCAGGGTGAATTCTACATCTTTTATGCTGTCCATTGCAAAGTCTAATGTGGTTCCGCTCCCTCTCAACTCCAAAAATAATCAGTTAAATATGTCTACTGTATTCCTACCTTTCCACTACCTGCTTCTCCTCCCTCCAGTATTTGGTAAAATATCTGGATTCTCTTTGTGTAAAGAGGCTGCATACCTTCAGACAATCAGAATTGAACTTACTTCTTTGGAGACTGTTCGGTTTAATGAAATCTTTAAAAAAAAATAACAGTTGGGGGACTAGCAAGTTAGAGCTCTTTAGAAGTGTATAACCTCCTTAGATGTAAAGGGACATCTGTGAAGAAAAACCTATACATGCACCTCCAGTCTGCCTGCCCATTCTCCAGGTAACAAGCTCAATGAAAACTATAAACATCACCATCTTACTGCAATGTCACAAATGTCCATGCCACTTTCATCCTGCTGTGCAGTCAACGACTTATGAATTTAAAGGTCCGCACTTTGTTGCCCCCTTCTTTCCCTTGAGGAGTGCTAACCTAGGGACTTTGTTCTTCTGATCATATGTTAAAGTAAAAGTTCACCCTAATAATAAAATCTCTAAATCTACTGACATCCACAAAATAAGGCCTCGTACACACAACCGAGTTTCTCGGCAAAAACCAGCAAGAAACTTGCTGGGAGATATTTTTTTGCCGAGGAAACCGGTCGTGTGTACATTTTCGTTGAGGAAACTGTCGAGAAACTCGACGAGCCAAAAAGAGAGCAAGTTCTCTATTTCCTCGACGGGAATGGAGAAACTTGCCTTGTCGAGTTCCTCGACAGCCTAACAAGGAACTCGACGAGGAAAACGATGTGTTTCGCCCGTCGAGTTCCTCGGTCGTGTGTATGAGGCTTCAGACTAACCTATCTAGCCTTGGAAAGAAGAAATCGCTATACATACCTTTTCTGAAGCCGCTCCGGTCTAGTCTCCAGCAGTGGAAGCTCTGCAGAAGAGACAGCTGACAACGGCTGGGAAATGCCGGGGGAAGTGACGTCACCCAAAGCGTTACTATATGGCTTCCGTCATTACCTGCCTCCTCTACACCTGACCCCACAGAGAAGCCACAGCTGACAGTTTAGCGTGGGACAGGAGCGGCTTCAGAAAAGGTATGTATAGCGATTTCTTCTTTACAGGGCTAGATAGGTTAGTCTTAGACCCCTTTCACACTGGGGCGGGGGCGGCGTCGGCAGTAAAGCGCCACTATTTTTAGCGGCGTTTTACTGTCAAATTTTACGGCGCTAGTTGTCCACTAGGGGGGCGCTATTTGGCCGCTAGCGGGGGTTAAAACTACTGCAAAGCGCCTCTGCAGAGGCAGTTTGCCAGCGGTATAGCCTCGATGCCCCATTGATTTCAATAGGAGCAGTGGAGGAGCAGTATACACATCGCTCCTTCACCGCTCCAAAGATGCTGCTAGCAGGACTTTTTTTACCGTCCTGCTAGTGCACCACTCCAGTGTGAAAGCCCTCGAGGCTTTCACACTGGAGAGACAGCAGCGGCTGTTTCAGGTCGCTTTGCAGGTGCTATTTTTAGCGTTATAGCGCCTACAAAGCAACCCAGTGTGAAAGGGTCTCAAAAATATTCCAATTGCACACCTTCCTGGAGGGCGGCCAATAAGAAAAGAGGGTGCTGAAGCGATCACTAGCTGGGAACTGGAAAAGCGATCATGTAGATATATTCGGCAGCACACCAAGGATCATTTAGAAAAACGTCCCAAAAATTTTAATGCATAGAAACGATCACAAAAAAGCAACGAAGAGGTCCTGTGCGACTTTGAAACGTTGCTTTTTTGTGATCGTTTCTATGCATTAAAATTTTTTGGACGTTTTTCTAAATGATCCTCGGTGTGCTGGCATATATATCTACACCAGTGTGAAAGGGGTCTTAGATCATGAATGCCAGTAGATTTAGAGATTTTAGTATTAGGTTAAACTTCCACTTTAAGAATACCCTTGCCTTTGGCACTGACAAAGATTAATGAATTACTATCCAGTGAGTAATTGATGGTAATGGGTATTGGATTTGAGTCTTGCATCAATATATTTGGTATAACATCTCATTGTAAATACAAATACTTAATATATACAAAATTAAAGCAAATCTTCAGCGTCAGATTGAATGTCCCCCCCCTCCTCTCTTTAACACAAATAGTGCTCTATTTTTTAAATTTACCTTTTTTTAAGAAAATACTTCAAACCTGTCCATGCACAAAACTCAACTAGGTGAATGACGTGCTCTGTGCTCCCTGTGCCTCCTGAGATATGCAAGTTACATATCCAAGGAGGCATAGTCTTTCATAGGCCTCTTACACACGGCCGAGGAACTCGACGTGCCAAACACATCGAGTTCCTCGGCCAGTTCAGCCCTGAAGCCGCCGAGGAGCTCGGCGGGACGAGAGCTCCCATAGAACAACGAGGAAATAGAGAACATGTTCTCTATTTCCTCGCCGAGGTCCTCGTCGGCTTCCTCGGCCGAAAGTGTACACACGGCCGGGTTTCTCGGCAGAATTCAGCCAGAAACTCGGTCGGAAGCTGAATTCTGCCGAGGAAACTGGTCGTGTGTACGGGGCCATAGTCTCAACATGGCAACACAGGACACGATCAGTGGTAAAAGTGGATTCTGCAGGACAACACTGGATCCACTGGGTGGCTCACTTTCTGAACTTTGCAGAACATACCACCTGGTAAGCAGGGGTTGAAAAAAAGGTGGGTAAAGATCCACTTTAACCCTGTTCTGCCCCGGACCATTTTGCTGGTCAATGACCAGGCCACTTTTTGCGATTCGACACTGCGTCGCTTTACCTGACAATTGCGCGGTCGTGCAACGTGGCTCCCAAACAAAATTGACGTCCTTTTTTTCCAACAAATAGAGCTTTCTTTTGCTGGTATTTGATCACCTCTACGGTTTTTATTTTTTGCGCTATAAACAAAAATAGAGCGACAATTTTGAAAAAAAATAAGATTTTCTACTTTTTGCTATAATAAATATCCCCCAAAAAAATATATAAAAAAAATATTTCCTCAGTTTAGGCCGATACATATTCTTCTACATATTTTTCGTTAATTGATTGGTTTGTGCAAAAGTTATATAGGTAGATTCAGGTGCAATGGCCTTAACTTGCGGCGGCGTAGCTTAGCGTGTTTAGGCTACGCCGCCGTAAGTTAGCTAGGCAAGTACATGATTCACAATGTACTTGCCTGCTAAGTTACGGCGGCGTAGCCTAAAGCGGGCGGGCGTAAGGGCGCCTAATTCAAATGTGTGTAAGGGGGCGTGTTTTATGTTAATGGGGCTTGACCTTAGGTTTTTGACGTTTTTTCCTAACTGCGCATGCGCCGGGCGCCTACATTTCCCAGTGTGCATAGCGGCTAAGTACGCCGCACGGGCCTATTGATTTCGACGTGGACGTAAACGACATAAATCCCGATTCACGGACGACTTAGGCAAACGACGTAAAAAATTTGAATTTCGACGCGGGAACGGCGGCCATACTTAACATTACTATTCCAACTAGGGCCTAGCTCTAACTTTACGCGGCCTATCTCTTACGTAAACGGCGTGAAAGTACTGCGTCGGCCGGGCGTACGTTCGTGAATCGGCGTATCTACTAATTTACATATTCTACGCCGACCGCAATGGAAGCGCCACCTAGCGGCCATCCGAAATATTGCAACATAAGATAGGACGGCGCAAGCCGTCGTTTCTTAGATATGTTTAAGCGTATCTCGGTTTGAGCATACACTTAAACATAAGTCGGCGTAGATTCTGAGTTAGGTCGGCTTATCTACTGATAAGCCGGCCTAACTCTTTCTGAATCTAACAGCTTCTACAAAATAGGGGATAGTTTTTTTGGCATTTTTATTATTTTTTTTTTTACTAGTAATGGCGGTGATCTGCGATTTTTATCGGTACTGTGACCTTATGGTGGACACATCGGCCACTTTTGACAAATTTTTGGGACCATTGGCGTTTTTATAGCGATCAGTGCTATAAAAATGCATTGATTGCTGTAAAAATGTCACTGGCAGGGAAGGGGTTAACACTAGGGGGCGATCAAGGGGTTAATTATGTTCCCTCATTGTGTTCTAACTGAAGGGGGGTGGGACTGACCAGAGGAAATGACAGATCTGTCATGAGCAATCGCGGTTGCCCAGCAGTGATCGCGCCCGCCGGGCACTCTAGTGGCAATGCAAAATCACGTTATATTACGTGATTTTGCGCAGCCGAGCCGACCTGCCGCCATAAAAACTACGGTGGGCGGTCGGCAAGCGGTCAAACAATATCCTTATTCTTCAAAATAATCCATATACATCCATTACGTAGCTGACATGTTGCCTCGGCATGTCTTCTGGGTATCGCGGCTGCAGCGATGTGAGTGGCTGGAGCCGCGATATTGTCACTCTCGCGCATGCGTGCGGGAGACTTGTTTCCGGGAAGGTCCCGCGTCTGCCGGGCCTTAAGCCGAGAATCCCCTGTGCACATGCGCCACTGCAGTCAGCGGCTCATTACAAGGGGAATATCTCCTAAACCGTAAAGGTTTAGGAGATATTTTTTTTACCTACAGGTAAGTCTTATTATAGACTTACCTGTAGGTAAAGGTTCCAAAAATGACTATACAACTGCTTTAATGGCCTTGTAATCTAGTTTTATGACATGACTTCTTACTGAGTTTTTGACACAGGAAGGAGTTGACCGGCTGATCTCATTAGTACACACCCTGCATCATCTACCCTCAGCTGGTCAACTCCTTCCTGTGTCATGACCTAAAGTCTGTCCAGGAAGTAAGGCAGAAGTAATGAAGTAGTGTTAAACAGCTAGGAAGAGAGTGAGGTAAGCGTGTTTAGAATAAATGGAAAGCTGTTATATTTTTTCAAAATAAATACATTAATGCTATATTGATACATAGGAGAGCTAGAATTTAGAAAAATTAAGTGAATTTAGCCTTTAAAAATGCATATTTAAAAAGATTTGATTTAAACTAGAGTTTAGTGTCACTTTAACCTATATAAACCATTTTAAAAATGAAAAGATGTGGTGCTCATTTATTTAGTGTACATACTGTATATACTTTAGAACAGAATAAAAATGGAAAGTGTTAAAGCTTTGTTAATCTTTTAGGTCTGTTGTGCCTGGTTACAATAATGAACTTGTAGTAGGAGTCCAGGAATCAGATACAAGTCTTTGAAATGCAGACATCCTTTGGAGTGTTAGAAGGCTTGGCAGTTACTGCTGCTAATCTGTCTAAAATCCTATGGCTCCACTTCTATGGCTAATACTATGTAACAAGTCTGGTTTAAAAATAATATAGCATGAGGTCATCAGATAAAATGGACCGTGAAATGAAGGCAATATTTTTTTTAACCCTAATGAGCACTTAAGGTAATTGTGATGTATAACTGTTTCCTGATTAAATGGTCTGCAAAAGTTTGGAAAACATCAGTTACAATGGATCTGTTATTGTATGAAATATATATGTCTTTCAATCAGGAACGTCCATATTTGTAAGCACTGAGCACTTAAAGTGACTCTAAACAATAGTCTTCAAAAATAATCCACACATATCCATTTCTTAAAGTTAAAACTGAAGTTTAGGGACGGTACTTTTCATGAATAAAGAGTGTCTTTTGTGGTGGTGCCAACTGTCTTAGTTGAAATCCAAAGTTGTCCGCCCCCCCATAACGCCGCAGCTGTAATTTTCCTGTACTGCGGGGCTAATATGAGCACAGGACCTGCCACAGGCACTGGTCAAAAATGTTGACTATGCCTGCTCTTTCTGCCCCCCTCCCTTATTTTTTAGAAGCTGTACTATAACTTCCATCAATAAAACAATAAAGAAACGCTCTATGGGCTAGATTCACATAGCTAGATTCCGCGTGATCTATGTGATTTAAGATCCGCTGTCGCAAGTTTGAGAGGCTAGTGGGTAATTCACAAACCACTTACCTCCAAACTTGCGTCGGCGGACCGTAAAAAAAACCCGGCGGAATTCAAATTCCGCGGCTAGGGGGAG